>NC_090924.1:308330401-308972249 GCF_040938575.1 Ambystoma mexicanum
GCACACATGGGGCCTGGTGGGAGCATCCCTGCTGGTGCAAGTGGTGCAGTCCAGGGCCAGGGGCAGGAGGCAGCACAGGTCACCGTGGAGGTGCCTGTGCATGTCGCTGTCCCTGACCCTGTGAGTGCACCACCATGCACCAGCAGGGATGCCCCGTCCCAGGCCCGTCCGCAGGTAGAGGGGATGTCCATGTCAACTGACTCCCCTCCACCTGCGGCCGTGGGAACCCCTGGCCGCGTGGAGCAGGTCCTGATTGGGGTCGCGATGCGCACGGCTGTGATTCGTGATGACGTGCGTGCTTCCCGGGAGGAGCACGCACGTCATCACGAAGTGCACCGTGCCGACGTGGCCCAATTGGGATCGGCCATGTTCGGGGGGTTCCTGCATGTGTTGGCCAATCTGACGGCCCTCTCCTCCTCTGTGCAGGCTATCCACCGGTCGTTCTCCTTGCCGTCTTCCGGCCCAGATGCCACCATGGCCCCCTGTGGACCTGCCCCGACCAATGCAGCCAGCTCGGTGGGGATCCCATCCCTGCCACAGTTGGGAGTCGGAGGTCCAGCAGGGGTGGACAACACAGCAAGTGGACCCCAGCAGATGGAAGATGTGCCGGCATCATCGGGCAGGGCACGTGCACGACGGCGTCGGTGGTTACCATCAGCCTGGATGCCGTCGTGCTGGCAGAGGCAGTGGCGTCGGAGGCAGCAGCGGGCTCGACGTGGGAGGCATCATGGCTCAGAGCCATCAAGATCAGAGGGGCAGGCATCGGCCGGAGGGCAGGGCAACCCTGGCATGGCGGTGTGTTCCGTGTGGGAGGAGTTTGGCCAGCGGATAGGTGCGGAGCGGCAGCGGGCGGAAGAGGAGCGGCTCGCCATGGCCAGGGCGGAGATCTCCATGCGTCGGGCATTGAGGCGGGCTGAGTGCCTCGAGGAGGCTCGCAGGGATTTTGGTGAGCACATGGGGTTGTCCCTGCGAGACCTCGGGGCCAGGACTGAGTCCCGCCTCCAGGACATTGACATGGAGTTCGAGGATGCCCTGGCCAGCATCACCAAGTGAGCCGCAGGACTAGCCCGCTGCCTTTGTATATAGTTTTTTAGTTAGTTAGTGCTAGGTTTCCTTTATTTATTTTTATTATTTTGGACCGCTTGGACAATGGCCACTTTTTTGTACATATTTTATTAATTAGTTAGTATTAGGTTTCATTAGTGGTGTTGGGCTCATGGACCCTGGAACATTCCTGTATATATTGTTATTTTTTGGGAGATACATTTTTTTAATTTCTTATTGTTTACACCATGACGTAATGGTTTTTCTTTGATTTCATACTACATGTTTTTGCTTTGGACAAATTCTATTGATTTTTCAATCCTTTGTTTTTTGGTTTATCATTTTTGTTCTCGGACATGGACCTTTTATTTACTTTGCCAGATAGTTGTATGTTTTATTAGTTTACTTATTTTTTGTTTTGAATACATTTTTATATTATCTTACACTTGTGTCATTTTCTCTTTGGTTTCTTACATGTCATGATATGGGTTTTGACATTCACTTGCACCCATTGTGTATGTGTGTGTGACGGACATGTGTTCTTTTGCATACTTGCCTTTGGGGTTGTGTCATGTGATTGCATTCACTATGTGGGTGCATGCAATCCTTGCCTGGGTGTTTGTGCTGGGTATGCTGGCCATTACTGCCATGATTGTGTATCGTCAGGACCTGGGGCCAGGGGGACATGGGTGGGGGCCAGGTGGAGGGTGTCCCTGGTGGATGGGGGGTGGGGGTGGTGGGAGACATGGGTTGGACATGGGTGGGGGCCTGGTGGAGGGTGTCCCTGGTGGATGGGGGGTTGGGGGTGGTGGGAGACATGGGTTGGACATGGGTGGGGGCCTGCTGGCAGGTTCCCCACAGTGCTGGGGGTGGGGGTGGTGGGAGACATGGGTGGGGGCCTGGTGGAGGGTGTCCCTGGTGGATGGGGGGTGGGGGTGGTGGTTGACATGGGTTGGACATGGGTGGGGGCCTGGTGGAGGGTGTCCCTGGTGGATGGGGGGTTGGGGGTGGTGGGAGACATGGGTTGGACATGGGTGGGGGCCTGCTGGCAGGTTCCCCACAGTGCTGGGGGTGGGGGTGGTGGGAGACATGGGTGGGGGCCTGGTGGAGGGTGTCCCTGGTGGATGGGGGGTTGGGGGTGGTGGGAGACATGGGTTGGACATGGGTGGGGGCCTGCTGGCAGGTTCCCCACAGTGCTGGGGGTGGGGGTGGTGGGAGACATGGGTGGGGGCCTGGTGGAGGGTGTCCCTGGTGGATGGGGGGTTGGGGGTGGTGGGAGACATGGGTTGGACATGGGTGGGGGCCTGCTGGCAGGTTCCCCACAGTGCTGGGGGTGGGGGTGGTGGGAGACATGGGTGGGGGCCTGGTGGAGGGTGCCCCTGGTGGATGGGGGGTGGGGGTGGTGGGAGACATGGGTTGGACATGGGTGGGGGCCTGGTGGAGGGTATCCCTGGTGGATGGGGGGTTGGGGGTGGTGGGAGACATGGGTTGGACATGGGTGGGGGCCTGCTGGCAGGTTCCCCACAGTGCTGGGGGTGGGGGTGGTGGGAGACATGGGTGGGGGCCTGGTGGAGGGTGTCCCTGGTGGATGGGGGGTTGGGGGTGGTGGGAGACATGGGTTGGACATGGGTGGGGGCCTGCTGGCAGGTTCCCCACAGTGCTGGGGGTGGGGGTGGTGGGAGACATGGGTGGGGGCCTGGTGGAGGGTGCCCCTGGTGGATGGGGGGTGGGGGTGGTGGGAGACATGGGTTGGACATGGGTGGGGGCCTGGTGGAGGGTGTCCCTGGTGGATGGGGGGTGGGGGTGGTGGGAGACATGAGCAGGTGTGCAGGGTAGTTCCCTGTGGTGTGTGCTGCCTGCAGGGGCCGTGGAGGGTGTACAGGTAATGCCTGGGAGCACACAGCCAATTCGCGTGTGGAACTTCCCGCGCACTCCTGCAATCCACGTACCCTGCCATATCGCGTGTGGAACTTCCCGCGCACCCCTGGAATCCACGTACCCGGCCATATCGCGTGTGGAACTTCCCGCGCACCCCTGCAATCCACGTACCCGGCCATATCGCGTGTGGAACTTCCCGCGCACCCCTGGAATCCACGTACCCTGCCATATCGCGTGTGCAACTTCCCGCGCACCCCTGGAATCCACGTAGCCGGCCATATCGCGTGTGGAACTTCCCGCGCACCCCTGAAATCCACGTAGCCAGCCATTTCGTGTGTGGAACTTCCCGCGCACCCCTGCAATCCACGTACCCTGCCATATCGCGTGTGGAACTTCCCGCGCACCCCTGAAATCCACGTAGCCGGCCATATCGCGTGTGGAACTTCCCGCGCACCCCTGAAATCCACGTACCCTGCCATATCGCGTGTGGAACTTCCCGCGCACCCCTGAAATCCACGTACCCTGCCATATCGCGTGTGGAACTTCCCGCGCACCCCTGCAATCCACGTACCCTGCCATATCGCGTGTGGAACTTCCCGCGCACCCCTGAAATCCACGTAGCCGGCCATATCGCGTGTGGAACTTCCCGCGCACCCCTGCAATCCACGTACCCTGCCATATCGCGTGTGGAACTTCCCGCGCACCCCTGAAATCCACGTAGCCGGCCATATCGCGTGTGCAACTTCCCGCGCACCCCTGGAATCCACGTAGCCGGCCATATCGCGTGTGGAACTTCCCGCGCACCCCTGCAATCCACGTACCCGGCCATATCGCGTGTGGAACTTCCCGCGCACCCCTGCAATCCACGTACCCTACCATATCGCGTGTGGAACTTCCCGCGCACCCCTGAAATCCACGTAGCCGGCCATATCGCGTGTGGAACTTCCCGCGCACCCCTGAAATCCACGTACCCTGCCATATCGCGTGTGGAACTTCCCGCGCACCCCTGAAATCCACGTAGCCGGCCATATCGCGTGTGGAACTTCCCGCGCACCCCTGAAATCCACGTACCCGGCCATATCGCGTGTGCAACTTACCGCGCACCCCGGTATACACGCACACGTTTATTTTTTCTCTCTGCGCGTGTCTGTGTTTGTGGGTACCCCTTTGTACGTCATTTGTCCTGGAGGGCCACCGTATTGGACATTGATCATGTCTGTATATAGGTGCTATTTGTTGGCGCACCTTTTAGCGCACATTTCTTGCAGGCGCAGAGACGCTACCGCCTGCTTTCTTGTGGCGGTCGTGTTTGTGCCTGTTTGTGCCTGTGCGCTGCTTTGAGCGTGCGCTTTTTTGCCCTATTCTATTCCATGAATAGGTGTTGTATGCGAGCGTGTGGGCGTTCCGCGCACTTGCCTCCTAAACTTTCCCCGTGCCGCCCACATTCTTCCCCATTCCGAGTGTTGTGCCCCATTTTATTCCCCATTCCGAGTGTCCCGCCCTGTGTCCCGCCTACTTTAGAGCTGTGCGCTGCGCTCGGAGTGATGGCGCAGTGGCCGTGGCGCACGACGTTGGTTGACCTGTGCGCCGGCCTGCGCCGCGCGCTTTTTCCGCGCACGTCCTCTGCTTTTCTTGCGCACGGACTTCCATGAATCGACGTGCGCTGGTTTCCCTGCGCTTTGCGCTAATTTTCGGCGCAGCGCACGTATTGGCCCCTCTGCGCCGGGATTTTCGGCGCACATTTATTCCATGAATCGGCCTATAAGTGTCTACTTGAAGCTAACATCCTAAGCTCCTTATAGTTTTTCCGCAATCGCGCTTACCGCACACGGAAATGTTTGCCGCAAATTTTTCCTTTGGCTCAAATCTATAACGTGTGAAATAGCTTTTCATTGCACCCGACCTCAAAATTAAGTTTTCTACTTGCTTATCACTCTCATATCATTGCTAGTGCTTGTATGAAACCATACAAAGTGGCTCACATTAGAATTTCAACAATTTCAGTGATTTAAACCATTTTCAGTGTTTTACCAATTCATTCAAACCAACTTTAAAACCATTTTTGACAAGTTTGCAATCATTCCTGTGTTTCTCTCTCTGTGTTTGCTGGGGGAATTTGGGATTGATATATTTTCTTGAATTCTGCATTCCTGAAACCTGTTCTCTCTCTTTATATTGCATATTGGGGGGATTGAGAGTGTGCAGGGGGAAATAGTAATCACATTGCCATTTGATTCAACAAACACAAAAGTATTATTTCTGTGCTGCATTATTTTTCCCATCATTGCTCCTTGTGATTAAAGAGATTGTTGAGTGTGACATCACCCCATTGGGGATCATTGTTTAACCATTAAAAATAGTGTGATATATATTGTGCAATCCATAAATAAATATTTTAACTTTGCAAACCAGCCTGATTCCTGCTTCAATGTGACCAGGGGTGGAGGGGATTCAAAGAGAGGCGCATGATATAAGTGGTACATCGTTCAGAAATAAAAGAACTTATAGACACAAATAATTAATTAAGTGTTTCAGCTGTGCATCACACGCTAGACATTGGGCCTCATTACAGGTCAGAGAGTCCGGAAATAACAGTGGCGGTAAACCCGCCGCCACTGTTAATTCCGGACTGCCCAATCCCGACTCCTGCAGGCGGGAGGTGATGTTCCCGCCAGGTCTGACCTGGCAGGTTTAACACCGCCCGCCTGCAGGCGGACGTGGAAACACCAGCACCTTCACGAGATGGTGCCGGTGTTTCCACTTCCCCATTCCCATTGAGTCCTGTGGGACTCAATGGGAATGGGGATTAACCGAACTCCGCCTCCGGAATTCCCGGGACCCCAGGGTCGTAATGCCCTGGTATTTCTGGGAGTCACGGAGGCGGAATGGTAATACGAGTCTGGCGGTAACCAGGTGGTTTTACCACCTCAGTTACTGCTGGACCCGTAATGAGGCCCATTGACTTAGGTGAAGTGCTGGGTTGAAATCACTTACAGACCGTTCCTTGGGATGAAAGAGTTTTATCATACATTTCTGAACAATGTTGCTGATAAAGTTACCAAAATGAGAAATTTGCTCAAGAAAAGTGTGGAGTTCGAATGGGATGCTCGGTGTGAGGAGGAATTTCAAGGTATGAAGAGGGAAATCTACATGGCAGAGGCTATGGCGATGTTTGACACCAAAAAGAAGTGTTCTATTTCTGTTGATTCCAATGAAGCTGCAACTGGTGCAGTATTGACCCAAGTTGGGAAGGATGGCCATGACATGGTTATTACACATGCATCAAGAATGCTCAGAGGAGCAGAAAGAAATTATTCAGTATTAGAGAAAGAAGTGTTGGCCTGTCATTAGGGGGTTAAAACATTCCGAAATTTTGTGTGGGGAATGGAGTTCTCCATAAAGACTGATCACGGACCACTGAAGTCCATTTTTGAGAAAATGGGTCTTGAGCAAGTATCGAGAAGGGTAGCATGTTGGGTGGCCAGGTTACAGGGGCACACATTTGATGTGGAGGTCATTTCAGGAAAAGAGAATGTAAGGGCAGACCATGTGTCAAGATTGTGTAAGGATGAAAGTGGAGCTTTGGATGGAGCGTTGGAAGACAAAATTGCCAACATGGTTTTTGTACTACATGATGGGGTCATCACACGATATGAATGGGTGAATGCATTGAGGGAAGATGAGAGTTGGGTGAGACTTATGCGTTTTGTTCAAGAAGGTTGGCCAGAGAAGAGATTGTTGAATGGAGAGGAGAGGTTATTGTGGGAAGTGAGATTTGAATTAAGTGTGTGAAAGATGGAGTTTTGTATCAGTGGGATTGTGTGGTGGTCCCGAGTGCCTTAAGGAGGAGGTTGGTGGAATCTGGGCATGAAGGACATATTGGGGTTTATAAGACCAAGGGAGTTCTTATAGGGGAGTATTGGTGGCTGGGTTTCAACCGTGATGTGGAAAGGATGGTGGGTAAGTGTGTGGAATGTGAAGTATCCGGTAAGAATGCGGTGGCAAGGCAGCAACCTGTGAGAAATGTTGAAATCCCTGGTAAAATGTGGAGTGATTTGGCGATGGACATTGTGGGACCGATGGAGATTGTCAGTGGCCGCGGTAGATTTATTGTTGTTGTGATTGATTGATTTTTGAGGTGGATGGAGTTTCAGATAGTGCGAGACATAACAGCTCAAAGTAAGTTGAGTTTTTACAGTTCATTTTTGAGAGGGAAGGTTTCCCGCATCAATTTTGACTGGCAATGGGAGACAATTTATTGGAGGACATTTCCAGGAGTACTTGAGGTTGTGTGGTGTGAGACAGAAGAGGACTGCACTCTACCAGCCCCATACCAATGGAATGGCAGAGAGAGTCAATTGCTGCGTGATGGAAGCAGTACGAAGGGCGGGAGCATGTGGAAAAGATTGAAAGACGGCTGTGAGAGATAGGCTATATGCCTTACGGTTAGCTCCACATGTACATACGGGAATGAGTCCCTTCGTGTTGATGAGGGGAAGAAAGCCCAACGTTAGAGTTTCTCCAATCAGATTGTGTGGTAGAAGAGGTCAAGGGAAGGATGGTGAGGAAGAAAAACGAGTGGGTGAGAAGGGTTAATGAGAGATCGGGAAGGAAAAAACTTGATATTGAAGAAGGGGATTGGGTTCGCATCAAAAACGATGTTATAAAAAGGAAAGGGAACATGCTATATACTGAACTGGTGCAAGTGACACAAGTGTTGGAGGGTGCCATACGAGTTCAAGGTGGGCAGGTATGGAATATGTCCAGAGTGGTAAGGGTGTTTCATAGGCCACAGTGGAGGTGTGATGGGGGAACCGAGGCAACTGACGATTCCCAATGGTGCTCCAGTGTGCGTGTGCGTGTGTGTGTGTGCGTGGGTGTGTGTGTGTGTGTGTTTTTGTGTGTGTGTGTGTAAGGGGGAGGTGTGTTGTTGCTTATGTAGAAAGTTATTCTTTGGTTAGGGGCAGTTGGCTTGATGCTGTGCTGGGCACAGGCGGGGGGTCTTTTATTGGACATGCATCTTGTAAATAAACTGCTGTTGTTCTAACCAAGAAACATGTCGAGGCTGTCTTTACACAAACTGTCTTGATTTTTACCCAATTTGTCACTGAAAGTGCACCCTATAATGCACCATTTTAACCCATTGGTCAAAAAATTATCTCATGAGGAGAACCCCTTGAACTGCCTTTGGTTGGTTCGGTGTCTGGCGCTACAGTCTGTCATTTGTGCATATTTGTGGGAAGTATTTACAGCTCTGCAAATAAAAGCAATCACCACCACAACTGGTTCCTGTTTTACTACAGACTGACATTAAGTCCTCTCCCCTGCCAGGTGCACTATGCACCTTGAGCGCTTCAGATATCAGACCAACTACAAATCTTTCAGTCTTCGCCTAATAGATGGAAAGGGTGGCTGTGTTGCAGCTGCAGGCTTTTTTGGAGTTTCACAGCTGCCTTTCTCCCACTGTATCAGGCTTTCTGCAAAGGCTCAGCCCCAATGGTTCCCTGGTAGTTTTATTGTATGACTCCTTATATATCGGGGGCAATGTGTCCCCCTCGTCATCCTAGATCTTTCAGCTTTTTTTATTACTGTCGAACACAGGATCCTCTAACATCCCCTATCAAAGGTACCAGATGCCTCCCTTTGATCGTTCAGGTAGCATAAGTCTTTTTTCCATGACCACTCCTGAAATAAACATTGACAGGTCCCAAACGGAACACAGTTTGATGTTACTGCTTGAAACAACTAACTAAAAAAGAGATTTCAGGAGGATGTCTTTTGAGCAGAAAGGGGCAGGTAGCGGGTGTTAATAACCATAGGTGTTAGCATGGCCCTCAGCATTTACTCGGTGGGTAAATAACCAGAAAATGCCCACAAGCTGTGTATCCCTACTTATATCCCGTCTCCTTCATATCTGGACCCAAGCAATAGCTTTGGCTCATAGTTTGTGCTTAAGAGCCATCTAATAGACACAACTGAAAATATGAATCCATACAAGTCTCTATGAACTCTGGGGTTCTGCAGGGGTCACTCATTTACCCAGTCCTATTTATTGTCTGCAATACATTTTGTTGCACAAAAGAAACATTCTGTAGATATAGAATCATGTGGGGATGACACTCATATTTATACCATATTTATAGCAAACTCACAGAAGCAAGAGATCATTTTTGGGGACCTTCCTGAGTGTCTTTCTGAAGCTCCAGAATGGATGAAGGCCATCTACATTAAGCACCATGAACCCAAGACTAAGCTCATTCATCTTGGGAAACAGAAAAGATGAGCTTGGAGGGAAGTCTGCTTTGACCAATATTCTCTCAGATGAACGCACTGGTGAGTAGTTATTTCCTTCATTTAACTATGTTTCAGCAGATTATTTCTCTTCTCTCCTTAACCCAAAGTCTGAACAAAATTCAAAAGTCAAGTCACATCCTGTACCAGGGAATCAGTGTACAGATGAGTTTGTGTGGGATTCCCCAGCAGCCTTAACTCACACTTCAACTTGTGTGCATGTTTGGTAGAGGGGTGGGGGTCTCACTTCAGCAATCAATTAGAACAGGCACATTTCTCAGGTGGATTTTAGTGGGCCAATTGGAGCCGTAGGATCTCTTGGAAAGTGAAATGACCCTATAAAAGCACTAATTCACTTTCACTTTCCTTTTGTGGTATACGTTTGACAGTTAGAGTGTACATGGCAGACCCATAACCTGTGGTTTTGAGGCGTGTTAGAAAAGATTTCCCTTAGGTGCAATTTTCCCTCCATTTATGAACCCCCCAAACATTTTGCTTTTGTTTGGCTTACCTAACCTGACTTTTTCCAGTGGAGCACAGCCTTCAGCTGCACTCCCCTGGGCTTTTGCTCATTTGTTCTGGGGAAACTGACACGTCCTTCAGGCTTTCAGTACTGGGAAATTATGTTTTCCTTAGCCTTCGACTATGTGGCCTTTTCTTGGTAACTTTTTTATCTATGTGCCAAGTACCTTATAGTACTGCACATAGGGTCCTTTTGTTTTATGGCCCTAGCCTCCCACTAAAGATTTTTTGGTGTTTGTACAAGTGTGCCTAGGACAAACTGGTGGGAGCAGTTTACTTTTAAAGTATGTTTACTTCGTTTTTATGGACCATACCGTGCTTACCGTGTTTGGCCCAAGACTGTGGCCAGTGCCGAAAATGGCTGTGCAGCAAAGTCTTTTGTTCTGTCCTTGGCCATTTTGTCCCTTTGCCTTCCCCCAGGTTGAGAGACCCAGATATTCCTTTTTGGGCATGCAGCCTCCCACAAAAACCACATCTTTTGCGGGCTCCTGCATGTCACGCGTGCTAGTGCCCAGCAGAGGGTTAGGACTGTCTGGTCCCAATCCACACTACTGGTGCCAGTATGTCTGGTAGGCCTGAATGACTGGAACCACTGTGGGCCATGATTGGCGTGCATGCAAGAGAGCAGATCTTCCATTGGGCATCTAAGATTTGGGCGCAAAACGAATCTTCGATAAGAGAAGGGGCTTTGCACTCCTTCCAGGTCAATCGCCTGAAGTTCACACTGAACTACAGAAGGAACCAAGTATCCTTAACAAAAGAGCAGACTCGAGGAACCGCCAGAGACGTGCTAGGAAGGTTTGGCACCCTGACCCCGCTGTTGTCCCATCGGACCCCTGCTTTTGTATTTTACCAAGAAGGCCTGCAAGGGCACTTCGACCATTTGGAGTAGTCAGAACAACTACTCTCTGCACCTCCTGCTTACCCTCGCAAAGAGTCTCTTCGGAAGTGTTCCTGTGCCATTCAGTGAACTGACCAGCTTGAACCTGGGGTACTACATAGGAATGCTTCCATCCTGAGGTGAGACTAGAGACTTTGGGAATCACTTGTTTGTGGTCCTGGGCCCTCTCCTGCCAAAACCTGTTGTCTTAGCTCCTCTGAGTCGCGATTTATGGGAGTGCACCACACCACGAGCAGTTGTGATCCCTGTGTCACCCCACTGTGGCGACTGTCGCTGTAAGTGCTTGCAGACCTGTCTCACCATGTCCTAAAACGTGCTGTACCAGGACTATCCTTCTCCTTTCTTTGTGAGCTGAGAAAAGGCCACTGTCCCACCACTGACAATCGTTCCGTCCCCGAGCCGCTGAGAGCCAGAGCGTCCTGTTACTGCAGGGGTGAAACCTAGTAGGGAAATGGACTAAACTGGCAAAGTTTGGTTTGGACTGTGTCGAGGGTCGGTGAGTACTTTCATCACTTACCAATGGTCGCCTGGTGCATCCATCTGTTTTTACACATTAGAATTCCTTAAATGGTATTCACCTTGGCTGGGCTAGCCTGCTTCCTCATCACATCGACACCCTTCCTGAACAGCTACAGCTCCCTGAAGAGGATCCACGTTTCGCTTTAAGCACAACCGCGCACTGTTAACTCACTGCTGTACTTTGAGCATAAGGCTCCTCACTTCTGAGGGCTGGACTGCATAAGCTAGGGATTGACTACGAAGAACTGCCTAATGCAGTATTTGTGTTGAACTTACCCCTCTCTGTTGCAGGTTGTGGTTAGGTTCTCTCTCCCCTTTCATCAGCCTTAGGCTAAACGCTTATTCTATACATGTTACATAGTGAATAAGCATATGTGGTACCTGTTTTCCTGATACTGTGGTTTAATTGTGTTTTGTTATAAAGGCCTATAATAAATGTATTTTTGATAAACATCTGTCTAAGAGTAATCTGTGGAGGTTTACTGTGTGTGCTCATTGTGGGCTTCCGATCACTCTCACCCCTCCTGAGACTTAGTCTTGACCGCCTTTCAAGATACCGTAGATTGGTCTGGTTTGTCCAGCAGGTTCCCCTGTTCCACTAAACTAGGGTGGCCTCCTAGACCTCTGCCCACCAGGTCAGAGTTTAGAAATCCATCTTAAGGCGTTTTGGCAGACCTTAATGCTTGTTGATCCTCATTTGCCCCATGTTTTTTGTGTGTGTGTGTGTGTGTGTGTGTGTGTGTGTGTGTGTGTGTGTGTGTGTGTGTGTGTGTGTGTGTGTGTGTGTGTGTGTGTGTGTGTGTGTGTGTGTGTGTGTGTGTGTGTGTGTGTGTGTGTGTGTGTGTGTGTGTGTGTGTGTGTGTGTGTGTGTGTGTGTGTGTGTGTGTGTGTGTGTGTGTGTGTGTGTGTGTGTGTGTGTGTGTGTGTGTGTGTGTGTGTGTGTGTGTGTGTGTGTGTCTGTGTGTTTTTATAGAACTACTCTGTGCCTTAATTTTTTTTTAACCCTTTTTTACCCTGTACCTTTTTAAAAAAAAAACACTGAAAACAGACTTTGTACTGTCCTTTCCCCTGTTTCTTTCACCTATGCATCATCCGAAAAACTAAAATGTCCCCAAACGTTTTCCCAACATCTTCCTTTTTAAACCTTAAAAGTATAACTCAGCAAAACAAGGCTATTTTCCGATTTGAACTTCTACTCTCATTTGGCTGTGTTTGTCTTGCATGGCACCATCTATTTGTTACCCTTACCTTTCCTTTTAACTTGAGTCAACCCGAAAAAAAGAAAAGAACACAAAAAGATATCCTAGTCCCTCGCCTTTTATACAAATAAATACAAAATAAAACCACTGTATTATCAAACTTAATAACATAAATAATAGATCACTTTGGTATTCCACTTGTTTGTTAAATCCAATCGCCTTTCCCATTTGTCTGTGAACCAGAGAATCCTTCCTGTTTGTAACCTGCTTTTGTCTTTGTGTGTCCCAGCACCGTTTCCAATTGTCTGTGTGCGTCTTGTGTGAATCTATATGTTTACCCTTGGCACTTGTCTTTGTTTTGTTGTGCTGGAGTCCTTATCGAAAAGAACTGATGTCATGAAGTGGGGATGAGCATTGTACTAGGAGGGAGTGCTGAAAGAGGAATAGGACGCCCATTTCTCGGAGGATAGGGAGTTTTGCAGCAAACTCTTGGAGTCGGATGGTGTGCTTGACGGTGTGTGTCATTCAGTCAATAACCCAATGCCAAAGCAGGTGTTGCCTAAGGTGCGACAGCCACTTGGGGATATCTCAGAAGAGAAGACGAGCTGACAAAGGAGGGTTTGCCACAGGAGGAAGAAGAAGAGGCAGGGGTGTCTCCACCCACCTCTTCATAGCTATTGGAGGATGTTATCTTTCGGGATGGGTGGAGTACTAGAGGGAAGGAATGCATTGTGTAATGAATTCTATGCAGGAAGCCTGTCAGTGAGGGTATACTATTGAAGTGTTGCGAATGGGGAAGCAGAGAATTGCACAACCAGATGCATTGGTGGCATGTCCCTGCATGCAGAGTGCACATGTCATCTTGCACTGACCCCTCTTTCACCACACTCTCTAGTAGTGATGATGCAATCGGGGAGTGCCTGCATAATCCTCTCAGGAGGGTACACCTGCCGGTTGAAGGACATGCAGGCACAAATAATTCTCATTTTCCCTGCTCTCCTAGCATGCCCAAGCAACTCTGTCCTCCATGCATAGAACACATACTGCGCTGGTGGCTCTTTTTGCCGCCATATCAGCTTGTTGGCCGCGGAGCTAGCGTTATAGGTGTGGTGCTACTGAGGGAGTCAAGGAGGAACTGAATGAAGCAGTATGCAGGCACTTGCTGCCTATAGAGCCAGATAACCATAAGCCAGAGTGAGTTGGACCCTATAGAAGTGGCGCATACCATTTAAAGGCACATCCTCTGGCACCATCCAACCCTCTTGTAGGTTATTGGGCGAAAGGATAGGAAATGATCAGACATGGTGGCGTGACTTCCTTTTGATGGATAAAACCCCAAATAATTCAGTAGTGTCTCTGTTCTGTCAGAGAGTCACTTCAGTAGTACAAGAGGGTCATAATCATGATCAGTTGCAGAGATGCAGAAGCTGATATAAATGAGTGCATCTTTGTTTTGTCTTCAATATCAGGGGAAGTGGCGTTCCAGTAGAGGGGTCAAGTAGGGAAGAAGTGGAAGCGAGAGGGTGAGGGACAGACAGATTGAGAAAGTGCAGAAAAGCTGTTGTTCTTTATCCTGCAAGAAGACATTCCAAACTTGCTTTTCCGTGCCTTGCTACTTCCTCCAGACCAATGATGGTGAGAGATTTCCCGGTGTAGATGTCACTTGCTGACATTGTTTACATTGAGATCGGCCGGGGGATTGAAAGACCATGTAAATTGGTGGACGTGTAGCTTTGCCTTTCTCTCGTTGCAGTAACTGTGGTACTGTCCTCCTCCTCATCCCCACTATCGATAGTTTCTAGAATGATGTGTTGCAGCCAGGTGTCAGAGGGATTATAACCTTAATCTTGCTGCTCGTCAGTATGTCCAAAATCATCCATGGATGTGGATTGTGGTGGTGGCCAGGAACTTCTCAGATTCTGCTCCTTCACACTGTGCCTTGTCTCTCCTGGCTGGTCATCATTAGGTAGGAACTGCAGCCCCTCTCCCCCATCTAGACCAGAGAGGTTGAACTTCCTCCTCCACTTCCCCCTTTGGCTGCAATATCTGAGTATGTGCTGCAGAGTTAGGTGTGGCCGAACGTGCTGCTGCTGCTGAATGCAAAATGGATGCAGTCAAGCTACCATAAACACCTCTGGCCCCATGAGGCAGACAGCAACTGCGGTAGCTGATGGAAACCACACTCTAACAACATGCCATCATCCCTTCCAGGGCACATTTGGGGGCTCTGGACATGTTAGCAGTCAAAATGGCAGTTTCTCCTTTCTAGCCAAAAGAAGTTGGCATATGAATTGCTCAGTTATAGCCACTGAATACAATCTTCTGCCTCCAGAAAATCCTCTGGGGGCTTCAACATCTAATGCAAAAAGGAACCCCAGGAGGGGATATTTCAGCTGTAATGTTGTTTTGTTTTTCTAAGCGTTCATATTATCCCTGCTTGAGGAAGAGCTAATACCACGAACGCTCATAAATAAAATTCTTGGTTAGCCTAACTAAAGTATCAAATAGCTGTTTTCTTTTGGATTAACACTCTGTTTTACCCTTGGCTAACAGGGTACACGCACACTGAAATATACTGCATGCGTCTGTGCAATGGGGAATGGGCCTGCCACCAACCCTATATGCACAGACATGTTTACACTGAGACCCGGCTCTGCTTCTCAACCCCTCCTCTACTGAAATCCAGCAAGACTCAATATTTTGGGAAGAGAAGACATTTTCTCTTGCAACAAGATGGCCCCAATGGAGCGACAGATGTTGCAGCGATTTTATCCTCACATTAAAATCCTGAAGACTGTCTTCTTCTTCCTAGGGGTTTCTCTGGGCCATTCTGTCAGTATATTTGGCGACTTGCACCCTCCTTCATATTATATATCTGTCTGCTGCAGCGTCCACCATCTCCCTGTATCAGATACATAACGTATTTCTATTCTCTTTTCCAGTTCCGTCTTCTCTAAAGAGGCCCCTTAACAAACAAACCTCTATTCCCAGTTTTCATTATACTATTGTCATACATGTGTATTCTAGAAGATTGTGCTGCATTGCTTCTGTATGTCCGCAATGATCACATTCTCTCAATTCTTGCTTGCCCATCTTGTATAACTGGTAATTCAGGTTGGTATGACACACTCAATGAGTACATATGGTTCATGCTTACAAACACTTTTAGGATGAGTTTTGTGAAATATTCAATGAGCACCAATCCCAGCGTGCATGATGTACTCAATAAATCAACCCTACAGATGTTATGTTATATGTTATGTTATAATTTTTCAAACCCGGAGAGGATGTAGCGCAACCAACACCCGAAGGCAACTTCGCGCTAAAGCTGAACCAGCAAATCAAGTGGAAGAAGTGGAAGTGGAAGAACACATGGGGCCAAGAACAACAGAGTTTTTAAGGCCTTCCTAAATTGCAAATGAGTTGAAACCATACGCAAAGTGACAGGAAGAGCATTCCACAGGGAAGCAGCTCTGATCGAGAAAGAGCGGCCACCAGTTCTCGCATGATGGACCCTTGGGCGAGCCAGAAGAAAGCGGCCACCAAATCGTAAGGCACAGGTGGGAACATACGGCTGAAACATTTGCTGCAGGTACTCCAGGCTGTTACCATAAAAGGGCCGATGGACTAGGCACAGTGATTTAAAATGAACACGCCTGGTCACCAGCAGCCATGGAGAGATCTCAAAACAGGAGAAATATGCTCCCGAAAGAGGGTGCCGGTGGCGAGGCGAGCGGCCGAGTTCTGCAGAACATGCATGCGCTGTATCAGGTAATCTGGGTGAGCCAAACAAAAAGAGTTGCAATAGTCCATCTTACTGAGAACTAAAGCAGAAACCACTAGTGCGCGCAGAGGAACGACAATAAATGGAAGGACCTTCCAGAGAATGTTCAGTTGTTAGTGGCCTGCTTGACAAACCGCACGAACTTGAGGGGCCATAGACAGAGAGGCAGCGAATTTAACACCCACATTCCTTACCACAGGAACAGCAGCAGGGAAAGGACCGAAGGAAGAAGGCCAAAAGGAAGAAGGCCATAAAGAAGGGGCAGAAGAGGAACCCACCACCAGAACCTCAGTCTTATCTCCGTTTAAATTAAGCCAATTCTCAGCCATCCAGCAGCCCACAGCCATCAGACAGTCTCGCAGCTGAGTGGCATGTGTTGGATGACAAAGATGCAGCCTTACCAAGATCTTCGTGACGTCAGCATATGCGTAAAATCTGAAACCGTGGACGCAGATGAGAGCGATGGGAGGCCGAATATAGATGTTAAAGAGGGTGTGGGACCTTTTTTCACAGATGTATTAATCAAATATAAAGATCTATGGTTTTTCCTATCTCCCCAAAATATTCTTTGATTTTAAGCAAAGCAGCCAGGACCCCGAATTGTGTTATTTATCCTGTTCCTCATTTTCAAGCGGTGATATCGAGCAAGTGTAATAGGAAATTGTTTATATGGTTATTCTAGGTTTTCCTTATCTGCTTTGCTCAGGAAGAGAAGAGTGGTGTTGTTATTACGACTATAATACATACCGGAAGTGAGCATTAAAACTGAATATATTAACATTTTCTAAGAGCTTGATAACAATGTTTTATAATGAAATAATCTCTTTTTTCATAGCTTCTTTTGCCGAGAATGCACACAATTGTTTCTCTCAAAATGCCCTTGCTTCAAGCGTCACACCTCGTTTGAAGAAAACAATATGACAATCTACCTTCAGTGTGATGGCGACATTCCTTTAGGACACACGCATGGACAATTAATGCCCAATTAATGCCCAGGTACCAGGCTGTCGTTGTTGCTTTTATACGTTCAACTATATAAAAAAACAGCAAGCACCCCCCTAAAAGATATCTGTGTTTTTTCTCTGATCGCACTTGTGAGAGAACGGCTATTTGGCGAGCGTGGGTATAGCCCAATGTTGGTGCTGGTGCAGTCAGGCTCTGATGTGACATAGTGCAGGTTCACAGGTCACAAGTGCATCCCTAACAGCTGCTGGGACACAATGTTCCTGCCGACCTAGGCAGCTTTTAAATCTTCTTCACCTCTGATATAAATTTTAATAATTGAATGTCGTAGTATGCCTGGTTGCATGCACATCTTTATATATAAGCCATGTCGAGTTGTGATATGGTGATTGATAAGAGCACACAGTTAAACAGCCATAGGAATTTGACATTGCTCAGTGCCAGCTCTGTTAGCAGGGCCAGCTATGACAGGGCTGAAGTGAACTGGTGTCTGTTCTGACTGTTTCCACTACGGCCATGTGGAACAATGGTCAAGATACTGTCCCTTTGAATATCCTGCAATGGAGGATAACACCTTCCCCAGGGGACAGAAAATTCCCCTAGGAGGTCTCCTGGGATCCGATATATCAGAGGTAGCACTCACATAACAAATCCCCTCTTACACCAAGGTGCTGACTTCTGCAGTCCCTTTGAAGTCAGAAGGCAATCGAAGGGCATGGAGTTAGACTTTGACTTTGAAAACTTTTATTCGGAGTGAGCCTTTGGGTAAAGCATAATACATTTTCCAGATAGTTAACACACATAATGATGCAATGTAAGAAACAACATTTACAAATAAAATATCACACCATAGAATCATTAAAAATAATTAAAACATACTCAACTTCTTAATAATAGTTCACCATTTCCTGCATAAAATCAGTCCCAGATCGGTTAAGGTACACAGTTCATAACTTTATTATGAAATTGTGCGGTACTAGTGGGTATGTCGCCCTTTATTGGGTTCTCTCCCACGCTCAGTATTGATCTATTCCTTTTCAACCAAGTCTGATGTACATATTTTGAAACAAAGAAAACCACGTTCAGATTGTCTGTAGATCTACAAAGCAACATTGCGTTGCTAGCAGTGGTGATATTAAACAATCGGAACAGTGGTTTTAAATATCTAATCCTTGGTTGTTCAGTGCCCTCCCAAAATAACATAAAATGAAGAGGGCTTTAAACAACCACACCACAACACAGACAATCTGAGCCTTGTTTCTTGTCCCAATGACTAGTATATGACCTCAGCGGGAGGCAGCCCATTCTGAATCTCATGTACAAGGCACAAGCAAATGTTGGGGTTATTACATCCAGATACACTTCAAAGTCTGGGTCGTGATTTTGATTTAGGTAGTCCAACCCACTCGCCAAAGTAGCTCTTGTGCCTTGAATGGCCAGTCTTTGCACACATTTTTGCATCTCCATGTATTGTTTTCAGGTTATCCCAATAAGTGGTTAGGCCCAATGTCATAAGACACTTTTTGACATGGCTCAGCTGCCCCCCAATGTCAACACATGTTCAAGGGCCTCTCAGTATTTCCCTAGCTCCAGTCTCCCCCATATCCGCAGCCAGTAGAATACTCGTCCAATCTCAGCAACTTCACAGATCGGGGCCAAATCGCACTTCATACGTACTATCGCATTTGGTGTACTTTGCAGGAGTAAGAGGGCGCTCTTTAAAAACTTGTTTTAATGGTGGTAAGGGGGGAGGTATCTATATAGCCCTAGATTTCAGCACCGTGCACTGCGGACACCTTCACCTCATCTTGGTAGATTTCAAGGACTGGTTTTATGGCTCCCCTGCAATGTTTAAAGTAAAAACTTTTCAGGGCCCCATTGGTCTTCTCTAGATTGGTCTTAGCCTTTGACAGATGCTTAGCCCAGCTAGCACTGCTTGCAAACCGCACGCCCAAGTAATCATACCAAGACACCTGCTCCTGTTTGATGCCCTCCACCGTTAGATTCAGGGTCATATATTTTGAGTTTCTTGGGCTAAAAACTGAATGTAAGCATCCCCAGAAACGCACCCCCCTTAGTGAGAGGCAATAAAGGACACACCCCAGAAGGGGAATGAGTCCAGGACCAAGTGCGGGTGAGATCAAAGAGCTTTATATAGATCAATATAGGGCATGCAAAGGACTCTGCAAACTCCGAGAGCACTCTGTCTGACAATCACAAAGACAGTCCTACTTATTACAGAACTACGTCACGCATGACACAAGCTATAGGGGGCACATAGTCTTAAGGATTGGGTGGTGATGGCTAGGTGGTATACATTGTATACAGTTGCTTCTCCAGGATTGGCAGACGTTGGTGCTGCGCCACGTGGGGTGGAAGGTCAGCAGGGCTCATCGGGGTGGAGTGCCGGGTCGGACATGCCTTGTAACGACGATTGATAACTAAACTAACATTTGCCCTTTTGGCCACACATTCCCAACAATTCGTCACACTTTATGCTTTCCGTTGGTTTGCAACTCTTGTAAGCGCTGACCTTAGATCAGTATGTGGACAGGAACATTAATATGCGATCTGGAGTGTCTCAATACATCAGTTTGGAGGATACCTTAGGTTCAAACAATCCGGTCTCATGTGCATAGTCAGGGGCATGTGAGGGGTCTCTTGACCACCCTGTCTTGGCAGTTTAGGTGAGGAATGGTATTACGATCTGTTGTTACACGTGTGGGTGCCCCCCCTTTTTAGGGTAATTAACTTGGGGTCGATGGAGATACCACTGGCCCGTGGGGGGCATGTGACTGGTGCCTGAGAGATGTTGGGATTTAGGACCAGGTAGCTCGTAAGTCATGGAGTCAGGCTGTGGCGGCCTCTGACATGGGGGAGGCGGATGATTGAAATGGGTCCAGCAGGGTCGGGAGGGGAGGCAAAGCTGTGCTGTTTGAACACCAGCTATCTCTAGAGGGCCTGGACAGGAGGAGGGGGAGATGGCCTTGTAGCTCTGTGAGCGGCCTCTTGCACAAGGCGGTATACTGTTCCGTGGGTGAGGGGTGAATAACAACACATGGAGTTGTATGCATTTGCATTAGAAGGAATACTAACTAGGGACCATACCCTTTAGCACAACAATTCACATCTATAGTTGACATACAAACATGAGGTAGTGTTAGGCAGGTGTGTGTATAAAGAGGGCAACACATGTTATCACATATTGTTATCAGCTAGCCAGTTTTTGTACATCTCTACATTATAAACAATATCGGTTGCATATTTACTCTTTACTCATTCTCCTTCACATTATCAGCGAATGTTAGTCAACAGGGCATACATTCCATAAATGGTTTCTACACATTGCAAGAGTTTTCGGGGTAGGTATGGGTGTGAGGCGCCACACTATCTAACGTTGGGGGCTTGGTGCAGGGTCAGTGCCTGCAGGGTTTGGGCTGGTCTCAGTTACTTCCTAATGTTCCCGTTCATGGCTGGGGCAATGATGTACTGAGGAAGGTGAACAGCTACAGTGTTTTATTTTGTTGTTTGCTCGTGTCTGGTGGCTCGTGAGAACGAGTCCTCAGCGGATCTGCCATGCAGTGGGAGATGGGGGAAGTGTGGGCCTCTGTGAGTGCGGTCGAGTGGGGGTCACTCTGCAGCTTTCAGTGTGCATGTTTGCTCTGCCTGGGTTAGATGTGCACATTTCTTTCAAGATGGGGATGGCTTAATACAAGATGGCGTCTGTGCTCTGCCACATAACGTGGTGGTGCAGCCTCATGTGTCGGTCTGCAGCCGCTCTGCCGATGAATCATGAGTCTTCACCAGGGTGGGACATGCAGTGGGAGGGGGGGTCCTATTGACCTACCCTCCCCTACATTTCTGCCCTTTCGTTACTTAAGTAACGAATACCTTAGCTCCCCCAGTCGTTCGAGCTCCTTCTCAGCTAACACTGCCTCTTCCCAGGCTGGCGTTCCCTTTATTGGCATCCAAACTCTGCAAACCCCCCGGAGGCTCTCCCCCCTTCTAGCATACTCATCTGATGTGCAGGTCATATATATACATCCCCCATCTCCCTCCAGGTCCACTCATACCTCCGTGTACCACTCTAGTTCACGGGGCTCTTTTATTGTGGTATGATATAACCTGTTCACTATATCCCCATCATAATATATAGGTACCATTCTATACTTGGACTCTGAATTCTCACCAGTTTGTACGTGTGCTTCCTGTTGCGCCTGTGCCCCTCCTCTGGCGTTGCCCATTGTCACCATCATCATTGTTCCATTTGGGACTACATTTACACAGCATCGAAGACCCAACTGGCATACACAAAAAATCACAAGTAAAAATACGATGAGGGGCATAAGTAGTTTCACTGCGAGCCCCATCCAGGAAGGTACCCATGAAAAAAGGTTGTTGAACCACGTGCTTGGGTCTGTGCCACCTTCTTTCTTCATTTGTTCCCCTAGGTTGTGCACTGCAGTGATGACGTCTGATAGTGTCCCATTATCAGCATCTTCAGAAGGTACAAAAGTGCAATAGGCACTTCCGATTTTTCAGCAAACACCTCCATCCATCCATCACCGTCAACAGGTCTAGGACATACCTGTTTTGCATTGTCATTAGTCTCAGCGCCCTTAGCTCCACCTTGATCACGCTGAACCCTTCTTCAGTGTCGTTGGCCAATTGAATCAGCTCCCACTGCGTAATCTGTAACCACTTTGCATTTGCAAAGATGCTTGGAATGAGGGAGGCGAAGAAGTTTTCCGCTGAGCTGAATAACCTGTACCTGTCTGGGATCTGGGCCAAAAGTTCTGAGGAGGCCTTTGAGATATAGTTTGATGACCTCTGTTTTCTGGATACGATTCCGTCTCCGTTTCCTTCTGATAGGGCGTACAGTGGTGGCTCTTCAGTGGGTGAGGCGTTGGCTGCAGCTTGGGTCGCCGTCCGGCCCCCTTCTCCAAGGTGGCTCTCCGGTTTTATCATTAGAGCTGAGTGCAGTGTCGCCAGGGAACACATGCCCCTCCATGATGGTGGGAGGTGCATGTACACCCGTTTGCCACAGACCCAGTACGTGTCCATTAGGGCTGCTGTTCCTTTCTTCATATCTGGGATCATTAGGCTTTTGCTGCAGTTCATGTTTCTTCTCATGTCGATTTTCCCTTCTCCCAGGAAGCAAAGTTCGTTTGAGATTTCTTTCGGTAGTTTCAATGCTTTTTCTATAGCACTCACCCAGGTCAATTTTGCCACATGTTATGACCAGACTGTGGCACACATCTTTGCAATCCATTGTAGTTTTCCGGTCGACAGCCCTCCCAGTGCTTCAGCCTTGCACGTTACCACATCATCTTTCCATTTGTTTTCCGAAAACAGTGTTGCTTTTATTA
Organism: Ambystoma mexicanum; assembly: GCF_040938575.1. Classification (NCBI taxonomy): domain Eukaryota; kingdom Metazoa; phylum Chordata; class Amphibia; order Caudata; family Ambystomatidae; genus Ambystoma; species Ambystoma mexicanum. Next base: position 308,352,872 of record NC_090924.1, read on the forward strand.
CTAAGATTGGTTCTTTTAAACATACCACTCCTTTGGCTCTTGAGTAGCACGTTTTCTCGTTCTGCAGCATTTCAAAAGATACCGTGTGTGCCTGGAAGGTGTTCTTAATTCTGCACAGAGTGAGATGGAGGAGACACTGGGCATCTGCAAGAGGCAATTCTTGTGGCATTAAAACTTTAGGTGTGCCTGAGGCATGGGGGATCAGGGAGCACACGTAGCAGCTTTCATTAGTTGTTCGTTTGGCTGTGGAGCTCATGTCCACCCTCTGTACTTTCTACTGGTCCCACGCTGTCATAGGCTTTTCAGACGTCTGTCAAATGTATCCAATATCTCAAGCCCTTCACTTTCACCGCTGTGGGTGTGCAAAACACCACCTCGTATGGGCCATGCAATCTTGGAGCATTCCACCTACGTACGAAGCTCCTAACATATACCATTTCACCTGGTACCAGCTGACCCGTTGGGCTTTCTTTCTCTGGAGTGTGTGTTTCATTTTTCCCGTCACTTATGAATGGTGGTGCAAGTTGTCTGGCTATCATTCATGCTGCCTTAGTGAGTTTTGTTAGGTAGTCGTTGAATTCCTCTCCTAGTACAGTAGCACTTCTGTGTGCATCTGAATGTCTATGGAGAGGTGAGTGTGCTGTGTGCATTCGTCTCCCTTGTCACAATCTCATGGGGCGACAAATGGTGGTCCTTGCTTGGCTGATTCCTCACCTCAAACATGGCCAAGGGGAGACAGTGCACCCAATTTTTCTTATGGGTGAAACACAATTTTGAGAGTCTCCCTTTTAGTAATCCGTTTATCTTTTCTAACATACCGTTACTTTGTGGGTGATAAATCGAGCATAATTTGTGCTTTATTCCTAGCAATGATGTTACTTCTTTAAAGAGATCGTTCACAAAATGTGTGCCGTTGTCAGAGCAAATTACGTCGCAAATTCCCCAGTGGGGGAATACTTCCCGCGCTAGAAATTTTGCAGCACACTTAACATCTGGGCGGGCATAGGGACCTGTCTCTACCCACCGTGAAAAGGGGCAAACTACCACTATCATGTACCTCGCCCCGTTGCATCTTTCACCCATATCTGCATAATCTATATGCAGCTCTCTGAAAGGTCCTATCGGCTTGGGTATCGTTCCCCTCAGTGTTCTTAAAGTCATGCCGGAGTTGTATATCTGGCACGTTGTACATTCCATTGCTAGCTTAGAGAGTTGTTCCTGTAACCCTGGAATGAACCAGTGTTCTTGTATCTCGGCTGCGATGTGTTGTCTTGCATTGTGTGCTGGAAAGTGTAGCTGCTGGAATGTTATTTCTAATAACTTGGTTGGCATCACTACTTTACCTGTGTTGTCTTGCCGCCATAATAAATCAGTGGCGGACTGACTGCACCCTCTTTTTGTCCACAACTCTTTTTCGTCCTCAGCTGCCCCTACCTGTAGCTCCAATATTTGAGACACTGGCATGGCATTGTACCCGTCCGGAACATTGTCCTCCGATTCTCTCCGCACTAAGTACTCACCTGTGTTTTCCTTTGTTAAATATGATGCCTCTTTGGCAGCCGCGTCTGCTGCCGCGTTTCCCAAAGAGACAAAATCAGTATTATTGGTGTGGGCCTGGCATTTCACTATTGCTACCATGGTGGGTTCTTTCAACGCTTCTATGAGTTCCTTTAGTAGTTCTGCATGTTGTACGGGTGAACCATCTGCCCTGTTGAACCCCCTTCTTCCCCACCTGGCAAGCCCTCCGTGTACTGTTGTGGCCATGTAGGCTGAATCTGTGTAAATTGTTACTGCGCACCCCCTTGCTGCACGTAGTGCTTCAATTAATGCTACCAGTTCTGCTGCCTGTGCTGAGAAATGAGTCAGCAGTCGCTGCTGTATTAGGACCTTGTACTCACCTTCTTCCATTCGCACGACTGCCACCCCCACATGTTTATCTCCAGTTTTGGAATTTATTGAAGCTGACCCATCTATGAAAAATACCTCTCCCTCCGCCAGTGAGTTCTCGCTCACTACAGTTGTAGCATTGTCCTCACCCTGATATGTTGCACAATCATGTGCCGGTATATCCTCCACAGTGCATGGTTCTGAGATGAATCTTGCGGGGTTAACCACCTTGCATCTTACCACATGTATATTGGCACTTGACAGTATTACCTCATATGCAGTGGCTCTCTGTGTGGTTAATGTGCTTTTTGATCGCTCAAGTATGGCGAACAATGAGTGTTCTACATACAGTGTCAGTGAGCACCCCATTAATATGGTGGCGCTCTTCTCAATGGCCAACGCAGCGGCTATGAGAGCCTGTTCGCACGTGAAATGTCCCTGCATTACTGCGTCCAATGTCCCTCTGTAGTATGCCAGAGGCTTGTCACCTAGTGATGTTTTCTGCATTAACACTGCTGTCATGAGTGCCCCCTTGCAGTGTGAGAACAAGTAGAACTCGCATTCATAATCTGGGTTCGCGAGCACTGGTGCGCTTGAAATGAGTTCTTTGAGTGATGTGAATGCATCGCACGACTCTGAGTCCCACTGTATTTCTGTATTTTCCTTTTCTGCTTTTTTGAGTGCCTGGAGCAATGGTCGTGTGTATGAAGCATAGTCTAATATCCAGGCACGACAATAGTTGCACATCCCTAGGAATTTTTGCATGTCTTTCACTGTCTTTAGTCTCCCAACAGCCGAGATAGCTGCTACTCTGTCTGGGATTATTTTCTTGCCGTCTTTTGAGATCAATTGCCCTAGGTACAGCACCTCGCGTTGACAATATTGCAACTTTTCTTTGTCCACCTTGTACCCCTTTTGGGCTAGTAATGTCAAAAGTGCAATGGAGTATTTTCTACACTCTCCCTCGTTTTTGCTGCAAATGAACAAATCGTCCACGTACTATATTATTGTGCTGTCGACAGTCATGTATCCAAGATCTTCATGCAATATTCTGTTGAATATGCTGGGACTTTAGCAATAACCCTGGGGCAATCTGCAGTGTTCGTACCTCCTCCCCACTAGGGTGAATGCTGTCAGGTATCTGTACTCTTCTGCGAGTGGTATTGAGAAGAATGCGTTTTTCAAATCCACCACAGTGAAGTGAGATGCGTCTTTTGGGATGCTGCATAGAATGGATGCTGGGTTCGGGACCAAAGGGAACTCTTTCTGGATGATGTCATCTAGTGGGCGTAGGTCTTGGATCTTCCTCCAGGCCCTTCCTTTCACTTTTTTGATTGGGTAAATACAGGTGTTACACGGGGAGTTCGAGGGTACTATTATCCCCTGTGTGAGTAGGGCATTTATTGTTTCTTTTATTCCCTCTTCTGCTTCCCGGGACAAGGGGTATTGTTTGACGCGAGGCAGAATTGCTCCAGGCTTGAGATTGATCTTTACTGGTGTGACCCTGCATAGTAGCCCTACGTCGTGGGGACCAGTTGTCCACAACTGCCAGGGCACCGACTGCATGTCATCATTAAAGAACGAAGGTGGGGCGCCCACTACTGCCATTAACTGCACTGGCACCTGCCTCTGCTGTATCATTATTTCACAAGGGATGGCTATTTCCATGATTATTTCTCCATCACTCTCTGAATCTGTGAAAAGCTCCTCGTCTGACAAATCTTGGAGTGCAATGTCGGCCTTTATGCATAATACTGTATGCCATAAAACACCAGACACACACCAGCTGTTGCCAGCTGATAGCCCTATGCTGCACTCCTGATGGGAAAACAAGTCCCCAAGGTTATTTTAAGTATCTCGTGAGCCCCATCCAACTCCAGCCAGGAGACGTCTTAAGTCACGAGAGACCCCACTATCAATTAAATTACAATGCAACAAGCCTTCACTGTGTTCATAAGCTATTCATCTGATGAACGAGGTATATGAAGCATCTGTCTATCTGCTTGTCTACAGAGAAGCACCACAAAGCTGAGACAAAACAGTTTATAGACAGATAAAGTATTTTTATATGCAAGTTAGTCAATTTCACCAAAAAGCGCATTAAAATATTGCACCCACACTATTAACTCATAGCGTGGAAATCATTAGAATCAAAAGTAGTTATACATTCACATAATCTCAAACAATGACAATATTCTGAGCTGAATCATAGTCCTCAAAAGCACCCAAATGTTCTCAGAATATTATTCGTGAAGTAGCACATTTAAACATGGAATTATTATGTGACCAAGTACAACAAAGTAGCCACTTTAACTCAATTGTCCTTCTAGGCAGTACAATTATTTCTGCTCAGAATCTCCTAAACACAACCATGTGTACCGACGCGTTTCGGATTACTCAACAATCCTTCTTCAGGGCGGGATGTGTTAAAGTTTCAAAGTTTCATAACCTTGGGGACTTGTTTTCCCATCAGGAGTGCAGCATAGGGCTATCAGCTGGCAACAGCTGGTGTGTGTCTGGTGTTTCATGTTTTACGAATCTCGAGTGGCCTCGAGAATCTCCCTGCTGCACCTGAAATTGTGTATGAACTACCTGAATTTGAATAACCATATTCTAGCGAAATGACCTTAATATACACATCTTGACACCGTTGTGTCTTCCACCATATACTTAATACTGTATGCCACTCACAGCCATGTATGTCCATTGCAATTACAGCTATTCCTTTGGCTGTGATTTGTACTGCATGTATGTCCAATGACATCACTGTTCCTGGCATTATCTCGGGGCGAGCTATTGGGCAGAAGACAAATTCTGCTGGTACTCTCCATTCTAGTTTTTTCAACTCTGGGACCATCGTGCTAATGTTTTTAACCCCTGAATGAACATATCCGGGTTCACGGGTATGCTGCGCACCTCTGGGCATGTCGCTCTTGAATATATCACTAGCATCACACGCATAGAACACATCCCTGGGGTTGAGCACACATTCCCTCCTCTTTTTGTAAACAAAATAGTCATGTTCAGTTTCCTGAGGAGATCCCTTCCCAGCAGGTTGATGGGGGATTGCTCATAATACAATAGGGTTGCCCTTACTGTTTGTCCCCCACTGTCACGTCCAAATCTTCTGTATAAGGAACTTTGATCACTTTGACCACCGCCCCAGAGAACCCCTGTGTCTTCAATTTACGATTAGATAGTGGAAACCGACCTTCACATATGCAGCTACCATAAAGATGAATTGTTTATTTCCTATCTCTGCTCCTATCAATGGTTCCTCGCTTGCATTGAAGGTTGTCGATAGGATTGGACATGCGAGTGCTCTCTGTGGGCCGTCCTATGCTGGATGCCTAGTTGTTCCCCCTTGGCTGAAAACGTTACCTGAAACTACCGCTACTCCTCCATATAGTGCAGGCGTGCCATTGGATGTTGTAGTGAAGGGGTTGTTTTGAGTGTAGGGTAGGTGCTCACTGCTTTGTGGATGTCTGGCGTGTCTGGAAATGTTTCCCTCAATGCGTCCCAAACGCGTGTGCGCACTGTATTGAAGGCAGCGCCATCATGTCTGTCACTATCCAGTGTTATTCCCGGGAAACCTGCTTTTGCCCACACCCTGTCTGATTGGTCCCCTACTGCTGACACAAGTAAACTTTTAACATCTCCGATGGCCAGGGGCACCCCTGCAGTGTGTTTCTCAAAGGCGTATATCCACTTGCTAGCTCCACCTGATAGCGGGGGCAGTGATTTTAGTAAGTTTGCCTTATCCATCTGCGCCCAGGGTATATCATTTGGTCTTCCCGCCTCCCGATTCATTAGTGGGAGTTGTAATCGTCCCTTACTTCCTTTCCCAATACTCACCTGTGTTCCTTTTTTCCCCACCATGGCTATCCTTCCTGTCCTGTTTCTTAACATCCTTGTCCACTCCTGTTCCATTGTCCTCCCCAGTGGTGTTTCCCCTAATTCCACTAAACTACCCCCTGCCGCCATTCCCAATCTCCCAGCTTCCTGCTCGTCTTCTTCCAGGTCACACCACAGCTCTTCTCTCCCATCATCTTCCACTTCTCCTCCCTCCACACTTCCTCCTATATTGTTCGCTTCCAGTTCTACTATCTGGGTGGGCTCCTCTTGTATTCTGAATAGTATCTCCCCTTTCTTCCACCCTTCCTCATTTGACTTATCTAAGGGGTGGGACCGGTACAATCGTTCTGACCTGGTTGTACTGGGCTCACCTTGTTCACATAGGCATTGTATCCTTGACAACTCTTCTCTGGCTATCGAGAGCCTGGCGTCTAAGTCTTCTGTCAACTTACATATGTTTACTGAGGGGGTACTCACTTGCCCATTTGATCGGGGGCACTCGTATGGCGGTGGTGCGGTTGGCCTTGCTGTGGGGGTGGGGGTGCTAGTGGGCACGTATGTGGGATCACTGTATCCTTCAGCGGGTGGGGGTTTGTTCAGAAGTGGGTACAATTGAGTCACCTCTATCACTCCCTCTTTTCCCTCATCCTCCTTGCTACCCTCTGCTCGCGCTGATGGGGTAGCCGTGAGGGCAGGTTGATCAAGTATGGTGTCTATTTTCTTTGGTGGAGGTATTTCCTCGAATAATCGCCATAGATCTAGTATCTCTCTCCTGTTATGAAATTGTTTTCCTTTGTATTTTAGGAATATGCAGGTGGCTACCATGTCCAGAACACTTTTATCAAAGGACCCTCCTTGTGGCCAAACCTGGGGGAGACCCTCCCCCTTCAGTTCCGTTACCCACTGGTCATGGTACTTAGTTATTCTTTCTGCATGTCCTGGCAAACTTTTACAGATGTGTGCTAAGGGTGTCTCCGCTCCCATGCCTATACCGGTGTTAATCTGTTCTCTTGTATCAGTCTTTTCTGTCACTATGCGTGGGTCACTGTGTACATGGGACTTCAACCACTTTGAATTTGGTTCTAATAAACAATTCACACTTTTACTCAACAAAAGGTGCTGGTTTGTCAAATCTTACCAGGTCACACTTATATTGAACGTACCCCCTAGAAAAGTACTTAAAACAGTGCTATTATATAGAGTCACTTGATTACAGAAAATCACAACACACAACAGACATTCATCATACCTCAGCATACGCATATAGCATTTACCCTCCCTGCCTTGCCCTTCGCCTTCTACGGCGACCCCCTCTAACCCTCACACAGCTTCTTTTGTTTATTTATATATATATATATATATTTTTTTTTTTTTAAGACCTTATTTTTACCCCGGATGAGAGAAATTAGAGAAGAATAAGAGGAAGAAAAGCTAGTCCTAATGTATTTTCTGTGTCTCTTCACTCAGACACCCTTAATCTGTCTTTTCACTGTTTTACTTATTCGCAGCACTAGTCAAGATAGCACTACGCGGCGCCGCCTTCTACCCCCATGCAGAGTTAGGTTCCTGTCCTCTTTTCCCTTTTTCACTTTTGTATCCTAATGGCCATATGCAAAGAAAGAGAAAGTATTAGAAGCAAAAAAAAAGTCCCCTTTATATCCCCAATTCGTTTCCCCTTGTCCTCCAAAATGTTTTCCCCTTTTAGTATCACTCGCACGTAATACTCATGTGCCCGTCTTGATCCGAGACTCTCCAGATTTGGTCCGTCCAAGCGGCGTGGCCTTGCACTCAATGGCTCCACCCGGCTCCGGCGAGCGGTACTAAGGGTTTTTTCAAACGGGACCCGTACCCTCTTGCCCTAACTGCGTACGCACGTCTCTGCGTACTAGTTGCCGCAGGTGGGCGGCTCTGTTGAGCGGGCACGCCGTGCGTCTCCACTGCGACCGGGCCGTTTCGTGCCAAGGGGACAGTTTAAAGTTAAAAAATATATCATGTCTATGGGGTCACCACTGAATGTAAGCGTCCCCAGAAACGCACCCCGCTTAGTGAGAGGCAATAAAGGACACACCCCAGAAGGGGAATGAGGCCAGGACAAGTGCGGGTGAGATCAAAAGAGCTTTATATAGATCAATATAGGGCATGCAAAGGACTCTGCAAACTCCGAGAGCGCTCTGTCTGACAATCGCAAAGACAGTCCTACTTATTACAGAACTACGTCACGCATGACACAAGGGGGCACATAGTCTTAGGGGTTGGGTGGTGATGGCTAGGTGTACATTGTATACAGTTGCTTCTCCAGGATTGGCGGATGTTGGTGCTGCGTGGGGTGGAAGGTCAGCTGGGCTCATCAGGGTGGAGTGCCGGGCAGGACATGCCTTGTAATGACGATTGATAACTAAACTAACATTTGCCCTTTTGGCCACACATTCCCACCCATCCGTCACACTTTATGCTTTCCATTGGTTTGTAACTCTTGTAAGCGCTGACCTTAGATCAGCATGTGGACAGGAACAATAATATGCAATCTGGAGTGTCTCAATACATCAGTTTGGAGGATACCTTCGGTTCAAACAATCCGGTCTCATGTGCATAGTCAGGGGCCTGGGAGGGGTCGCTTGACCACCCTGTCTTGGCAGTTTAGGTGAGGGATGGTATTACGATCTGTTGGTAGACATGTGGGCTCCCCCCTTTTTAGGGTCATTAACCTGGGGTCGATGGAGATACCACTGGCCTGTAGGGGGGCATGTGACTGGTGCCTGAGAGGCGGTGGGATTTAGGACCAGGTAGCTCGTAAGTCATGGAGTAAGGCTGGTGCGGCCTCTGACATGGGGGAGGCAGGTGCTTGAAATGGGTCCAGCAGGGTCGGGAGGGGAGGCAAAGCTGTGCTGTATGAACACCAGCTATCTCTAGAGGGCCTGGGCAGGAGGAGGGGGAGATGGCCTTGTAGCTCTGTGCGTGGCCTCTTGCACAAGACGGTATACTGTTCCGTGGGTGAGGAGCGAATGACAACGCATGGGGTTTCTGAAAGGACTCGTATGCATTTGCATTAGAAGGAATACTAACTAGGGACCATACCCTTTAGCACAACAATTCACATCTATAGTTGACATACGAACATGAGGTATTGTTAGGCAGGTGTGTATAAAGAGGGCAACACATGTTATCACATATTGTTATCAGCTAGCCAGTCTTTGTACATCTCTACATTATAAACAATATTGGTTGCATATTTACTCTTTACTCATTCTCCTTCACATTAGCAGCGAACGTTATTCAACAGGACATACATTACATAAATGGTTTCTACACATTGCAAGAGTGTTCGGGGTAGGTATGGGTGTGAGGCGCCACACCGTCTAACGTTGGGGGCGTGGTGCAGGGTCAGGGCCTGCAGGGTTTGGGCTGGTCTCAGTTACTTCCTAATGTTCCCGTGTTTTATTTTGTTGTTTGCTCGTGTCTGGTGGCTCGTGAGAACGAGTCCTCAGCAGATCTGCTATGCAGTGGGAGGTGGGGGAAGTGTGGGCCTCTGTGAGCGCGGCCGAGTGGGGGTCACTCTGCAGCTTTCAGTGTGCATGTTTGCTCTGCCTGGGTTAGATCTGCACATTTCTTTCAAGATGGGGATGGCTTAATACAAGATGGCGTCTGTGCTCTGCCACATAACGTGGTGGTGCAGCCTCACGTGTCGGTCTGCAGCCGCCCAGCCGCCTGGGCCCGGGGGCCGGTGGGCTGCCGATGAGTCATGAGTCTTCACCAGGATGGGGCATGCAGTGGGAGGTGGGGTCCTATTGGCCTACCCTCCCCTACAAAACCATGGACTTGTTGGCGTTGATCTCCAGGCCAAGCTTTGCACATTTGCCTGGAAAATTTTACAAAGCCGAGTGCAGACCCATGTGTGTCGTTGAGAAAAGGTACAGCATCGGCTGCAAAAAATAGGGCGGACAATCAATCACTCCCCATCATTGGGGGGGGTCTGTTCCAGTGGCAAGGAGCTGTTCAATAATCGAGTTTATAGAGATACAAAAATCGCAATGGTGCCAGGACGCAGCCATGGTGAGCCCCCTAGCCACAGGAAATATCGGGCCACTGCTGTGTTACTAGTGTACAGGAGCTGAATCAGGTTCAGTATTTCTTCTGGGATGTTTTTTGCCCATAATGCCTCCCATAATAGATCTCTCAGCACGCTGTCAAATGCCGTTTTTAAATCTATAAACACCACATAGAGCTTGGCCTTTGTGATGATTAGCTCCTTCTGTATTATAAGATATCACCTAAAACTTTGCTCTATTGTACTCATCCCAGCCTGGAATCCAGCTTGCAGGTGGTTTAGCTGTTTTGTTTCCTCAGCCCAAGTCTGGAGATGTTTCAGAATTGCCTTGGTGAAAATCTTTCCTGCTGCGTCCAAAACGAGAGAAGGAGCGGTAGTTCAAGGGTTCCGCCCTATCTCCCTTTTTAAAGATCGGTACAATCTTGGCTGGGATCCAGTTCTCGGGGATGCAACCAGTTGCCAGGATAGCATTAAAGGGCAAGGTTAATACAGGATCCCAGATTACAGGCTCGCTGCTGTAAAGATCAGCCAGTATTTAGTCAGGGCCTGCTGCTTTTTCACCCAACTGTGCCCTGATGTTCCTCCACCTCCCCTATGGTTAGCACACGGTGAATGGTACCCCAATTATTTGCCAGGCCTTCCCCGGGGGGAAGTGCCAGCTCCATATTCCTTGTGCTATCAGGAGGTTGAAACAAGGCCTTGGAATGTCTATGCCACCTGTCAGGAGTAATGGATGCTTGCAGGGTCATGTCTCCCTTCACATCTTTATCAGTAACACAATTCCAAAATCTAAAGTGGTCACCCTCTTTTACAGATTCGAGCATGGTAGCCCATTTCTCCCCAAAATACACGCCTTTATGGGTGGTTGTGGGTTCCTAGTGATAGTTTTGAATGCCATAGTTTCGAATGGCAAAGTTTCGTACAAAAATGTGTCGAAAAAATGATTTTTTTAAGACACATTTTTAATGGAGGGGTCCCCATTAATTTTTTACCCATTAATACCCATTTTAGTAAAAATAAAAACCTTTACCTACAAAAAAATGAATTTTTTCAATGCATTTTTTTCGAAACTTTTGTCATTCGAAACTATGTTTTCGAAACTATGCCTGGATACCGTGGTTGTGATATTCATATAGGCAGTTCTCAGGGAGCGTAAGTGATCCCTATCTACCTTTTCAGAATGCTTTAAATAGTTAAGCAATCTATTCTTGGTGTCTCTATAATCCCCTCGAACCATGTTTCAGTTTTTCTCATGCCCTTGGTCATTTTAGACTTTAGGACAGTTAAAATGTCCTCTATCAGTTTGACTATTTTCTTAAAACCCAGAAGTACATCTTGATCTGATTGGTCCCTATCACACAGGATGTCCCCATCCCCCTTCCCCTGCACTTGCGTGATCTCAATGTCACCTGGCCTAGTAAGATCGCTGTCTCTGTCTTCCCTCTGTTCCCCCTCTTGCCTCGTTGCGCTTCGAAACACTTGTGTATAGGCACGTTATAAATGCCATATCATATCATATCATCCCAATATAATTTAAGAATTTGCTACATATGACTGGGATCAGATCCCCCTGGGCCATTGCTGGCCACTTCACTGTCTGTCGGGTGTGCCCCTGTACCTTTATTACAAAAGATCTGATATTGCTAAAATTCTTGTTTCCGCTGTGTTGTTAATAAGGAGCATTATTACCTCGTGGTCGCTTTCCAGGGGCGCAATCACCACAAAAACAGCCACTAGATGCCAGTTACATGTGGATACCAGGGCATAGTCTATTTGTGTACTCCCATTTGGGCCATATTAAGTGTTAATAGCCGGCTGGTCGTTAGGGAGATGTCCATTGCGCGCCCTCAGTTAGAGGTTTGCAATGTCTGACTTGTATCAACTCCGGTGCTATGGACACTCGATGGGGGGCTAGCGTTCAGTTGGGGAATTCCCCAGTCCTCATCCTGGTCGTCCCATAGATCTTCAAGTTCCTTTAGTGGCTCTAGTTGAGTGTTAAAATTCCCCACGACAATGATCCCATTATTTGTCTTTCCAGCCATTTCCCATTTACCTATTTGTTAGGCAGAATCCTGTGCAGTTCCCTTAGCGAGCACTACAGAAGATTAATACTACAGGTATGACCAATAAATCCCTGTTGGTATCAGTCTGTACCACAAAGGTTTAGTTGGTAGCTGTGGCTGAGCAGTCAGACTTATCTCAGGAGGGAGATGAGCAGTATTTAGGGTTTAAACAATAGGGCTTCAGTACTATGGTACAAGGAAACACTGACCAAAGCTTTGTATTAAAAGGAAGATATATATTTAGTTTACACACTTCTAGTTCAACACATAAATCACAGTTATTAAAGCAAGTTAAATTCAGTCAACAAAAGTATACACAACTCCCTGGTTAAATTGTAGACAAGTTTGAGCAAGAGTGAAAACTGAGCAAAACGGCACAGTGAAAACCAAACACAAATGGCACTCTAGCAATTTCTCACAAGGGAGGGAAAGAACAAGTTATACAGGAATATATTCTTAGGCCCCCTAGCAACACTTCCCCATAAGTTTGTGAACAAGTTTAGGCAAGGCAGTACTTTAGCATGTAGAATACTTAAATGAAAACCGAGCAAAATGGCACTTTCCAAGTTTTAAAACTGGGAAGGAAAAGGTGGTTATAAGAATTAGGTGCACCAACACAGTTCTAGTTGAGAAGCAATCTAGAGAAGGCAGTTATAAAGAGTTAGCCAGAGTCAATAGGCCTGTGCCAGAGTCAGTGGTACAGGGCAAAGAGCCCAGGAGCAAAATGTTCTTGTAGCTGCAGTCAAGTCTTTGTTAAACGATTCGAAAAGGTGGATGCAGAAGGTGAAAGACAATGTTAGAGGATAGGGGCGGCCAACCCAGCAGGTAGGTAAAGGATTTAAAACACCTTTAGCGCTACCAAACGAAAAGGGAAGCCTGGCGGAATAAAGTACCTTAAAGTGTAGAAGAGGCTCCTGCGGTGGTGGTTGTTCCTGGCAGTTCCTGCAGTTTAGGAGATCCAGCAGAGGAAGAGAGACTGTCATTGTGGAGGAAGGTTCGAGTTACTGCACTGCCCAGGGATGAAACCAGCCACGGTGCTGCCAAACGAATAAAAGGTACGCTCCTTTAAATCGCGGTCAGGGTGGACGGGTGCTTAGCTATCCGGTCTCCGAGTGCAGGGCACTGGCAATTCGACCAAGGCAGGTCCTGAAAGGTGATTGGCAAACTGGTTGGCCCCACCAGCTCAAGGGAAGAAGGCTCTTGCAGATGAAGATCTTCTCTCGTCGTGTGGAGAAAAGTGGTGAGATGCTGCAGCAGGGCTTCACCGGTGGTTCAGTTGGTGCAGATGTCTTTGGCTTCTCTCCTCTTCGGCTTCTTAGTTCCAGTGGCGATGTGTTGCTCTTCCAGTCCCCAGGACCCTGCTTTTATACAAAAAGATCCCTATTCATACAGCCTAGCTGTCACTCACACAGTGGAGTGGTCTTCTTGGCGGGAGACCCTCCAGCCTATCAGGGCAGAGTGCAACCTGGGTTGCTGTGGCAACCCTGTCCAGGGGTCCTACTCCCCCCCCACACAGTGGTTCCACCCCAGACTCAGTGGCGCCGAAAGGAGGGCTTCTTGGCAGAAGCCCGCCAAAAGGACGAACTAAGGATCCCTGACCTGGTTTAGGAGTTTAGAGAAAGACACAAGAAAGAATTTATATAAAAGTTCTGGAAATAGAAACCTACCGGAGTAAAGTTTATATAAAAAAAACCTGGCGGTATGTTAGAGGCTGTCAGTAAATGTGGAAGCCTCGAACAATGAGAAAATCCCATAGGGAAATATTTGCGGTCAAATATTCTGGTAGTAACCACTGCCACCAGCCAGAAACTTTTGAGAGAGGGACTGTACGGTACCCTCTCGAAAATGAACAGAAGGGAAACTCTATTAACCCTTGCCAGTACCTCCATAGTAATATGGATTGTACTGGTTTTGTTCATAAGGATTGACTAGTAAAGTCAATGGGGAATTTACATGCCCTGGGAGACAGTAGTCAGTCCCAGGGTATGGAGTCTATGTTTGGGGGTCACTACGACACCCCTGTCTCACTGCATGGAGGATGCTGTGTAACACCTGTGGATAAAGATGGTTCCTATGAGGGTGAGATAAACCCCATAGACATTAAACACAACAAAATTGGCTAGAACACACATAGCAAATATGCCTAAGAGTGGGAAAAAGAGTCACACTCTTAGCAGGAGAAAAAAACAAACCCTTCAAATCCAGCAAAGCTGCTGGGGGCTCTTTAGGTAAGGGAAATTAGCCATAGAATGAGAATTCTCCCTAACACTGGTAAAGGACAGCAAGAGTGTTAGGTGTATTTGTATCATTGATCATGTTATAGACATTGAAAAAGAGAAAGCTGCGATTACTGGGCGTGGTGATTTCCAGTTGCTGGAGATCTGGTGACCCTTAGCTAATTTTCTTTGTTTCCCAGTTAAGTGCAGTTTTCACCCATTTAACTAGTCCCCCAAAGGGCCTCCCCGTTGGGCCCTTCTTTGGCTTAATCTCAAAAGCCTGATACCCTTGAATTGTTTCCTCTTCTAGGACCCATGTTTCTTGGAAGGAAATTACATCATAGGCCTCCATAGATCTCACCCATTCACTATTACTTAAACGCTTATTGGGTCCTGCTATATTCCATGACAAAGGCTCATTCAATGTGTCATATATATTTTCGGCCGTCATTGCCAGTCAGTCGACTCCTTCTAGGCCATCATGTATGTCATTGAAATGAGTTTTGGTGTTAATGCTAGCCAAGCCAAGAGGTTGCCTTCTTTCATGGGGGGCCGGAAAACCACCCAATGGTTAACTATTGGTGCCTAGATTAGTTTGTATGTGTCTAACCATGGCAGGGATGCCCTAAAAGTGATTTTACAGCTTGGGGGAGGATACGTTCTAGTTACAATCGCCAACAGTTCCTGGACCAACCATTCTTCCTTGAGAAACACCTGTATGCAATCATCCCTGTTGTTAATTGGACTCAGCCTTTTACAGAAAGCAATGGCACTACGGATCACTGTGGTGCATCGCCTCCTGTGACGTATCCAATGAGTAACTTTATTAATAAGTGCCCCTTCGTCCTCATATGATCCTTTCCCCAGTTTAGATACGTTGGTCATGACTAAAGAATACTTTGTCATACCAAGAGTCACATCTGTCCCAAATGAACTGGGTGTCAATACCCTCTTCATGTTGTTATAGTTTGGGGGATAAAGCTGCCCTCCCTTCGCTGAGTTTGGTTTATTTCAGATCTTCCAGAAATTTGGCAATTGATACTCCTATGCGATCTGCCGAATCTTTCAGCCTGTTTCCCAATTACAGGAAATATTGGTCTGGACAAAGCAGGGTGCTTATCCCCGCGAGCCTAGCTTTTACATGGTGTACCCCTTTGGTTCTGTTTGGAGAGCCCCTAATTTGTGCCCTAACATGCATCACCTATTGCTTTAATTGGCAGCGTGTGGTTTCAACTTCCCTGGCCTTCCCTTGTACCCTCTTGACTAGTGTCCCTAGAGCAAATTACACAGGTCGGATTTAATTTGGTTGCCGACCACCCCAATTCTGCCAACATTTTATTGATTGTGCCCTTTATGCATGCAACCTCTTCTGCTAGAAGCATTGTGTTCTGTTTGTTAGCAAATATAGGGGGTTTCTGCTTCTCCTCATTCTTGACCTTCTTCCCCATTATATTCTTGGGCAGTCATTCTCTACCCTTCTCAAACTGAGCCACTTTGGGTCCACGTGAGGATGCCCTTGTTGGTTGTCTACTCCCTTTTGTCCCATCCATCCCATGTCCATATTTTGGGGAATCCATGTTGCTGAGAGTGGTGAATCTGTTAGAGGTTAGGACAGAAGTAGATATCACCACTATGTAGAGGAGCAGACGTACCCATCTGCAGGAGATCTTACCCCCTACCTCCCCTGTATTGGAGACATGAGACCGTGCCTTGTCTAACACCAGCTATTGTACCAATAACTCAGAAAGTATTTGGAAGATATTATCTATTGAGACAACCTTATTGAATGTACCCGCGAGTGGATGACAGCCTGCAGGAGAAACTCCCTGAAGGAATATGAGAAAGAGCAATGAAAATTGAATTATGACATCATAAGAAAGTGTGCACAACATCCTGAAATCCTGAATAAAGACAATGGGCCTCATTATGACCCTGCTGCTCTGGAAAGAACAGTGGCGGTAAAACCGCCACCACCGTTGTTTCCGGACCGGCTGATTCAGAGTCCTGCAGGCGGGAGGTGTCACTCTTGCCAGGTCTGACCTGGTGGGATTAACACCACCCGCCTGCAGGCGGACATGGAAACACCAGCTCTGTCATGGACGGAACAGGTGTTTCCATGGTCCCCATCCCCATGGAGTCCTATTGAACTCCATGGGAATGGGGATTTACAGAATTCCGCCTCCGGAATTACCGGGTCACTGTGGTTGTAATGCCCTGGTGATTCCAGCAATCACAGAGGCGGAATGGTATTACGGGTCCGGCGGCAGCCTGCCGGTTTTTCCGGCACAACTACGCCGTACTCGTAATGAGGCCCAATGTATGCATCCTAGAGGGGAACTGACGAAGGAAAGAATCAAGTGAACTTTAAAAGTGTAAAAGAAGATTACACGTTATAAAGTTCTGCAGAAATCAGATGTTTAATTAATGTAGATATGCTGAAAGGCATGATAGATCAAGTCATCGAATAGGCTAGCTACAGGTAGTGAATAGAAAGCAGGCGGAGCCGCCGTTGTACAAAACTGGACATTGGTATCATGAAATAATAAGCCAAAGAATTATGAAGAGAGAATGGAAGACTGTGTCGCAGAAGAAAAGCAGGTTATTGGAGCTGCGTTGGGAGGTTATTTGGACTCAGAATTATTATGGTGTAATCCTATCCAGTAACAGATGCACGTTCCAAGGACCATAACCTCATGTGGTAGCAGTGCGGATGGTTTCGATCTAAACTAGTTTGACTGCAGAGTTTCGGACGATCAGGCATCCTCCGCCATTAGCTGGTAGATCATGTAGTTTCCTGTGGAGAGCGGCCGATAGAAAAAAACTTGCAAGAAGAACTGAGACGGTGGGCAAGTCCCTCTCTGAAGAAATCCCTCCCCGGGTGCTCCGCGGATGGAAGGCAAAGTGCTCGGATTGGAGGAGGAGTCGATACCGAAGGCCTCGAGTCGAGTAAATGGATGTATGTAGACTAAGGGAAATGGCAATATAATGGGGCAGGATTGTGATATTTTATGAAAATGTATGGATGTATGAAGGCCTTAGATTCTCGGTTGGATGTGCCATCTGCTGACCCTGCCATACAGAATGTGTATTTTGAAGGTGATCATGTTCTTTCCAATGAAATGAAAAAGAAAAAAAAATCCATCTAAACAAGATAATATAAGTAAATTATCTGACCCTGTAAATGATATATTTGAGATTTCCCAAAACCAGCGGTCCTAGTAAAAAGGAGGTGAATGTATGTGAATCGACAGAGGGCATTATGATGTAGGATGATCAGCCAGCTAGCTTGAATTTAGTGAGTGATCCCACTAAGGGGCAAGTACTAACTCGTTACCCTTCAAATATCAAGTTAAGAGAGGTAGTTCAAATAGTCAACAAAGGTTTAGGACACAGAGAGAGACCAAGTGTACCTAATGCGTCCTTTTCAAATACTAGTTTGATGCCTGCACCCGACTCAATAAATACATCTCACGATTTGAAGATGCAGATTATTTCAACCAACATAGGATTGAGGACTGAATATGATTCACAGTATGTACACACGAAGCAGAACAGCCCACCTAAGATAGACACCAACAAACTTACCGAAAGAGGTAAAGCAGTCTTTCAGTACAATGAAGAAATAATAACACACATTTTTCAAAGGGTCCTGTGAAATAATAACACACATTTTTCAAAGGGTCCTGGTCGAGAGTCAATCTACAACGGCGACACGAACACTCCCACAAAGGGACCTTGTACAGTTACCTTATGACAACCCACCATTTAATGAAAGAATGAAAATGGGTAGTGTGATTAACAACAAGTATCCGCCCGAATGCAGTAACACAGCCGGGAATGCAAAAAGCCAGGTGCAGGCGCAGTTTATTAACAATGAATTAAGAAAACCTGTGTTATCAGACATACCAGGCTTAATTCTTCGCACCATGTTCAATGAGGGAGGCCAGGTGTCCCTAAATAGACCACACAATATGTCTTTATTTGCATCAATTCCTAATTTAAGACTTATTTCCTCTTCTGATACTTGTCTGATCGATTTCATCCACAATCATCGATATGATTATGTTCGATTGGTAATCCCGTCACCCTTAGTAAGATCCCTTCTGATGCAAGAAGCTGAAATGTTACAATGCAGGGGTTATGATTTATTCCCATATAAACCTTTGATCATTCAGTCAGAATTAAAGGAGGGAGGGCCATCCACGAGGGCGGGGGAAGATCAAAATACGAAGAAAACAGCCTCTGAGGCAGCTCAGGGTGGGGATATTGACAAACAAGACTGGAGATGGCTGGCCCTATCCTTAGGAGAATCTATTGACAAATTAAAATCGATAGGGAAACCACTTAAGTACTGAAAAAACTCTCAAATTACTAAGCTGGAGCTCACAATGTAGTTATCATTTACTGAACAATGTGTGTTTGATGGAGGGGCTTGCAATGTTTGATTTAGTCTTAATTCAAGAATTTTGGGCTCGTGATAAGATGTGCTGGGACGGGTTTACTCTGCGCGAAATATGTGCACGCGGTGGTAAAAAGGGTCGCCCCAAAGGTGGTATGATTTTGGCATGCAAAGACTCTAGACAAATTGAAGTAACAAGTGATTGGTGCATGAGAAAATCTATGTTGGTGGTTACAGTAAAGGTCGGGGTCAGCGAGGCATGTTACCCATTGCTTTTAGTTAACGTATATTGGAATCCAAACAAATACTCAGATCCTGAGTTGGAGTCGGAGTTGACCAACTTGGGAATGAAAATAAATATCTGGCTAGACAACAATGAGGGAGGCCAGATTATTGTAGCAGGTGAATGCTGACTGCTCAGTTTGACGTATCGAGGGAGCTATGTTGTACTCTAATAGATATTCTGCTACAACAAAGGGAGGAAACCCCAAACGTAGAGGTACTCTATGGCTCAACTTTGCCGAAATGTGGGGCCTAGAATTAGTACACAATGAGGAATGCACATGGAGGGCAAGGGGATATGAGTCTACAATTGACTATATATTCCTCTCAATGGAAATTAGCAAAAATCTCCATAGGTTTGAGGTCAAAGATTCACCCTTTAGCGACCTCTGGCTGCTATCCATTGAAATGACGGGTAACACTTCTGTAGATCAAAGGAATATTTACAACGAAGGATTGAGGGTGAATGCCAAAGTTAAAAGAATTAAATGGACCTTTAAGAAAAAAAAAAAATTCCCTGCCACCATGATAAATGACTATGATACATCAGACACAATTGCACGATATAATAGATATGTAGTTAGTAACTACACAAGCACCAATATTCAGGACATTGAAAATAAAGTTATGAAGAAGCATCCATCGCTTAAAGTAAATAAACATACTGCGGACACTGAAGTTCATGAACGCAAGGCCCTTATGAGGAAAGAGATACGCACATTATACAAACACGGAAAACCCGACACAATAAGATAAGTGATATTAACAAAAAACTATTAAAAGTGGCTAATCAATTATAGAGCCAGACGTGCCCAATTAGAAGGAGAGGGGATGCTGAATGCCCTCAGGGGCCACAACTCGGCTAACTTCTGGAAGATCATACATTACTCAGAGAGGCCGCAGAAAGACCTTGGTCTAAATGGCATTCCAGAGGAGGTTTGGTTGGGTCATTTCTATACAAAAAGACCTGAAATCCATAATATAATCCATGATGTTAACACTATATGGGCCATTATAACACTGTGGAGAAAATAGAGTGTTCAATAAAGAGAGCAAGAAACTCTGGAGCCCCGGGGACAAACAATATGTCTAATAAGATTCTGAAGACTATTTCCTGGTTATGGGCAAAATTTCTGTTTATTCTGTTCAATGATGTTTTGACAACCAAGATCATTCCTAGCTCTTGGAGGGTCTCAGTCGTATTACCCATTTTTAAAAAGGGATCAGGCACCAACCCTCTGAGCTATAGACCAATCGCAATTGCTGACCCAGAGTCCAAAATCTTCGAATCCATGGTACTTTTAGATATCCAAAAATGGATCACAGAGAAACAAATTCTGGACATCAAACAAATTGGCTTTAAAAAAAACATGGGAACAGATGGTGGAGGGATTATTGTACGATGTATCCAAGACAAAGCGATCAAAAAGGGGGCTGGGCCAACTTTCATTGCCTCAATGGATCTCAGTATGGCCTTCGACATGGTTGACAGATCCCTACCTTGGAAAAAAATGAATGATCTTGGTCTGCCAAGACATCTTTTGGAAATAGTAATCGCTCTATATAAGGATACCAGGCTAAAAGTCTGTTTGAACTCGCAAGGATGGCTGTATGCAGAGCTACCAATTATGAATGGTTTACGTCAGGGTTGTATGCTTGCTCACACAATTTTTAACCTTTATGTGTGTGGCGCGGAAGGAGCATTGAGCAACAAAGCTTTGTTGATTTCCAACGTCCGCATTGGCTGGTTGGCATATGTGGAAAATTTCTTGTTGCTTCACTATACGAAGGTGGGGCTGCAACGTCTGATCATTGAATTCGAAAAATTTACCAACGAACTACACCTAAAAATAAGCCCGCTTAAAACTACCATAATTCACATAGGTAAAGTGAACAAACAACACGGGCATTCAGTTGGCTTTGCGAGGGCAAGCACATAAAAGCACAAAGCGCCATGAAATACTTGGGGTATTATTGTTCTAGTACAGGAAAATCCAACTTAATCAAAAACCAACAAAAATTAAAATCAGGAGTTGCTTTACAACAAATGAGGTGAGTTGAGAAAAAATTTGGAAAGTTCTCCATGGCACCAATTAGAGAATACTACACCAAGAAAGTTATACCCAGGTTGGTTTATGGTCTAGAATTCTTTGCATGCGACGCTACGGAATATCTGAAGGCCCTTGAGGGAAGTATCTGAAGAGGAATACTCTTTTTTCTGCCTAGGTGCATCCCCCTAGAGCTTATAAGATACGAATTTGGCCTACAATCAATCGCATTTTTGGTTGTTTGGAAAAGATTGTCCTTATGGCACAAATGTTCAATTATAAGGGACAAAGATCTTTATGTATGTGCGGCCAATGATGCATCTAGCAACTTCATGAAAATCTTGAAGGAGCATGTTGACAAATTTTTAGGTATCATGGGCATGTCTGTCTCAACTTTGCTTAAAAAACCTGACAAAATCAAACGAATTCTACAGGGTAACGATTGGCAAAACACCCTAAACAAGTTAACAGAGTCAAAACTATACAACCAAGCCCCTGATTCATGGATCATTTGCGCCAAAAAAAACGGGATTTGTGCGCCATTATGCCCGCAAATCCCTCTTTAACTAATGGGGATTTGCGGGCAGAATGGCGCACAAATCCCGTTTTTCTGGGCGCAAATAATCCATGAATCAGGCCCTACGTGTATTCAGTCTGGAAATTCTTTCCGGGAATGGAAGGGTACTTGACGAAATATCCGTGCAGGAGGGGCCGCAATGACATCATGCGTTTTAGAATGAATGTCTTGCAAAACAATCAAATAATAAATATCAGATGCCAGACACTAGAAAGATGGAAGTGGTGTAGATTCTGCAAAGAAGAGGGTGTTGTAGAAACACTTCAACATATTCTGCTTGTATGTCTGGCACTTCTTTGTCAAAGGATTGATTATTTTGCACCATTCCTAAGATCGACCTACTCTGTTAACCGAGAATTCATATGGTACAGAATGCTGCACGAAAGTTCGACCACTCTGTTCATACGTGTAACAGCATTTTTGAAAAACGTATGCTAATTGTGCTAATAAAATTAACAATACTGTAATCTAACTCAAATAACACTATTGCAATCTATAAGATAAGAGCAATTTAGGCCACGAGACAAAGAAGTCTCAACTGCGATTCGACTGTAATTTCATGTGACTTGCGCCCATTTTAAGGTGACACGCGTAACAGCCCATTGAAAAACTCATGTAAATCGTGTCAATAAGCTAAACAGGAACACTGATATCCATTCGACGTGATTCAATAAGGTCTTGAGTTAATGAACTAAATGAGGGTGTTTTGACTAAGACTGCATGTGTATAATGGCTATTTTGAGTTGGTTTGTGTCAACAAGTGGGTTTTTGGTTTGTGTATATAGGTTTGTGATAACAATTCGGTTTTAATTCAACAATCGAGTGGTTTATGAGCATAGGTTATGATTTATATGTATTTTTTTACATTGGAAAGATTTTGAATCGATTTGTATTCTGTTGTATAAGTGATTTGTTTTATTAAATAAATTTTGTAAAGGTTTATAATAAACCAAAACAAATAAAGTAAATTAAAAAAAATAAGCAGAATTTCTATTAGTTCTGAATCCTGCAACAATATTGTGTAGCAGCCTAGTTGAAGCACAGTATTTCACAGTGATCAATTTGAAAAATGTATTAGCACAAGGACTTACAAGACTTTACTTCCTTTACATTGAGAAAAAAAACTAAAACATACTTGTTTAGCTGAAGGGTACTGTGTACAAATATATTCAGTTTGGTGCCTCATAATGTATGAATGTTGGCCTAAGCACATTCACATCACACCACAATTGCCGCAATAACAATGGCTATGTTGCCATTTTGTTTTATTCGCCATCTTGGCTGCATTATTCAGTTCCTTGTTCATTCTGCATTTTCGCTCTGAACTCGGTAGGAGACCGCTGTATGAACTTTCTGACACTTACAGACAGGAATGCACATTCTGCTGAACGTGTTCTTGGGCCTCATTACGACCCAGGCGCTAATGGGTTAACGGCGTCATAAAAGGCTGCGGCGCCGTTAACCTATTAGCGCCTAATTACGAGGTCCCTTTTGCGGGACCCGACCTTAATGGCTGGTTTTACCAGCCGTTAAAGTAGGGCCCCGCAAAGGGACCTTGGTGCTAAGTACGGTGCCGCAATTTGCAGCAACATACTTAGCACCTTCCCCATTCGCATTGAGCCCTATGGGGCAAAAATGGGAATGGGGAAGGGCCATGGAGGAAGGGGGAATAACCGCCCCGCCAACCTTGTAATGGGGTGGTAATTCCCCCTTTCTCCATGGCGGAGTCAGTAACTTACCGGCATGGACCATGGTGCTAATAGCACCATGGTCTTCCACCAGGGTCGTAATGAGGCCCCTTGTCTTACACTGTAGAACCTTGAAGTCCTTGCAGAAGCATAGCTAATCTGCAAGTTAGGTGCCTTCCTGTCTCGGCCATGTTTTCTCCGCTGAACTTTTAATTATAATAATGTGCATCTCAAACGTGCTCCTTCAGAGAAACCACATTTCCAAGCTTTTGAGCAGACTGACCTTAGGCTCTAGGAGCAACATAGATGAACTACACAGAGAATGTTACCTTGTACTAGAGAACACAATATGCCCCCACACACTGCCTTGCCCTGCTCCCAGACAGTAAATTGTCTCCGGGAAGATGGGGAAATATGCAAGTATTTTGTCGTGTTAATACCATCTGCGTGGATAGGTCACGAACCCTATGGTCCCTATCACATGAATGGGCTGGACAAACATATGGTATGTTATCTGATGTTTCTGTCACTCGGGGTCCTCCCTCCACAGTGTTTGTGCGCATGCATTGTGGTGTGCTGAGACCCCTTCACATGATTGTATTAAACGTTGTTCTTCGACCTTGTGACTGGCGTATTTCCATTTGTAGTAAGCTTCATTTTGGTCTTTCAGATGGCACCCAAACAGGGTTCCTCCCGATGACGTCCATTCATTGTTTGGTGAAGACGAGGCTGTCGGATCAAGATCAGTGAGTACAGGGGGCCCCTGCAAAAGAGACGTGTTTCCTCGCAGACTGCTATGCCTGATCTCCAGCCGATTGCAGCGTCTAGTGGCCATTACAGCGAGGGTTCCGGAATCGAGGCTTGTTTGGAGGAATCGCCAGGCCCCAACCGATTGTCCGTTGGACTTGATTGGAAATCAGGTGAGTCTATTTCAGACTGGAAATGTCCTGATGATTTGATTGGTAAAAGTATTTACGCATACAGGTTTTGGCCAGCTAAGACTGTGATTTTAGTATGCCTGGTAAATTGTCATCCTGTTTAGCAATGTTTTGTTGCCGAGGAAGACAATCTAGTAACTTGGAACATGTCAAACCCACACCACCCGAGGGGTCGCCGGCATAAGACGAATGTACTGGATATGGCCCTTGTGCTATTTTGTTTAATGATGTTTGGCATCAACAAACCAGACATGCTCCAGACCTTCAGTGGCCATAGTTGGGTAGTTTTGAGGTGGCCAGAATAGAATATTTGGAGACTGTATTATTACGTAAGAAAGCTAGACCAGCTGCACCTAACGCTGTTAGAGATTGGAAGAAGGAAGCGAATAAAGAAGCATGCACGTAGACATATGACGAATGCAGAGAAAGCCTTAATACATGATCAGCAACTACAAGTAGAACCCATTAGGAGTATGAATAGGGCCTTTCAATTAGATGTGCAAAAAATATACCCATCCCAAGATCTGCATCTATCAGACAAATTATTGAATAAATAGCTGAACAAGCGAAGGTCTGATTCAGGAACTGATTCAACTGCACCTCCTTATGTATCTCCTCCCGTATCTTCACCCATTCCGATTGTAGCGGCTGTTGCTTTGCCAGTCGTACCAACTGCACCGATAGCGGTATTTCCTCCACCGCCTAGTGCACATGATTTACTTTTGCTTTTGTTACTGACTCGTTCCACACCACTTCCAATGCATGATGTAATTGACGCTGATTTGAGAATAGTGACACGTAGTGTGATTACTGCAGAGAGAAAAAGGGAATTGCGTGAATGGGCTGAGACATATATAGAAGGGTGTGACGAAACGGCTGTTGTCAGTGCGATGTCAGACCATGGGGGTATTCCTGAGCAGAAGATATTGATAGAACAAATGGGGATATATCTGGCTGAAGTATGGGTGATTTGACTGATTCAGCTATTCCACAGGAATTGCAGGATTTGAATTTTTTGTCTCGTTCAAGGGATACCACGACGAAAGTACATGAGTATGTCATGAAATTGTTTATATATAAGAAGGAACTTGATAGTTTACATAAAGATGAATTGGATAAGGAAAAGCGACAAACATCGTATGTGCAGGAACGATTTTTGCCTCAGTTGAAATCCATTAGTGAAGAAATGCGTATTTGCACAAGAGACGCGCTTAGATGGATTTCAGATGTTTCCATTTCACCTATTGAAGTGCATGATATGTTTAGTCAGTATACACGGGCTATGCAGCGGAAGGTGTTACAAGTTATGGTCAAATATTTACAAGATGAATGTATGAAGAGAAACTTGTGTTATCCTGCAGATATGATGGTGATTTATAAGAGCATTTTCACCAGACACCGCGTTGACTTCCTTCTCACTCGATCTGGCTCTATTACTTAATAAACATTCAGAACTTCGTACTGTACAATTGCCAATGAGAGAGGTAACTCCAACACTTGTCCCAAAAGACTCCAACACTTGTCCCAAAAGTAGAGATTCCAGCTGCCTCCACTATTCCAGCGCACTACATTTCACAGTTTGTTCACATTCCATTTTTGAGACAGGAAGTGAATACTATCAGTCTATTCCCTACATTAGGAAGAATCTTACAGGGTTCTACAAGGAGATAGAATCAGTTTTCACATTGGGTCACATTGTTTCCCGTGAAAGTTTTCAACAGGTTTGAACAAGTATTTTCAGACTTTAGTGGGCAACAATTGAGTACGGAGCCGGGGAAAAGACTATTTGTTGACAAATTTGTACAGGGATTGTTGCCTGACATTCAGACTCAGATCATGACATCTGAGAGGGCAAGGCAAGCAAAACCGCAATCCGAAGTACTACATATGGCCTAGTATTATGAGAATAGGGTAAATACTGAGAAGGAGAAGGTGAAACGAATAAGGGTGATTTGAAGACTAGAGTCCTTTTGCAGCAGATAGCAAGAGGGTCGAGGGGTGGGAATATTCAACCTAGGGATCAGTTTGTGCCAAAAATGGGTGCACAAATGGGTCCTTTACACATGAACCCAATCGATACTCTATTGCCAACTATTAATTCATCCACTATGTCTCCCCTACACGTGTATGCACACTCTTTGTCCATGTGACCTCAGCCATAGAGAGGGTTATCATAACAACACCCTCATGATGATCATGAATGCCACACATGCTATTCTGAATAAAACCAAGTGTTGGGTTTGTTCTCATCTGCCACAGCATGGTTCAAAGGGGTTAAGTTGGTATATTCATCCTCTCCCTCTGACCACTGCGTGTTATGCATCATTTAGGGTACTGTTCTTTGGACGATGGAACGACAGTGCCACTGGTAACTTTGATGGTACGAACATTAATGAATTCGATCAATTTGTTTTTCTGTCTCTAGGATGTTCAGTGTTTGCAAACAAAAGCACACTCAATACTGCCTCTGCTAAGCATTCTGAAAAATATTCCAGACCATACCAGTCAATGATCTCTTTCAAAATGACTCCAGTAGGAAATAAGGATGCTGCTCCTCCATCATACACCATTAATCATGACACTGATTCTGTCCCATTTTGTTTACCAGAAGAAGGTTCCCGACCTATGGGCTCATATGACAAATGCATAAACACTGCTGTTCTGGTGAAAGAGGATAGGCCTCCATATATAGGGGGCTTCATCTATTTCGTCTGTGGGAGTGAAGCTTATCCTTGGTTACCTAAAGACTGGAAGTGTACATGTTATTTGGGAATACTTTTACCAGGGGTATGTATCACTTCTACCACTGATATATTGACAACTCGTCCTAGGAGGGATGCAGAAGGTGACACTCCCCTGCAGGTATTGGGGGATATTGCTAAGTCCATGGTTCCGTTCTGGGGACAGATAATCAACTCTCAAGACATTAGAAAAAAGGCTAGGATTCTGGAGAAAACTACCAATGAGACTACTGAGATTTTGTTCAACATGACATTGGAACAAAAGGCTTTTAGGTTAGTGGACCTTCAGGATAGGATGGTCTTAGAGGTCATCCTGGCTGAACGTGGTGGTGTATGCAAAATGGTCTGGTCCGCGTGTTGCGTTTACGCGCCTGACTCCTCCCCCACCATTTTTAAAGCAATCAAGAGACTGCACATTCTGGGTTCAGAAGTACACATTCCTCAAGGGTACTGGGATCTCAGTACATGGTTCTGGAGCTTATTTCGAACCTGGGGTTGGAAGATATTTTCTGTTCTAGCTGTTGTCATTTGTATCGTGTTATTCTGTTGCTGCTGCATCCTATGCTTACCTGCCTTGGGTTCTATGTTAGGTGATTGTTGTGCACGAACTATAGCCAGAATGAAACATAGTCCACATCTGCCTGTACATGTCACTAATGCACTGATCATGCAGGATGTTGGTATACAAGAGTTTATGGTTATCAGTGTCTATGAAAGTGATGATTTGGGGTGTTCTGATGACGACACTGCATCTTGGTCATCTGATGATGCAATGTATGGATGATGCTCTTGGTTTAGGCCAAAAGGAGGGTTTGTAAAAATATATTCAGTTTGGTGAATCATAATGTATGCATGTTGGCCTAAGCACATTCACATCACACCACAATTGCCGCAATAACAATGGCTCCATTACCATTTTGTTTTATCCGCTATCTTGGCTGCATTATTCAGTTCCTTGTTCATTCTGCATTTTTGCTCTGAACGTGGTAGGAGACCACTGTATGAACTTTCTGACACTTACAGACAGGAATGCACATTCTGCTGAACGTATTGTTGTCTTACACTGTGGAACCTTGAAGTCCTTGCAGCAGCATAGCTAATCTTCAAACTAGGCACCCTTCTGTCTCGGCCATGTTTTCTCCGCTGAACTGTTAATTATAAAAATGTGCATCTGAAGTGTGCTCCTTCAGAGAAACCATATTTCCAAGCTTTGGAGCAAACTGACCTTAGGCTCTAGTAGCAACATAGATAAGCTGCACAGAGAATGTTACCTTGTACTAGAGAACACGATATGCCCGCACACACTACCTTGCCCTGCCCCCAGACAGTCTGTGGGAAGACGGGAAATATGCAAGTATGTTGTCATGGTAATACCATCTACGTGGATAGGTCATGAACTGAACCCTATGGTCCCTATCACATGCAGGGGCTGGACAAGCGTATTGTATGTTATTCTAAAATGTATATATGTCTGATGTTTCTGTGACTCGTGGCTCTCCCTCCATGGTGTTTGTGCGCATGCATCGTGGGGTGCTGAGACCCCTTCACGTGATTGTAATAAACGTTGTTCTTTGACCTCCTGACTGGCGTATTTCCATTTGTTTGTAGTAAGCCTCATTTTGGTTTTTCAACTGCGAGTCCCCGTTGATTTTTAATAGGGCCCTAAAGATGGATTTAGGTAACATTGAACTCAAAACTGCAGTCATTCAATACATAGACGACATATTAATCTGTAGTGAAATAGAGGATGAATATAGGCAAGACTGTTCAGTTAATTACTGTTTTGGCAGACAAGGGATACAAAGTAGATAAAAGGAAATTACAGTATTGCTAGGAAGAGGTGTTATACATAGGCCAGTTAATTTCACAAGAAGGAAAGAAAGTGACAACTGAGAGAGCTGAGGCTATCACGAAGCACCAGAGCCAAATACAGTCAGGCAAATGCAGCAATGTCTTGGCTTATGCAATTATTGCAAGGCCTGGGTGTTTGACTACAGCACGTGCACAAAACCACTTTTGCAAGCACTTAAAAAAGCACAAGTTGGTAAGGAAAAGATAGAATGCACTGAAGAAATAGAGGAAGGATTTGAGGAATTAAAAAGAGCAATGTGTACAGCTCCAGTTTTGGGAATCCTCAATTATAGTGAAGAATTCTATTTTTACTTTTTGCACACCAATGGATCAGTAATGACAGCAGTACGCACACAAAGAACAACATTAGGGTATACACCTTGGCATATTACAGTCGGATTTTCGATCCAGTTATGAGAGGACATTTTCCATGTGAACAATCTTTGGCTGCTGCTGTATTTGTGATTGAGATGTCTGCAAGTGTTACCCTGGGCTGTGCAATGACGCTATATGTGGATCACGCCTTATTTGCCATTTTTGAGAAACCCAAAGGTGCATTGATGACACAAAGAGCTTCTGCATATGAAGTAATGATTTCTAATCCATCGATTAAAATTGTGAGGTGTAAAATAGTGGATCCAGCCAAGTTTGTAGCTGAAATTATAGAAGAAGATGCTGTACACGATTGCGCTAACTATGTTGAATTTTATGATGATATACCACGTGTGAAAAAAAATGCTTTAGCGGAAGGGAAGATTCTCTTTATTGATGGTACTTCAAAAATGGGTCAAACTAGTGGGGTTAGGCATTCAGGATCTGCAGTTGTAAGATACAGATTAAATGGTGAATTTGAGGTAGTGGCGAGTGCAAGACTACCGTCCCATTTTTCAGCAGAGGCTTCAGAATTGGTAGCGCTTATTGTTGCGCTCAAGAAACACGAAGGTCAGGAAGTGACAGTGTAGAGTGACTATGCCTATGTGATGTCAACCGTACCTGCAGGGCTGTCATGTTGAAAAAGGAGGGGTTATCTCTCCGCAGACGGCACTCCAGTGCAACCTGCTTCTTGGATAGCCTCATTAAGGCACTACAACTCCCAGTAGCCATAGCGGTCATAAAATGTGCAGCGCGTACTAAACGAACAGACTTTATTTCTCATGGAAACAAAGCTGAAGACTCAAAGACGAAAGGGTTGCAAATTCCTCAGAAATGTCGAGTTTCAAGACTGAAAAAGTTAAAGAAGTATTAAATAGAAGCATGTTAGTACAAGAGGGGTTTAATTTGCTGTCAATAACACAACTAATATAGATATAGTGAACCCAAAGACCTAGGGCCCTTTAAGACAATGTAGCAATACTTAGAGCTAGATGGGGATGCAGAATTGTCTAAAACATCAATAATGAAACCTACTCAGGAAGTTGGCAAAACTTTGTCTGTTTTATTTACATTTATCTAAAACAGTGAGTTACAACGGCCATCAATGGTCGTTCACTCAATTTCTCTCACTGCATATTATAAAAAACACAACTTTTATAGTAAAAACTTGTCATCAGTGACATCACACTATGTGGCAAACTACACAAAATCTACTTGGGGATGTGATAGGCTTACAGGGAACATTTAAGTATATGTTCCATACTGACGGATTGTGATTGGTCTCTACTGTCAGGTGGACAACTAAGCCCATCCCAAGTGCAAGTCATCTTCTGTGTCATACTAATACTTGACACTTTATTGGTTACACAAACCATAGGGCTCTTTGATACATGGCCGTCTACCATTGGTTTGGCACCTTTCTACCCTTCTGGAATATTCCACATGCTAGCAGCATGCAGGCTACCACTCCAGGTGTAGGGAGGGTTGGCGTGATAATGCCTATCCTCCCAATTAGCCCAACATTTATCTTAATTATTGCAGTCTGGCAGTCAATTAAGGCTTTGAACTTGGCCTTGCAGAAGCTCTCTGTGCCTGAGAATAAAAGGGAGTATCTTCTTGGTTTCGGTATAGCTCTACCCAATGTCTATTTTGATCTGACCATGTGAGTGAAGACTGTCTTATTGAGCTCTTGGCTGCATTTAATACTATTAAATGATGAACTTTTGACAGCTTCAGTGTTTTTTTATTCCACCTCAAACAGAAGTTTGTTTCTTTCTCACGTTCATGTAACTACTGGATGTATAACTAGGCTCACGGTGGCCTCGACGTCTTGGTGCTGGGCCAGCCAAGCCTTTCTTGAATTTCTCCTCTGCCATTAGTTATTTTCCAACTGCGCCACACTGAAAACCCTTTTCAATGACAGGGTTTCAAGCCTTGCTAAAGTGCATCATGGAATATCCCGGCGCTGTACATTCCTATATATATATATATATATATATGAAAAAGCACAGCAGAGGAAAGAAAACCGCACTCCACCATGAGGTACAAACTCAAATCAAGGTAAAGACAGGAGTTTTAATGTTGGTAAAAAAAGGCAAAAAAAGCAAAGCACACACAGCAAACAAAGCAGGACGCCAAGGATGCATCGCCGCAAACTATTCACTACGTAGCCAGCCTTAAGATCACTTTGTCTACTTGCATTACTGCGTCTATTCAAAGGTAAATTGATTTTGAATTTTCTTCAGTTTTTCTGTAGCATGAGCATTTTCATCTCAAGCCTGAAATGTTGCTCATCTTCGACACCTCCTCTTCAAATCTTACAGAATGTCCATGTTCTTTTACCTCATGCATCTTTTCTGGGTGCGTCAGTTCTATGTCACATGACGTCACCTGTCTTCTCATTCACTAATTTTCACACTTCTTCCGGGACTTTGTTCAGAAGGCCATTATTTCATTGTGAATGCATATAGGGTTTTCTCAATTGATACCCTGTTTCCA
This sequence comes from Ambystoma mexicanum, assembly GCF_040938575.1. Taxonomy (NCBI): domain Eukaryota; kingdom Metazoa; phylum Chordata; class Amphibia; order Caudata; family Ambystomatidae; genus Ambystoma; species Ambystoma mexicanum. The sequence goes on from NC_090924.1 coordinate 308,384,333, forward strand.
GGATTCCTTGCAGTACAGGCATCCTCACGGGTAATGCATGTGTCGCCATTTCTTGCTGCCAACATATAGGCAACATGTGGACGGTGCTTTTGGTGGGGGTACTTGACTCCTCCTCTGCACTCCCCCCTCTGGGCGATTCATCGACCACTCTCTCATCTGTATTCACATCACGACATCCTCGTCTGAAGAAGTGCTTCTTTGGGACCCATATCTTTATGACTCCCTTCAGGCATCCTGCTGATTTCACATGCTCATCAACACTCCAAGTCATAAGCATGCATTGTCCATTGGGGCTGCAATAGATCCATCTCCCCACATACTTCTTGTGGTTCTTTGGGTACAGGAACGTTGTTCCCTTAGGTGCATGGATCCTGGCCTTTACATAGTTTCTGATTTCTTCATCTGTCAGTTCTCTTGGTTCAAATCTTGATTCGACATCTATCACAATCTTCATTCCTATTGCTTTCTTTGCAGTCTTCTTGCATTGTGCGATTATTATCCAGACCACACAGACTCCAAACCTGATCATCACCAACAGGGCTCCAAGTAACTTGAAAATGTTCAACATCCATTGTGGAACCAATGAAAAGATTGATGCAAACCAACTCTCATCAGAAATGTCTTCCACCTCATCCTCCATCTTGACCTGTAGATTTGTCTGCAACATTATGGTCTCTGTCAAGGTGCCATTTTCGTTGTGGTGAGAAGATATGAATGTGCAACATGATTCTCTGATTTTGGCACAAACACCTCCATCCATAACTGTGATCAAATCCAGGACATATCTATTCTGAAGAGTCATCCGTCTTATGGCTCTCAGATCCTCCTTAATAGCATTGGATCCCTTTATAGTGGTGTTGATCATCTGCAGAAGCTCCCATTTGGTTATTTGTAACCATTTGGCATGTGTTATCACCTGGATCCTAGGCATAAAGATTGTTGTGAATATTGCTGAAGTCTGACTGAACAATCTGTGTTCATATGTAATGGCATCAAAAGCTTTCATTGATTAAGCTGAGAAATAGTTCTCACTCTTCATTCAATTCAAGAGCTCAGCACATCTCTTCTTCCTGAGCTGAGCATCTGCTTTTGGAAACTCGCCAATGTTCATGTCACTTTTTGGGATCACCAATGCTGGAACATGAACAATCACTATAGAACATAGTCCTCGCCAATCTCTGGGCAGCCTCATCTAAGCTCTGGCTCCACAGGCCCAATAGTGATCCATTATCACTACTGTCCCGTCCTTCATTCCTGGTACATCAAAGATTTGACTGCCTTGCTGATTCTCTCCAACTTTTCTTGTGTCATTGTTTCTGAAGCATAGTTCTGCACTAGCCAAAGGCTCTATATGCAATGGACCTCTTTTGTCTTAGACCCATGTCAGAAGTTTTGCAAGCCTCAGCCATAGGGGTTTGCGCAATCGTTATGCATTTTCTACACCTGCTTTGTGCGATCCCTTCACTGCAAGTGCTGGGCATATGACCACACCTTCTTCCGATATATCTGGAGAAAGCGCTGTTCCCAGATCTGCATCTGGCCTCTTTCTTTGCAGTTTCGAACATCTTCATGAGTTTTTCCTTGACAATTGAGTCTTCTGTTTATTTCACATTTAATTCCTCCTCCCTTCATGCCAGGCTGTTCATATCTTATCACATGATTTCTGGTGTGTGCTCTCGCTCTTGTCTTTATATCTAGCACATAATCATCTTCATCTGGTGCTGACCATTCTGTCACCCATATCAAGATTGCCTTTTGATCCTGGAATGACCTCTTGTATTGCAGAATGCAAGGTGAGTAAGGCAATGAGCCGTTTGAACATCTATTTCAATAGCTATAAATATCTTAGACTTTCCTATAGCATACAGCAGGATTGCACATACATAGCAATCCTCCTCAGAAGCTTCTCTCCCACCTTTTTCATGTGCTGATACCACATGTTGTTCCTCAAATGTGCTGTACTGTCCAAATAATCATTCAATTCATAATAATCCTCCCTTGTACTTCTCTTAGGTCTCTTTCTTTGTCTCTCTCTCAGAATTTGTATCTGGCGCTCTGTAAGGATATCTATAAGAGTCCTTCCTGCATAAGGATTTCTAGGGATAATTGCCACAGAACCAGGTGCCTCCACATGAGCTACTGGAGTAGGGACAATCACATAAGGCCTTGGCTGTCTCACAATGTCCAATTCTGCCAAGGTGACTGCAGTGGGAAGGATGAAAGGGACCACTGCTTTCTTGGGACCAATGAAATACACAGTGTGGATTAGCAGAATCAGAAAAACAATGATAAATGTAGAAGAAGCATATATTGTGCACCAATACATGAGGCTCCACCATCGATGCCTCTCCACTCTTCGTTGACTCTGCTCACTTTCTGGACCTGTAATATGCTCTATGGACCACATGTTTGCCTGTAATTAATTTTAAGGAAGGAAAAACTTGTTTTATTCAGGCGAACTCATCCAGTAGTTGTCGAATCTGCTCTATGATTTCCACAAGTAACTGGCTGATATCTGGACGGTTTATAGGATCTCGCATAAACACAAAAGTGTTGGTGTTCCTCCAAATAAGATAAGGATGAACTTGAAGCAAATAGTAAAATATCATAGCAAGTAGTTTGTGGGCATCGTCGCTAGACAGGACCATCTGTACCCACAGTAATATGCTCAGGTAATAGTCTGATATGCGTTATTATTGCTGCCAATAAGCATCTAATAGTCAGGCCATTCTTAGGATCCTGGAGAAAAGTACATATGTCAGTGCTTCTCCCAACAAGAGCAGGGTAAACTCTGAGTATAAATATGAAGACAGCAAGAAGTAGTCTGTGTACATCAACATCGGTAAGTACCATGGGCACCACCACAGAGAAACTCAGTGAGAAACGAATCAGGGAACTGCTCCCTCTTCCAGTCGTTGAACACAAAATCCAAATCTGGCATGTTTTGCTTACTTCCACACTCCACAGTCCATCATTAGCAAATTTCCTGTGGCTCAAGAACAATAACTTTTTCACTCCTTGCTTAGCCGCTACAAAGAGTGTTTCAGGGGAGTCACAGTCCAAATGTACACTTTTTATCTGTCTACTGGACAGTCTCTGCGTCCTTCTTCCTCGTCATCGATTGAGTCTGCACGTGCTGAAATTCGTTTTGTCTTGCTTCCGAATGGGTTGGGGGTGTGGCGGCCTCTCCAGCATAGACTTTCACATCACTTTGGTGTATCCAAGCTCGTCTTCCTAGAACTTTGACTGCTGATGGAGTAATGTCCTCCACCACTAAAGGGCTGCTAAATCTGGGCTCGTGCCACTTTCGTGTAAAATTTCGGATTACAAAATTGATCTCCAGCAAATAATTTTGGTAAACATAGTTCTTTAGATCCGGTTGCTGTATGGTCTTCATTTGTGTTCTGAGACTGATACCCAGCCCGCTTGACTTGATCTGAAATGACAGAGATACTAGCCGTCATACATGTTAAGTACGCACGTAGCTCATCTCCTAACAATTCTGCAGTTGCCTGGGCATCACTCCTAGTTCTGGATTCTCATTTGCCTCCCTGTTCATGGGGTGTGAGGTGGTGGTCAGAGCCGGGCTGATTTCTCAATGCATATAATGCAAGGGGCAGGCAATGCAGCCACTCCTTCTTCAGTGTCAGTTTCAACTGTGCTATTCTCTCCTTGAGCAGACCATTGAGTCTCTCACATATCCTGTGCACTTTCTGGTGATTAGTAGAAGAAAACCTATGTTTTATGCCAAGCAATAAGCTAATTTACCCAAATACCTCATTCACAAAATAGGGGCCATTATCTGATCTTAACACCTTACATACTCCCCATCTAGGAAATACTTTTCATACTAAAAACCTTGCAGCACAAGTGGCGTCAGGATGTGTGCATGGACCAACCGCGATCCATCTGGAGAAGGGGCACACTACCACTATCATATACCTGTATCCATTACAGATCTGCAGCATATCAACATAATTGATATGTAAATGCTGAAAAGGACCATTTGGTCAAGGAATTCTATGAAAAGACTGGAGGCGAGCATTATGCTTCAACTTCTTTATTACTACCCTTCAGCAGTTTCAACAACTGTATCAAACAACAACAAAGAAATGTCCATGTGACTTTCACTTTAAACTACAAATCCCAAAGTCTCTGTAGTCCTTCCTTCTCTCCAGCTCAGTTATGACCACATCCTGTCCCTGAGCTCCTCCTCTTCTTTTACTGCTCTTCAAGCAGATAAGTGATTTTCCTTCTACCTCCCAGCTATTGTGTGTTAGATAGGATTACTGTAAGATTTATTGAAGTTGAGGATATGAGAGGATTCATAGCAGGCTTACGCAGCATATTATGTGTTTTATTTTAATAGCTTTACGCAGATAGGAAGGTTTTTTGCAGGACTTCGGTCCGAGCGTGAGTAGCCTCTGTGGCGTCACGGCTTGCGCGAGCGTTGGGCGCGATTATAGTAGGCTGCCTCGTAGCAGCACCAGGAGCTCCCACGGCCGCTAGCCCCGTGCCGTATGCCCTCGAGCTGCCCCTACAGCGGGAGCGGACACGCTTAGATTCTTCCCCTCCCCCACAGGGAGGCGAGGTGGGCGTCAGACGCATCGAGCCCTCGCAGAGGGCAGAGAGGGAGGACTCCAGGCCCCACCCTCGTGGGGGCGTAGTTTTTCGAGGCGCCAAGCCGCATCACACTCATTCTGCGACGCGGCCCCGGCAGCAAGATCCTTCCTCTTATCACGACGGAGCTTTCATCTCGGCTCCCGAAGGCACGTTTTCCTACCCGCACCCGTGAGGCGCACGGCGAGCGAGTGCCTGCGTGATCTCGAGAGAAGGCATCAGGCGCGGGAGCTTCCCGCGGTGTAAAAAAAAAAAAAACGTGCAGAGCAGTGCGAGCAAGCACACATATACGAGGCTTCTGCCTCAGAGGACAATATTCAGACCCATAAGCCGATACAGGCTCAACAGATCAAGTGAGTCGGTGCAGCCACAAAAAAAAAAAAAAAAAAGAGAGAGAAAAGGAGAGACTGAGTTTATCTCATAGGGACACAGAAGTTGTCTCAGAGCATCTTCTAGGAAGTGGGCAGCATAAGACTCCTATAACAAGGTATTGAGGCACGCAGCACCCCTATCATGTCAGAATATGGGTTCCTATTGTTCCATGTTGACGGTCTAGTCTTTCTTCAAAATGGCCGTCGACACTTTATACTGAGAGGAATCCCTTTCCTCCTTGTGTTGTATCCGTCTCTTTGGTTCACGCTGCCGGTTCCTGTTTGTTCAGTGTTCCAGTGTATCCTTTTGCCTGCCGTTACTTATCTTGTGCTTTCTACCTACCTTCTATTTTCACGTTCGGGTGACACTTTATGCAGATAAATATTCACGGAGCTCTATCTATTCTGCTGGCGATCTGACTTTCTTACAAGTGCGGGCTCTTTTCGATACCGGTTTCTATCTAACTTTCTGTTACGCTTTGCAAACGTTCTTGTTTGTTTTCCGCTTACCGTCTTCGGTTCTGTATTATCCCTGTTTTCTTTCTTCCCGCTTCCTGCTAGTTTCTTCCTATCGTCTTTAGCCTTTTTTATTTTTTGATTATTTACCCTTGTTTACTTGCCTCTCATATGTTAACCCCTTTTCTTTCCCCTAGATCTATTTCTCTTTATTGCCAACTGCTCTTTATTGCTTCCATTCTGTTTCTGCAGCATTCTTTCTTTCTGTCCTGTTCTGATTATTATTTGCATTTACTTCCTTTTACTGCAGTCTGAACCCGTTCTATTGGTTCCTTGATAGCAGTGCAATATCTGAACCATTCTTGAGCCCAGTGTCCGTATTCCTGCTCCAATTCTCGGACTTGCTCTCAGAAGTCACCTTCTACTTATCCAACTTCATTTACCCAAGGCTACCCCTTACCCTTGTGGTACTACCCAGTGACTTCCAAATTCCTGCCAGTCAGTATTTGGATTAAAGACCAGCTCCTCTTACATCACCAATCAGGGTTTTTTGTGCCAAAGGCTTTTCTCCTGTTTTTTGGGAGCTTGCTCCTCGGAGGTCCTCCGGACCTGATTCCCACTCTGGTCAGGGTGGCCACCAAGGGAGCTCGCCCCTACCTACACCAAAAGAAGGAAAAGAAGACTAATGAGCAAAGGAGGATACGGAGAAAGAAGGAGTCTGAGACACAAGAAAGTTCCTTTGAGGGTCCAGGTGAGGAGGAGTTACAGGAGGGAATTACAGTGCATGACAGCATACAACGCCAAAAGTCTCAGATGGCGTCTCTTGAGCAATAGAGTTGTGTAACGCCATTCAGGGATTGAGAGTGGAGGTCCAGACCCTACACGCCGAGAATTTAGCCCTTCGCCAACAGGTAACAGCAAGAGATGAAGGCAGAGGCGATCTTCCACCCATGCCATTCCCACTGGGCAAGTTTGATGGAAACCCAAAGCAGATGAAGGACTTCCTTGATGCCTGTTCTGTATATTTCTCTTTTAGACCCAAGACTTTCGAGACTGGAAGATCCCGGGTAGGGTTTCTGATCTCGAATCTTACAGGAAGAGCTTTAGCCTGGGCTACTCCTTTCGTAACCAACTCTGATCCTTCTCTAAGTGATTACGCCTAGTTTCTTCAAAGTTTAAGGACCGATTCAAACACCCTGAGGTTGAATGCACCACATTCGAGGCTTTGCTTGATATAAAACAAGGAACTCAAGATGTTCAGTCATATGTTACCCATTTCCAGAGGCTATCCTTACATGCTGGATGGCCTGATTCGGCCCAGCAAACCATCTTCCGTCATGGCCTGCATGAAGAGATTAAGGATGAACTAGCACGGATTGCACAACCAAACTCCTTTCAAGAACTTGTGACTTTAGCTCTACAAATCGAGTTCAGATTGATTGAGAGGCGTTTAGAGAGGAAAAAGGGTCGGGCATTCCTCCTTTTTTTAGTTCCACTACTACGACTAAGGAGAAGGCGGTGACCGACGAGCCAATGCAGATTGGGGCTACAAGAGGCCCTTTGACTACCGAGGAACGGAATCGACGGGTAGAACAAAACCTCTGCATGTACTGTGGATCATACAAACATATTCTACGTAACTGCCCAGAGGTACCTCCGCGCCGTCAAGGAAACGCCATGCCCCGAATTCACGCAAGGGAATCAACGGGGAAGGCCATTCAAATCCTTGCTACACCACTCAATCTGGCAACGAGGGAGACAACCGACTGATGGTTTTCCAGATTACCTTTGCAGTTGCTTCCAGTAGGCCGTTAAAGGTCTTGGCCATGTTGGATTGTGGGGCCGCCGGCAACTTTGTAGATTTTACTTGGGCAAAGGAAAACCAGATTCAGTTACAAGAAAAAAACAAGGAGATACCTGCGGAAGGAGTGGATGGTCGCCCTCTTTCATCCAGTCCCATTGTTATGGAGACAATCCCCACTCAGATTACAATGGGTAATCACACTGAGATGATCACTTTCGATGTGACCAGAGCAGCCCATTTTCCAGTTATCCTAGGAATCTCTTGGTTACGCAAACATTATTCTCGGATCGATTGGAGTGCCAACCGATTTAGCTTCGACTCCCTCTACTGTAGTCAACACTGTATCCAGGAATCCCTTGTTGAAATACAGTCTGATTGTTTGATGACTACACTGCAAGTTACGGTATCTTCTATACCATTACACTACAAAGATTATGCTGAAGCTTTTGAAGATGTGGTTCCCAAACTCCTCCCACCTCACCGCCCAGAGGATTGCAGTATTGACATTAAGGCAGACTTTCCTCTTCCCTTCGGCAGATTATACCCCCTATCTCAGCCTGAGAAGGACACCTTAAAGGAATACCTTGAAGCAAACCTAAATAATGGGTTGATAAGAACTTCCAAATCTTCTGGAGGGGCTTCATTGTTTTTTGTATCCAAAAAAGACTCTGCAGAACTACGCCCTTGCATAGATTACAGAGGCTTGAACAGTATTACTATACGTGACAGCTACCCCATGCCGCTCATAAGAGACATCCTGGAAGCAGTGAAGTACTCAAAGGTGTTTACCAAGCTTGATTTACGAGGTGCCTATAACTTGTTAAGAATAAAAAGGGGTGATGAATGGAAAACAGCCTTTAGGACACCGCTGGGGTTGTTTGAGTACAGGGTCATGCCTTTTGGTTTGGTTAACGCTCCAGCGGTGTTCCAGAGATTTATGGACAAGATATTTGCTGATATGCTTTACGTGTCGGTGGTGGTCTACTTAGACAATATTTTGATCTTCTCCCCAGGTTTGCATGAGCACCGTCTTCATGTCCTTGAGGTCCTCCAACGCCTCAAACAGAATCAGCTGTACGTCAAACCAGAAAAATTTGTTTTTGAGGCTTCGGAAGTTTATCTTGGGTTTATTCTATCAGCCAAAGGCGCACGCATGGACCCAGAAAAGTTTAAAGCAGTCATCCGTTGTCCAGAACCCGCTTCTGTAAAGGATATTTAACGTTTTTTAGGGCTGGCAAATTTTTACCGCCGCGTTATCCGAAACTTCTCCGAGGTGGTCCTTCTTATTACCTCATTGCTCAAGAAAGGAACAGCTTTCGTATGGGGCCCGGAAGCAAGGGCAGCATTTCTACAGCTCAAGGATTTGTTCCCCTCTGCCCCAATATTGGTTCAACCCGACCAGTTGAGACCATTTATTCTCGGGACGGATGCCTTGGGTGGTGCATTGGTAGCTGTTATGTTACAGGCAGGACAGACCGGTTAGGAACACCTGATTGCATACTATTCTCGCACCCTAACGGCTAGTGAAAAGAACTATTCTGTCCTAGAAAGGGAATTACTGGCCATTAGGTTAGCGTGCGAAGAATGGAGGCATTTGTTGCAAGGAGATACATATCCGTTTATTGTACGTACGGATCATCGAAACCTTAAGGTTCTCCAGCAGATGGAGTGCAGGAACTCCAGGCACGCAAGATGGGCCTATTATTTTTCTAACTTTGACTTTCGCATAACCTATATACCTGGGTCACAGAACAAGGTAGCAGATGTGTTGTCACACAGTTGGCCTGATGATTTAGGTGGTCTACTGGAGAGAGAGGTACTACTTCCCGAGAAGAAGTTCCTGGCAGTGGTTAACACCTTTCTACAATAGGTCCAGGATGGCATAAGAACCCGTAGGCTGGCCGATCTCAGTCGCTACAACCTTCAAAGAAAAGGAAAGCTGTTGTTTAACAAGACTGCCCTATTCCTACCATCTCCTTCTCTCCAAACAAAGGCTTTACACCTATGCCATGATATACCCTTTGCTGGTCACAAGGGCCAGAGGGTGACAAGGGACTTGATCACCCGGTATTTCTGATGGCCTTCGGTATGTCAAGATGTCAAGACATATGTGTCTTCCTGTCACATTTGCGCAGCCAGTAAGATGTCAAGACAAAGGCCATTAGGACTGTTGCAGCAGAGCAAGTTGCCTTCTAGGCCTTGGGAAGACGTAGCAATGGATTTTGTGGAAGATCTACCTCCTTCTCACAAGCAGACGGCCATACTGGTGACAATCAATTCCTATTCTAAGATGGCTCATTTCTCTGCCTTACCAGGAATTCCTTCCACTTTAGAGACAGCTGCCGTATTCCTCAGAGACATTGTACTTTTGCATGGCATTCCCCAGACGATCGTGAAACTCAGTTCACCTCCAAATTCTGGTCTGTACTCTGTGAACAACTTGGTATCCAAAGGACTCTCTCTCTACGGGATACCATCCACAAACTAATGGTCAGACAGAGCGGTTAAATGCCAATCTTAAACAATACATAAGCTGCTTCTGCAACAGAGAACAGGATGACTGGTCGGCTCTAATTCCTATGGCTGCAATTTGCATACAATAACACACACCATTCCGCCATCGACATGAGTCCCTTTAGATGTACCTATGGGTATGATCCACATCATATACCCATAACTGGGCTCACTACGTCCAAGGCCCCTGCTGTGGACGAGTTAGTATCCAACTGCAGTCAGGTCCATAAGGACGCCCTACACTCTCTAGAAGAAAGCCGTAAAACCTATAAAAGGTATGCTGACAAGAAGCAAAGGACTAACCCGGAATGGAAACCAGGGATGCCAGTCTGGTTGTCTACCAGATTTCTGCCTCGCTGGACTCATCTGGGCAAGTTTTCTCCCAGATTTATCGGACCATACCAGATTTTGTCTAAGATCAATCCGGTGGCCTTTAAACTCCAACTACCTCCCAATTTGTAAAGAGTCCATCCGGTGTTCCATTCTTCTTTATTGAAGACCCATGTCGAGGACTCTTATGGAAGAACCACCCGAAGAACAACTTCATCTATACCTCCAGAACCTGAAGAATATGAGGTGGCCAGACTGGTTGACTCGAGATACAGAAGATGAACCCTCCAGTATTTGGTTTACTGGAAGGGATACTCCAAGGCTGAAAGAGCCTGGGAGCCGAGATCTCACATACATGCTCCTAGGTTGGTGCAAATATTTCATAGATTGTATCCTGGAAAACCTGGGGGAGACATTTATAAGAGGGGGCTTACTGTCATAAACCACCCTTGGAAGTGCTGGCAGAGCTGGAAATACTCATAATATGGGTTCCTATTGTTCCGTGTTGACGGTCTAGTCTTTCTTCAAAATGACCGTCGACACTTTATACAGAGAGGAATCCCTTTCCTCCAGGCATTGTATCCGTCTCTTTGATTCACGCTGCCAGTTCCTGTTTGTTCAGTGTTCCAGCGTTTCCTTTTGCCTGCCGTTACTTATCTTGTGCTTTCTACCTACCTTCTATTTTCACGTTCGGGTGACACTTTTTTCAGGTAATTCTTCGTGGACCTCTATCTATTCTGCTCACGATCTGACTTTCTTACGAGTGCAGGCTCTTTTCCGTACCAGTTTCTATCTGACTTTCTGTTTCACTTTGCAAACGTTCTTGTTTGTTTTCCGCTTACCGCCTTTGGTTCTGTCTTATCCTTGTTTTCTTTCTTCCCGCTTCCTGCTAGTTTCTGCCTATCATCTTTAGCCTTTTTCATTTTTTGATTATTTACCCTTGTTTACTTGCCTCTCTCATGTTAACTCCTTTTCTTTCCCCTAGATCTATTTCTCTTTATTGCCAACTATTCGCTATTGCTTCCGTTCCGTTTCTGCAGCATTCTTTCTTTCTGTCCTGTTCTGATTATTTTTTGCATTTACTTCCTTCTACTGCAGTCTGAACCTGTTCTGTTGGTTCCTTGATAGCACTGCAATATCTGAACCATTCTTGAGCCCAGTGTCTATATTCCTGCTCCAGTTCTCAGACTTGCTCTCGGAAGTCACCTTCTACTTATCCAACTTCATTTACCCAAGGTTACTCCTTACCCTTGGGGTACTACCCAGTGACTTCCAAATTCCTGCCAGCCAGTATTTGGATTAAAGACCAGCTCCTGTTACATCGCCAATCAGGGTTTTTTTGTGCCAAAGGCTTTTTCCCTGTTTTTTGGGAGCTTGCTCCTCAGGGGTCCTCCGGACCTGGTTCCCACTATGGTCAGGGTGGCCACCGAAGGAGCTCGGCCCTACCTACACCAAAATAAGGTAAAGAAGACTAATGAGCAAAGGACGCTACAGAGAAAGAAGGAGTCAGAGACACAACAAAGTTCCTTTGAGGATCCAGGTCAGGAGGAGTTACAGGAGGGAATTACAGTGCATGACACATGCACTGTGTAGTGTAGCTGTTCTAACGCCACCCTTAATAAGGCTACAGGCATCACCGGTTTACCAGTGCTGTCTTGTCACTGCAGTGCCTCGGAAGGAGATAGAGAAAACCCCGTCATTGTCCACAGGTCTTTTTCTTCCTGTGGGGCTTCACCCTGAACTTCCATTAGCTGTGTTTGCGATACGTGATTAAAACGTTCATTCACAACCGTCATCACAACCATTTTGTCTTTCACATCACGCGCATCAAAACTCATTATGTCAAGTGAATAAGAAATCCTTTTCGTCTCTTTGTCAGCGGGTTGGTTTCCACATGAAATAAAGTCTGCTCTCTTAGTATGCACTGCGCATTTACCTATTGCGATGGCTACTTGGAGTAACCCCTCCTTTTCCTACATGCTAGCCCTACGTGTACGGTTGACATCACGTACGCGGAGTCACTGTACACTGTTACTTACTGGTCTGCGTGTTTCACAAGTGCGACAATAAGCACCACTAGTTCTGCAGCCTGTGATGAAAAGTGAGACAGTAGTCTTGCACTTGACAATACTTCAAATTCCCCATTCGCCCTGTGCCTTACCACAGCAGCACCTGAAGGCCTTTCTCCATCAGTTTGATTGATCTTCGAAGAACCATCAATAAAGAGAATCTCCTCTGCTGCTAGAGCATTTTCCTTAATCTTCGGGATCTCACCATAGAATTCCTAATAGTTCGAGCAATCATGCACTTGTTCATCCTCTGGCAGTGCTTCAGCTACAAACGTGGCAGGGTTCACCATTTTACACCTGACTATTTTAATCGTCGGATTTGATATAACCACCTCGTAAGCAGAAGCTCTTTGAGACGTCAGCGTACCCTTAGGTTTCTCTAAAACAGCAAACAAAGCATGCTCGACAAATAAAGTCATGGAACAACCCATCACTATGCTGGCAGACTTCTCAATAGCGAATGTCGCTGCTGCCAACGATTGTTTGCAAGGGAAGTGACCCCCTCATTACTGGGTCCAGAATCCCACTGTAATATGCCAAAGGTTTGTACCCCAATGTAGTTCTCTGCGTGAATACTGCTGTCACGACTGTCCCATTTGTGTGCCAGAATAAAAAGAACTCCTCCGAATAATTGAAAATCCCTAAAACTAGAGCTGTGAAAATTGCCTTTTTTAGTTCAACAAACCCCTCCTCCACTTCCTCAGTCCATTCAATTTTTTTCCTGTTTCACCTGTGCCTTTTTCAGGGCCTACAACAATGCCTCGTGAATGAACGATAATCAAATACTCATGCTCTGACATAATTACACAGTGCTAAAAACTGTTGCATTTGCTTTATTGTGTGCGGTTTTGAGGTTTTCAAAATCGCCTCAGCTCTTTCAGGCGTAACCTTCTTTCCTTAATGTGAGATTAATTGACCTATGTACAACACCTCTTCCTGGCAATACTGCAATTTCTCTTTGTTCACTTTCTATCCCTTTTCTGCTAAAATAATCATTAGCTGAATCGAGTCTCATCTGCACTCTTCTTCTGATGTGCTACAGACCAAAATATCATCTACGTATTGCAGCACAACACTTGGCAAATCAATATTGCCTAAGTCCATCTGCAGGACCCTATTGAAAATTGATGGAGACTCACATTACCCCAGGGGCAAACGTGTACTTTTCAACTTAGTCTGATGAAACGTAAATTACGTGAGATCTTGGGAATCTATGCAATGGGATTGAGAAAAACGCATTTTTCAAGTCAATCACCGTGGACTATTGCCCCTCAACCGGGATACTACATAGGATGGTCGCCGGATTCAGAACTATAGGAACCTCTGCCTCTACAATCTGGTTAATTGGCCTCATATCTTGAATTAAATGCCACGACCCCCCTTTTAGTTTTTTGATAGGATACACTGCAGTATTGCATGGTGACTCTGACATCACTAAGATGCCTTGATACATTATGGCTGATATAGTCTTGAAAATAACCTTTTTTTGTTTTTTAAAAAAAAAAAAATTTATTGATTTTATTCAAACAAAAAAAAATAACAAACCCAACTCAACTTACAGTGGTTACATATCTTGCTCGTAAATACACGTACATTGTTATCTTTTTGCCCACTGTATTTCCCGTCCCGCCCCCCACCCAAGCCTACTTTATCCCACCGTTAGTCTCCACCTCTTGTTATGTTACGTTATGTTATTTTGCATTAATATAGCGCCTTATATACCATTGGTATGGTCTGAAGGCGCTGGTAGGTGGAATGCCCTTGGGAACCGATGTTCAGATCAGTAGAGAGAGTAGAGGGAGTCAAAAGGTACGTGTGAGCACTGGGTATGTGTGCAGCTCGTGCGGTATTCAAGTAATAGCTGCTTCTTAGCGGTAGGTGTGGTGGTTCAGAGATCCGGAGTATGTGTTCGTTCTGGCAGGATTTATCCAGACCGGATGTGGCTGCGTTAGGCCTGAGGAGAACGCCTGGCTGGGGGGGGGTGTAACCAGCAGTGTTTACTTAGAATGATGTGGAGTGAGTGGCAGGATGTTGGTGTGAGAACAGTTATACCGAATGGTGTCATAGTATCTCTGTGTTCTAGTTGAGTGGTGATGTAAAGGAGAGAGTAAGCGTGGTGGTGTGATATGATGGGTTATATGCTCTTTCAAACGTTCTCTGTATTCCAAACCATATTATTATTATACGTCACGCAATTCTATGCGCTCTAGTCCGTTCCATGCACTCCTATCCCCTCGATGCACCCCAGTCTGCTCCATACACTCCGGTCCGCTCCACGCACTCATGCATTCCAGCCCGCCCTGCGCGCTCCAGTCCACCCTGCATACTCCAGTCTGCCCCACGCATGCATTCTTATCTGTTCCACACATGTACTCTTGTCAGCCCCACGCATGCACTCTTGTCTGCTCCACGCATGCACTCTTGTCTGCTCGACGCATGGACTCTTGTCTGCCCTACACATGGACTCTTGTCTGCCCCACGCCTGCACTCCTGTCTGACCCATGCTCTACACATTCACCACTTCTATGTACTCATCTATTCTATGCACTCATCAGTACTGGATGGATCAGTGGTGGGTCAGTGGTGGGGAGACCTCTCCCGCCATGCTTGTTGAATCATCATCACTTGGTCCATCATACGTGGGCTCAAATAGCTCTGCTATTAGCTGTCTCCAACCCTCTAGGGCTCCGGCTTCACCCTCTATGTCCCCTTTGCACGCTTCCTGCCATGCCACTGTTTCTGCCTCTGCCCACTTCTGCAAGTCCCTCCACCACGTCTCCACTTTGGGCTTGTGGCACGCTTTCCATCCCATTGCAATCCTTCTTTTCGCCAATATATATGCCAGCTCTTTTAATTTGCTCACATGTTTAAGCTTCCGCGGCCTGGGGAACCCTCCCAGCAAACAAGCCCACGCCGTATCCACCTTCATGCGGATTCCCTCGTCTTCCATTTTCTGTGCTATATCTCTCCAATATTCCGCTATCTGCGGGCATGCCCAGAACATATGCACCATTCCTGCGCTTTCCTCATTGCATTTGGGACACACCTGGCTTCCAGCATTCTTAAATTTAGCAACCTTCAGTGGCGTCAGATATGCTCTGTGAGTTATATACAACTGTATTTGTTGCAGCCTAGCATTCCTCCACACTTTCTTGTGATACCCCTGAGCCCTTTCCCACATCCCGTCACTCATCACCTCTCCTACTTCCTCCTCCCAGGCCAGTCTAAGTGGCGTCACCTCCTTGCCCACTTGAGTCATCATCATCTCGTATACTCTAGATGTTTCATGCCCACCTTCCGCTATATCATATATCACATCTAATGTGGTGTCCGGTTCCTCTGCAAGTTCCACTTCGGACCAGGTATCTTTAATTCGTTGCACCATCCCATGGTATGTAATATATTGCCCAGTGCTCAACCCCATTTGCTCCACCAGCTCCTCAAATTCCAGTATTTTCCCCTCTTGCCACACATCCCCCAATGTTGCTATCCCCACCGGTTCCCAATACTTCCTAATCATTAACCTGAGTTGCACATCTGTTCCCATCATTGTAACCAGTGGGATTTGCGGCGAGCACAGGGCCGGCTTGTCCATCAACCGGCAAGCCCTCTGCCACATCCCCCACCCAAAACCCAACATCCCCGGGCGGCCTCTCAGCTCCTTCTTGGGTAACCATATAATTTCTCTCAAAAAGTATGGGGAGCAATCACCCTGATGCAGCTTATGTTCTAAGGTGGACTCCGCAGAGAGCTATTTGGCTACATGTTGCAACTGGCTCACTACATAATATACTTCCCAGTTGGGTAATTTGATGCCTCATTTCTCATGCGGGTTTTGGATTTTCCATAGGGCTACCCTGTTCCTCATCCCGTGCTATAGGAATTCCCTGCATATGCTATCCATCTTAGTAAAGAATTGCCGGGGTATGGAGTATGGGATGTTCACAAAGCAATGCAACAGTCTGGGCAATGCCACCATCTTGAGCATCGCCCCCCTTCCCATCATTGCCAGGGGGAGTTTCGCCCAGAACTTCATGCTATTTTCCAGTTTCCGAACCGTTCTAACTGTATTATGTCTATGTTCATCTTCTACTGTGTGATGTATACCTATCCCAAGATACCTAAAGGTCGTGGTCTCCCACGGTATCTGAAGTACCGGCAAATTCTCCGTCAGGAGCCCTGTATATCTGCCCAGCGGAAACACACAGGATTTGCTTGGGTTCACGGCTATACCTGAGAGTTCCGCAAACCTGTCTACCACTTCTAATACATACTGCAGATTTTCCTCTGGGTAGCGCAAATACAATAACATATCGTCTGCGTATAGAGAAATTAAGTGTGAGATTTCCCCAACTACAATGCCTATTTTGTCATATTGCTGCCTGAGGTTCCAAAGCCAGAATGTCATAAATCGCCAGAGGTTCCAAAGCCAGAATGTACAACATGGGGGACCAGGGGCATCCCAGTTCCTGTCTTCACTCTCGCTAAAGGCTCGCTATATAGAAGTTCTACCCAGTGGAGATTCCTGGTCCCATACCATAGCTAGCTAGGGCCGCTTTCAGCCAGGGCCACCGGACCGAATCAAATGCCTTGATTGCATCCAGCGACATTATCGCCATTTCGCTAGTGTTCCCTTCAGTATGTTCAATCACTCGGTGGAGTCGCCTTAAATTATTCGAAATATTCCTGTTTGGGACATATCCTGTTTGATCAGGGTGAATTAATTTGGTTATGACCTTTTTCAATCTGTTTGCTAACACCGCTGTTAAGATCTTACTATCTTGGTTTAACATCGATAGGGGTCTATAGGAACTACAGTCGCTATCAGGCCTGTCGGGCTTGGGCAGTGGCACAATGACCGCTTCATGCAGTGATTCCGGTAGTCTCCCAACTTCATATGCTTCGTTAAGCATTTCCAGCAGTGGGGGGAGAAACTCTGTTTTATATGCCTTGTAAAATTCACTCGGGAGTCCGTCAGTTCCCGGGGTTTTACACGTGGGCAGCTGCCTCACCACTTCTTCTAACTCTTCTAGAGTGATCGGGGCATCTAGCTCCTCCCTCTCTTCGACACTAATTTGGGGTAGCCCAATGTCTTCCAATATGTTCTCTATTTCCCACTTCTTGTCTCCCGCCTCGTCTCCGTACAAGCGTCTATAATAGTCTACAAATTCTTGGTTAACCCCCTCCTGCGTATCCACTACATCGCCATTATCGCTCACCATTGTTCTGATTGGGGGCCTAGGAATCTCGTTTTTGTAAAGCCATGCGAGGAGTCTTCCTGGTTTGTCGCCTCCAGCATGTTGTCTTTCTATGTATTTTTTATAATTAAGATTGCATAATTTATCCCAATATCCTGCACATTTCTGCTGCAGGCCCAGAGCCTTTTCTATATCTGCCTTAGTGTTACTGCCCCGTTCCAATACCCTCTCCAATTCCTTCTCAGAGTCCTGTAATTCGGTCAGAATCCCATCCTGCAGTCCTTTAGACTTGGCTATGGCTATTCCTCTCACTACCACTTTAAAGGCTTCCCAGAGGGTGCCCGCTGTCTTTACACTGCCAGTATTTATCTCGAAATAACTTATTATTTCCTCTCGCATATCCTCCCTAAATACACTGTCTTTAAGAGCCTCTGCGCGCAATCGCCATGTGGGTATCCTTCCCCTAGGGGGTTGGTATTGCCATGATAGCAACAGTGGCGAGTGGTCTGAGAGGACTCTAGCTTTTTATTCCGCCTGCGGTATTTCGGTCAGCAACTCCTGCGTGACAAATATATAGTCCAATCTTGTATGTAGGCCCTGTGGGGCCGCGTAATGTGAATAGTGTCTATCCTGCGGATGGCACGTTCTCCATGCATCTGTAAGCCCAAACTCCGCCAATAGTGCATGTAGTGCCTTTGCAGACGGGGTGGGTCTAACTATTTTAGTGTCTGATCTATCGATGGTGGGGTCCAACACACAGTTGAAGTCTCCCCCCACAGTATGGCCGCCCCCACACTGCCACTGAGTTTACTATACAGGGTCCTAAAATACGCAGCTGTATCTTGGTTTGGAGCATAAGTATTCACAATGCAGATCTCTCTGTTTTCCACCATCCCTCTCATAATCACCATCCTACCATCCACCTCTAACTGCGAGCTCAGCAACTGAAACGGAACATGCGGGGCTACCCATGTGATCACCCCTCTTGCGTAGGCGGAGTATGTTGCCCCCACCATTGTCCCTCTCCATTTTTTCCGTATCACTTCTAGTTTATCTTTCGTTAAATGAGTTTCTTGTAACAGAGCTATGTCCACTTTCTGTCTACGTAGAGACATCATTACCTTGTTCCGCTTTAGATAACTATTGAGCCCCTAACGTTCCAAATGACTATCTTAAGGTCTCCCATGGTTCATCTTGTTTTCCGTGAAGTGTAGGCTTAACCTATAACTCTTCCCCAACTATAACAAACCACAGCACACAACCCCTTCCCTCCCTCCTCCCCACCCTCCCCCAACCCCAAATGTTGCCCAGCTCCATCCCTGGATCTCAGGCTCCCGCGTGTTTGGGTCTACCCTGGTATCCGGAGAAAGACCCCAGCAGGGCGTCACCGCACTATCGGCGACCTAACTAAACCTAAATGGGGGATGTACAGGTTGGTCCTGCAAGGCCCCTAGTTAAAGTCTAAATCGCAGTATTCACAGATCATGAGCGACTATATTCAAGTCCGATAGTCTAAAGTTCTGAGACCCCCTGGTGCCCCTCTCATTCATTACTTATCCGCATCACCTCCTTCTCCTGTCTGAACGTCCGACTCCTGGGGGCATCCCTGCGTGTCGAGCCATCCCATGGCTTCTTCCGGAGTTTCAAAAAACAAGGTTCTGTGCCTGTGAAAAACCTTCAGTTTGGCCGGGTAAAGCAGCATGTATTTATGACCCGCTTCTCGCAATCTCCTTTTGACTGCCCCAAAGTTCATTCTGCTCCGCTGCACCATCAGGGTGTAATCCGGGTAAGCCGTTATGCTTGCCGAACCTCTTTGTATTGTCCCACCTTTGCGGAAATGTTCCAGGATCCTTTCTCGATCCCTGTAATTAAGTATTTTAGCGATCACCGGCCTAGGTGGACCTCCTGGTGGTGGTCTCCTCGTTAGGGCCCTGTGTGCCCTTTCCACCGCAAACCCCTGAGACAGCACTCCTCCATTGATTTCTTGTAGCAACATTGTTTCAACGAATTCCGTGGGGTTATGGCCTTCCGCTCCTTCTGGAAGTCCAACAATACGGATATTATTCCTCCGGGCCCGTCCCTCTGCCTCCTCCACTCTACTCTCCAGATTACCCACTCGTTGTAACAGGGCATGAAGCTCCGACTGGTGGGAAGCACAGTCCGCCGTGTTAGGGCCCACCTCCTTCTCGAGGTTCTCCGTGCGCTCCGCCAGAGACCTTACGTCTTGCCGTAGCAGATTCACATCCTCCTGCACTGCCCCGACCTGGAGCTCCAGTGCTGTTTTTAGTTCTGCCACTGCCAGTTCGAGCTTGGTCTCCCAAGCCGCCTTCAAATCGGCGATCGCTTCGAGGACCTCCTGATTCGCGCCCATGGTGGCACTGCTCCGAACTTGGGCTTTGTCTTTGCTCCTGGCTCCCTCCAGGCCTGGTGGCGTCTTTGTGTATTCCTCTAATGTGGGTTGCTTACTCTTCAGTCTTGGAGGTTTGTTAGACATGGCGCTGTGTCTATGAGTCTTGGATCAGCCCCTTCACCTGTGGTCCTCAGTCCCAGCAAGGGTGGGTTCTCACCGTCCTCTAAGGGCCGGTGATATCTGCTAGTTCCTTCGATCGTCCACTCTTCGTTCGGAGCACTCCACCAGCGTTTTTCCTTTTGCTTTTCTTTCTCCGCGGCCACCCTGACTGGGCAATGTGATAAATATTTTGTATCCCTAGCAATCTTTCTCTGCTGTCGTCAAACAGAGACAGCTCCTCCGTCTCAGGGGTGCGCCCCTCGGGATCTCTTTGTTCTCGTCCGCGGCCATTTTGATGCCCTCTCCGCGGCCAGCCTCTCAGAACAAAGTGACAAAGCAGTCCTTCCTCCGCCGTAAATTTGCAGTCAACCTGCTCATGCTCTGCTCTGTGCCTTCCCACGCCTGCACGTCCTTTTTGGGCCACCACTGATCCAAAAAATATGCGTTTCTTGGTCGGATCAAGTTGTCGGATCACAGAACTCTCAGGGTTTCCAGCCTATTACATGGCTGCCAAGCCACGCCCCCTCCTTGAAAATACCCTTGTTTGCCTCTTAAGACATGGGATACTGTCTTGCTTGAGGCAAAATTGCTACTGGCTTCAGCTTAATCTTAACTTCTCCCATTCCTTTTGACAGGCCTACGTCATAGGGGCCCGTAGTCCATAAAGAAATTGTCACTTTCTCCATATCTTCATCAAAACATGCGGGGCGTTGCTGCACTATCAACATTTTCTGTGGGACTTCTCGTCTTTCTGTCCTGATCCAATATGTAATGCTCATCTCAAATACTACTTCGTCATCTGACGGTTCTTCTTTAAACATATCCTCATCTGTGACGTCAGTGAATCTGTATCCTTCCCCAATACCAATCACTGTTCTCCATGGCCTGCCCCGTGTAACGCTCACCTGACTCCCACAGAGGCGCTGGTCTAGTCTGGGTTGCTGTGGCCTCTTTGAGCGTGATGCGCAGAACTCGGAACACCGACTGAACAGGACCCTTAAATCTTGCTTGTCTGGCCCGTAGGAATATCCTTCTGCAGATGAGAAAGGGGATTAACAGTCTGCAGAATAGTGTGCTTGCTCCCCCCTCACCCCCTTCGTTCTTCTCTAACTTCCTCCGAAATCCATGGTTGAAGCTCACCTTATGGTTTGAAAGGATGAACTCTCCATCCTGCTTCTGGTGCAGGGGCGCGTGTTTGTCCAGTTACTTCACTGGTTTTCAGAATGGCGCTGGCAAAATCACCTTGACTTTTCCGAGCGGAATGACATAAGTATGAAGATTACAAAAGTTCAAGTGTTGAGCCTCCTTTTCTGTTGCCTTCCTAACTTGTGATCTGTCCTTTATTTCAGGTGCAGAATGAAGGCGATGCGTTGAGGGATTGACTTGCCGATGGTAAACTCAGGTGAGTTAGACATGGGGGCGATCCCTGTTAATGTCTTTATATTCCTCCGGTAATGTCTTTTGTCCTTTCCCCATAGGGGCCGGGGTGCGGTACCTGCCAACGTAGCGGCGCCGACCCGAAATGAGGAATGATCCACCAACAGTAGACCGGTAAGTGTTATGGCGGAAAATTAGGCTTTCCTCATATGTTCCTTCTGCTCACCTTTTGTCTCTTCTTCTCTCCCCTAGACGCAGAGATGTGGCGACCGGTGCAGACAGTCGCGGTGGAGCCAGAAGAACTCCCGAGGACAGGTGAGTGAAGCGCGGCGCTGCAGCGAGCAACGCGGTGCTTTTAAATGAAAGTCTTTTCTCAGGAACGCTGGCGTGAAGGTTCCGGATGCAGGTATTAAGTTTGATAAAATTCTTGGTTTTCACCTTTATCTTCTCTTCTTTCCTTACAGGTTTTCCAGGATCGAGGCGGGCATGGCTGGAGACCAGATGCAGGAGCAGACACAGTGAGCGTTCAGCTGCTTGGATGCAGAACAACGCGAAGCGTGAGCTACTGTCTGGGCGTGGCTTAAATAGCCCCCAAAGTAGTTCCAGGTAAGTATCCTTCCCTGGCCATGCCCGAGTGGCAAAATAGTCCCAATGAAAAAATAGTCCCTTTCAGGTCTCAGGGAGGCCTGAATCTTGCAGCATGGTCTGCATCAGTTAAGTGCACAAAACACCTTCCAACATGAGCCTGGCGCCAAAGGCGCCAGGACAGAGTCCAAAGAGCCCCTATAAGGGGCCGCTGGGCTTTTACCCGGGGGCATGATGCCTGCTCCCGGGGGTGCTGGGCCTGGCCTGGTGCTCCGGGGGTAGGAGTCATGACAGCACCCCCCCTAAAGCCCCTCCCAAGGTTGTTCCCTCTGGAGGTTTCGGTTTGTTTGGGAAATTCCGATGGAACCTTTTTACCAGCCGAGGTGCATGTACGTGGTCGCTGGGTTCCCAAGACCTTTCCTGAGGCCCGTACCCTTTCCAATCAATTAGATAGAAAAGTTTTGATTTTGAGATCTTAGAAACCAAAATGTTCTTCACCTCGAATTCAGGCTCCCCATCTATCTGGATTGGTTCTGGTGGCTTTATTAATCTGGTTCCTGGTTGCACTGGTTTCAAAAGTGACACATGAAAAACGGGGTGAATCCGCATGTTAGCTGGTAGATCGAGCTTACCTTATCGAGGGCCCAAATACCTTGGATTAAAAGTTCGAGGTCCCTTAGCAATAAGTGTTTGGTAGCCAACCATACTTGATCCCCTATTTGGTATGGAGGCACCTCACTCCGATGCAGATCCGCATTCTTTTTGTATTTCCCTTTCGCTTGTTGCAAATGTGCAGTTGCATCCTTGCAGGCTTGAGTTATCGTGGAATGCAAATGGTCCACTGCGGGCATTTAAAGGCTCAGAGGTGAGTCCAGGTCTGAAGTACGAGGGTGATGTCCATATAGGGTATAAAAGGGGCTTTGTCCAGTTCCAGAGTGTACCGATTTATTGTATGCATATTCGGCCACCCATAAAATATCCTTCCAATTACCCTCCGATTGGTGCAACATACATCGTAGGTATTGTTCAAGGGTCTGGTTCGTTCTCTCTGTCTGACCATCGGTCTGTGGGTGGTGGCTGGTTGAGAGTCTTACGTCGATTTGTGCCAGTTGACAACACTTCCTCCAAAAATGAGAAATAAACTGGCTTCCCCGGTCGGAGACTAGTATGGACGGGAATCCATGCAAACGGATGATACTTTCGAGGAATTCCTTGGCTAGTGCAGAAGCTGAAGGTAATCCTTTCAACGGAATAAAATGGGCCATCTTGGAAAATAAATCCACCACAACCAGAATAGTATTGTATCCATCACAAGGGGGCAGGTCCGTAATAAAATCTAGTGACAAGGTGTGCCAAGGTGCTGGTGGAATGTCTAAAGGCTGAAGAAGACCGGCGGGTTTTGTCTTTTGGCCTTTGTTTTGGGCGCAAACTCCACAGGACATCACGAAAGATTTAATATCCTTTCGCCAAGAAGGCCACCAGAATTGTTGTTTAATTTTTTCCTCAGTTTTGGCAATGCCAGGATGTCCTTCCATCAGGGTATCATGATGACGGGAAATAACCAGTTCTTGCAATTCCTTTTCTGGCAGAAATAAGCGTCCTTGGAAGTAAGGTAGGCCATCGTTGACCGAAAAGTAAGACCCCCTTTGGATCCAATCCTGCAAGGCTGTAGAGTCCAGGAGTTGTTTTACCCGTGCTTGAATGTCTTCAAGGGTTTGTAAAGAGGTTATCCCCAAAATTCTTTGTTCAGGAATTATCGGCACAGGTTCTGAGTTTGTGTCTATTTCTCCCATTCCTATTCAAGATAGCACGTCCGCTTTGCCATTCTTACAGCCGGGGCGGTAAGTGATTACAAAATCGAACTCAGCAAAGAACAAAGCCAATCGGAGCTGACGTGACGATTGAGCCTTGGCAGTTTTTAAATATTGTAAGTTTCGGTGATCAGTGATCACGGTGATGGTATGCCTGGCGCCAAGAAGATAATGCCGCCAAGCCTTAAAGGCGGACTTAATGGCTAATAATTCCTTGTCGGTGATTGCATAATTTACCTCAGGCGGCGAGAACTTTCTGGACCAAAATGCTACGGGGTGCAGTTGGTTGGTTTCAGGGTCTCCCTGAGACAGGACAGCTCCCATGGCTAAGCTGGACGCGTCGGTTTCGACTATGTATGGGAGATCGGGACGCGGGTGCTTCAAAATAGATGCGGACGTGAATTTAGCTTTCAATTCCTGAAAGGCCTGTTCGGCTTCCTCGGTCCATTCGAAGCGTTTATTTTTCTGCAAGAGTGCAATGATGGGTTGTACCACACGTGAAAATTCCAGGATAAATCTGTGATAAAAATTGGCAAAACCAAGCATGCTTTGGACACCTTTCACCGGACTAGGTGATGGCCATTTGAGGATGGCATCCACTTTTCGTGAGTCCATTCGGACCCCTTTAGGTGTCAGGATGAATCCAAGAAACTCAACCTCGGTGATATGGAAAACGCACTTTTCCAGCTTTTCAAACAGTTTGTGCTGGCGCAATTTCTCAAGGACGGCCCTGACATGCTTTCTGTGATCAGATTCAGAAGAGGAGTACACAAGAATGTCATCGATATATACGACAACACAAACATCGATGAGTTTCCGAAGGACATCGTTCATGAAGAATTGGAAGGCAGCAGGCGCGTTGCACAACCCGAAAGGCATCACCTGGTATTCGAATAATCCATATTTTGTACGGAAGGCCGTTTTCCATTCGTCGCCTTCTTTTACTCGCACCAGATGATAAGCCCCCCGGAGATCTAACTTGATGTATACGCAAGCGTCCTTCACCTGGTCAAGGAGTTCAGGGATCAGAGGCAGAGGGTAACGGTTTTTAACAGTTATCTGGTTCAATGCGCGGTAGTCGATACAAGTTCTAAGGTCGCCTTCTTTTTTGGGCACGAAAAACAAAGCCGAGGATGCCGGAGACTTTGACAGGCGAATGAAACCATTGGCTAGGTATTGATGTAAATATTGTCTCAAATGCAGATTCTCAGGTTCAGTAAGGGCATAAATCCTGCTACAAGGGGGTTGTGCACCGGGCACCAGATCGATTTGGCAATCGTACGATCTATGGGGAGGTAACGTGTTGGCCTGTTCCTTTTGGAAGACGTCCTGAAAGTCTTGGTATTCCAGAGGTAGTTGCATGGAGACAGAGGTTACAGACGCTAGACTAATCTTCAGATTTTCTGGGTTGCAGGTTTGTGCACAATCCAGGAAGGTTATTCTCTTCGCTCGCCAATCAATTCGAGGATTATGTGTCTCTAACCAAGGGTTTCCGAGAATAACCTGAAAATGTGGAGCCTTGATTACATCAAACACTACTGCCTCCCGATGGCCGTCCGGACATATAAGTGTCACCTCAGCAGTGGAATGTGTTACCGGTCCTGAGGCAATTTCGGTTCCATCGACTGTGGTGATGACATCTTTGCTGGTTTTAGGACGCAGAGGGAGGTTAATCCTAGAGACCAATTCACGATCCACATAATTTCCTATAGCCCCACTATCGATGTATGCCTTTATTGCATGCAACCGCTTAGGCTGTTCCGGATCTACGAGGACCATTGGCTCAATGAAATGCGAGGTCTGAGAGTTCATTTTCAAGCTCGGCAAGCGGAGCCCTACGCTTGTCGGCGTGGTCGTTTCCCGAAACAGAGTCTTCATGGTTTTTATCAGCGGCTCCTACCACCTTCTTGGGCGGTTTTGCCGGGCATTCTCGTAGAAAGCGTCCAGAGGACCCACAATAAAGACATAATTGCATCTGCCGTCTTCTTTCATGTTCTTTTTGAGTTAAAGGTCCTTTAACCCCTCCGATTTGCATAGGCTCAGAGACATCAGCACCCTTGGGGTTAGCGTGGGTCTTGACCAACACCCGGGTCTCAAACTTGGACCGATCTGCTTTTCTGTTTTGAAGTCTGTGATCCAATTAGACCACTAAGTCTATATATTCTGTGCATTCTTGGGGCGGATTTACAACTTGGGCCAGGACATCTTTAAGTTCTCCGCGTAGACCCCGATAAAATAACGTGATTCTTTTATCCTCTGGCCACCCAGTTTCCACAATTAGTCTATTAAAGGTTGCAATGTAGGATAGGAGGTTCTGATTGCCCTGTCGCAGGGATAGGAGTTCGTCATCCAGAGCCTGCCCCTGAGAGTTTCGAGCAAATAACCTTTCCATGCTTGCTTGAAATCCTTGAAAATCACGGAGAATCGGGTCATCTTGAGTAACCAGTGGAACTGACCAATCGGCAGCACAGCCGCTGAGATATGACAATACAAAGGCTACCTTGGTCCGGTCATTAGGGAAGGCCCCAGGTCTGCATAGGAAGTGCAAACGACACTGATTCATGAATACGACGAATCGTTTGGGGTCCCCAGCAAAGCGTTCGGGTGGGGCCAGCGGCATGTTTCCAGGTAGATTAATCTGCACAGTGTTACTGGGAACCACAGGAGTGGGGTTCCCCCCGGAACCGGGTAGAGGAGTGTGTCCAGCTTGACCTTGCAAAAACTGTCTAGCCAGGTCATCAGTTCTTTCCTTTGATACAATCACTTCCCTCCTGAGAGCATTAGTCTCTTGACGAGCGGCTTGTACTTCGGCCCGTAATTCCCCCAGTAGTTGGGCCAACTGATCAGTCTCAGAAGTTTCCATAGCGCCTGGGTGGGAATTTGTAGGAAGGCTTTGCGTTCTGTAACGCTCACCTGACTCCCACGGAGGCGCTGGTCTAGTCTGGGTTGCTGTGGCCTCTTTGAGCGTGATGCGCAGAACTCAGAACACCGACTGAACAGGACCCTTAAATCTTGCTTGTCTGGCCCGTAGGAATATCCTTCTGCAGATGATAAAGGGGATTAACAGTCTGCAGAATAGTGTACTTGCTCCCCCCTTGCCCCCTTCGTTCTTCTCTAACTTCCTCCGAAATCCCCGGTTGAAGTTCACCTTATGGTTTGAAAGGATGAACTCTCCATCCTGCTTTTGGTACAGGGGCGCGTGTTTGTCCAGTTACTTCACTGGTTTTCAGAATGGTGCTGGCAAAATCCACTTGAATTTTCCGAGCGGAATGCCGTAAGTATGAAGATTACAAAAGTTCAAGTGTTGAGCCTCCTTTTCTGTTGCCTTCCTAACTTGTGATCTGTCCTTTATTTCAGGTGCAGAATGAAGGCGATGCGTTGAGGGATTGACTTGCCGATGGTAAACTCAGGTGAGTTAGAGATGGGGGCGATCCCTGTTAATGTCTTTATATTCCTCCGGTAATGTCTTTTGTCCTTTCCCCATAGGGGCCGGGGTGCGGTACCTGCCAACGTAGCGGCGCCAACCCGAAATGAGGAATGATCCACCAACAGTAGACCGGTAAGTGTTATGGCGGAAAATTAGGCTTTCCTCATATGTTCCTTCTGCTCACCTTTTGTCTCTTCTTCTCTCCCCTAGGCGCAGAGATGTGGCGACCGGTGCAGACAGTCGCGGTGGAGCCAGAAGAACTCCCGAGGACAGGTGAGTGAAGCGCGGCGCTGCAGCGAGCAACGCGGTGCTTTTAAATGAAAGTCTTTTCTCAGGAACGCTGGCGTGAAGGTTCCGGATGCAGGTAATAAGTTTGATAAAATTCTTGGTTTTCACCTTTCTCTTCTCTTCTTTCCTTACAGGTTTTCCAGGATCGAGGCGGGCATGGCTGGAGACCAGATGCAGGAGCAGACACAGTGAGCGTTCAGTATGCTAAGTATCCTTCCCTGGCCATGCCCGAGTGGCAAAATAGTCCCAATAAAAAAATAGTCCCTTTCAGGTCTCAGGGAGGCCTGAAACTTGCAGCATGGTCTGCATCAGGTAAGTGCACAAAACACCTTCCTTTATGAGCCTGGCGCCTATGGCGCCAGGACTGATGTCCAATATGAGCCTGGCGCCAAAGGTGCCAGGACAGAGTCCAAAGAGCCCCTATAAGGGGCCGCTGGGCTTTTACCAGGGGGCATGATGCCTGCTCCCGGGGGTGCTGGGCCTGGCCTGGTGCTCCGGGGGTAGGCATCATGACACCCCGATCCCAACCTTCGAGCATGGCCAATTCCCCTCACTCTATGGCTGCCTTTAACTCAAAGGGAAAAACCTGTCTCCCCTCTTTGTCCATAGGTATCTACCAGGGGGCATGATGCCTGCTCCCGGGGGTGCTGGGTCTGGCCTGGTGCTCCGGGGGTAGGCATCATGACACCCCGATCCCAACCTTTCGAGCATGGCCAATTCCCCTCACTCTATGGCTGCCTTTAACTCAAAGGGAAAAACCTCTCTCCCCTCTTTGTCCATAGGTATCTGTGGCCTGAACAAAAATTCATCAGGTATTGTCATAATCTTGCCCACTATAGCGGGTAGCCGCGTTAACAAAATGCGTACCCCATAGTGAAAGACTTCGGGTTCTAACAGCGTTCCCCACAGAGCTATTTGCCCAGTAAATGCCATGATAAATTCACCCATGTTTAAATAATGTATTCCTGGCATTGAACACACTATGCTTTCATTAGCTTAGTCATTAGATCTCTGCCCAGTATGCTAACTGGTGTCTGCCTTGAATACAGCAATGTAGACATATCACATTCTCCTATAGAGACTGGCAATTTCTCAGTAAAAAGGAACTTTACTTGTAGCTCCAGAGAATCCCTGAGCATTCATGGCATTTCCAGATAAAGAAAATGTTCCCTCTCGTATACGTGAGCGAGTTGCCCCTGTGTCTACCAGAAAAGAAAAGGATTTAGCTCCTATGGTAACATCAACCGTCGGTTCCTCTTGAGGATTGGGCGTCACCGATAGTACTGAACACATCAAGTCAGCCTGTGAGCTGTCCTATTGTGGGTACATATTTATTCCCATACCTGTAAAAGGATTCCCTCCCACGACAGTGACACCCCCAACTCTAGGCTCTAGGAGTCAATAGCTGTCCTGTGTCTGCGCTTTGCTATATTTGCATGAGGGCATGCTGTGACTGCCCTTGCGGCACATTGAATGGTGCTGGCTGTGGTTGCAAAACCTGCTGTGTTTGCGGTACCTGTGTTCGATATACTGTTTGATCTTCGCAAACCCATCCCTAGTTTGTGGGCTATATGCTGACAGATAAGTTGTCCTACCCCTCTTGAGAATTGCCCATTCTGCACACACCCTTGGCTCTCACATGTTTGTGCGATGCGTCCTGTCACTCCACATGTCCAACATACAGGAGGGAATCTCCTAACTTGCCCTCCCTGCATGCCTTGAGTATCATTCTGCATATTCTGAAAACAACCTTGGTTATTCTGAAAGTTTCTCTGATTGTTCCGAAAACCTCCTGCCTCTCGGCATAAATCTGTTTCCTCCTTGATCCGTCTGCCATTGGTTATTCACCTACAGCATACCCGCTGCCTGCTGTGATCCTGGCCCTTCTCCACTAGTCATCATCGCCCCTTCTATAGCATATTTCGACAATTTTTTCTCTACTAACTTCCTCGAGCGACAATTGGCAATGGTGCACAATGGTCAGCTGCATTTCTGGCCATGGCTTTGCCTCCATACCCTCCAGCTTCTTGAGCTGTCTCTGTACCTGGTCTGGCAATCCCTGACATAGTATATGATTGAATACAGGTATAGATTTTCCCCACAGCTCTCGAGTTTCCAAACACGATTTCTTTTGAAAATTCTGAATGTAAGCAAGCAGATCCTCCTCTTTCTGCATCTTACGTGCCAAAATTGCACCCATATCTAACGTGTCAGGATACTGTACTCTAAGCGCTTTCCAGACTGCCACTCTACAATTATTAAATAGAGCTCCGTCGTGCGATGTGTGCTGTGCTGTGACACTTGCATATCCTGCTCCCATCCAAATGTCGTCAGTCCTTTCCCCAAGGATAGCTGTTAGAAGACCCTTAATGTCCCATATAGCTAATGTGTTTCCTCCTGTCATTTTTTCTAATTCATAGATCCATTTTCCGGCGCCGAAGTCAAACCCAGGAGCTTACACCTTAGGTTATCCTTGTACATCTGGGGCCCTGGGATATACTGCGGTCTGGACCCTCCTTTTTGTAACAAGGGAAACAGTGAAATCCCAAAATCGCAATTGGCTTGCATCGTTTGCCTATCCATAGTAGGGACAATGGTTCCTGATCGCTGTCTTCCTGGTAATGACCTTAGTCTGTTCACATGGGGTGGTGAGTCCCCACTCTCACTAAGAGGTCGCCTTTTAGGTCGCTCTAGCTGCACCATAGGCTCTGGCATCCTTTCTTTAGGCAGGTCCAAATATGACCACCTCACTTCCTTGTATATCTGAAAACACCCCTCGGCACCGCACGCACCACCCTCCTCTCAACGGAAGGTTTCCCTTTCTTCGTCTGACATATCTTGTCCCCAACTCATATGACTGTCCTCCTTCCCGTCTCCAGGCTGAACAGATCTCCCTCCTTGCCTCGCGATTGGGTAATTTCAGATCGATCATCTTTCCCTCTATTTCTCGATTCACCTTTTGCCCTCATCTCTCGATAGGCTTTTTCTATTCTGCCTCCAATATTTCCTATCTCAAAATTCTCCTCTAGATTTACTCTAGGGGATCCTGGCATAGGTTCTTGTGATGGGAGGAACTCCTCTATGTCATCCCATGCCACTACTGGATTTGGTTCTATTAGCTCTCTTTCAATGCAATCAATGTCGCGTGTCCTTTGCCTTCTCTTTCGTTCCATTTCCTCATCAAATTTTCTTTGTTCCTTTGCTTCCTTCCTAATCCTTTCCTCTTCCTGTCTTTTGCTTCCCTTCTCTCATTTGCCCTACACACCTCGTAATTTCTGCGTCTTTGCATTCTTTCATCTTTCATCTCTTAATTTGTGTTCTTCCTCTTCTTCTCTTCTCTTTTCTAGCCTGTCTCGTTATTCGATTGCTCTCTGCCTGGTGTCATATTTTCTTTGCTCTTCTGCTCTTTGTTCCTTTCTTAACTGCTCTTCCTGATATAGTTGCTCCAGTCTTTGGGCCTCATTACAACTCAGGCGTTAAGGGTTAACGCCATTGTTAACCCTTAACGCCTGATTCTGATTTTAACGCCTGCTTTTAGCAGGCGTTAAAATCCATGGCGCTAACCTGCCATGGTGCTAATTACGCCGCCGTAATTTACGGCGGCGTAATTAGCGCCTTCCCCACTCCCATTATGCCCTATGGGGCAAAAATGGGAATGGGGAAGGGAAAATGGGAAATGGGGATTTACCGCCCCACTCACCTTGGAATGGGGCAGTAAATCCGCCATCCACCATGGTGTAAACGTAGTTTACACCATGGTGGTAAAGTTGGTGCACTTAGCACCAAGGTTGTAATGAGGCCCTTTGTCTATTCTTTCTTTTAGCCTTGTCTTCCTTTAATTGTTTCTCTTTTTCCCTGCCATTTTTATCTTGCTCATCTTGATCTTCCCCTTGCTGTTCTTCCTCAATCCTCTTCCCATCCAGTTTGAATAATATCTGACCGCCCATCCATTCGTTCTGTATGAGCACTATCTCGTCAGCTTTGTCCTTTTCCCCTTTCCATCTCTTTATTTCTCGTTTTATATCTAGAGTCATACTCGATTGTTCGCTTCTCTCTTTGTCCCATAAGACTTTAGCGATCACATCCCTTTCGGGAGTTTTTTTCTGGACTCTCGTCACTACTATACGCAGGCGGCTCATGCGTCGGATTACTGTATCCTGCCGCTGCTTTAAGCTCCCTTAATGGATACACTCCTCCCTCTTTCGTACTATCGCCATTTACTTTAGGTGCGGTAGGGGGAGCAGAAGGCTCAACAACCCCCTCTTTACACTGGTTAAACATCCATTCTTCAGGAGGCTGGTCTTCCCGTTCCTCCTGGTACATTTTCCAAAGCTCTAGGCTATCTAACCTTTTTTTCTAATTTCTTTCCCGTGTACGCTGCCTGCAGGTATGTAGTCAAGTGTTGTAAAACTGCTTTTGACAGCGATCCCCCTTGTGGTCATGGCATGAACATTTTGTCTGCTGTGCCCTTAACCCATTCTGCACTATACTGCTTAAGCTTTGGTGCGTGTTCGGCAGCTGTGTGCACAGGTGCATGGGAGGAGTAACATCCTCCATCATGACTAGTCACACTCGACTGTCAATACTTACCGCTATTTTACACAGAAAATACTTTTCATAAAAACAATACAATATGAGCGTGCACCAATCGTTGCAGCTCCAAAACTCTATGTCTCACTTTCCATCCGTCTACCTGTTAAGTCAGTACCTTTAACAACTAAATAAATAAACAATCTACCGTCAGCCTTTTACCACAATCTATTGGTTGTCGCTCTTCGACATTTCATTATTTTCTTAACACATACAACACATACAATATACGAACAGACAGACTGGTCGGCCTCACATATATCCCTCTGCCAACACTCCTCGTGGTTACTTTTGCCCCTAAAATGACACCAATCGGAGTGTGAATTGTTTTCTTTAACAGATCTATCTGTTTGTGACCTATATATCCCCTTGGATTTTAAAACAATGCTTTCTAGACGTCGCTGGATGTAGGATTCTGGGCTTATGCTTATGGATCGCTCCTCGTCCACATATATTTACTTGGCGTTCTTCGTCATTAACCCAGATACTCCACCAACCCTCTGTTACTTTCTCCCCCTGATCACTTTACCCACTTAATACACAATTATCTTTGCCACCTTTCTCAATCTACTTACCATTCGCTTTTCAGCTCCTGACCCTCGGGATCGTCTCCTCCTCAACCGGCCACCTCAGCCTTCAATCCGCTCAGCTGCCTGTAGAAACCGGGTGGGAAATTCCGTGAAAGAGAGACCCGTCACACCTGCTTTGTTTGTCTTGCAAGATTTGGTTCCTAGCTGCTATCCACAGGAAACCTTGTGGTCCTCCAGCTAAATGGAGGAGGACATCCGATATTTCCGAGACCCTTAAAAGCCTACTGGGATCTTGAACCATCCTATCTGTTCTACCACATGAACCCATAGAACTAGGGCCCTTTAAGACGAGGTAGCAATACTTAGAGATAGATGGGGATGCAGAATAAACTCAAACATCAATAATCAAACTAACTCAGGAAGTTGGCAAAACTTGGTCTGTTTTATTTGCAATTATCTAAAACAGCGAGTTACAACGGACATTAATGGACGTTCGCTCGATTTCTCTCAGCGAATATTTATATATATTATAGTAACAACTCATCATCATTGACGTCACACTACCTGGCAATGTACAAAAAACGACTTGATTATGTGATATCTTACAGGGAACATCTAAGTATACGTTACATAGTGATGGGGGTTGTGATTAGATCTCTACTGTCAGGTGTGCAACTAAGCCCATCCCAAGTGCAAATCATCTTACATGTCATAGTAATACTTGACACCTTGTTGGTTACACAAACCATAGGGCTCTTTGTTACATGCCCCTCTACCATTGGTTTAGCACCCTTGCACCTTTCTGGAATATTTCACACACTAGCAGTACGCAGGCTACCACTCAGGTGCAGGGAGAGTCAGCGTGATCATGCCTCCCCTCCCAATTAGCCCAACATCTATCATTACTCTTGAGGTCTGGCAGTCAATGGCCTTGCAGAAGCTCTCTGTGCCTGAGAATAAAAGGGAGTATTTTCTTAGTTTCGGTGTAGCTCGACCCAATGTCTATTTTGATCTGACCATGTGACTGGAGACCGCGTTTCCGGACTCTTTGCTGCATTTAATAATTAATGATGAACCTTTGACGCCTTCAGTGTTTTTCCATTCCACCTCAAACAGAAGTTTGTTTCTCTCTCACGTTCATGCAACTACTTGTTAGTCCAAAATAGGAGGCTACTGTAAAGAAATGAAGACACACCAGTAACGATGAACAAATATATAAATAACAGTTTATTCACACTCGAGCTGACTCGACTTTTACAATGCACAGCATACAAGCATAGGGAAAGTGAGCAAAAACGTATGTGCGTGAAGGTGTTTTATTCACCTTCAGCATACCATGACGGATTCGGGCTAGCTCATCACGTGATGATGACTTGTGACCTACAGGCCTATGGACGTAGGCAGTTTACCATGGCAACATGTGCTCGAACACTCCATGTCACCCTGCAGACTATTTACTGTCTGGGAACCAAAGCTGAGAGGGTGTAGGAGGATATTGTGTTCTTCAGTACAAGGTAACATTCCTAATGCTACCTTATCATTGTTATTGCTAGGCTAAAAGGTAATTCTGTATTTCTACTCAGTAGCTTGATCATCTTAGAAACAGAATATGCTGTGAATCGTGCTTCGCTTTAATTGTCTGGATCACACGTTCACAATTAACTGCAGAAAACAAGACAGTCAAGGAAGATAGGATGGCACCTAATTTACAGATTTGCTACGTTTGTGCCAATGCTTCAAGGTTCTCTGTTGCAGAGTTCATCGTTCTCGACAGTTTCAACATTCCTGTGCAGGGGCATGTTTTAGGGAAGCTTCCCGAGAGGTGACTTTGTGAGTCTTCACCACGTTCAGAGTGAAAACTCAGAATTGAGAGCAAAGCAGCCAAGATGGCGTTTTTGGAAACTGCGATAGCGCGTTCAATGTTTATGTGCTTAGGCCAATATTATAATGCAAGATACATCTACTTTTACATACTGGATGGACAACCAGGCTCACGGTGGCCTCGACTTCTTGGTGCTGGGCCACCCAAGCCTTTCTTGAATTTATTCTCCGCCATTAGTTATTTTCCAACTGCGCCACACTGAAAACCCTTTCCAATCACAGGGTTTCAAGCCTTGCTAAAGTGAATCATGGAATATCCAGGTTCTATACAGACCTATGTACATACACTGGTGCATCGCCGCAAACTATTCACTACGTAGCCAGCTTTAAGTTCACTTTGTCTACTTGCGTTACTGCATCAGTACAAATTTAAACTGATTTTGCATTTTCTTCAGCGTTTCTGTAGCATGAGCATCTTCATCTCGAGCCCGAAATGTTGCTCATCTTCGACACCTCCTCTTCAATTCTATAGTATGTCTATATTCTTTTACCTTTTGAATCTTTTCTGGGTGTGTCAGTTCTACTTCGCATGATATTACAAGTCTTCTCATTCACTCATTTTCACACTTCTTCCGGGACTTTGTCCAGAAGGCCATTATTTCTTTGTGAATGCATATAGGGTTTTCTGAATGGATACCTTTTTTCCTGGATTCTTTGCGGCACAGGCATCCTCACTGGTACTGCACATGTCTTAATTTCTGGCTCCCAACATATAGGCAACATGGGGGTGGGGCATTTGGTGGGGGTACTTGAATCCTCCTATACAACAGGGTAGAGCTCCCCAAGAAGAGCAGGAGCTATGGAGATGTAGGGGGTGTTCATCATCACCCACGGAAGCACTATGGAGATGGGAAAGCACTGGAAAGCCAGTGATGCCAGCAGCGTTCCTGAAAGTCACACTTGAGCAGCTGCAATACCCCACGCATACAATCCGAGAAAGTCTTACTTCCACTATTGCAGAGGACAGGTTTGTTCCTAATCTATTGGAACACGTTGCACACTTCATTGTGAATTGCATCATGTGTCAGATGTTTATAGCTGGGCATACACTAAGAACAATCAGAGGAGTAATGCCCCATCCAAATGGCCTGTTTCAGCATTTGCATATCGACTATGTCGATATGCTTCAGATATGTAATGGATAGAGGACTCTATTAGTGGTGGTGTGTGCCTTTTCTCGATGCATCGAAGTAGGTCCTTGTACACATCCTGATGCCACCTGCACAGTGAATCCTGGTGCCCAAAGTATTTCCAAGATGGGGTGTGTGCGAAGTATTAAGATCCGATAATGTGCCACATTTTTTCAATGAGCTATTTGAACAAATAGGGCTTTTATTGAAAATAAAGCATACGTTTTATTCTACTTATCACCCACAAGAAAACGGAACACGTGAGAGGGTCAATGGCCTCCTTAAAGAAAGAATAGCAAAGATCAGATTTACTTTGAAAAAGGGATGGCTGTGTAGAGGAGGAGCTAAACACCTCTAACAGACACACCCCTAACCTGCCAATATGTCGGGAGCCAGAGATAGCGACAAAGGCGACACCTGTAATCATGCCAATAACACGAGCATCCTTTGAAGCGAAATACCCATTGAGGAAGCCATTCTTTATATATCCACAGAGAGTTGATAGTCTCTTAGGAAAGATCTCAGAAGAACGCGAGAAAATGAATGAAAGAGCAGACTGGTGACATCACAATGTGTAAATGTGACACGCTGACAAAAAGGTAAAAAGGTAGTAGTGGAGAGTGTAAAGAGAACATATGGAACCTGATGACGTAGTAAAAGAATCAAGTAACTTGTTATGTGCGAAATGAAGATTACACGTGTGAAGAGCACAGAAGAAAATGCAAGCCGTTTTACAATTGTACACACATAGCCAATAATGCAAGCATACTAAGTGATCATAGAAACTAGCTATATGTAGTATATAGATTGCAGGCAGTACCACCAAGGTGTATGTGAAGCATAAGAGACGCCAAGGTATGTATAGTATAAGAAATATGGATGTTCCACATCAGGTTTTGAGCAAACCGGGATCCCATGGACGAAAAGTCTGAAAGTGAGTTTATAAACAGTGGCTAACGAGCAAAAGAGAATCAAGGAGGTTTATCTGGCCCAGTGTCAAGAAGGCCAAGGCAGCCGAGAACTGGTTATCTATTCAAAGGATATAATGAATACACAGAATGAGCCCAACTCCTGCCAAGGTGCAGCTGAGAGACAACGAGTGCCAAGTTTTATTCATTTTAATGCATATTCTAGAAGGGTGCAAGTGTGCCAACCAATTACAGGGGGGCACATAGCAGAGAGCCCTATAGTTTGAGAACCAATTGATCGTTGTGTATTTTATGATGACGTAGATGACTTGCACTAGAGGAGGGCTTAGATGCCCACCTGACAGTAGAGACCCAATCATAACTTCAACCCCCATAGACAGTACATGTAGATGTTCTGTGTTACCCTATCACAACTCAAGTAAACAGAAAGGTAGTTAGAAACTATCAACAGTCACATATATAATACACAAAGGATCGTAAATATTTCATTGAACACAGTATCAATTTATTCAGAAAAAATACAAATATCTCAAGACTTAAAAAACAACAGAAACATCTGTTGTCACACAAAATATCAATTCTAAAACACAGTATAAAACATTCACAAATGTTTGTGACAAAATAAACCTAGATGAGGTAGGGTAATGTGTATACAATTAGCACCATTAGTCAATGACAACGTTAGAAGCATTCACCATCTTAATGTTGTCAAACCCTAAAGCTGGGTTACACACTGGTCCCTGGTAGAAACCTTTACCGGGACAAAGAACTCGACATGTTTCAGTTCTCTTATATAATTCTAGGAAGATTCATCAGGAGGTATGTCACAATTGGGTTATTATTACAATAAAACAAAGAAAAACAACATAGGTTCAGGACAATTTCAACCCTTTTCCGCAATGGGAAATCATCTATTCGCGCTTCAGGGTGTGGCTGTTGATAGAAAGACAAAAAACAAAAAAGTGAAAGCGTGAGCTATCATTGCTCAGGTTCTTCTGGATATTTTGATTATATAAAAACTAGGCAAGGGATATAAATATTTACGATCCTTTGTGTATTATATATGTGACTGTTGATAGTTTCTAAATACCTTTCTGATTACTTGAGTTTTGTATTCCCAAAACAAGGGAGAGTTTCCACTACAGTGGTCTATTTGGGTTTCCCTCTCTATGTATTGTGTGACCCTATCACAACCCTACATAGGTTTTACAAGTTGCCACGTAGTATGACGTCAATGATGACGAATATTTAGTATATAAGTATGTTTTTTCATGAAATGCGTGAAGATTCTGCTGTGGGACATCTGCTGATGTTCGTTGTGCTCCCTGTTTTAGATGATTGTTGATAAAACAGCATACACCTCACCAACCTCTTGAGTTAACCTTATTATTGATGTTTGAGTAATTTCTGAAACCCCATCCTTCCCATCAGAGTGCCACCTTGTCTTAAAGAGCCCATTATCTGGGTTCAGCTATATTGCCTACTACTAGCCTTGCATGCCCTCCAAAATCACCCAAGTTCAGACCATCATCTTATGCCCCATAAACTAGTAACAGGGTGCCACATGAGGATGTACCTCACGCCCGCATCTAGAGTTAGAAGTGATGCTCAGAGTGCAGCGCAGACTCTAGGTGACAAAATGCACGATTATTTGACATACATTACTACCAGTGTTTCTTTCATTTAAGATCAAGTCAAGCATCAGAGGGAGGGGTTGAGAAACACGGAAGAGGACGGCCCAGTAACTGATCCAAGCAAATTAATGCCATCACGAAAGTTGCATGTTGGAGATCAAGTGCTTATCAAAAATGTCATCCGTAGGTGGCACGAGCCAAGATATAATGGACCATTTCAAGTAGAGGAAGTTTCCCCTACTGCATTTAGGGTGGCTGGAAGAAGAGCTTGGTTACATTTGGGCAACATAAAGATCTACAAAGGCGAGACCCTCCCTCTAGTACCGGCTAACTGGGAAGCAAGACAAGAAGAAGAATTGCTGTGTGTGCAGAATCGATCGTTGACCAAGAAAAAGGACGATAAAACAGTGTGTCATTAAAAGATTTCTCTTGGACTGGAATTCATTGGACATTCCTTATAAAATGTACAGGAAGTGCATGGAGTTGCAGAGAATTCCAGAGCTTAAACGTACTTTTTAGAGATTCTTGGAAAAATTCAAAAGCATATCGGCATGATGCCCAAGCGCCAATTCCTTCTTAAAAATTGGAAAAGTCATCAGTACCCAGATTCATTTTTTGGAAGATATCTATTTGAAAAATGACATATGAATCCAGCTGATAGTGACACACATAGGTTTGTGGTAGCAGTTTTTGAGTTTATACTACAGACATACCCAACCCTCGTTAGGAGAGATGTTAATATTCCCACTTTTCTCCACAGTCCAAAGAACAGTCCAGTTATAAGAAGGCTTTTGATTGTAATAATCGAGCAGATTGTGGTGCAACTGCGAATGTGATTTCAGTATATATATATATATATATATATATTCCAAAGGTTTCTACACCAGTACGTCGGCGTAGCCCTGAGCCACACTCACGAAGTGGAAAGTAGAATGAAGTTGCAGTATGTCAAACAAACTGCACCACAGTCCAATAGGTTACAATTTCTTTTAATGTTCCAAAATGATTTAAAATTGTTATTGCTTCCAGCCCTCGCTCCAGCCTGACAAACAACGGAAAGCCAGCAATGGAAGACACGTTTCGCTACTACTCGTAGCTTGGTCACATGATCCTGCCTTTACAATGGACACACCTTCATTTCTTTCCCAGTCTACTATCCATGCGAATAGAAAGAGGACTACATCCACTTTCCATTAACTGTGTATACAAGCCGGATTTTCACCCACCATTGTAGTAAATACTGCACGCTTGTTTCACACGGTGTGCTCGAAACAGATACCCCACCAAAATTCATAATTAATGGATAAACACCAACTCTGCATATTATTTTTAAACCATATCAGATTTTTCGTTCAATATATATATATTAAAATGATTCAGGAAGAAGAAAAGTTGCAAGAAGACTAGCAATTCAACGTGAAATGGCGTGGCACACAAAATGTTTTTCTAGACTCTTATGCATGATATACATATGCATGTGTCTTATTTTCTTCTTTTAGTATCCTACATTTTGAAGTCTATCATTCTGATGGTTCAATTTAAAACACGACACATGTGATCTTTCCCAGTATGAGTACAAATGATGATAATTTCTTGGATCTATTTGGACATGTTAAATGACATAAGAGGGATGCAGAAGAAGGTAACCAGGGGATAAATAACTATCCTGATAATTCGGCTCACTTGGGGAATAATATGTGGTACCAACATATGAAAAAGGTGGGGGAGAGCCCATCTGATGAGAGCTGTTATGTCTGCTCTCTCATCCCCTATGCCATAAGTACAGTAAGAACATTCATTTCAAAAGTGATGCTGGCACATGATGTGAAGTGCCTCATCCATCTAGCAGCATGTACTACCAGGGGCAGTTGCAAGGGAGCTGGGCAACCCTGTGATGGCCATCAATACAGACGTCCCCGCACCAAGATGATTATATCAAGACAAAGCAAATGGAAAAAGAGCCTGGATGGACTGATAGGATGCTTGTGTACACTTCCATGGGACAAGACAAAGTGATAATTGAAGAAATTAAGAGGATGAACTGCTCTGACAAAACTTAAAAGACTGGAATATCTGGATGCTGGGAGCGCTCATAGCTGTTAATCTATGGACGAGTAATTACAACCAATGGATGGGAAGATGGGATGATGTCCTGTGCAGCTCATCTACTAAGGAAGGAACCCATGCACGAGGTGCAGAAAGTGAACGATGAGTGCCTAAAGTTATGGGCCAAGAATTCTAAACTACTGACATGGGTGGATGACGAATCAGTACCAATGGCTGTATTCCCATTGATTAATGCGACAATGTGCTTTTGAGGCAAAGGTAAAGTCCAAGATGGAGAAAATGAAGGTTGCAAGAACATACTTGATATCCCAGGAATGAAAAGAGGGACTGCTGTCCTAATGGATCGATATTGGGCATGTGGATCCAGAGCATATATGAAGCTGCCCAGGAACTGGGGAGGAGTTTGTGCCATTGTACTCATCCATGTTCCAGCCTTGATGATTCCCCAGAGCGACCTGAACCTCAAGGGATTTCCAAAAGTGGATGAGCACTTGAGAAAAAGAAGGTCACTGGCACTCCGGCAGGTGAAGAGAGAGAATTATTTCTCATTGAAACCAATAACGGCTTATGAAGACATTCCTGATAAACACAAGTTGTTAAGCAAGACTGCTATGATAATGACATCCATATGTATGCCTGGACGCCAAACAGTAGTGAATGCCAAATGGCTGCAGATCACCAGGTGGTAGCTGTTACAGACAATCAATGCCACTATAAAAGGATTTAACGCCATAAAGGAAGAGTTGAGGGCCATAAGGTTAATGACACTCCAGAACAGGTATGTCCTTGAGATGATTACAGCAATGGAAGGAGGTGTTTGTGCCAAGGTCCGGCCTTCTTGCTGTACTTTCAAACCATCTCATGACGGTGAGAACGGGACTCTGACAGCTGCTATGACCAGGTT
This sequence comes from Ambystoma mexicanum, assembly GCF_040938575.1. NCBI lineage: Eukaryota > Metazoa > Chordata > Amphibia > Caudata > Ambystomatidae > Ambystoma > Ambystoma mexicanum. The sequence goes on from NC_090924.1 coordinate 308,425,357, forward strand.
GACAGAATTGCACACGGAAATGGAGGAGGAGACAGAGGCCATTGGGTATGACGAATGGTTCTCATTGATGTGTGCATGGATTCCCGACTGAATGGCAAATATTTTCAAGTCCCTTGGAGCAATATTGGTGATGATAATGTTCAGATTCTGTGTTATAAGGATATGCTAGAAAACAGCAAAGAAAGCAGTGGGAATCAAGATCATGATTGATGTGAAGGGTGAAACAGAAGACAACATGCAGACTGAAAGTACCATCAGAGACTGCATAAAAGCAAGTATTGTGGCACCTGAATGAACTAAGTTCTTGTATCCAAGAGATAATAAGAATTCTGTGGGACGTTGGGTCTTCTGTACCCCAAGAGTAGAATGCAAGTACACGACCTGGAGTGTGGACGAGCATATCAAAAATGCGGGCACCCTGAGGGGCGTGACAAAGATATGGATACTAAAGAACCCCTTATTTAAGAGAAGATTCAAAGAAACAGGAAAACTTGATGTAGAGGAGCAGAGGTACACATCCACAGTTTAATTACTGTACATAAGCTGAAATGCAAGATAGAACAAGTCATCGTATAGGTTAGCAACAAGTAGTAAATAGAATACAGTTGGAGACTCCATTATACAGAACTGGACATTGGTATCATGAAATAATAAGCCAAAGAATCATGAAGAGAGAATGAAAGGCTGTGTTGCAGTAGAATAGCAGGTTATTGGATCTGCGTTGGGAGGCTGTCTGGCCTGAAGTCAAGAACTGAGAAGTCGAGGTCAGCTATCTATGCTGAAGAGGAGCATGTGTGCAGAGGATGAATCCTCTCACGTTAAGGTGCAAGAAAGAACACAAAAGATGCCAACTCTTATTTCATTTAAAACATTTAAAAGCTTGCAGAACTAACAGAATCATGGTCTCTTGTCACGTGATTCGAGGATGGAAATAGGGCTTGAACTTTGCGTTCCAGACACAATAGCGAGTGCCCTCATTCCAGTTGCATTCCCAGGACAAGAATACTCTGCAAGGCCAAGTACAAAGAGAATTTCAAGGCAGAAGGCATGGGTGATGAGAGATATTGGGCTAATTGGATGGTAGGGCAGCCTCATGTCCTATCTACTTACACCTGGGTCTTGGCTTATCTGCTGCTAATTGAACCGAACGTTCCAGACATGGCACAGGCATGCCAAACCAATTGTATTAGTCCGTAAGGCGTTATAGCTTTAGAAACCAATGAAACACTGTGTAACTGATTTTTCTTAAATGACACATATGAAGAGGTAGGTATAATAAACCTAGCTCCTGTATGATTGCATATCTAGATGTGTCCCCTAACCAATCCCAACCCTCGATAGGTTTTTCACTGTTGCCACATAGCATGACGTCATTCTGATGCATAAAAAACTATATAATTGTATTTTTTGTGAGAATGACAGCAACTTGTCATATTCTTGAGTTTGTCCGGTTATTTGGACTCAGAAATACTCTGGTGTAATCTCATCCAGTAACAGATGCATGTTCCAAGGGCCGTAAGCTCAACTACCACATCCTCCGCCCCCCTCTTCCGTACCTTGCTTTTCAGAATCATGGGCCCCATCGGATTTCTCTTTTTGAGCCATTAATGACACCCCTGTGTGTACTAGGGGTTTTCAGAGTTCTGCAGGAGATCAGGTTGCCACATGCTCTATAATGCACGACTGGGGCGTTTCAAGGATGTTCATTTTGTCTGTTGGTAGGACATAATACTCCCCCCTTCATGCCCCTCTCTTCTACCAACCATGAACTCGTCAAGTGTTTCCCCACGTAAACCACCCGTTTTGCTGATTCCAGGTCTCCCTGCCAAAGAGGGCTTGGTAGGATCAAGGATGTCAGTGGCTATCTCTAATAATCCCCCATTAAATTTCACCACCACACAATTAGATCTTTGGCCCCTCTTTAACAAGCCCACAGGGCCTGCTTCTATGTCAGATAATAGGCCCTTGATTTCAGTAATGAGGATGTTTACGTCATCAATTGGCTAGAACATTTAAAAGAGTCTATGCATCCGATTCCCTGGTGAAATTTCAGTGGCAGCTTTCCTTTTTGACATTACTTGTAGTGGATTTCCCCCACTCACCAGTAGGGTTGAATCTAGTATGAAAGCCTAGCCCCAAAAGTGTTTAAAGTGCTAAATCTATGGCCAAAACCTACCCCAGAAAGTGCAGAAATGCTGGACTGTGGTCCTGATTTAGCATTGCAGTTATACCTATATCAATCTAGGTATATAAACATTTAGATCTTACTTAAACATTCATAAATATTCAGATACACCAGAAATACACGTCAAGACACTTAAAATTCGGTTCAATTCAATTCAATTGCATCAAAATACAAACACAAACGCAACATTAAAACAAAGAAAGTTCAGAGAAAAATGTGCCTATTGCATTAGCATTAGTCTATCACAGGCTAAGCTGACGCGCAAAGTTCTATTCAAGTCTAAACCCCGAGTTGAGAATGCCTGAATGGCTTACGGGGCTCCTAGAGTATGACCTCTGCCTCCGCTCCAGGGTTAATGTGGCTGAGAAAAGAAAACCAGTGTGTGACGGGTATACCTAGACGTGGGTCCTGTGTCTGCTGGGCCTGGAGACCCAAGCTACTACTCACTGATGAGTTCCAACTAGACGGAGACATGTTTGGGGATGCTTGTGGTCTCGTGCAGAAGGGATGTGACCTAGCAGTTTGGGCTGGCCTTCCCCTTTGGGGATGGGAGCAAGCCAGATTTGCATGTAGTCTTTTCCCTTTTTGTAATGGCTTGGCAGGTGAAGACCAATGGTCTGGAGGGTTGCCCAGAGCAATGTCAGAGCTTAGGATTTATTCTAAACCTTCCACCCATCACCTCTTTTGTTTTGCTTTAGTTAACCTGAGTGGGACGGGTATGCGCAGATGTGGGTCCCGTGTCATCAGGCTTAGAGACCCAAGCTACTCTTCACTGATGAGGCCAAATAAGGCCGAAACATGTTTGGGGATGCATGTGGTGTCGTGCAGAAGGGATGTGACCTAGCAGTTCAGCTGGAATTCCCCTTTGGGATTGGGCCCAAGCCTGATAGTCTTTTTTTCTTTCTGTAATGGCTTGGCAGGTAGAGGATGATGGTCTGGAGGGTTTCACAAAGCATTGCCAGAGGTTAAGATTTCTTCTAAACCTACCAGCCATAGCCTCTTTTGTTTTGCTTGCGAAAAGAAAAGTCAGTTAAAATATCCCTTGTTGCAAGATCAACACTGTAATCAGAATCCAGAGAGATAAAGGTGGCTTCCACAGCCTGCTGACTCCCACTGGCTATCAACCAGTAGCTCTTTAGGTCATGTATTCCAGTGATGCCTAGTTCAGTTCTGCATTAGGGTCCTTAGGCACCAAATGACGCACAGAGGTCACGCAGAAATCGCACTGCAGAGTGAGAAAGAAAGCCGAGGGCAAATACAGTCACAGCCTCAATCTCTAGGTTTACTCACTAATCCTGGTTCTACTCATCGCGGATCACGAACACCATGGAGGTCTCACTGCTACAGTTGCTGCTCGTAACACTTGCCCCACTACTGCTCCCAATTGCCTCTACCTCCAGCAACTGTTGCCGTCGCCGGTGCTACTTTTTACGAGGACCAGAATGGAGCTCTCAGCGTTCAGCTCCCAGCCTACGACTACTTCCAAGCTCTTCCAAGTGGCAGTGGCTGTGACTTTGTGTTGGGTTTATGTGCTTATGCGCAAAGGGAATGATATGATATGATATTTTATTTGTGTCGCGCTCATACACAGGTGTTTCAGAGCGCGACTAGGCAAGGGAGGGGAAACAAGGGAGAAAACAAAAACAACAACGATCTTACTAGGCCCAGTGACATTGGGAACGCGCAAGTGCATGGGACGGGGAAAAGGGGAAAAGTGCATGGAAGGGGAGAGTGGAAAGTGCAGAGCAGAGGAGAGTAGATAAATAAATAATAAATACAAAATAGAAAGGAGGCAATAAACAGTGATAGTGCAGCCAGCATTTGGCAAGTGCTGTGTTTATGGCGACAGACTGGGTAAGTCTGATAAGTGCAGAGAAGAAGAAAATGGGGTGGGGGGCTGTATGGGTACAGAAACAGTCCATCCAGTGCTAGGGGTGGCCAGGAGGCAGTGCAGGAGGGCGGCAGGGTGAGCAGGTACCTGGACCCAGAGGAAAGAGGATGGCTAGGTGCACAATGCCAAGACAGAGCGGGTCAGCAGGGGGGAGGAGGGGAGAAGGCAGAAACAAAAAGGAAGGTCTTTAGGTGCTTCCGGAACCGGAGATGGTTCTCCTCAAGTTTTAGAGTGGCAGGGAGGCTGTTCCAGAGGGAGGCTCCAGCCGAAGATAGAGATCTACCCCCAGCTTGTTTCTTTGAAAAACGATTAACCCGGAGGGGGTTAGAGGTAGAGGAGCGAAGAGCTCAAGAGGGGAGGTATTTGAGGAGGGATAGCTGAAAATATTTTGGACTCAGGCCCCAGAAAGCTTTGTGGACAATGCAGAGGGTTTTGAATTTAATCCTTGAATCCACTGGGAGCCAATGGAGAGATTTCAGAGCTGGAGAGATACGATCCCAGGGCTTGAGGCCAAGGACAAGTCTCTCAGTCCTGTTCTGGATAGGTTGCAGAGGGCAGAGAGTAGAGGCAGGTAGATTTAGAAAGAGGCTGTTACAATAGTCCAACATAGAGAGAACCAGAGCTTGAGAGACAGTGAGCTTCTGCGGGAAGGAGAGCAAATGCAAAGTACCTCTGAGGAGGTGCATTGGGAAGTTTGACTTTTTAGAGACCTCGGAGATATGGGCTGAGAAGGAAATTGTGGAGTGAAAGATGACCCCGAGGTTCTTAGTCTCGCAGGTAGGGGTAGGAGGCGGGCCAAGGGAGGCAGACCAGAGAGTGAGGGAAAAGGATGGAGATGGTGTGCCGATGAGGAGGATCTCAGTCTTGCTGGCATTCAGACAAAGATCATTGGCGGCACACCAATCTTGAATGGCGGTTAGGCAGTCAGAGATGAGAGATGTGGAGGAGGTGGATGAGGGCAGCAGGAAAATGAGTTGAGTGTTGTCAGCGTACCACTGGAAATTTGAGCAGAAAATGACAATGCAGCAGGCAAGAGTTGCCAGGTATTGGTTTTGATTGATATTTTATTTCTATCGTGCTCATACACAAGTGTTTCAGAGTGCGAGGTTGAAAAGCCAGGGTGAGAGGTTAGAACCCTGGGGAACTCCGCAGGTAGAGAGGAAGATAGATGATAGGAAGGACCCGAGTTGGACCTGGATGGGTCGATCAGAGAGAAAAGAGGTCATCCAGGCCAGAGCCTGATCAGTGATACCCAGGTTATCACGGAGCCGGTTGAGCAGGGAAGAAAATGATAGGCAAATGTATTAGGACAGCACATGGTGGTCACCCCCACAGTATGAACATCAGCAGTGCCAAGTACGCCCTTTGCTACACTGGGAATAGCAAAAATGTTAAATAGAGTAGCTGGAGGCATTTCTCAGATCCACCGGAACAAACACAGGATGGAGTTAGATCAGGTAGAAGGGAAAGGTAGGAGAGAAGAAAGGTCCCACCATCTTGATTTCTGTTAGGGCTGTCTTTCTTTTCCTCTCCCTTCCATTTCATGCAGGAAAGGTACTCTGGATGTGATGTCAAGGCAAAGGGTACTTGTTACAACACTCTGGATTTGACCCCTTACTGCAGGGTTGCTTTTTGCTCAATTTTCTGTGATATTTTGCCTTTGAAAGGTGAGGGGCACCCCCTCATTCTTTCATTCATCTCTGGACTCCCACACCCTACGCTGGTGAGTCTTCCAGTGCATATGACCTGACATAGCCTGCTGTCCCCAGCATCTTCCATCCACAAACCATTGCCACTGCTGAACAACAACTTATCATTGGACCAAGTGGCCCCACTCCTTGACTCCACTCCTCCCTGGTGTCAAAATTACCCACACTCCCGGTTCAACACGGAAGCATGGCATCTGTACCTCTCTTGGGAATAGTCTATCCCAAAGCCTTCTGCTAGGGAGATGAAGACAGAACGCAACCAAAGCAGAGTAGGGCCCTGTCTCATAACCATTCCCAGAGAACAGTGGGGTGAATTCTGTAGGACCAAGACATCTATCCTCACTGAACTGCAACCAGGCTTCTGTTCACTGAAGGTGAAGGACCCTACGAAATTGCAGGCCAAGCTCCATGAAGTAGGAGTGCAGAAGGACTCACCTGTCCTGGAGCCCCTACATTAGGACCTGAAGCAGCCACAGCACCAAGGAAGTAACCCCTGACTCTCCCTGAAACTCTGAACTGTACTGGCACAGTTTCTGGCACCTTTGACACCATCTAAGCTACTGCAAGGCAACTACTGGAGTCCTCCCTTACCTTGACACCCAAACAAATCTGCATCTCTAAGTTTCTCTTGACGCCAACACTGAAGCCCACCATCTCTGTATCTGAAACACACTGATTCTTCTATTGTTCCCAACCCAACACCACTGCCTCATCAGCAACTTCTTCAAGCTCCAATCCAACATCACTGCAGTACCTGACATCTTGTGGAGCCAGCTGAGGCCACTTGCCGATTAAGGCCAGTCTCTTTTTCACCAGATATGATTGGTGTGAGTCTTCCAGTGCAGCTAAACTGACATGACCTGCTGTCCCCAGGGTCTTTGACCTGCAAGCCGGCGCCAAACCCAGAACAGTAAGGTTAGCTATGAGCTGATGAAATACTTACATGGCCAGTAAGTCAATGACAGAGTATACTCCTTGAAGGATGCTATGGATTTATGAACCTGTCAAACCCAGCACTCTTCATGATAAGACGCCTGGGCCTTATGTGCATCTTAAAAAACATCAGAGAGCTTAACTACCTCATTGATACAAAAGCCATGGGGCAGACAGGTTATTTCATGTACACCGACTAATAGCTGCACATCAGCAGGGATAACTTTGTTTGGTTCTAGTGACAGATAATGCAACTGAGGAGGGGAATGATCCCCTTACAGAACTTTTACACTCAGGCTCCACAGATGGGTCTCTGGAGGCAGTACAGATGTCCCCAGACCTGACAGAACAGCAATTGCGAGACTACCAGAAGCTGTTGGGCCAGTATGTGGGCCAGTTCTCACTGACTCCAAGACAAATAGATTGATGCATCTATGATAATGACGCGAAGGACAGTAAACCAGTGAAGAGCACAATTCAGCGGATGTCTGATAAGGTGAATGTGATGAATTGGATTCTGCTTCACAGGAGTACAAGGATGAGTTGGGGGTAAAATGGCTCACTCAGCCCTGACACTTCTACAAACCAAGACACAATGGAGTTATAAAGGTAAAACGGGCAGTTAAGAGATATACCTCCTTTGCCTTTTTTGTAACGTGGGCCGAGGGAAGACTATGCTCTTAAGAGGGATGTGAAGGTGAGCCAGTACTGATCCAAACAACACAGTATCACAGTAAAAAATAAAGGGAATGTCCAATCACGGTTCTTTATAAATATAAACACGTCAGTTAAAAGACACCATCTGCATGTAGAACGAATAGAAATACTGTTCAAAAACCCATCCCAAAGGAAAGACAGACAAGATGCAACAGATTGGAGAGAATAGCACTCCAGGGGTGGTAGGTAAGGTGCTACTATAAAAGCAATATCTTGGTAGAAAAAAGGAACTTTCATAACCTAACCAGTCTCTAGTCTAGGGTTCAAGTGGACTGAGGTGGCAGTTAAGAGTCAACATTAACTGGATTTAGTTTTTGGTGGTCTGACACAGTCAGACCCGGGGTTGTATGTAGATGCGAGCTGATCAGGCTCAGTTCAGGCATGTATAATCGTGGAGGCCCTGGAGACAAGCGGGCAGTGACTACGGGCGAATGTGGGTGCTCTGTGTGGTAGAACAGCGGTTCTTGAAGGATGCAGGTCGGGGCAGTCCCAGGAATGCTTTGCAGTTGGCCAGGCTGAGTTGGGCGTTTGCCTCTGGGAGGGTTTGATGAATGATGCTCCAGCAGTTCGAGTCAATGGGCGACAGTCGTTGAAGTGGTGATCTTGGGTGCATCGATGTGCGATCAATGATGCAGCTGTTCAAGGGCTAGCTGGGCCGAGCCATGGTAGTAACCCCTGGTTAGAGTCGGCGAGTGACTCTCCAGTGATTCGTTCAGGTCCCGGTGTTGAGCAGTCACTTTGAACCTACCTGGTGATGAGTTTTTGCTGGGACACAATGCTGTGTTGAGCTGGTAGAAGGTGCAAGCAAATGTTCTTTTGGTGGAGGAGCACAGCAACCAGTGTCGGTGACTTCCCTCTTGTTCCCGATGCGGTGAAGATGGAGCAACTGGTTTGGTGCAGTGAAAAGGGAGCGTTGGCTGGGCAGGTCCTCCGGTTTATTTTTCAATTCAATGAGATGATCCCACTAGCTAGCATTAAGACGAGCCTGAATATTCTCTGTGGAATGAAAACCAACAATTGCCGGGAACCAAACCACCGGAGAAAGTGGCTATCTTAAGAGGCAATTTACAAAAGTGAACACTTGTAGGTAGTTACCTTAAGGTTGTCATTGATAGTTGGAATAATTTCAGCTTTCCTGTGTAATGTCAACAATCCCCATCAGGGAATTGCTCGTGGCTGGACACTTCCACCATGCTGAAACAATAAAGGTAGAGAAAAAATAGAAAAACAGTTGTGTTACTAGTCCCAATTTGAAATATATAAATATGTGGGGGAAGCAAGTTTGAAAAAACGTGAAACGGCCCAAAATGAACTTTGTGCAAGACATTCCTCCTGGTAAGTTATTTGCATCTTGGTCAATCTGTGAACCTCCCGTGAATAGCTAAGGGACATATTTGAAAGGTCTTGGAAGTCTAGTCCACGTAAGCTTGTAACGTGATATGACGATGTCATAGGTTGTTTGTATGACCACTATTGTTAAACATTTCTTGTCCTTGCCCGTATAAAAGATTCCCACTTCTAATTGAGAGAGCATTTTTGAATAGCTCCAAACGTGGGCTACATGTAAACACGTGATATGATACAATGATGTCACAAGTTGTTTAAGTATTCGCGACCATACGATTTTAACTTAGGATTGCAGAGGTGAAATCACATTAAAAATAATTAGAAATTTTGGCTCTTCTCACCGGCTACAGGGCACCCACAACTCACTCCTCAGTCCTCCTACGTCTATGCCTATCAACTGAACTCTAATGACCTAGCTGAATACTTCACTGCAAAAATGTCCTAAATTAGAGACTCTCTCCTGACCTTCCTCACACTCCCTCCTCCTACATTGTACACTCTACCTACTCTACCATCATCCTCTGCCTCTATCTCCCACTTTATTCACACTAATACTAATAAGTGTTATCGCTACTGATGAAGGCTACACCTTCTTGTGCCCCATCAGGCCCTCTTGCTCCTCAGCTGGTCAAGTCTATTGTCCCTCTAGTGGCCACTCACCTAACTGAACTTTACAACCTGTCCTTCGACTTTGCTTGCTCTCCCTCTGTTTTCAAAACAGCCATGCTCATTCCTCTACTAAAAAAGCAAGTGGATTACCCAAAACTACAGGCTAACTTTCGTTCTGTGTCTCTCCTTCTGCACTACTCTAAAGTGCTCCAAAGGGTTGTGTTCAACCATCTTACCAATTTCTGTGACATCCACAACCTTCAAGACACCCTACAAGCATTTTTCCACTAATGTCACTCTACAGAAACTGCTCTCTTGAATTTCACTAACTTCATTGCCTTTGATAAGCACTCCAATGTAGCCTCTATCCTAATTCTCCTTGACCTGTCTACTTACTGCTTTTGACACTGTCGATTGCTCTCATCTCCTTAATACTCTCTTTCTTCTTAGGATTCGCGATCGAGCCTTTGACTGGATTGAATCCACTGTTGCGCCTCGCCAATTTTCTGTCTTCTGGAACAACAACACCTCTCAACTCACTCCTCTAACGGTTGGGGTTCCACAAGGCTCTGTCTTGGGCCCACTCTACTTTACTGTCACAATCACACTTTGTAAGGGAAGATAGTTTGACACTCTCTCCTGAACCACAGAAGCCGAATGAATCGACCCCTCCCACCGTGGTTGGCACAGGTACCTGATATAGATACACACATGACACCACGTGGCAGCCAATGGGGGGAAGAGGTATTAGGGAGAGGTTGTGGATGGGGTGGGGGAATGAGGAACACCAGAAAGAGGATAAGGAAATACCTAGTTTGCATAGGACTGGGGAAACACAGGGTAAAACCTGACCTACACAACCCTATCATACATATTCAGATGCTTGATACCTGTAGAACTAACACAAACACACATAATGCGAATAATTCCTAAACAACCTGCCTCCTAATCCTGTCTAATACATATACATGGAAATTCAACATGAACACGTAACAAACACTTTGCCATAAACAATATGAAGCAAACAAATGAGAAGCATGATAAGACACACACATGGCCCCGTGGGCAAGCATAAGCGACATGTAACAGAACGTGAACACATGTAGTAGCAGATTCTAGTTAACAGCACTAGTTCTTGTGAACACACATAACTTCCTGATTCCAGGAACTGTTGTGACTTAACCAACAATGACTTGTGAAACTGGCCTTTTTGCAGTTGAACGTTCGTAATTACACAGGTTCCATCAAGGGTGATTATAACATAACAATTAGACATAAGCCCCATCTCCCAAAACCGCCATGGCAATGCATTAGTCTGTCTATCAAGGACAGTAGAATCACAATTCCCTCCAGTACTTATCTTTAGTCCGGGAGCCCCATGGGACTACCCAGACAATGTGAACTTCTGCAGAAAAAGGTGAGCCGGCAGCGTCTCTGTCCGCCTGCCGAAACGCTAATCCTCCAACCGTCACCAAAACCGTGCGCTGGGCGCACCCCAAACTCCTGCTTCCTCCGACAGCATAACGCCTAGCAAACCAAAATAAGCTGCACCTGTCTGGTGCCGTTGCCGGTTAATAAGCTGTGAGTAATCAGAGACAGCTGGCAACACGCGTGCAACCCAGGACTACAAGCGACTGCTAATTCTGCTGGTAAAGGTAGTCTTTGATTCCCCAGCTCTCCAATGCACTTCATCGTGCATAATGTAACACTCCTCGTCTGCCCCATCCTCTATTCCTGACATTTACGCTCTGTACCTCTGCACTTGGGGCACTAATCTCCTCCGTTGGGTTCTCGTACAAACTCTTTGTGCACTACACTCAAATCTTTTTCTCTTTTCGAGAACTCTCTCTGCCATTAAACATTGGATGGCTTTGCACTTTCTGATGTTAAACTTTATCAAAACAGAGGTGCTCTTCTTCCCTGCCAAAAGCTTACTCTACTCTCTTCCTCTGCCTTTCCAGTTCCCACCTGACACTCTCCACTTCTCTTCTTCAGCTAGGAACCTCAGCGTCATCCCTTCTCAAACTTTCATCCCCAAAACTGGAAGAGCAGCTCTCCTCAACCTCCTAAATATTAGGAAAATCAGGCACCTCCTTACTTTCAACACCACCAAGCATCTCTTAAACACTCTTGTCTTCTCTAAACTGGACTACTGTGCCAGCATCCACTTTGCTCTCCCCAACTATGCTTTCTGTCCTTTCGACAAGTTCATTATCTTCGCTACCAGGACTCTCTTTGAACTCCCTCACTTCACACCTACTTCCTCCTACTGTCACCGGCTGGCTGGCTGACGATGCAAAACAGGGCCAGATTTAAATGTCTTCTCCTGGTTCACACTCTATCCATGTTAAGGTACCACTGTATCTATCCTCCTCTATGCAACTCTACAAGCCTTCTCGTAATCTCTGCTCTGCCTCCTTAACTACCCTTGTGGCTCCTCACCCCCCTCTGCTTCCTCTCGATTCCGCTCCTTCTCTCTTCTTGCTCCACTGGCATGAAATTCTCTTCCCCATAACATTCGAGAAACAGTCCACATGGGTTTGTTCAAAACCAAACTAAAAGCCTTGCTCGTCACCTCTGAGTTACCCTCTTAACCTACCTCTTATCTGCCTGCTAGCTATAATTTTTCCCTCGCCTCTAACCTGCCTCTGTCCCTCACTTCCTCTGCCTCCACTCTAAAACTTCACCCATCATGGTGACATCCCGAGCACAGCTGGCTGCACTGTCTACCAGTAGGTAGAGATTTCCAATGTTCATTGTTCTTAATCCATATATGTCTACTTATGTATTGTCTGCGGTGACAGTTCCATTTACTCCCCTCCACAAATTTGTCAGAATTTCCCTCAAACTCAACCCATTGTAAGAAGCTCACCACTTCCCATCATATCTGATTTCTTATCTATTGTACTTCCTTTTGTGATCAAAAGAGCATTGTTCCTCCTGAATAAAAAGCAAATAATTTAAATAAATAACATATCAGCAAATTTGATTGGATGAATTTACTGCCATACTGTTTCAAATCAATTTTGCATATAAGGATGGGTCTACATAGCCACCCCTATTGCTGAATGGTGGAATTTTCTACTCTATTCCATTCCATTCTATATTTTCATTAAGACCAGTGAACTGGCTTTGTGTGATAAAAATGAATTTCTGTTCCAATTTCCCCAATGTTTCATCAAAGGCTATTGGTTGTTAGCAGTGACTTTTGTTATAACTGTCCAATAAAGATCATCACAAGTATCAGATGATTCGAGAAAATATTTCACCACAGAGGATGTCTCCACCTTTACCCCTACGTCCCATTCCCTTTCCACCATACCTATGGGTGTCTGTTCTAAGGGACTGGACCGGAGCTCTTTTTGCACAGCATAAAAAGAATAGTTTGTTTTTAAATAAATATGTGTTTTCCCAGTAGGTGCAGCAGTGTCAGCGTGGCCAGCCCCGCTGACCCTGCCCGCTGGCAACACCATCAGTCCTTCTCTCTGCATTCACAGAGCTGGATGCTATGTGCAGCTCGCGGTACATATTTGCTGCACAATTCTTTGGTTTCCTGTTTTTTATCTCATATACCGCCACCCTGGAACATCCTTTTGTCCCTTTTATGAGTGGTGTAACAAGTTTTGCATCCTGCTTATCCTGTGTTAAGTACTACCAGTGATGGGTTCCCAAAGGCTCTGTTTGTAGCGCCTAGGCTCCGTACATAAGTGGGTGGGCTGCACTGCGTACCACACCTTTTTGCCCCACTCTCTTCATCAGTGGTTAGGTTGTTAGCACAGCGTTTTTCACAGGTCTCCTCCAGCGCACATCACAGAGTTCATGAAATTGAAGAAGACAAACATCCAAGTAAGTTCTCCAGCACCCCATGCTAGCAGGAGGGACAGAAGTCCTACTGCAGTTATCCTCCTTTTTACTGTGGCTTGCACTGAGGCCTTACAGGTTTTTACTAGAGTTCACACTAAGGGTTCTCTGAGATCTGATACCAGAGTTCAGTCTGAGGCCTCACACGCATTGACCGCCTAGGATCGCTCAGGATCTGGGACCGGATCTGACAGACCAGAGACGACAGCTCAGCATCAGAAGACTAAAAGGCTCATTGAGCGTGAGGGGTTGCTGACCTTTCTGGAGCTCACTCTGAGGGCTTCAAGTATACTACAGGGACTAGCCCCAAGGGTTTAAAGAGGTCTGTTAGATTGAGCTCTACACCAAGCAAGCCTCCCCTCATCTCATCCAAAGTGTAATATTCTGGCATTAAAGCTCAAACAGCCAGCACAAATTCACAAAAAGTACAGGGACCAGCCAAAAAAACACAGAAGGCCACCAAAACATAAATTGCACCCCTGTAATATTGCTGGGGGATTTTAATCTCCATCTTTCGTCTTCACACTCTACTCTTCCTTTTCTTTCGATCCTTGATTCTCATTTCTTTTATACTCTCTCTACTCCTCCATCTCATATTTCTGGTTCTTGTCTTGATCTGATTTTCATGTCATCCTTTTCAGCTTCCTCTGTGTCTTCTCTCCTACTCTATCTATTTGACCACTTTCTTCTTTCTGTATTTCTGTCTCCCGACGACCCTGTATGTTCTTCTGCTGTTTCTTCAATTTTTTCCTTTTCTTTATGTGATCGAGGTAATTCTAACTCTTCACTCTTTATCTCCTCTTGTACTTCTATTCTTCCTCCTCTTTCTTCTTTTACATTTCTCACATCTGACTAGCTTGCGTCCTCCATCTCCTCATCTCTTTCTTCCTCTCTTGACTTGCGTTACCCTCGATCCCCTTTCCATCCTACCTGAAAACCGTCCCAACCTTGACTCTCCCCTCATCTTTGCTATATGCGCCGTTTTCTCTGTCGCCTCGAGTGACAATGGCTTAATACTAAATCAACCTCTGATCGCTCATCTTATTTTTCCTACCATGCTCTCTATGACAACTGTCTACTCTCTGCTAAATGTCTCTACTTTTCTGATCTTGTATACACTCAGTCTGCCCAACCTAGGCATCTTTGTCAAATTCTTGCTCAACTTCTTTGTCCTCCTACTCTCGACTGCACTGTTAATTCTATTTTATCTGCTTCTGACTTTGCTCAATTTGTTTCCTCTAAAGTAACTTCTCTTCATAATGATATTAAAGCTTCCATCTCATTTGAAGTTGTAACTCCCTCGATTCTTGCTTCACCCACCTCTATTGCTAGTTCTCAACCTATCTCCAATACTGATGTTTCCCTTCTATTAGCCAAAGCTCACCCTACACAGTCTCCTACTGGCCCGATCCCTTTTGCACTTATTCTTAAGGTTCATACTTTAGTAGTGTCTTAAATTACTTCTTTTTTCAACATATGCCTCTCTACTTCTACCTTTCCCATGGCTTTCAAGCATGCTTCCATTATTCCAATCCTGAAAAAATCCCACTGCTGATCCACTGATAGTCTCAAATTTTCACGGTATTTCTCTATCACCCTATCGCTCTAAACTACTGTAACGGCTGGTTTATAATCAAGTTTCTACGTTTGTCTCCAACTCTTCTATTCACCCACAATTCCAATCTGGTTTTCGTCCACTTTATTCTATAGAAACGGCTCTTCTCTCGGTTCTGGATTCTCTTCTTTCTGCACGATATTCCAAACATTCATCTTTTCTCATCCTCTTGGATCTATCTGCTGCATTTGACACTGTCGACCACTCTTTACTATTGGCATCACTTTCCTCTTCTGGTATTATGGGTTCTGTTCTTTCTTGGTTTCAATCATATCTATCACAAAGGACATGTTCTGTTCTTGGGCTGGCAAGTCATCTGAATCTTTTCGGCTTGGGCACTTTTCTATTTTCTCTCTGCAGTTCCCCTCTTGCAGCTGTTATTTCTTCCTTTGGTTTGTCACATCACTTTTATGCAGACGACATGCAACTTTTTCTCTCTTTCTCCTCGTTTTCTTCTGAAATTCACCACACTCTTTCCGCTTGTCTAATGGCAATCAAATCTTTAATGTCCTCTTACTATCTTAATAATGTTGGGAAAACAGAAGTTCTCCTTTTCCCCGCTAACACTCTTCCCCCTCCCTCTATCCCTGCCTTCATCTCTTTTCCTGCATCACAGCTTCCAATCTCACTCAAGGTCCGAAAACGTGGCCTAGACTTTCCTTCTCTCACCACATTTCTTTAACCATGCAGGCCTGTTGCTTTCACCTACACAATATTCGGAAAGTCCATCCATTCCTAACCTATCGAGCTTTTAAACTTCTAATTTCATCTTCAATCTTTTCTCGGCTCTTCTACTGTTCTACGGCTCTTTTTGAATTTCCTAGTTCTCGTCTTGCCCCTCTCAAATCTGCATTTAATTCTTCTATACATCTTCTCTGTCTTCTCTCTTTCTGAGATTCTATCTCCTCTTCTCTTGCCACTCTGGGCTGGTTACCCTTTCGTACTCAAATTCAATTTAATTGTCTTTGTCTTGTTTTAAATCCCTCTATGGTCTTGCCCCGAGCTATCTCTCTGCTCTGATATCTCTCTATACTCCTTCTCGTTCTCTTTGTTCTTCTTCCCAGTTTTTACTGGTGGCACCTCGCTCTCCTTGGGCCCAATCCAATTTATGCTCTTTCAAGCTTCTAGCCCGTCTACACTGGAATGCTCTTCCCTACTCTATTCGCTCTATTTCTGTCTTTTCTTTATTTTGTCGTTCATTGGAATCTCATTTGCTGCAACACTCTTGATTGATTGCTTTCTGAATAATTTTGTTTACTCATTTTTATTGAACTGCTTTTTCTCTGCACAATGCTTTGGTTTAAGGCGCTTATAAAACACAAATAAAATACAAAATAAAATAAAATACAAAATACACAATAACTTCACAAAGGTATAAGGGGCAATGTCATAGCACCCACGAAATAGCAGACAGACATCAGGAAAAACAGGGGGAGCTCTCAATGTCGACATCGCATACTGAAGAACTATATCTGAGATGTCATCTCAATAGTCCCTAGGCACTGTGGGACCCCGTAGACCCCAGATACAGTTACCACCAAGAATGAGCGAAGAGGCCTTAAGTGTAGATTGGTCCCCAATCTAAACATAGTCCGCCTCATAACTGGTGCCTTCTTCATCACTAAGGTTTGGGGCCCACCTCCCCCAGGCATCCTACATGGTATCTAGTGTCTACACCATCTTGGATGCCTTCTTCTTCTTCTTCTTCTTCTTCTTCTTCTTCTTCTTCTTCTTCTTCTTCTTCTTCTTCTTCTTCTTCATGGACTCCAGCTTCAACAGCTACCTACGAAGGTAGGTTTTTCAAGAGGTTCCAAAGCGTAATGCATTTGGGTGTGTGTGGGGGGCTACGTTTAAAAGTATAATAAGAGAATGTATTCCCAAGACTGTTCCCTGTCTGCCTATTTAGCCCATCCATACTATCACTTATGTGATGCTTCTGCCCAGTGCTTCTAAGGAAATGTCTCCACCTGCTCCTTTTGCAGCTCCCTCTGCTCTCATATCTTTGCATTCAGCACCCACTATTTCCCCAACGCCTGATACCTAAGCAGGGTCTGCCCCAACCGACGCTACTACACTTCCAGTAACAGATGGTTGATGAGGATGAAGATGAGGAGGATGTGTCCCCTTTAGCGGCTAAGGCTTTGCATAGCCATATTTGTGGAGTCCAGGATTTCCCGGGGGTTGCCGGTTGCAGAAGGGATCTCTTTGGAGCCTGGCATTCTTTAAGGTTTGCTATCCTTACATAAGGAAGACAAATCAGGAATTCGGATATAGAAGGATATCTTGGCTGAGGCAAAAAAGCTTTGGAAGACACCTTACTTCAGCAGGAGGAGAATTGAGGCTAGATGTCACCAGTTGCAGTCTGAGGGTTCTATTCTGCCTCAATCCTCAGTGGGGGCAGCAGCCACTCGTATTTCTATGTCTTTTGAAACAAAGATTGAATACCCTCTTTCCAGTGTGGATAACATTCTTGAGTTGTTTCGAAAAAAAATGCATTCCAACAGCATGCTACATTTGCATCAGGCTAATACTGATGCTCGGTTAACAGCAGCTAATGATGGTTTATAGCTGGAGAATTGATTTAAATAAGTGTTTTACAATGGCACAATCCCATTGGAAAAGAGCTTTGTAAATCAGGCCCTTAATGTTTACATGCGCTAGCCTGGAAAATATTAGATATAAATATATGAAATCTTATAATAACTGGATGAAAAGCGCGGAGTTCGGCAGTGAGTTCAGTCTGCCCCAGATTCTGTTGGTGAGAGGAGCTGCAGCAACTGATTGCTTCACTGCGTTACTGATGGACTATTTTTCATTTGGTTGCTGTACCTTTAATTTCTGAGCCCAACCTACATAAACTACTGCCGGGCGCGGAACCCGGCGCAGAGTTCGGCAGTGAGTTCAGTCTGCCCCAGATTCTGTTGGTGAGAGGAGCTGCAGCAACTGATTGCTTCACTGCGTTACTGTTGGACTATTCTTCATTTGGTTGCTGTACCTTTAATTTCTGAGCCCAACCTACATAAACTACTGCCGGGCGCGGAGCGCGGTGCGGAGTTCGGCAGTGAGTTCAGTCTGCCCCAGATTCTGTTGGCGAGAGCAGCTGCAGCAACTGATTGCTTCACTGCATTATTGTTGGACTATTCTTCATTTGGTTGCTGTACCTTTAATTTCTGAGCCCAACCTACATAAACTACTGCCGGGCGCGGAGCGCGGCACGGAGTTCGGCAGTGAGTTCAGTCTGCCCCAGATTCTGTTGTTGAGAGGAGCTGCAGCAACTGATTGCTTCACTGCGTTACTGTTGGACTATTCTTCATTTGGTTGCTGTACCTTTCATTTCTGAGCCCAACCTACATAAACTACTGCCGGGCACGGAGCGCGGCGCGGAGTTCAGCAGTGAGTTCAGCCTGCCCCAGTCCACCCCGGCTTCTGCTCCGGCAAAATGACACGTGGTGCCCCAGTTCATACTGCTGCCGCTGTGGAGGTGGCCCAAAAACAGCTTTTGTCACCACAGTTGATATCTGGCCCTCAAACGCATCACAAAGTGCTGCAGCTGCACAGGAATTGTGCCAATGGAGCGGAGTTAGAGGTAAGCAATATTTCCATCATTGAAGTAATTGCTGCCTCAACCACTAATGACACTTGTGCAATATCAACCTCAAAAGTGCTAGCATCGGCGGTTGTAAACAAGGTTGCCGTCGCTGCATTGCACGACTTTCAAGATGCTAATGTATCGGATGCCCAATTAAGTCATGATTCTCGACTAACAGAATCCGCGAGAGCAGTTGTGACTGCCCCAGCCCGCGGTTTCCCTGAAACGAGCAAAACGTCCTCGGTCGCAGTTTTACCTTCGCCGTCAGTTTACATCGATGCAAGCAAGTCTCCTTTCGATGTAACCGACTTGGAACTGCTCGCTCTGCGTCTGGAGAGCAAGATCAGAGTTGAAGAGTGCATCGCAACGTGCTCTAAAGTTGCATATTCAGTCGGCGTTCCACACGTTCCTTGTCTTTCAACGAATATCCTGGCTGACGACTCCCCGCTCTACCACAGAGTGAGTGGGTGTGATGTAAACAATGCAGGCCAAACTATCGAACCTGATGTCTTCACATTTCCACAATTAATCGGCTCAAATGAGGTGGTTCCAACGCCACAAAAAGAAAATGAAAGTAACGAAAATCATTCCCAGACTCGATCCATTTCGAGTACAAATGCGGAAACGTTGGATTTACGACCTACAAAACGGCCGCATGTGGATGAATTAAAGTCCAAGGACTTACCCGCAAAAAGGTTTGCGAGGCTGGACACAAATAATGATTTACAAACAAAAGTGGGAAGTGGCCTTGGAAGTCCCGTGGACTCAGTGAATACAATCTTAAAAAACAAGGAGTTCTCTGCTTCTGAGTTGGCCGCGAGGGAAGCGCACTTAACCGCAGATTTTCTCACGATGCGTGAAAGACTTGAAGAGAGTTTTACTCACAAATATGGAAAGGCATGTGATAAGATCAATTCTGACTCCAGAATGGAGCCGAATTCGCCGCTCTCAAAGGCAAGCTCACCCCTAAGGAAAACATCAGCCGGAGGCAAAATTGACAAAGTCGACATAAGGAAAACAACTTTACATTCAAGAACAAATGAGACTCCCAAAAAGAGTATCCAATCTGCCAATGCCTCGGCTACATTTGACAGCAACTCAGACATTGATTCTAAGAACAAGGCGCACCTATCCACAGCTGCTGGTTTACAAATTCATAACAATGTCTTAGCAGCAACGTCAATTGCCATGCTTCCATTTATGAAGTTGTATGAGGCCATGCATGACTCCTTAAATGATCAGATATCACTGATGGCCACAATAAACACCAAACTGTGCAAGATGGAAACATTATCGCTAAACATCACTCAGAGGCTCAACTTTGAAGCCGATACCTCACGATGCTGGCAAGCGCGATTAAGCGACATTGCCAGACAGGAATCCAACGATAAAGTGGAGCTGGTGCAGGCTGTCATAGAGTGCACAAAATGGATGTGACATAATATGACACCTAAGAATGATTACACGGCCACCACGATCAATAGATCATTTGAAAATATTTCCAGAAGTAAACCAACGTCAAAATCACAAGTGCAAAATCACATTTCTATAGGACTCTTACCTACTGTGATTACTGACACGCAAGTTGCAACAAATTCTTCCATCTCCAACATAATGGCAACAAAACAAGCAACACAAATGAGTCTATTGGATTCAAAAGAGAGAACAGACCCACCATGCCCAGAAAAGATATCCCAAGAGCTAGTGATAACGTGCCCTGTACAGAATGTCCAATTGCCCAATGATGCTGAGAAATTAATAGGAAACTAAAGACTCAAATGTGAGGGACTCTCAAGCATCTTCCGACCTAGGCCTACAAGATCTGACCACCAAACTATCCTTTGGAATATTCGCAGGACAAGCAAATACGATAAAAGTACCAGACGGAAAAAAAAAATTCAACCAGGAATAAAATCAAAAGAAAAATTGTTAAAAGTAAGACTTGAACCAAAAGCGAAGAGACCGTGAACTAACAAAGCAAAAAGATTCATCAGGAATATCACAACTCCGCCCCCACTCAGTATGTTTAATCGAGCGACGAAAAATGGAAACATCTCGAATGTAACAAAAAAAGTCACCAAATTGAACACAGTGGTCGCACCACATAACAAGAGAACAAGGGACGAGCGAAGTGAGCAAGAAAACGCAGAAAGTGAATCTTCAATTGACCTCTTCGACTTGTCGAACTATTCTGTCGATGATGATGGTGATGACTCACCTAAGAGGAACTGTGAAAATACAACTAAAGGGAAAAAAAGAAATGCGGCCAAGTCGTTCAATGCTCAATCTGGGACGACATCACAAAATCTGCCTCCGATGAATGCAGAGATGTGGAGCAAAATCATTAAAAGCCAAGTGTGGCCGGAGACTGCCAAGGCAGTGAGTACAGAAAATTCCTTAAAAAAGAAATCTCACTTGCAAAGTTAAACCCAAAACAGACAATGGCCCAAAAAGCAAAAGGCGTGGGACAAAATAAAACAAGTTCTCAGCAATTCATCAAATCTACAAAGATCCATAGTTGGAAAGTTCAACTTGAGAACATTTTAAACAAACAAAATGATGTGAACTTAAACCGTCGCAATATTATCAAGCTTCTACCAAACATACCCTCTCTGCGGACAATCGAATCTGACGACATTGTAGTTGTTGAATATATGTCAGAGGCACGACTAGACTGGGTTACTCTTCACCTCAAGTCAAAACTAATTGCCAGGCAATTTCTTGATGGCAAAGAGGACTTGTTGTTCTTTGGCTTTGATGCACAACATGTTGAGGAAGGTCCATCATAGCAAATTATCTCAAATTCAAGTCAGCGTGTTCAATGGAGTGACGAACAAAAACGAGCAGATTTACGAGATCAGTTGAGAGCTTCACCTGCGCCTGTTCATCCAGATTCCTCAAATTTACGATGAAAATCTCAAGGGTCGAAGAGAGGCGACCACTAGAATAAAACCCCTGGAAAGATCGTAATCCATCGCTTGGCATCCTGGAACACAAAAGGCTTTGCCCACCTATTTAAAGAGAAATGGCCACTATTAGACGAATGCACACTCGTATCCCTACAAGAAACCTGGTTGAGGCACAAACCAACAAGTGATGGATACACATTATTGTTTAATCCAGCTGGCAAGAACGAGCAAGGCTGACCGCTTGCTGGGCTCATTACGATGATCAAAAACAATGTGAATTGGAACATTGTAAAGACCGTAAATCTGAACTTGTTCACCCAAGCAACCACGGTAAAATTACCCAAGACTAATGAGGGTCCTGGGTCCTACTTGCTAATAATCAATGTGTACTGGAATCCAGCGATGATTCCTCAAAACAAACTAATAGTGACTGTTACTGCAATAATTGATGAATGTCTAACAACTTACAACGATCCAATAATAATTATATGCAGTGATTTAAACTATTCTTGGTTTAAGGAGCAAAGCTCACACCACAAAACAAACACTTGACTAAGTACTGATCCATTAGATAGAGGTGCGCAATGGACGAAAGAGATGACGATAAGGAACTGCTCAAGGCTAAATGGATGCACGAATGGAGACATTCCAGCTGCTTCCACATGGCACCGTGGATCCAGCTCAAAAACACTTCACTATATTTGGGTGTCAAGAAATCTAAAAAGCAAAATCACTCATCTCTGACAACAGCGAAAACTATAAAAAGTGATCACGATGCATTGGAAATGACATGGGACGAGATGGTGACAGTAAATTCTGAAGTTAAATATATGGAACCTATAACAACAAACTATTCAGGAACAAGATTGAGAATCAACATTAAACAACTGAATATGTTTACAGAAAAATACGTGACAAATCCCACACTGGCATCAAATACTAACTACAGTACGCTGCTGATGCAGTTTAGAGTGAAAACAATAAATCAAAAGACCCAACAAATATCCTATAGACATTCGTTTAGTGCAACTCTTTCTCAAATAAAGAAACGATTACACAGCGACCTATCAAAGATAAAAAAAGGAAAAGGAAAAGACAGTGTCATCCAATTGAAAAAACGACGGCAACAATACAGAAATTGGCTAAAAAGCTTTAACAACATATGCAATCAGGGGCAATCAGAAACTATGATGCAGCTCATAATGCGGAAGGACATGAGATTGTTATGGGAAATAATCAACACCGGCTCAGTCAAAGCAGCCTATGACATGGCAAATGGGGTAAATGACGCAAGCTAGGTCTCCTATTAGACAGCCGTTTTTGATTCACAGAGTACTGTTTACCCAACACCAGAGAGTGAATGCAGCTGTAACTGGCTTATTGTGGAAACATTGGAAGATATCAAATGTGCCATCCAAAAACTAAATAATTCTAGAGCCGCCGGCCCAGACGGTATATCTAATGTCATGTTGAAAACAAATAGTCTCCTATGGGCAAAGTTCATAGCCACATTGTTTAAGAGGATCGCAGCAAGTAAGATCTTACCTGAGTCCTGGAGTACGGCAATAGTAGTGCCCATATTCAAAAAGGGCGATCGTAATGATCCGACGAATTATCAACCTATTACGCTCCTTGATACAATAGGAAAAGTGTTTGCTGTGTTCCTCCAAAAGAATTTAGCGTCTTTGGCCGAGCAGGCAAAGGTAATCGACAGACGCCAAACAGGCTTCACCAAAGGGGTCGGCGTCGAACTAAATTTGATTATCTTAAACACCATAAAACTAGAATCTATGAGGAATGGTAAAAACGTGTTCCTCGCCTTTATAAACTTAAAACAAGCCTTTGACACCATCAACTGCCAGAAACTTTGGGAAAATTAATATCATGGGCTTGTCCTTTGGAGATATTGCAACCAATTATGGCATTATACTCTAACACCTCCTTCCGTGTAAGACTGAAGGCAAAAGGTGATTTATCTGATGTAATTTTCACAAAGAAGGGAGTCAAACAAGGCTGCCCTTTGGCCGCCTTACTGTTCAAACTTTTCATATCGGATTTACCAATTGCTTTAATGGAGCCAAGGATATTTCCCCCAAAGATAAATAACCACCACGTTTCTTGGGTTACATATGCTGACGACATTGTCCTGTTGGACCACCACGCAAATTGGGCTGCAACTATCGCTAGACGCATTTCAAAAGTACTGCAACAACAATGATCTATTAATAAACACAAAGAAATCACAGATCATGTCAATTATCAGTGGATGTCTTCGAAGGAAAAAAGATTTCAGATGGTACTTAAACAATGATAAATTAAATGCCACAAATTCTATTCGCTACCTAGGCGGGCAATTTAACGTCTCAATACGGGAATGGAACTGGATGCAAGAGCTGTTAATGCGGATAACAATGTTCGCCTTGCAAGGAATGAAACTTCATGCGGCATACGGCAAATGTACGCTAAAGCCATTACTCTCCTTCTACTTACAAAAAGTTGTACCAGCCATATCGTTTGGCAGTGAAGGTGGATGGAACATACCTGCCGATGTTGGCGAAAAGTGCTACGCTTACCACAGAATCTCCCAATAACAGTGATCTGTTATGAATTGGGTGTAGATTCATTATATGGCACAGTGCTATGGAAGTTCATTTCTGCATGGTGTAAAATGAGAATGGTTCCAGCAGTTGGCCCTTATGAAATTTTACAAAAGAGCTCTAGTACCAACTCGTTGGATCTAATAAGCTTGTGGGAACAAAAACGTCTTGCAATTATGCGATCGGCGGACCTGACGGAAGAGCTCATTATAAAAATGCTGCAAAGTGCCAAAATTAAATTGAGACGCTGGAATTGGATCCAGAATGATGAGAAATGAAAAAAGTTGACATCTATTCAAGATCTGGGAACTTCGATGCATGGTCTAGACGACACTCCGAAGTACCTATGTAAATTTCCCTCACGATATCATCGCAATCAATTTATGAGACTGCGCTTCAACCTCTATAAAACCAAAGAAGTTCTCATGATGAGGCGTGACCCAGACACTACTAATAATCAATGCAGACACTGCAATAATGCAGTGGAATCAGCTAAACATCTGATAATTGAATGCCCAGCTATTATTGCCCAAAGGATGTTACATCTTGCAAGCTACGATCCAATAGATAACAACTTAGAAGATTGGTGGCGTTATCTAATCAGTGGAACAAATACACGGATCACGTGCGCAGTGATAAACTATATGGACTTCCTACTGCCAGAAATCTGACGAGGTTTTGGCTAGACACTCTAAACAACAATATGACATTTTGCAAGGGAAGGAAAGACTTATCTGTGTAATAAAACGTTTGTTTTTCTGTAAACTAAACTAAAAATTACAATAAAAACAAAAAACAAAAAAAGCTTTGAACCAACGTTTTTATGGCTAACTTGTATGGAAGAAAGTTATGGAAATGTTATGTATCATATGGTAAAATGTTATAATGTATGTATGGATATTTTACTCGATTTATCGCAGGGGATATATTGATGGAAGGATGAATATCATTATGAATTCCTATGGATTTTATTTATAGGTTTTTATGTGTTGTTAGAACACTTGATTGCATTGTGAAATTAATTGATATGTGATGTGTACATACAACGCTGATTTTGGCTGTAAGTATATTAAATAAATAATAAATAATATAGATGTGCAGGACAAGATCCTGGATCTCCCATTTGAGGGGAATGATCTTTTTCATTTTTCCACAGACGAAGCATAAAACAAGATGAAAGCAAGTCTCTTGCAGTACTATCAAAGGCACCTCAGAAAACATTTCTGTCATCGAGGCACTCGCAAGAAAACTTGAAGTCTAAGAATTTGGGGGATTTTGTGGTTATTACGATATAAAGAATAGGCAACCTGATAAATCTCCATGCCCCCAAAGACGCAGCAAGCAGGGATCCTCTAACAAGGGAATATTCTCCTCTTCCACATCTGGCTCTGCCGAGTCCAACAAATAATGATTTGGTAATCCAGATCCACACATCCCCAGCAGGGGGGATGATTTCCCATTACCATCAGGAGCCTCATTACGAGTATGGAGGTAGCCATGTCACTAAAAGCGGCATGGCTACCTCCATACCGGGCGTCCAGGTCCGGGTCCCGCAAAAGGGGATTTACCGGGCCATTCCGACCTTGGAGGACCAGGTAAATCCCTTTTGCGGGACCCAGACCCTGTACATCCCCATTTGAGCCCCCATATGGCTCAATAGGAATGGGGAGGATGCTAACAATGGGTACGTTAATGACGGGCCCATTGTTAGCATCCTGGACTGCTAGCGGGACCAGCTAAGGACGCCTGGTCTGACCAGGCGTTCCTTAGCGGGTCCCGCAGCAGTGCTTGTAATAGGGCAGCCCATAATGAACGGTGCCAGTCCTGTACCGGCACCGTTCATTACGTGGCCGCTTGCCTCCTAATGAGGCCCCAGAGCTGGCGCACCATGTCAATGGATTTGTGGATCCTTTCTGTCATGTCCCGCGGTTATCATTTTTCTTGATTGCACCTGTTCCCCCTTCTGCTCCCTCTATCCTCTAGGGTAGTTTAGCTGTACTCTGCCTGGAGGTTTCCAACCATTTGCAAATCAAGGTGATAGGAGAAAACCCCCCTCTTGAAAGAAGAAATGGGTGTCATTCTAACCTCTTTACCATTGTAACAAAGAACCAGGTGGGCCTGAGATCTTTCTTTTCTAAATCTCTTCCTACCCTTCGAAAAATTCAAGATGGCTATGCTAGCGCAAATCTGGAATGCACTCTGACCACTAAACGGGCTGCGTGCTGTGGATCTGGAAGACAATTGCCTAAATGTGCCCATTTAATCAGCGCACAAGAAGCTCCTATCATTCTCTCTAGCGGGTCATCACTTTCAGCTCCAGGTTCTTCCATTTGGTCTGAATGTAGCTCCAAACGTTTTTACGAAGCTAATGAGTCCAGTTGCAGTCCACTTGTGATCTCAAGGGGTGCACATTTATCCATATCTAGTCGACTGGCTCATCAGAGCAGAGACTTTCCAACAGACACAGACATCTCTCCAGGTTCTCCCCGACCTAATGTACAGTCCCAGTTTTACTGTCGACCAGAAAAAGTATTGTCTATGCCCAACCTAGAACATCAAATTCATCGGCTTCTGATGGGACTCAAGCTTAGGGAAAGGGTTCCCCACATTGGAAAGGATTCTAGAGATCAAACCGATGACCTCACACTTTCTGAGTCATGTAGAGACCCCAGCATGGAGGTCAACTGTACTTCACAGTCGCGTGGAACCAGGAGGTAGACAAACTGTCTACTAGGATTTAATTCCCTCTATATCTTATGTCGGGCCTGCTTTGGTGAACTATTTGCAAATTGGGGTTCCTTTTCAGGAGCCTCCTGCAGTATGCACAATAGCATCAGATTTGCCTCTTATAGGTTGGGGGACGAACCTTGGATACTTCAATCACACAGTCTTTTGTCCCCAATGGAGAAGGAGTTAGTTTCACATACATTTTCAGATGCTTCTAGCAATCTTCAAGGCATTGAAATAGTTCTTACCAGTCATTCTGAACTCATCCTTCCTGATAAGGACAGACAGTACAACACTATGCTTTATGTAAACAAATGGGGGGTCCAGTTCACCTCCCCTTGGAGCATAGTCTATACAGACCTTAGGGCGGGCCATTCATCACCAGATTTTGGTGGTTTACCTGAACAGGCTAGCCGACAAACTCAGCCACCTATCTTACTCTAACCCTAAGTGGGAGCTCAAGAGCTTGGTGGTTTGGGGGGTTTTCCAGATGTGTGAATTCCCGCAAGTGGATTTATTCACAAATGTGCAGAACAGCAAATGTCACCTTTTCATGTCCCAGATGAATCAGGGTCGAGGGTCTCTATGACATAATATGACAGTTTATTTATTTAGCACCTATACACAATGTGTTTAAAAGCGCTTCAAGGCAAGGGAGGGAACAAGGGAAAATACAATGGGCCTCATTACGACCCTGGCGGAAGACCATGGTGATAATAGCACCATGGTCCATGCCGGTAAGTTACCGACTCCGCCACGGAGAAAGAGGGAATTACCATCCATTACAAGGTTGGCAGGGCAGTAATTCCCGCTTCCTCCATGGCCCTTCCCCATTCCCATTTTTGCCCCATATGGCTCAATGGGAATGGGGAAGGCGCTAAGTACGGTGCCGCAAATTGCGGCACCGTAATTAGCACCAAGGTCCCTTTGCTGGTCCCTACTTTAAGGGCGGTCTACACCAGTCGTTAAGGTCAGGTCCCGCAAATGGACCTCGTAATTAGGCGCTAATAGGTTAACTGCGCCGCAGCCTTTTACAGCGCCGTTAACCCATTAGCGCCTGGGTCGTAATGAGGCCCAATGACTTTCTTATAGGCCATAAACAGTATGGACGTGAAATTAATTATCGTACTCGACCTTATGACATTTCAGATAGTGCAAGAGCTAAGACATTGATAAGGAAGGTAGGGGGAGAGTGGGAAGGAAAATGAAACAGACAGGCGACTATTGTACTAGACCTGACGACATTTCAGATAGTGCTGGACTGGGAGGGGACAAGTAAGGGGAGGGGGGAGAAGACAACGATGTTGCTATCATACTAGGTCCAGGGACAATTCTGATAGAGTAAGTGCATAGAAGAAAGTAAGGGGAGGAGGGGAGGAGATAGGAAAAGGGAGAAAGGGAGAGGAGGAGAGAACAGAGAGTAAGTAGTCAAAACGAGTGGAGAAGCAAGAGGGGAGAGTGAATACAATTACAGAAGTCAGTAGTAACACATAATGTTGCAAACCTGGATACAAGATGAAGATGGGAACAGCATAATTCAGGTCCACCATGAGAAAGGGTGACGCACCGTGAATCAATAAAGTCCATAAAAGTCAAATCCAGCATTGGCCACAAGACGGTGTTGGTGAAACCAGAATTTATCTGGATAGACTCCTGCAGAAGTAGGCTGGAGAGGGGGAGGGGGAGCAGGGTAGAAGAATCACACAAAACAGGCAACATCTGTGCGCGAGAAGGGGGGAGGCATAAAGGAACATCACGGGGGGACCAGAGGGTTGGGGATGGCCTCTGGGGACACAGGGAGTAAACACATGTTGGTGCATGCTATCCTGCTTTCTGAGCAGGGGTTTGGGCCCTGGATCCTCATGGTCCGAACAGGTCCAAACAGGAATTGTCCTTTTCTTTGTCTGCCCTTCGCTTCGGACGCCTGGGTGAGCGTTGCCCTTGATCTAAGAGTTAAGAGCAGGAAGGAACAGCCAGGGCTAAGAAGGTGGGCGGGGCTTAGGCCAGGTAACCAAGATCCACTTGCACCTGATCCCCATCTGCAAAGGAAAAGAGGCTGGAGGGCTCCTTAAGTAGGGAAAAAGAGCAGCAACCAGGAAGGCACCAGGTGGGCGGGGCTTGCTAAGTGGGAAAAAGAGCGGAAACCAGGAAGGCACCAGGTGGGCAGGGCTTAGGCCAGCTGACCAAGATCCAATTGCACCTGCTCCCCATCTGCAGAGGAAAAGAGGCTGGCGGGTTGCTTAAGTAGGGAAAACGAGTGGCAACCAGTAAGGAACCAGGTGGGTGGGGCTTGCTAAGTGGGGAAAAACAACGGCAACCAGGAAGGCACCAGTTGGGCGGGGCTTAGGCTAGGTGACCAAGACCCGCTTGCACCTGCTCCCCATCTGCAAAGGAAAAGAGGCTGGAGGGCTCCTTAAGTAGGGAAAAAGAGCGGCAACCAGGAAGGCACCAGGTGGGTGGGGCGTAGGCCAGGTGACCAAGATCCACTTGCACCTGCTCCCCATCTGCAAAGGAAAAGAGGCTGGTGGGCTCCTTAAGTAGGGAAAAAGAGTGGCAACCAGGAAGGCAGCAGGTGTGCGGGGCTTGTTAAGTGGGGTAAAAGAGCTGCAACCAGGAAGGCACCAGGTGGGTGGGGCTTCCTATCTAGGAGATGCCCTTCAGATCTCGTGGGACCATGGGACTTTCCATGCATTTCCTCCTCTTCCGCTTATTCTGAGAGTTCTAACCAAATTCTGCAGCTCCATTCACTGCTGTGTGATTCTAATAGCTCCAAATTGGCCAATTCAAATTTAGTAGGCTGTTGGGATCTCTTCATCTTCCTGTAACACACGATCTGCTGATCCAACCAGATCGGGTATTTCATCCTTCCACTCTATTACTGAGCTTAGTGGCTTGAAAGCTGAAGAATTAGCATATGAGACCTGGGTATATCTTCCAGGAAAGCTTCTACAAGCAGTCAGTACAAAAGTAAGTGGACTAATTGTTGCTACTGGATGCTTGAGCAATCCCTAGATCCACATGAAGCCTCCTTGAACAATATCCTATCTTTTCTGTCCCACCTGATTTCTTCCGGGTCAAGGTCCCATCATGCAAGTCATATGTAACACCGATTGGAGCATATTTAGGGTTGCAACGCCTTCCTATCTCGACTGCCAATCCCATTTTAAAAAGATATTTCAAACAGCCTTCTTTGTCTCCATCCTCCAGTGAATAGCCCTCATCCTTAATGGGATCTTAATGTGGTGCTGGCAGCCCTACCTCATACGCATTCAAACCAATGGCCACTTCAGACATTAGATTAGTTTCTTGGAAAACAGCTTTTTTGATATTTTGGCAACAATCACTCCTGCTCAAATAATTAGTGAAATATGGGCTTGCTTCACATCAGAGCCTTATACAATTTTTCATAAAAAATGAAGGGGTGCTTAGAAACACCCTTCGTTCTTGCCCAAGATTGTCTTGTCTTTCCACATAAATCAAGAAATAGTTCTTCCCACCGTTTTTCCCTCTCCTGAAAGGTGAAATGACCTTGCATGCTTTGAACATAAGACTCTCCATCAAATTTGACTTGGATAGTTTGAAAGATTTCAAGAATTCAGACAATCTGTTTGTGACTTTCGGGGGTCCGCAACCAGGGGCTCATTCTTCTAAAGCAACTATTGCCTGCTGGAGTGTCTCTTGTATTGTAGAGGCTTACAAGATTCAAAAGAAAACTGTTCCCAAGGCCTTTCATGCACACGCTGTTAGAGCAAAGCTAAAGCTGTCACTTTTCAGAGGTATGTCCCAAGAGACATTAATAGTAAGGCCGCGACTTGGGCTTCTCAGTCTGCTTTTTGTGAATATATGGACACGGCTTCCAGGTGTGACACCAGATTTGGGCAGGCAGTCTTCGAAAGCTTATTTGGTTAGATTTGTACTCCGGCCTCCCGGGACAATTTAAATCCTGCTCAATCTCCCATAAGTATGGAGGCAAGGGCATGGGACGTCGGAGTAAGAAAATGTTACTCATCGTAGTGACTTCTATACTCCTAGTCCTTGGTCCCCTTTCCTCCATATCCCCCACCTGCTGCCCCCCCAATAAATAGGTGCATATTTCAGGTGACCCATCTAACAGGTGCTGTCGGGTGGTTTGGTCAGTGGGGCTGGCCACTCCTGCACTGCCTCACCTACCGCACAACACACATTTATTTACAGGGAAACTATCATTTTATGCTGTGCGTAAAGGGCTCCAGTCCGATCCCCTAGGATGAACACCCAAAAGTATGGAGGAAGGGGACTAAGGACTAGGGGAGTCATTACGACCTTGGAGGTAACCATGCCACATTTCGCGGCATGGTTTCCCCCTTTCTGGGTACCAGGACTGGGTTCCTTGAATGAGGAATTACCGGACCACTCCAAACTTCGTAGGACCCTGTAATTCCTCATTCAAGGAACCCGGAACCGGTACATCCCCATTCCCATTCGAGCCCCCATAGCGCTCAATGGGAATGGGGAGGGAGCTAACAACGGGCCTGTTTATAACGGTCTGCTAGCGGGACACGCTAAGGGCACCTGGTTTTACCAGATGCCCTTTGTGGGTCCCTACGAGCAGACTCGTAATGGCGCGGTAAGGGGTTGACGGCTCTGGCACCATTACCGGCACCGTTAAAGCATTACCGCCAAGGTCGTAATGACCCCCTAGGAGTACAGAAGTCACTACATTAACTAACATTTTCTATTTATAATACAGTTCCAATGTTCTGTCAACATTTAATTTACATTTTTTTGCACTGTTTTTCTAATATGTTTTAAAGCACAAGGTCTGCGTTCAACAGATGACATTGCATGATTCACAGTTGGTGACGATTTTTTGCACCCTCTTCTTAACCTATGTGAACTTCGCCTCCCTTTTTAGTAAATTTGCAAACAGAGCATTTATTGCACAGGAAATGTCCCTTGACTGGGTCCATACCCCATAATTCTGGCAATGTTTTTGAGTTTGTTTTTTGTGAGCAAACACAATTTTTCATTACAATGTTGCCTATTCTCATAATATTTTTAAAGGCAAAAGTTGCAAATCCTGGGTAATTGTGGGTTTTCTTGTACCACTTCACCCAATTCGTTGTGAGGATATACCTTATTAGAGGATATGACATAAGTCAGTCAGAAGGGGTGGGCTCTGATTTTGGTTTGAACAGTGAATTTCTGTTGTAATAATATGCCCTTTTGGATGTATTTTCCACTACTTTTTTGGGTATCTTCTGTCCCTCAGTTATTGGATGAGAGTGCTTGCCTCTTTTGTATGTCTGTATTGGGCTGTTGTTGCATTTTAAATGCAAAAACTTGCCCAACCGTAGGTTGCCTTTTATGTGGCAGGTGTGATGGCTGTTGTAAGGTAGCAGTGCATTGCAATCAGTGACTTTACTAAGCTGTTTCACTTGCCAGTTATTGACATCATTGGTTACATCTAGGTAATTAATCTCTTTGTTACTCATGGTTTTGGTGAATTTAAGACAGTGATCATTGTTTTTATTCCATTCATAGAGGAAGAGCATGCAAGCAATGCAGAGGTTGGAGTGATCCGCTGGGTGCCAGGACATTTAAAACCCGGGCAGTGATAGGAATGTGGACTATACCCTACAAGTGTCGGGAAGTGTGGAGGAAGTCAGCTGCGCTCCTCCCGGTGCTGTCACGAGAATCTTCGATGGTCGAAGGTACGCCACACAGAGGCCTGTAGCATGAGACGCTGCAGAGAGGAGACCAAGGCCAACAGAAGGAGGAGGTGCCCTGCAGGAGAAACCGAAGACAGCTGAGAATACCAAAGCAGCCACAAGAGACCTTTGAACTAGAGAGTGGAATTGGGACACTGGGGCGCTTTGCAGTGTATAATGCGTTCAGAGAAAAGACAGAGACATTCACAGGGCATAACTTGAGCAAGGGAGCTGGGATGCTGAGTGCATTACAGAGTGAAACGGATGAAAGAGGGTCGAGGACCCATTGGCTGAATGAGTCAAACCGTTACATGAGGAGAAAGCTTGGGAGGAGAGTATACCAGGCAACCTGTTGCGAGTCTGGGACCCACTCCCAATTATAAAGCAAACAGTTAGAAAACCCTGGCAAGAGAGCATATCAGGTAACTTGTTGCAAGTCTGGGACCCTCACCCAATTATAAAGTCAACATTGTGAAAGTCCTGGCAGGAGAGTATACCAGGCAATGTGATTGCGATTCTTGGACCAGCTCCCAATTGCTAATAAACAGTAACAATCAAGACAAGGAAAAGACATCTCTTGAATGAGTGAAATCCAGAGGAAGGGAGCTATAACCCCTGGACTGGAAAATGGCATATTCTGAGAAAGAGAACTGTGCTTGTGAGCTGTAAAGAAGCTGAGAAACTCAGGGGAAGGTGACTCATCCTGGGAATTGTGGAACCTTCTGGAACTTTGATTATTTGTTTATTTTTGCACCTTTTGGAACTTTATGTTGGACCAGTTGAAAGACTATATTCCATCACACTTTATTTCGAGTCTAACATGTATGGGTCACGTTAAGATTTTGGACACAGGATGCACATTCTGACACTGACATCCTTTAGTTTCATTGAGGTAGGTAAACCTATCGTAGCGATAGGGCGAGATAGGACCTTTTTCAACCCTTATTTTTCCTTTAATACAAGTCATTAGCAACCATAATAATACCTCTGTGTCCGAGTCTTACTCCCAATTCCTTACAGAACCCACATCCAAATATGTGGCTGGAAAGGTTTAGAATTTTGATAGATTGCCTTAAATTCAAATATGTCTACATAGAGGTTGGCCGCACTAGGTGCCATGCCTGCCCCCATTGCTGTATCTTCTATTGGCTTGAAGGACATGCCCAAAAACTCAAAATTATTAGTTAATGCCATTTTGACACACCATATAATGTGTTGGGACTGGTAAGTGTTCTTCTCTCTGATTGAGGTGCTCCTCTACCACTGCTAAAGTAACTTGTTGAGGTTTGCACATGTATAAAGATTGAGCATTTTCCAATGGGATTGCACCATATAAAAGGCTTCTGTGCATCAGGCCATGAATGTCTAAACAAATCCATAAGTCTTTTGTGCTATGAAAAGTGAGATATTTTAAACTTTGTATTATGTCGGTAGTCTTTGAGATAAGATTTCATGTGTTTTGCTGTTACCTAATTCAGTTATGTTCATAGCAGACTTAATTAAATCATATGCTGTTGTTATTCTAAATGCGTAATGTCCTCCCAAAGCATTTTTTCAAAACCCATTAATTCTTTAGAGAATGATTGAGGAGGGTGGTGGAAATTAGATGGTAACTGAAGGCTTGTGGATTTAATCTATCATCTGTTTGTATGTCTTGGAAAAAGTCTCAAATTCTGATTTTTCATTAATGAGCTGGTAGAATTTGGCTCTGAGCAGAAATGAATCGTTTTGCCGAGTAATATCAAAATCTAAGCCTCTAATACCCATGCAATAACTAAATCAGATTGGCTTTACCCATAATGCTAGTAGCTAGTAATGCTACCATAAGAATACAAGTCCATGCTTGCTGTGTCAATATGCACCAGTATTCCCACATATGCCAGTATCCCATAGTATGAATACTCATATTGCTGTGCACACATGACACTGTTTTTTTGTGTTTTCCAGTTTAGTAAACTTTTGACACAATACACATCAAATCAATCAATTGCAAAACATATCACTTTATTATATATCATGCATCCTAAAATATTTTTAAAGAAATGTATTTTTGAAGATATAAAACTAACTCACAATGTCAAATAACATGTCTCACAATAAAATAAAATCATGATTAAAAAATCTCCATAAAGTGTTTGTTCGTCACACTCTTCCAGAAGGTTTGGCATAAATGTTTTCCCCCAGAGTGTTGTGAATAATTATAAGGAACTTAATGAATGCAGAAGTTAATGAGGGTGATTCCCCACCCATCAATTTAGCCCAGCACCTCTTGCTAGAGAAGAAGTTGGGATTATTTGTAAACTTGCCAAAGGCATGTCGTCGCAAAATGAGTGTGACAGAGCAGGATGTAAACAAATGCTTCCCCGCATTGTGTGCAAATACTATCCTTTGGATGCAGACCTCTTATCAGCCCCCACCTTTGTAATGTCCCAACATATTCAACTGAAAATGTAAGAAAATATTACAGCAAATATAGTTGGTGTACCTAGTTAAGTAAGATGGAAGACAGGATGGGGACCTATGTATACATGCAACATTTGAGTATAATTTCAATTTTGTAATATAATCCTGATCCATGGCCCATTCCATCATTTAATGTTTTTAATACATATATATATATATCACACGCCCCGCGGTAGCGGGCGTGTATTTATGGTTAAGTTGCTAAACTCATATGAAGACCACTTTTTCGGCAACTTATAACTTTGCTCTCCCTGGACGAATCCTCACCAAACTTTGCAATTACATTTTTTAGGCAAGGTTGGTGAAGTTTCGTGCAGGGGGGGAAAAGTTATAGGCGTGGTCCCAAAATTATTATTTTTTCCACAGACTGAATGGGGAAAAACTTTGCGCACGGCTACAGGCCGAACAGCTGGACGGATTTTCACCAGATTTGTGGCAGGAGCGGGTGCTTGAGTCAGAAAGCTTCCCTTTGTGTGTTTGGTGGAAATCTGACCAGTACTTTTGTTGGCAAGAACTGAAATGTACATCTAAAAAAATTAGTGATTTCTGGGTCCGCTCCAAGGACAGAAGTGTCATTGGTTTGCAGTATGCCGTGATGTCGGCGAACATTGGACACGGCCGGTGGTTGGCTGGAGGGAAGCGTGCTGCGTGTCAAAGTTTTTTGGAAACAACACCATGGTGTATCGGAGGACAGTGCAGTGACAAAAGGAACTGACAAACATAATGTACAGCATGTGGTGGTGGGAAGAGGGGATGGAAAGGGTGGGGAAGAGAGAAGTGGCTCATCAGAGATATGAGATAATTAGGTGGATGAAGATGGTGGTGTGCCTGAAGTATCTGTGCGTACTGCGCCAATTCGCCAGTCCCTGCATAGGCCACAACCATATGTGGTGAATGCAGGCAGCCTTCGTTATGGCACGATAACTCGTGCCACAACCTCTTACCGTGCGAGTCTCTGCAGAGCCATCTCCCATGTGTGCTGCATGCAGGCAGGCTCCGCTACGGCACGATAGCTGGTGCAGAGACCTATTTCTGTGTTGACTGGTGGGAGCTCAATTGCAGAAGGGGAGTGCATTGCACATGACATGCACATTATAAGATAGCGTGTACTTTGGTGTGTTGCATGGATGGAGGCCTTGCAGCGACAACTATGTGCCATGGTTGGAATTAGGTTTCACATTGTACCCTTCTGTGTGTGGTACGTCAGCATTGCATAGTTGGGTGATTGCATGGGTGAAGTGCTTCTTAGCACATCCTACAGTGTTTAATCCATGGCTGTAGCTACTGGAGTGAACAATTGTGCAGTGAGTCCACAAAATGCAAGGTTTCAATAATGACAGTATTGAAGAGGATAGGGATGAAGTGCACCTTCTATGTGCATGGACACTGCAGTGTGTGAAGTGGGCGCAATTGTTCACTAGTGTGTGCATAGAAGTGGAAATGGGCTAAACTGCATATTGCATTGGATTCCGTAGTGTCCATTGCGTGGAGTGCTGACTTCTGTACTGCAGTATGACGTGTTTCTTTTCTGTACTAAATAGAGAGCTGGGAGACATACTATGTGAATGAAAATGGGTATGGGTCCAGGAGGCTGTGTTATGTTTCCATGAATAGCTGTATTATTGTTTGGAGGTTGGGTAGTAGTGGCAGTGGCTGTGGTACGTGAGCACATGATGGTATGCATGGCTGAATTATGTTGCTGTGGGTGTGGGCAAGGCCTAGACTATTGGGTGCATGGCCAAAGGCCGTAGGCCGTAGACCATGCACCCAATAGTCTAGGGCTTGCCCACACCCAACACAGCAATGCAGTTTACACTGCATCTGTCACAGACTCCTCACCTTTACAGAATGGTTGTGAAGCACATTGTAGACTTGATAGAGCACCAGAAGTCAACTGACATGCAAATACTGTTGGTTGGTTGGGTTGACAGTAACACCATCGTATGTGAATGAAAGTGGGTAGGGGTGCCGGAGGCTGCGTTAAGTTTGTAGATTCTGGTAGAAGGTGAATCTTTCTATGCATAGCTGTATAACGGTGCATAGCTTGTGTAGAAGTGCCGGTGGCTGCGGTATGTGTGTGGATTGTGGTGCTGGGTAACATGTTGCCATGCATGGTTGGATTACGTTGTAGTGGGTGTGGCCAAGGCCTAGACTATTGGGTGCATAGCCAAAGGCCATAGGCCGTAGGCCATGCACCCGAAAGCCAAGACCTTCACCACACCCACTGCAGCAATGCAGATTTGACCGCATCTCTCAGAGTGTGGTCACTTTCACAGAATGGTTGTGGAGCACATTTTACACTTCATAGAGCACCAGAAGTGTGTTGACATGCATACATTGTTGGTTCCATGGGCGTGGTCATTGTTGGAACATCCCACGGTTTCCAGTGTATGGCTGGAGATTGTGCAGTAAAAAGTCTTGCAGTGTGCCACTGGATGCAGTGTTGGAACACTGTCAGTATAGAAGAGGGTAGGGTTGATGTGAATCTTCGATGTGCTTGGACATTCTGGTTTGTGTAGCTTTCTGGGAGTAGGTCCAATGTTGTGAAGATTGTGCGGTTTGGTTGCCAGTGACATAATAGTTTGTGCATGGAAGTGGGTAGGAGTGGCGGAGGCAGTGGTATGTTTGTGGAATCTGCTAACTGTTACATGTTTCCATGCATTGCTGTGTTATGGTGCTGGGGTTGGGTAGAAGTGCCGCTGGCTATGTTATGTTTGTGGATTGTGGTTTATGGCCACATATTCTCTTGCATGGCTCCATTACGTTGTGATGGGTGTCGGCAAGTAGTACACTCTTCTGTGCATGGTCAAAGGCGTGATGGGTGCCGCTCTGGACGATTTTGGATGCTGACATCGTGTTTTTTTTTCCACACCTTTGTACGGAAGGTTCTTTGAAAGCACACGTGACGTGTACTCAAAGTGTTGAAAGGTAAATATGGAGTGATGTACAGAAATGATAGTGTTGAATGCAGACTTCTTGGCTGTGATTGGTGCATGCATGCATGCATGAATATTTCACAATCCTCAATGAGGGAGTGCTGGAGGAAGCCCAGTGAAGAGGGGAGAAGGACTGTCCCTGCTTTACTGGGGTGTAGCCCTCGCTGTAGCTGGGAAAGCGCACGCGCCACATCCTGCCATTTCAGCATGGTGGGCATGCGAATGGTTCTGTGGGAATTATGGAATCATGTGTCAAAGGTGTGGTATGCCGTGCAAAGAGACGTTTCTGCTAATTTCAGGTTGGAAGGAGTGAGCGCTTTGTGGGTCACTCTCGATGCGTGCAGTTTTGGTGGGATGGTTCGCCTTTGCAGATATGTGGCCTCTATCATTACTGGTGAAGTTGTCATGGTGTATTATGGAGGTCTACATTTGAGTTACATGTCCTATGAACGTTTGGCCCATCACCTGAAGAAGTTGATGACTGCAATGATGGCAGATTTTTCCCACTGCCAAGGACGTTTTCTCACCCATTCCCCCAAGAGGAGTATGGGACCATGCCGGTGTAATTTGTCCACAGCCATGTGCACTGATGGCATGTTGTCCACCCACTATGAGAACATGAATTTCCAAAACATACACTGCTTTCATGCAAATGGCATTTCGTTGAATGCCATTGGCAATACCATTTTCTTGTACACTGTGCATGAAGAGTTGCCCTTAATTCGGTAAACAATGAAGGAGGAGAAGCAATCAGAAAGTCATACAAGGAAAAAAAAACAAAAAAGGTGGTTTGCAAGCATGTAAAAAATAAACATGTAAAAAACACAAAAACAAATAAAAAAAATCAACAGGCCTATTCATGTAATTCCTCACAAAAGTGTTGCACGCGGCTGGCGCACAGCGCGCCCGTGCGAATGTCTGCGCCAGCCGCGTGCGATAAAATCAATTTCCGCGCACAGCGTATTCATGGATTCTCGCCTCCAAAAGCAGACGTGGCGCAGAGTGGCGCAGCGACCCTGCAGCAGCGCCAGTTACACCCCCAAGAACGCCCTCGCGCAAGGAAAAGCCATCAAGATCGCAAAACCATTGCAAAGGGTTGCGCCAACCCTGTACCAGTTTACCGGACTGGCAAACAGCAACGCAAAGCGGGGAACGCGTATTACGGGTGTCGGGAACACGCGTGCGCGAGAAGCTTCACACGCGATCTGGCCTGGGGGAGCGTGTGCGTGTATTTCAGGGGTGCGTGAGAAGTATTACACGCAAATGGCTTGGGTGCGTGTATTTCAGGGGAGCGCGAGAAGTTCCACACGCAAATGGCCTGGGTGCGTGTATTTCAGGGGTGCGCGAGAAGTTCTACACGCAATTGTGAAGTTCCACACACAATCTGGCCTGGGGGAGTGTGTGCCTGTATTTCAGGGGTGCGTGAGAAGTATTACACGCGAATGGCCTGGGTGCGTGTATTTCAGGGGAGCGCAAGAAGTTCCACACGCAAATGGCCTGGGTGCGTGTATTTCAGGGGTGCGCGAGAAGTTCTACACGCGATCGTGAAGTTCCACACACAATCTGGCCTGGGGGAGCGTGTGCCTGTATTTCAGGGGTGCGTGAGAAGTATTACACGCGAATGGCCTGGATGCGTGTATTTCAGGGGAGCGCGAGAAGTTCCACACGCAAATGGCCTGGGTGCGTGTATTTCAGGGGTGCGCGAGAAGTTCTACACGCGATCGTGAAGTTCCACACACAATCTGGCCTGGGGGAGCATGTGCCTGTATTTCAGGGGTGCGCGAGAAGTATTACACGTGAATGGCCCGGGTGAGTGTATTTCAGGGGTGCGCGAGAAGTTCCACATGCGAATGGCCCGGGTGCGTGTATCTCAGGTGTGCGTGAGAAGTTCCACACGTGATTGGCCTGGGCGAGTGTATCTCAGGTGTGCGTGAGAAGTTCCACACGCGATTGGCCTGGGCGCGTGTATTTCAGAGGTGTGCGAGAAGTTCCACACGCGATTGGCCTGGGCGCCTGTATCTCAGGGGTGCGCGAGAAGTTCCACACGCGATTGGCCTGGGCGCGTGTATTTCAGAGGTGCGCGAGAAGTTCCACACGCGATTGGCCTGGGCGCATTTATTTCAGGGGTGCGCGAGAAGTTCCACACGCGATTGCCCTGGGCGCGTGTATTCCAGAGGTGCACGAGAAGTTCCACACGCGATTGGCCTGGGCGCGTGTATTTCAGAGGTGCGCGAGAAGTTCCACACGCGATTGTCCTGGGCGCGTGTATCTCAGGGGTGCGCGAGAAGTTCCACACGCGATTGGCCTGGGCGCGTGTATTTCAGAGGTGCGCGAGAAGTTCCACACGCGATTGCCCTGGGCGCGTGTATTTCAGAGGTGCGCGAGAAGTTCCACACGCGAATGCCCTGGGCGCGTGTATTTCAGGGGTGCGCGGGAAGTTTCACACACGATTGGGCTGCGTGCGTGTATTCCAGAGGTGTGCGAGAAGTTCCACACGCAATTGGCCTGGGCGCGTGTATTTCAGGGGTGCGCGAGAAGTTCCACACGCGATTGGCCTGGGCGCGTGTATTTCAGAGGTGCGCGAGAAGTTCCACACTCGATTGCCCTGGGCGCATGTATTCCAGAGGTGCGCGAGAAGTTCCACACGCAATTGCCCTGGGCGCGTGTATTCCAGAGGTGCGCGAGAAGTTCCACGCGCGATTGGCCTGGGCGCGTGTATTTCAGAGGTGCGCAAGAAGTTCCACACGCGATTGCCCTGGGCGCGTGTATTTCAGGGGTGCGTGGGAAGTTTCACACGCGATTGGGCTGGGCGCGTGTATTTCAGAGGTGCGCGAGAAGTTCCACACGCGATTGGCATGGGCGCCTGTATCTCAGGGGTGCGCGAGAAGTTCCACACGCGATTGGCCTGGGCGCGTGTATTTCAGAGGTGCGCGAGAAGTTCCACACGCGATTGGCCTGGGCGCATTTATTTCAGGGGTGCGCGAGAAGTTCCACATGCGATTGGCCTGGGCGCGTGTATTTCAGAGGTGCGCGAGAAGTTCCACACGCGATTGGCCTGGGCGCATTTATTTCAGGGGTGCGCGAGAAGTTCCACACGCGATTGCCCTGGGCGCGTGTATTCCAGAGGTGCACGAGAAGTTCCACACGCGATTGGCCTGGGCGCGTGTATTTCAGAGGTGCGCGAGAAGTTCCACACGCGATTGTCCTGGGCGCGTGTATCTCAGGGGTGCGCGAGAAGTTCCACACGCGATTGGCCTGGGCGCGTGTATTTCAGAGGTGCGCGAGAAGTTCCACACGCGATTGCCCTGGGCGCGTGTATTCCAGAGGTGCGCGAGAAGTTCCACACGCGATTGGCCTGGGCGCGTGTATTTCAGAGGTGCGCGAGAAGTTCCCCACACGAATGCCCTGGGCGCGTGTATTTCAGGGGTGTGCGGGAAGTTTCACACGCGATTGGGCTGCGTGCGTGTATTCCAGAGGTGTGCGAGAAGTTCCACACGCAATTGGCCTGGGCGCGTGTATTTCAGGGGTGCGCCAGAAGTGCCACACGCGATTGGCCTGGGCGCGTGTATTTCAGAGGTGCGCGAGAAGTTCCACACTCGATTGCCCTGGGCGCATGTATTCCAGAGGTGCGTGAGAAGTTCCACACGCAATTGCCCTGGGCGCGTGTATTCCAGAGGTGCGCGAGAAGTTCCACACGTGATTGGCCTGGGCGCGTGTATTTCAGAGGTGCGCAAGAAGTTCCACACGCGATTGCCCTGGGCGCGTGTATTTCAGGGGTGCGTGGGAAGTTTCACACGCGATTGGGCTGCGTGCGGATATTTCAGGGGTGCGCGGGAAGTTTCACACGCGATTGCCCTGGGCGCGTGTATTCCAGAGGTGCGCGAAAAGTTCCACATGCGATTGGCCTGGGCTCGTGTATTGCAGAGGTGCGCGAGAAGTTCCACACGCGATTGGCCTGGGCGCATGTATTTCAGAGGTGCACGAGAAGTTCCACACGCGATTGGCCTGGGCGCGTGTATTTCAGAGGTGCGCACGAAGTTCCACACGCGATTGCCCTGGGCGCGTGTATTTCAGGGGTGCGCGGGAAGTTTCACACGCGATTGGCCTGGGCGCGTGTATTTCAGAGGTGCGCACGAAGTTCCACACGCGATTGCCCTGGGCGCGTGTATTTCAGGGGTGCGCGGGAAGTTTCACACGCGATTGGTCTGGGCGCGTGTATTTCAGGGGTGCGCGGGAAGTTTCACACGCGATTGGCCTGGGCGCGTGTATTTCAGAGGTGCGCGAGAAGTTCCACAAGCGATTGGCCTGGGCGCGTGTATTTCAGAGGTGCGCGAGAAGTTCCACACGCGATTGGCCTGGGCGCGTGTATCTCAGGTGTGCGTGAGAAGTTCCACACGCGATTGGCCTGGGCGCGTGTATTTCAGAGGTGTGCGAGAAGTTCCACACGCGATTGGCCTGGGCGCCTGTATCTCAGGGGTGCGCGAGAAGTTCCACACGCGATTGGCCTGGGCGCGTGTATTTCAGAGGTGCGCGAGAAGTTCCACACGCGATTGTCCTGGGCGCGTGTATCTCAGGGGTGCGCGAGAAGTTCCACACGCGATTGGCCTGGGCGCGTGTATTTCAGAGGTGCGCGAGAAGTTCCACACGCGATTGCCCTGGGCGCGTGTATTTCAGAGGTGCGCGAGAAGTTCCACACGCGAATGCCCTGGGCGCGTGTATTTCAGGGGTGCGCGGGAAGTTTCACACACGATTGGGCTGCGTGCGTGTATTCCAGAGGTGTGCGAGAAGTTCCACACGCAATTGGCCTGGGCGCGTGTATTTCAGGGGTGCGCGAGAAGTTCCACACGCGATTGGCCTGGGCGCGTGTATTTCAGAGGTGCGCGAGAAGTTCCACACTCGATTGCCCTGGGCGCATGTATTCCAGAGGTGCGCGAGAAGTTCCACACGCAATTGCCCTGGGCGCGTGTATTCCAGAGGTGCGCGAGAAGTTCCACACGCGATTGGCCTGGGCGCGTGTATTTCAGAGGTGCGCAAGAAGTTCCACACGCGATTGCCCTGGGCGCGTGTATTTCAGGGGTGCGTGGGAAGTTTCACACGCGATTGGGCTGGGCGCGTGTATTTCAGAGGTGCGCGAGAAGTTCCACACGCGATTGGCATGGGCGCCTGTATCTCAGGGGTGCGCGAGAAGTTCCACACGCGATTGGCCTGGGCGCGTGTATTTCAGAGGTGCGCGAGAAGTTCCACACGCGATTGGCCTGGGCGCATTTATTTCAGGGGTGCGCGAGAAGTTCCACATGCGATTGGCCTGGGCGCGTGTATTTCAGAGGTGCGCGAGAAGTTCCACACGCGATTGGCCTGGGCGCATTTATTTCAGGGGTGCGCGAGAAGTTCCACACGCGATTGCCCTGGGCGCGTGTATTCCAGAGGTGCACGAGAAGTTCCACACGCGATTGGCCTGGGCGCGTGTATTTCAGAGGTGCGCGAGAAGTTCCACACGCGATTGTCCTGGGCGCGTGTATCTCAGG
This sequence comes from Ambystoma mexicanum, assembly GCF_040938575.1. NCBI lineage: Eukaryota > Metazoa > Chordata > Amphibia > Caudata > Ambystomatidae > Ambystoma > Ambystoma mexicanum. The sequence goes on from NC_090924.1 coordinate 308,468,660, forward strand.
GGTGCGCGAGAAGTTCCACACGCGATTGGCCTGGGCGCGTGTATTTCAGAGGTGCGCGAGAAGTTCCACACGCGATTGCCCTGGGCGCGTGTATTCCAGAGGTGCGCGAGAAGTTCCACACGCGATTGGCCTGGGCGCGTGTATTTCAGAGGTGCGCGAGAAGTTCCACACACGAATGCCCTGGGCGCGTGTATTTCAGGGGTGTGCGGGAAGTTTCACACGCGATTGGGCTGCGTGCGTGTATTCCAGAGGTGTGCGAGAAGTTCCACACGCAATTGGCCTGGGCGCGTGTATTTCAGGGGTGCGCCAGAAGTGCCACACGCGATTGGCCTGGGCGCGTGTATTTCAGAGGTGCGCGAGAAGTTCCACACTCGATTGCCCTGGGCGCATGTATTCCAGAGGTGCGTGAGAAGTTCCACACGCAATTGCCCTGGGCGCGTGTATTCCAGAGGTGCGCGAGAAGTTCCACACGTGATTGGCCTGGGCGCGTGTATTTCAGAGGTGCGCAAGAAGTTCCACACGCGATTGCCCTGGGCGCGTGTATTTCAGGGGTGCGTGGGAAGTTTCACACGCGATTGGGCTGCGTGCGGATATTTCAGGGGTGCGCGGGAAGTTTCACACGCGATTGCCCTGGGCGCGTGTATTCCAGAGGTGCGCGAAAAGTTCCACACGCGATTGGCCTGGGCTCGTGTATTGCAGAGGTGCGCGAGAAGTTCCACACGCGATTGGCCTGGGCGCATGTATTTCAGAGGTGCACGAGAAGTTCCACACGCGATTGGCCTGGGCGCGTGTATTTCAGAGGTGCGCACGAAGTTCCACACGCGATTGCCCTGGGCGCGTGTATTTCAGGGGTGCGCGGGAAGTTTCACACGCGATTGGCCTGGGCGCGTGTATTTCAGAGGTGCGCACGAAGTTCCACACGCGATTGCCCTGGGCGCGTGTATTTCAGGGGTGCGCGGGAAGTTTCACACGCGATTGGTCTGGGCGCGTGTATTTCAGGGGTGCGCGGGAAGTTTCACACGCGATTGGCCCGGGCGCGTGTATTTCAGAGGTGCGCGAGAAGTTCCACAAGCGATTGGCCTGGGCGCGTGTATTTCAGAGGTGCGCGAGAAGTTCCACACGCGATTGGCCTGGGCGCGTGTATCTCAGGGGTGCTCGAGAAGTTCCACACGCGATTGGCCTGGGCGTGTGTATCTCAGGGTTGCGTGAGAAGTTTCACACGCGATTGGGCTGCGTGCGGGTATTTCAGGGGTGCCGGGGAGTCCTACATGTGATTTGGCAGTGTGGGTCCTCCCAGGTGTCCCCTGTACACCCTCCACGGCCCCTGCAGGCAGCCCACACCACAGGGGACTACCCTGCATCCCTGGTCATGTCCCGCAGGCAGCCCACCCAACATGGGCATGCCCCCCAGCAAAGGCACATGTCTCCTTGCACTAATGATCACCAACTCATGTCCCCTTGCACTCCCACCCCCAGCATTACGGGGCACCTGCCAGCAGGCCCCCACTCATGTCCCACTCATGTCCCCCTGCACCCCCACCCCCCAGCATTGCGGGGCACCTGCCAGCAGGCCCCCACTCATGTCCCACTCATGTCCCCCTGCACCCCAACCCCCCAGCATTGCGGGGCACCTGCCAGCAGGCCCCCAATCATGTCCCACTCATGTCCCCCTGCACCCCCACCCCCCAGCATTGCGGGGCACCTGCCAGCAGGCCCCCACTCATGTCCCCCTGCACCCCCACCCCCCAGCATTGCGGGGCACCTGCCAGCAGGCCCCCACACATGTCCCCCAGCCAACATGTCATTACAATCTAGATCCCTGGCCCTTATGGTCAGCCCCCAAATGCCAAACACCCACCCGAGTATTGCATCCACCCACTTCGAAATGGCAATGACATGATGGAACCCCAATTGCAAGTTTGGAAATGAACACATGTCCCTCATATACACCCAATGGGTGTCAGTGAATCTCAAAACCCATATCATGATATGCATGATACCAATGAGATGATACTACACATTGAAGTCTGATGAAAAAAATGTTTTAAAAACAGCATAAATGGAATTAAAAATAAACAAATGACAATGGGAACAAAAAACCGAAAGCAGCATGTCCGTAAAATAATGAAAAACCACAAATCATAATCCAAAGGAAAGGTGTCAAAAGTCACAGTTCAAGAAAGTAAATCCAAGGTAAAAACAAAACCGAAAACCATTGATCCATGGGTAAATCCAAAAAAACCCACTAAAATCCAACAGTCAACTATATACAGCTAAACAATCCAGGGTCCATGATCCCAACTGAAGAAATGAAACCTATATAAAAATCCTACCTAATATAAAAAGTATTTACAAAAATGTGGTCCATAGTCCAAAAGGTCCAAAATAAATAAAAAAGCAAAGGAAACCTAACACTAACTACATAACTATTTACAAGGGCAGCGGGCTAGTCCGACGGCTCACTGGTTGTTGGCATGGGCCAGGGCATCATCGAACTCCTGTTCAATGGCTTGGAGGCGGGCATGTTCCCTGGCCCTGAGGTCTCACAGGGATAATGCAGTGTCCAGCTCCAACTCCCTGCGAAGACCCTCGAGGCACTCAGCCCGCCTCAGTGCCCTCCTCCGCCCTGACCATTGTGAGCCGTTCCTCCTCTGCCCGCTGCCGCTCCGCACCTATCTGCTGGCCCAACCGCTCCCACACGGAAGCCACTCCCATTCCAGGGTTCTCCTGCCCTCCGACCGATGCCTGCACCCCTGAAGTTGATGGCTCCGAGTCATGATGCCTCCCACGTCGAGCCTGCCGCTGCCTCTGACGCAACTGCCTGTGCCAGCACGACGGCATCCAGGCTGATGGAAACCACCAACGCCGTCGTGCACGTGCCCTGCCCGATGATGCCGTCACATCCTCCATCTGCTGGGGTCCAGTTGCTGGTGTGTCCACCCCTGCTGGACCTCCGACTCCCGACTGTGGCAGGAATGGGATCCCCACCGAGGTGGCTGCATTGGTCGGGGCAGGTCCACAGGGGGCCCTGGTGGCATCTGGGCCGGAAGACGGCATGGAGTACGACTGGCGCATAGCCTCCACAGAGGAGGAGAGGGTCGCCAGAGTGCCCGACACATGTACGAGACCCCTGACCATGACCGCTCCCAACTGGGCCACGTTGGCACGGTGCTCTTCGTGATGACGTGCGTGCTCCCCCCGACACCAATCAGGACCTTCTCTATACGGCCAGGGGTCCCCTCGTCCGCAGGTGGAGGGGAGTAAGATGACATGGACATCCCCCCTACCTGCGGACGGGCCTGGGATGGGGCATCCCTGCTGGTGCATGGTGGTGCAGTCACAGTGTCAGGGACAGTGACATGCACAGGCACCTCCACGGCAACCTGTGCTGCCTCCTGCCCCTGCCCCTGGACTGCACCACTTGCACCAGCAGGGATGCCCCCACCAGGCCCCATGTGCGGCTCAGTAGCGGCCTCTTCCTCATCTGTGGAAACCACCAACCTGGATGGCTCCACACCGTCTTCCGCCATTGCAAGTCCCTCTGGGGGCTCACCCACCCCTTCCGCTGCAGCCATGGGGGCATCCCCGCCGCTTAGCTCCACAGCGCCGTCTCCGCCCTCTTCTTCACTTTGCGCTGGGTAGAGGGAGACATAGAACACAAGCATCAGGGTACTGTACAATGGTCCCCTAGACAGGAAGCAATAGCAGATGAGTGGCACTGTCAAAGATCACTTCCATCATGTCCCTCCACAACACATGGGTCAGTGCAGGCAAAACACATGCAGTAACAGGCATGGCGCATGCTATGGACATAAGCAAACATGTCCATGGACTCTTGAAGCATACAATGTTGTTTTTGGACTCACATGCATCATGGGTCATGCCTATCACATGCACACACTTCAACGTACTTTCATCCATCTGGACTCATACACCCCAGACACAGTGGATGCAAGGATAACTAGGCTGCATCAGTGAATCTGAACATTGTCACAGACATGTGTAATGCATCCATGGCATTCACAAGTCACAGACACGCAGGTCAGAAATACAGACATGGACACCATACATGTACATGGCATCAGCACCCATCCCTCACCCACACCCATGTCCAGGAACAGAGACTGGCATGCTCTCATGTGTCCATTCCGCATAGGGCTCCCCATGTTACATTTAAACACATACACCAACCGTGTGCTTCACACATTACTGGTCTCACATGCATGACCATGATGTCCCTGCACACACACACGCGTACATGGCCTATGTCACACATACAGGCAAGTATCAGACAACCAGCACGCTGCAAAATGCCCTGTCTCACACAGCAATGCTTGGCCACTTACCGCTCGACTCCAGACGGGTCTGCCTCTCAAGGATCTGGGCATGGAGCGCTGGGCGTACGCGTTCCAGGACCCTCAGCTGGATGGTACTCATGCTGCCCCGGCCCCCCTCCACGAGGCGCCGGGCCTTTATGAGGGTCCTGGATCTGAAGTCCTCCCAGCGCTTCTTGACTTGCTTGATGTTGAGGGTTGCCACCCCCTCCGCGTTGATGGCAACCACAAAGTCGTCCCAGATCCTGTCCCGTCCTTCCTTGTCGGCGCATGGTGATCCGAAGAGGGCATCATAATGCCCCAGGACAAGCTCCACCAGGACACCAACTTCCTTCTGACTGAAGCTGGTGGCCCTCTGCCCCTCTGGCTGGGGGTCGCCAGTGGTCTCGGATGGTGTTTGCCCCGACATGGCGACCCCCGAGGCAGGCGTGGATGGGCAACTGGGTCCTGGGGCTGGGCTGTGGAGCTGGGCTGTGGAGCGATGGTATCCCAGTCGGGAGTCTTCTGTTCCAGCAGGGGTGGACACAACCCCTGCAGATGGCTGATGTGCAGGCACCAAATGGCAGGGCACAGTGGCAGCAGGCAGGCAGGCAGCAGCAGGTGGCTCGTGGGAGGCTGCTCAGGGCTCTGGGGGGCAGTAATTCGGCCTTTTGGGCAGGAGCGTGGTCTTCCGTGTGCTTACGCATGGCCAGCTTGATACGGAGTGATTTGGCACGTGAAAATTCTGCACGTCAGCATGTAATTCGAGGAAAGGCCCTTAGCGCGTAAGCGCGTCAGCACGCATACGCGATTCCATTGGACCAAAGGCCCTTAGCGCATATGCGCGTCTGTGACGTATCACGCACGGGCGTTGCTTTTCGTGGGTGCGGTGCGTGTGTTTTGCAGGCGTTGGGGTTCACACGCTATCACTTCACAGCAGGTGGGTGTTGGCTACGTGTTCTTCTACACGCAAGGCAGACCGTGAGAGGTACCCCGCTCCCCCAGGCCTGATTGCTTGTAAAATCACCTGCGAGCCCCTGAAATACACGCGCCCAGGCCAATCGCGTGTGGAACTTCTTGTGCACCTCTGAAATACACGCACACGCTCCCCCAGGCCCAATCGCGCGTGTTACTTCTTGCGCACCTCTGAAATACACGCGCCCAGGCCAATCGCGTGTGGAACTTCTCGCGCACCTCTGAAATACACGCACACGCTCCCCCAGGCCAATCGCGTGTGGAACTTCTCGCGCACCTCTGAAATACATGCGCCCAGGCCAATCGCGTGTGGAACTTCTCGCGCACCCCTGAGATACACGCGCCCAGGCCAATCGCGTGTGGAACTTCTCGCGCACCTCTGAAATACACGCGCCCAGGCCAATCGCGTGTGGAACTTCTCGCGCACACCTGAGATACACGCGCCCAGGCCAATCGCGTGTGGAACTTCTCGCGCATCCCTGAGATACACGCGCCCAGGCCAATCGCGTGTGGAACTTCTCGCGCACCTCTGAAATACATGCACACGCTCCCCCAGGTCAATCGCGAGTGGAACTTCTCGCGCACCTCTGAAATACACGCGCCCAGGCCAATCGCGTGTGGAACTTCTCGCGCACCCCTGATATACATGCGCCCAGGCCAATCGCGTGTGGAACTTCTCGCGCACCCCTGAGATACACGCGCCCAGGCCAATCGCGTGTGGAACTTCTCGCGCACCCCTGAATTACACGCACCCAGGCCAATCGCGTGTGGAACTTCTCGCGCACCTCTGAAATACACGCACACGCTCCCCCAGGCCCAATCGCGTGTGGTACTTCTCGCACACCTCTGAAATACACGCGCCCAGGTCAATCGCATGTGGAACTTCTCGCGCACCCCTGAGAGACACACGCCCAGGCCAATCGCATGTGGAACTTCTCGCGCAACCCTGAGATACACGTGCCCAGGCCAATCTCGTGTGGAACTTCTCGCGCACCCCTGAGATACACGCACTCAGGCCAATCGCGTGTGGAACTTCTCGCGCACCTCTGAAATACACACGCCCAGGCCAATCGTGTGTGGAACTCTTGCGCACCTCTGAAATACACGCACACACTCCCCCAGGCCCAATCGCGTGTGGAACTTCTCGCGCACCTCTGAAATACACGCACACGCTCCCCCAGGCCAATCGCGTGTGGAACTTCTCGCGCACCTCTGAAATACACGCGCCCAGGCCAATCGTGTGTGGAACTTCTCGCGCACCCCTGAGATACACACGCCCAGGCCAATCGCGTGTGGAACTTTTCGCGCACCCCTGAGATACACGCGCCCAGGCCAATCGTGTGTGGGACTTCTTGCGCACCTCTAATATACACGCACACGCTCCCCCAGGCCCAATCGCGTGTGGGACTTCTCACGCACCCCTGAAATACATGCACCCAGGCCGTTCGCGTGTAGAACTTCGCGCGCACATTTTTTTCCTGAGCAGGGACGCTACCGCCTGCTTTCGTGTGGCGGACATGTATGGGCCTGTGCGCGTCTTTGCCGTGCGCTGTTTTTCCCTATTCCATTCCATGAATACGTGTTGTAGGCGAGCGTGTGGGCGTTCCGCGCACTTGCCTCCTGTACTTCCCCCGTGACGCCCACATTTTCACGAGTTGTTCCCATTCTGCGTGTGACGCCCCGTGTTACGCCTACTTTTGTTGTGTGCGCCGCGCTATGTGCGAATTCGCTGTGGCCTTATCGCACGGCGTTCGATGACCTGTGCGCCAGCGTGCGCCAGTGTGCGCTGCGCACTGTTTCAGCGCACATCCCACATTTTGCGCGTGCACGGACTTCCATGAATAGGTGTGCGCTGTTTTCTATGCGATAATCGCACTTGCACTGCGATTTTCGCTATTTCACTGCGAATCGCACTTTTTCGCACGCGTGCGCCGTTTTTTCAGCGCACATTCATTCCATGAATCGGCCTGTAAACCTTTCAGAGGGACCACTAAATACCCAATCGCCTACCCTGTTTCCCACTCCCCCAGCCCTCCTTCCTAGCACAAAAACTCTGCAGATTACGCTGTAGTTTCAGGATTACAAATGCCACATCCAGCCATTTCCAGGATAGGAGCCATGGAAATGGGATTGTGGAGCGAAAGACACTCTTCGGTAAGGTTTGTGTTGTGGTGTGTACACAAAAGTACCTGAAGGTCTCTTTGTACAAAGAAGTGCAGAAGGCTATGGTGGAAGTGGGCAAGGTAATGGCCAGCATCCTGGGTGTATGCATGAACTGTATGTACTTGTTTGAAGTTCTTAACATGAATGCAGTGCTGTTTGTGAGTGATCATTTTTGAAGTGTGCAGTAAGTGGGGAAAAAAGCCTGTGCAGTACACAAGGAAAGTGGCTGGCATCCTACTGTTATGACTGCATTCTGGTATGATATCATATGATGTGCAATTGTATGCTATGGTATGCGTAATGCGCCTATACACGCAATTAGCAGAGCCCAATGAGGCTAGGGATGGGTGAACAGAGGGGAAACAGAGACAACAAACCTACTAGGCCAGGTGTGACTTACATCGCCCAAGTGCATGGGTGTGGGGAGGAGAAAATGCAGTACATGGGTAGAAGAAGAAATGACACTAAGTAAAATTACGGGCCAATTGTGCCAAGTGCAAGGATCAGTGCACACATCAGGTGGTGCAGGAACTGTTAGGGATACCGAAAACAGTCCCCAAGTGCGGGGTTTGCTAGAAAGGCAGTGCAGGGGTCTGCCTGGCTGGGGGATGTGCCATGGACCTGACATCACTGAGTCGCCAGGTAACCAGTGCAGAATCATTTTACGCCAGGCAGTCAGCCAGGGAGAGGAGGAGAAAAAGAAGACGCAAAGAGAAAGGCTTTGAGGTGCTTCCAGAACCGGCGATGGTTCTCCTCAAGTTTCAGGGAGGCAAGGAGGCTGTTGCAGAGGGAGGCCCCAGCCAAAAAAAAACATCTACCACCAACTGGTTGCTTGCAATAGCGATTGACCCTGAGGGAGTTGGAGGCGGATGAGGGAAGACCTTGAGCACGAAGATGTATAGTAAGTGAGAGTTGAAGGTATTGAGGTCCCAGGGCCCAAAAGGCCTTGTGCATAATGCAGAGGGTTTTCACCTTATTCCTTGCAGCCACTGGGAGCTATTGCAGACATTTCAGTGCAGAGGAGATACCATCCCAAGTCATGCAGTCCTCTTCTGAATGCGTTGCAGAGGGCAGAGAGTAGAAGTGGGCAGATTTAAAAAGAGCCAGTTGCAATAGTGCAGCCTAGACAGAAGCACAGCTATGCAGACAGTGACCTTTTGGAAACTTGCTTTAGGTTGGTAAGATACATGCAGTGCTGCTTTTGGAGGCATATCTTTGCGATTTCTGTAGGAGATGATTCAGTGGGGAAAACATTTTGTAGCATTGTCGGAAGGAAAGCAGAGAGCTCCTGTATCAATATTACAATGTATGATATGGGTAAATTAAAACCTTGCAAGCACATACCACTGAAGTGCCACTTGATGGTAGGGGATGGGACAAAAAAAGACAGTATGCTTTTAGAAAATGTAATGGACGCTCAATGGCAGATATTGTGCGCAGAGGCACTTATAACACAGTGGTAAACATACTGCAGAAAAAGTTTTCATATCTCCATTCTATCGTGATGGGTGCGCATGTGGAGGCATGTGGATGCACAAATCTTGCATTCTTTCACTTAACTTTCTACTGCACGTACTTTCGAGTGACAGGACACTTGCAGTCATGATTTTGTAACGGTACTTATGAAGTGTTGTGCAGAACTGAAAGTATTATATGTTAACGTCTTGGATGGCATTGGTGGAATCGTTTGTGTCTATTTACCCGTACCCAGTGAGGTAGTGGTGGACAAAATATAGTGGAAAGGGAAGTCGGACTGCTCCTGTTTTACTGGGGTGCGACCCTCGCAGTACTTTGGAAATAACACGTGCCACAATCTGTGCTTCTCACCATCCTGGCCAATGCACATGGGACTTTGGAGATTATCCAATCAGGTACTGTGGGCGTGGTTCACAGGAAGGGGCGGTCATACTGTTGTACATTACTCTGCGTACTGAGACTGGTTGACATGGCGAAACGCACTGTCTTGACTTTGGGTGATGCTGTGCAAAGGACAGACGTGCGCTCCCACAACTAATGTAAAGTGCATTAGAAGATGCGTCCATGCGGCCAGTACTGGAGTCCTACGGCTACCCGCCTTGTGATTACACATACGCCGGCCAGGTGCAGTCTCCCTGCAAAACTCCATATTGCTTACCTGCACTGATCTCGGACAGTAATGTGCTGCACAGAATCACCATGCAATGTTAACACAAAAAGAAAAACCACTCACATCCTCACCAACACTTAAAATGGCCACCTTCAATTTGTAAAATACACCGACCCGACACTATTAGCAAAGGGAAGGGGTAACACAAATGGATACATACACAGGGGAATTTGGGCTTTCAACAAGTTTGTTATGAGGGCAGCCAAGGAATCCGTGACAAAACATTGTTAACGGGACATTATGGTTCAGTTGCGGTACCAAAATTCTATCACCTTTACAGAAAACACTATGCTAAAGCAATGTTCTGTTTACAGTGCCCTTCTAAAAACCTATCAAATTCACTAACAAAAAACATTGTTAAAGGGACGTTTTGGTTAAGTTGAGCTATTAAAAACCTATCACCTTTACTGAAAACACTATGCTAAATCAACGTTCCGGTTACAGTGCCCCACTAAAAAGCTATGAAATTCACTCCTAAAAAACATTGTTAAAGTGACGTTATGGTTAAGTTGTGCTACTAAAAACCTATCCCTTTGACTCAAAAATCTATGCTAAAGGAAGGTTCTGGTTACAGTGCCCTCCTAAAAACCTATCAAATGCATTGAAAAAACTTCAGTAAACGGACGTTCTGCTTCAGTCACCCTAAGAGCAACCTACCAAATTCAGTGCAAAAACTTTTGCTACAGGGACTTACAGTTACTTTGCGCTAACAACACCCTATCCACACTATGGTTACGAGTAAAACAAAAAAAAACAGAAATTTGCCAGTTATGGTAAGCTAAGCAACCATAACTCGCACCACCACTGTGCACGTGCCAGCATTGCTAACATTCTCAATATACTTCAACATAGGTATGCATATTGGTGCATCAAGCCAAGACCAGAGCTTCTTCTGGGGGAAACAGTACTGTATAAAAGTGGTAGGAACCCAGTGTATATATTCTCCTTTCTTGTTAAATGGCATCCAAAGATACTTGTTTGGAAGGTTACACTCTAAAAGCATATTCTTGCATTTGCTGATACAAAGTTAGATTGGCCTTACTGCTAAGACTAACACCCATGACATGAAAGATGACATCACAAATGTCATTGATGTCATCACTGATGTTTAGATAGATAGATAGATAGATAGATAGATAGATAGATAGATAGATAGATAGATAGATAGATAGATAGATAGATAGATAGATGTGTATATCTGTGTGTGTGTATACATATATATATATATACTCACTGGATAGGCCACAAAGCACATTTTGTTCGATCCGTCCGATAATGGCAAGAATACCTGATACTCCCGAACAAAGAGGTTCAGTGACTGATCTCTTTGACTAAACAAGGTCTGATGGAGGTCAACACACAACGATTCCCGGGGAAGGGTCGAGTAATTTATAATAGATCCTTAAGTAAGCTATATTTACATATTTACAATATTTACATAGGATCTCCATGAAAGTATGCTCAGATCATGTCTTAAAACAACAAAGGGAAGCACTTCTGGGAGACCTAAAAGACAATTCTAGAACCTACTCTCAAGCCTGTTCAGCTGGCTCCAAACGACTTCCAACAGCTCTATGTCGAATCGGTGTCATGGTATATTTACAACATTTTGAAAGGATTTTACTCGATTGAGCACGGAGAGGTGCTAGTTTTGCTTTCAGCCTAGAAACAATATCCCAAATATATTAGTTCATTTGTCAGGCTAATGCGTGAGCCTTCTCTTTGCCATTTCTGGGTGCACCTTGCCCTTGATTATGTTGCCATCAATAGAGCAGATTTACATTTGGTCTCTGATTCAGCCTACAGGGTGTTTGTTCGGTGTCATTTGGTGGACCTTAAATTGACACAGATTATGTCAGGTGAGAAAGCCTGCTAATTAAAGCCCTATGTCAGAGCAAAAAAAGCGGGATGATTGTTTACAAAGTAACTACATATTAGCAATGAATTCAAGAAAAACACTATGCTGAATATTTTGATTTGTACTGAATTAAAGAAATCTTACAAATTAAGTTCCCATGTCATAATGGTGTTGATTGAGACTGACATCATGTGATTGAAGTTTATGGATCCATCTGTGTTCCTTTTATGTAAGATATTTATTAATTTCAGTTTTTCTAGTGGTAAAGTATCTAATGTCCACCATTTAATGTCATCTGATGAATGGTTAGCTTACAAATAATGATCTACCAATGGTGCACCGATGATTTTGTTGCAAATGCTCGAGCGATACGCAATCATTCTTGTTCTGGCTGTTTTGCCTCCATATTGTAAGCCACAAGGGCACTGTATGCAATAAATTACATTTTCTGTTCAGCAATTAAAGAAATAGTGAGGATCCCAATTTTTCCCAGCAATTTCAAAGGATAGTGTTTTAGTAGTAAATTAGCAACAGAGACAGGTTGATTCACATACCAAACGGGCATCATTAGTCTTCAAAGTTGTTTCCAGTAGCAGTTCTTGGGGTATGTGTCAGGTTATTTTGCACGGTGAGGTAACCAATTTCCTAGGATAGCCATGTTATAGAAGATTTTGGTCAAGGATTGTGGCATGTTTTTTAAAAAATCTTCCACGGAACTACAATTTCTTCTTTTGTTATTAATGTTCTTTGGTTAACAAAGTAACCTTTAACAAAGCATACAGAAAAAAACAATATAAAAAGAGAAGCAAATTAACAATAACAAATTAAAAAACATGAAATTAATCATTCATAATATCATGTTACTGGTTCTAAAACTTCTTTTAAAAAGTGAATTGTGGCAACCAACCAGTTATTGCGACCATAAGAATTCATAATAAATTGTCACACTCTTTCGGTAGGGACCTAGGATTAATGTTGAAGGAGGTGACCAAAGTAAACATATGCCTCCCGTTCAAAACTCTGCAGTGCAATAAAATATGTCCCAAGGTTTCCACCTCATCTTGCAAGGAGCAAAATCAGCACAATGGCAAGGCTCTGGATTTTTCATTCCTAGCACCCATAATTATGTTAGTTGGGAACAGGTTTTGTGAAACCAGAATCAAAAATATCGAGGCTGAGTACCCCAAAAGGAAATACACCGCACACGGGTTACAAAGGAACATACAAAGTACTTTATTTTATACTGAATCCAGTTAGAAAAACAGAGCAAAATCATATAGCTATCGGCCCTCAGTACAACACAACAAACTCCAGCGTGGTTCAATGTGTTCCGTGAGAGACGTTGTACATTAGAATGCATGTGCTTTTTATGCACTTGATGGGCGCATTGTCCAGCCCGACTTCGGGTTAATATTCAATTTTAATACATCACCGATCTAGGGTTCGTGCCAAGTCTCAAACAACCGCATAAAACTGGTTTGCCTTTAATACATGTATCAACAAGCCTATGCAATAACTGTGTATTCTAAGATTTTCCATACAGGCATTCTTATACATTAATATAATGTAGTTAAACAGATGTTCTTTGTTCAGTATTTGAATACATTGTCTCAACACGTGCTTGTGGATTAGTTTCATTGCACGAGTAATCCTTCTTCACATAGGTCAAGGAAGGACAAGGTCTCAGTTCACAACCTCAACAAGTGGCCTGAAGGCAAGTTACACATTAGCTATGTACAGAGGTCAAGATGGCACATGTTGTATTCTGGAATGACATCGTCCACCATTTTAACTCACAAGGTGACTTTTACACCACGAATCCTAAAATGGCGGCTTGACCTAAAATGGCGGCTTACATGGATTTAAGGTCAGGACCTTGCAACACGGATTTCTTTCACAAGCGACTTTCGAGCAGCTTGGCGTAGGCCAATATTAATATATTTATTAAAATAAGAGGCACAATATACTTTCTCTTTCGACAAACCCTCCTTTTGGCCTATGCCAAGTGCTAATAAAAAAAAACTACTTTGGATCTCCTTGCAAATAACTCCATGCATCATTGTCCATGCACCCTGAATCACAGTCGGAAATATCTATTGCCATTAGGTCATTTGCTAAAATATCCTTCAACACATATTCTTTGGAAGTCTTACCTGGGGCATACACTCTATGTCCTATTGAACCTATCGCTTGTGCGCAACATCCCCCTAGCATTGAACACATACCATGTAGACACTGAATACAGCAACAAAGAAACAACAGGATTCCCAAAATAATTAATAAGACCGAAAGTACCTTCCAACCCAAAGATCGCAAGAAGTCCCAGAACCAAGCTCTTAGATCCCAGTTTCCCTCGGGAACATGCACTTCGGAACTAAGGATGTGCAGATTCTGTATTGCCTTGAATATAGTTGGGGAGGAATCTCGTACGAAAACACAGCAAGCGGACCCCACTAATTTGCACACTCCACCACGCTCAGCTAAAATGACATCTAATGCCATTCGGTTTTGAAGTGCTACTAATCTTATCGCCTTCTGTTCTAACGTCATATTATAGAGTATATCCGGTTGATGGTTCTCTCCAGTACTCTTGCTAGTTTTCTGATATCTTCGGAATTCGCTATCTGCCCCCAAAATGGCACAACTGATTTAGCTATATCTCCCAAGATTTGTGCTGGGGTGTCACCATTCTCATCCCGCCGTGGACGAGCCTTTGAAACTTCTCTTGTACTAGCTATAAACACCCCAGGTAACAGGATCCCTAAATAACGGGTTCCCTGCCAATCCCTGGGCAACCATGGGAATGCTACATTACCGCAGACAAAGTAGACAGGTTTGCCTACATACAAAGGTCTGTTCTCCCCAGTCAAATTTGCAACGTTGGCACAACCTAGAAAATTTCCCATTGACTAAGTTCCATTCCTCTGTATGCAAAAAGAAACTGAATCGGGGCTATGGTTAACAGTGTAAGAAGGAGGCATTGCGTCCTTATTGCCTATTGGAGCCATTTTAAAGGAAATCAAATATTGGAAAAGACGAGACAGTTTATCAGAAGGCCTAATAGAAGCAACATGCGGTTTACTCCTATTTGCAAAAAGCGAGCATCTCAGGGGAGTCAAAACACATTTCTCAAAACTATTCAAATTGGTGCCATCAAAGTTCCCTGAGATGCTATCATTCCATCGGCCAAAAAACAGTGCTCTAAGAGAAGCATAGCAAGCAGTTGTCAACGGTAAAGGATGAATATACCAACCTAGCCCCTTATCCCCATGTTGCGGTAAATGTGAGCAGACCCAACAATTAGATTTATTAAAAATGGCATGTGTAGCATTCATGATAAGCAGTAAAGTGTTATTGTGGTACCTTTGTCTGTGCTGGGAATCCCGAGGGGATAAAGTATGTAAATGTACAAAGGGAGTAGGAACAATGGGTGCACTTTCAGTAGGCAACAAAAGTTCTAAAGAGTGAGTTTCCTCGAGGTACCACAATTCTAAGGCAGCGACTATTAAAAAACCAAATATCATTATAAGAATACAGCAATACATTTTTTGGGCCCAGACATTTTGTCCATTGTCCCGGTTGGTCACCCCCTTAATTACAAGTCCCATACGAGCGGTGGCGAGCATCGTAGTCTTCAAACGGACGCTCCAAAGTTTGTTGCTGGCGACCTCCCGGTCCTTCCACAACCCAAGCCAACAGAATCCCCTTTCTCAAATTTGGGCAAAAAGCAAGCCCTCAATGACTCTTTTCCTTCTCCGAATGCACAGCCAAACCGTGCCGTAAGTCTATCAGATGCACAGCAAAACCGTGCCGTAAGTCTATCAGGTGCACAGCAAAACCGTGCCGTAAGTCTATCTTCGTGGTCGTAGATTATACCATACTTTTCCTGGTACTGTTTGATCCGGAAACAATATGTCGTCACTTCCTGCTGGAAGCAACGTGTCGGAGGCAAATGAAGGGGCTGAATTTGAAACAGCCGTTCTCGGGTGCAAAATTTGTGGAGAGTGCAGAGACAAAATGGCAGCTTACCCAAACCTCCCAGGCTCGAGATATTCTCCGACACACTCTCAATGCTGCTTACTGCTTTGGGATCATTGGTTGCAGTGTCAGCGAGAGGTTCTGTTTCTTCTGTAACGTGTGGCACAGGTTGAGGAAGTTTCTTGATGTGGGACGCGTGGATCCAATTCTTTCGGCCAGCGACCCACACCGCTGTCTGGGTGACCAACAGGACCTGGAATGGGTCACGCCAGCGAGGCGCGAGGCAGGAGGTGCGCTCAAATGATTTGACGAGTACCCAACTCCCAGGCCGTATGCTGTGGCCCGGGCCCTTGTATCGCACACATAAAGCTTCTCGTACCTGGTGATAAATCAAATACAGGTTTTTAGTCAATTGGCTTCAATAATCTGAAAGTAGTACATTTTCGACATTTCTTAACGAGTTACATTTAGGAAGGTTCCAAATATTGGCAGGTCTCCCCATTACCACCTCAAATGGAGAGAGCCCAGTCTTAGTTTGAGGGGTTGTGCGCATAGATAACAACACGATTGGTAAGGTGTCTGGCCATTTTAGTTTGGTGCCGGCACACGTCTTAGCGAGCTTGTTCTTGATGATACCGTTGTGTCTTTCCACTAGTCCAGCGCTTTGAGCATGTCTGGCCGAATGGAACCATTTGTCAATTCGTAATGCTGTACAAATCTGTAGAATTACAGCGGCAACAAAATGTGGACCATTGTCCGACCAGATAACTCTTGGCAAACCGAACCGTGGAAAGTATTCTTTTAACATGATTTTTGCAGTAGTCATAGCTGTCGCATCTTTAACAGGGAAAGCCTCAACCCATTTACTAAAAGCACAGATAACCACCAGTACATATTTCGTATTATTGCATCGTTCCATTTCAATGAAATCAAAGTGGATCACTTCAAAGGGGACAGAGGGTGGCCCAAAACTACCTCTTGGAGTTACTGTCCCCTTTGCCACATTGTGTTGCAGGCAAATCATGCACTCCCAGACATAGCGCTGGGCAATTTTTGAAATTTTGTCATTTACCCAAACCTTCTCTAACATTTTTGTCATTTGCTGAGCACATACATGTGTAGGACCATGGGCCATGATGACCATCATCATGACGTACAGGTCAGGGAGTAGCCATTTCCCTTCTACTATGTCCACCCAACACCCGTCATCATCAAGTTTCCCCAAGCCTTTAGCCCACCTTTTGGATTCTTCTAACGTGCCATCAGCTTGGATATCCCGTACAGACCCAACACCCTCATCTATTGTATAAGCATCTACAGATTCCCTTGAAACATACATCTCCATAAGGAGATTGGTTGCAGTTTGCCTAGCTACCTGATCAGCGAAAGCATTCCCTTTCCCTATATCATCTGTAATCTTTCGATGTGCTGCACATTTCATAACTGCTAACTGAATAGGGAGCGGAAGCACTGAAAGTAGTTGTACTATTAGGGAGCCATGTTGAATTTTGGTGCCATGCGAAGTTAAGAACCTTCTCTCTGACCAAAGTCTCCCAAAGTTGTGGACCACCCCAAAGGCATACTGGCTATCAGTATATATATTTACTGCAAGCCCATCGGAAAGTTCACAAGCTCGGGTCAATGCTATAATCTCTGCGGCCTGTGCAGAATTATGCGCGATTCTCTTAGTTTCCACAACCGTACTCAATGTAGTGATCGCATAAGCAGCTGTGGATGTACCATCCGGAAGTTTAAAGCAGGAGCCGTCACAAAACATTTCTCCTTGTGGATATCCAAGGGAGTATCTTTCAAATCAATTCTACCCTTTGTCTCTTGTTCAGTCATATATAAACAATCATGTGGCACTTCATTGCCGCAAGTAGCATCTTGCGGGAAAGGTAGGAGTTCAGCCGGATTAAGGACACAACACCTCTTAATTTGAATGTGAGCAGCAAACAAGATCAATTCATATCTTGTCAACCGTGCAGAAGTGAGGTAATGCGTTTGAGTTCGGTTCAGTAGAACATCTACAGAGTGAAGCACCATCAGGGTTAGATCATGGCCTAGGACCATTCCCTCACTCTGTTTTACAGACGCGGCAGCAGCAGCGACAGCGCACAAACATCTTGGCAAAGCGCATGCTACAGGATCAAGGGCGGAAGAAAAGTAACCGCACGGCCTATTCTTTGCTCCATGTTCCTGCGTTAATACAGCCAAAGCACATCCATCACATTCATGCACAAATAACACAAAGGCCTTTTCATAGTTTGGTGTGCCCAAAACTGGTGCAGAGCATAATGCAGTCTTAAGCAAGTCAAACGACTGCTGGTGTACCGCCTTCCCTGGTAATGTCGGAGAAATGGCCGACATCGGTTTGATCACTAATGAGAAATTCAGGATCCACAACCTACAGTAAGAAGCCATACCTATCAAGGCTCTAACTTCCTTCTGTGTATTTGGGACAGACATACCAGAAATGTGTTTTATTCTTTGAGGTGTCAATCTTCTTCCCTCCTTTGACAGGAGATAGCCTAAATAGGCAACATCCTGACAACAATATTGAAATTTTTTAAGCAAAGCTTTGTGACCATGCTTAGCTAGATGAATAAGTAATGACACAGTGCCCTCCTTACAGGCACTCTCAGAGTCAGCAGCTAGAAGTAAATCGTCAATGTACTGAAGCAAAGTACAGGTAGAGGGCAATTCAAGGGTATAAAGTTGTTCTTTCAAAGCCCTACTATAAATGCTAGGACTCTATGTGTACCCTTGAGGTGCATGAGTAAATGTAAACGAGCGTCCCCCTAAGGTGAACGCGACAAATATCTACAATCCTTGTGTATAGGAATACTAAAGAACGCATTCTTTAAGTCTACAACACTAAAGTAAGTAGCTGTAGCTGGAATCATGGTTAGGATTGTCGTTACATCAGGCACAATTGGAAATTGTGGTGCCACGACTTTATTAATGGCACGTAAATCAATTATGAAACAGAATGGTATTACATTATCGCCTTTCTTGTACACAGGTAAAATCGGACTGTTACACAAACTTCCTGAAATTTCTTCAATCACCCCGCGATGCACAAAATCGGAAACAATACATTTCAAAGCTTGCTCGCCCTCAACCGAAATCTTATACTGGGGAATGCGTGGCAGCTCAATTCCATGTTTCAAAACTATTTTGACAGGCTCAATCTGTAAAACACCAACATCATTGTCGTCGACAGCCCACAAACTCTCTGGTACATCAAGAAATTCTGGAGGCAAAGGTCTAGTCAAGAATTGCGAGGCAGAAAATTGCTATGGTGAAATCGTCAAGCGCACTCCATCAGAAGAACAATAAATCACTGCATTTAATTCTTTTAGCAGATTCAACCCCAGCAAGTTCTCTCCGCAATCCAAAGTCAACAGAAATGGACAATGATCCGTAAAGGGACCCAAAGAAAGGTATCGGCATAGAAACCGGACAAACAACTGGTGTGCCAGAAAACCCTACAGAAACATTGGTTTGCCCTGACAGTGGAATGTTTGGAACCTGTGATTGATCAATGGAAAACTTCTGTGCTCCAGTGTCTATCAAAAACTGATGTTTCCTATTTCCCACCACCATTTCAACGTAGGGACCTTTCTGATTGACGGGAATAGGTGTAGGTTCCAAACCTTGCTTCGGGCAATCCTAACAAAACAAAATATCATCAAAAGGAAGTTCTTCAGATAAATATGCAGCGGAAGGATGATCAAATATGTTCCTGGTGTCCACACTCGGAGTCTGATTGTCCTGTGAAAAAGGTTGCTGAGGGTCCTGTGTAAACTGAACTCTACCAGGGCCACCTACGCCCGGGCGACCTCTGGATCGCCTACCCATATTACCAAATGTATTATTCGACCTTTGTTGAAGGACTGGGCATTGTGCTCGCCAACGACCCTCTCGACGACAATAAGCGCACTGGTTAATGTTCACAGGACCAAAGGGCACATTCCCCTGTGGGACATACTGACCTCTAACCTGAGAACTACCCCCTCTGGAGCCCCTAACAATTTGCTGCAATAGCACTTTAGTTTTTAAATCGCCTCTCCGTTTTTAAATCCTATCTTTTTCATTATTGACACGATTCTCGTAGTACTGAGCCATGTGCAGTACTTCTGATTTTGATTCCGCCTGCCAAGCGCTCTCAGAAGACATAATTTGTGACTGGATGTCAGGCAGCAATCCACGTACAAATTTGTCCACAAATAATCTTTTCCCAGTCTCCGTGCCTAAGTCTTGTCCACTGAAATCCGAGAATACCTGCTTGAACCGATTAAAGAACTCGGTAGCACCCTCAGACTTTCCTTGGACACAAGCCGTAAGCTTGTACCAAATAATTCTCTTTTCGAGAATTATCGTTTTTAATTTAGCAAAGATTCTATCAGGCAGAGTTAATATCACCTGAGGTGGCCTTTTGCCAGCTGGCCTTTCCCCATCAAATCTAGTTATATTCACCCATGTATCTCCCAACCCGGGTATGTCGTCAATAGATCTAACTTGTTTCCATAAATCTATGGGCAGGAGTACAGGAAACAACAAATCAATGTCACCTAAGGTGAACACTGAGGACTGCAAAACGGATTATATCTCTTTATAGAACCCTGTCGGGTTTTTCCTAATATCAGGAATAGATTGCCTAATAGTATTCACTTCCTGTCTTGAGAACGGGACATGAACAAACTGCGATACATAATATGCGGGAATGTCCACAGCGACTATACCCCATGCAGCATCGGCCGCAATCTCAAGCTTTGGGACAAATGTCGGAGGAACCTCTCTCATAGGCAACTGAGATCTAGGGAACTCCGAACGCTTACTAAGCAGCAGAGCTAAATCAAGCGCTAAAGCAGTCGAAGAAGTGTCAAGTGAAAAAGCCCTCTTATAAATACCCAGTAACTCTGTGGGACATCTAATCTTTCTCTTTACATATTCATCCTGTAGGTACTCTACCATTACCTGTATCACTTTTCTCTGCATTTCTATATGTGTCATATACCTCAACTGGAGTTATCGATATGTCTGAAATCCATCTAATTGAGTCTTTCTTACAAATTTGTATTTCCTCCGATATCGGTTTACGACACGGAAGGAACCGTTTCTGTACATACATATTTTCCTCTTCGTCATCCTCATTCTGTAACTTTTCTAACTCCTTTCTATACCCAAACAACCTCTCTAAATGCTCATTTACCTTCTCCACAATGTCTCTAGATAGCGCTAGAGTATTTAGATCCCTTAACCCTTGCGGAAAATCTGCATTATTTAATCTTCCCCACATTATACATAACTGAATCCCTAAATCTTCAATAAAAACATTTTTCTCTGGAAAATTATCCGTATTACAAAGTGTGGCAAAACGCTAGCTTGATCATCCTTCTCCATACAATGCTTAGCCCATGCAATTAACTCACGTTTCTTCTCCGGTGGTACGGTATTGCGAGTAACAACCTTTGTTCCTGTACCTCGATCGATTACAAGCGGCTCAGGACCACTTGGAAGAGAGGGAGCAGGCATATTTGATGGAGGTACTATAACCAGCACGATAAAAAGAGGTGGGGGAGCTGGAGGAAGGGGAACATTAGGCTGAGCAAGAACAACGGGAACAACAACAGGCGGAGCAGGAATAACAGGAGGAAGAGGCAAAGCAGCAGGAAGAGAACATACAGAGGTGGCGCAGAGGCACCAGGCCTTCGTTCATTTAATATTTTGTCAATAAACTCATCAGAAACATGAAGATCTTTAGAAGGATAGATTTTCTGAATACCGAGTGAAAAAGCCCTATCCAGATTTTTAGTCGCCTCAGACTGTTTGTCCTGATCATATAACAACGCTTTTTCAGTGTTCATTTTATGACGGCGTGCATGTTTCTCTCTACTTTTAAGTTGTTGCAACGCTTCTTTTTTCCAATTCTGCAAAACATCAAATGCTGCAGGTCTAGCCTTTTTCTTTAATAGAATTGACTCTAAGGGCCTCATTACACGGAAGGCGCTAACATTACCGGTGACCGTTAACCCTTACCGCCTTACTACGAGGTCCCTTTGCGGGACCCGACCTTAATGGCTGGTGTAGACCAGCCATTAAAGTAGGGACCCGCAAAGGGACATTGGTCCTAATTGGGGTACCGCAATTTGCGATACCGTAATTAGCGCCTTCCCCATTCCCATTATCCCCTATGGAGCAAAAATGGGAATGGGGAAGGGCCATGGCGGCATGGGGAATTACCGCCCCACCAACCTCGGAATGGGGTGGTAATTCCCCATTCCGCCATGGCGGAATCAGTAAATTACCGGCATGAACCATGGTGCTAATAGCACCATGGTTTAGCACCTACCGTGTAATGAGGCCCTAAATACTCAATACGAGGGATTTCAAAACTACCATTGATTGGCCACTGAAGTTCGGAGGCATGTCTGGTTTGTCTGTGCAAAATGTCATTAAATACTATACTTCCAATGCCATGCTTACAGTACATAGTACATGCCAGTGACCCCTCCTGTGGTGCGGGATGGCTAAATTCCAAAGATTGTCTATCACTGCCGAATAATGCCCTAAAGCAGGTAGACAATTTCCCAGGCATATCTCAAATTCTTGGTGTTACCTGGTCAATAATTCTGTCTGCAGATACAATGCGCCAAAATTCAAATTGTCAGGGTTAAATTAAGAATTGGGTCACGACTCACCTGACCAAACCTAAGGAGGTCCGATCCGATTTCTAAGAATCTTACCTAACTAATCTTACCTTGTGTATGGTGATTTCGGCAAATCTGCCCGCCTCGATAAGTGGACCCTCGTCAAGATGCTGTCTCGGACCACACGCTTATCGTCCAAGGATCGGGTCGTGCAGCGCTGCTGAAGTGTCGCGTCTCGTTCAGGGCGCCCCTTATGTCACACCGTCCGATCCCGGTCCAATAGTGTGCGTCAACTTTCAACAATCCGGCATCAATCTTGAGGGTCCCTATTCGGGCGCCAACTGTGAAAACAGAATCAAAAATATCGAGGCTGAGTACCCCAAAAGGAAATACACCGCACACGGGTTACAAAGGAACATACAAAGTACTTTATTTTATACTGAATACAGTTACAAAAACAGAGCAAAATCAGATAGCTATTGGCCCTCAGTACAACACAACGAACTCCAGCGTGGTTCAAAGTGTTCAGCGAGAGACGTTGTTGTTAGGAAAAATTCTCTGTTTAGGCTGAATTTCTCAACCTAGTGAGTCCCCCAGCAGCTTTGCTGGATTTTTGGGTTTATTTTTTCTCCTGCCAAGAGTAAGACTCTTTTACCCTCACTCTTGGGCATGATTTGAGTGTGTTTCTTTGAATCTAGATGTGTTTAATGGGCTATGGGGTCTTTTACCCCATAGGGCTTCATGTGTTTTTGTGATGTGTGTTACACAGCACCCTCAGTGCAGTAACACAGGGGTGTCATAGTGACCCCCCAGTATAGACTCCATACCCTGGGACTGACTACTGTCTCCCAGGGCATGTAAAGTCACCATTGACTTTACTAGTCTTAAATTCTGAACAGAACCAGTACAAACCATCATATTGTGGACGTACTGGCTGGGGCAATTCAACTGCCCCAGGGTCTGTTAGTCGAGGGGGCACGTCTCCGTCCCCCCTGATCGAGTTTTGGCTGGTGGCAGTGGATACTACTTTTTATATTCAACCGCGAATATTTTCCTATGGGTTTCCCATTGTTTTAGGTTACTACCTTTATTTAATTATTTACGGTAGCCTCGAACATACCGCCGGTTTATTTAATTAATATTAATTCTCTGGTTGGTATTTTTTGCCAAAACTTGATTCTAAAATGGCGTTTGTGTTCTCTTCTGTGACTCCAACCCAAGTTGAGCCCTTTGTTCCACTTTTTGGCGGGCTTCTCCACAGAAGCCTTCCAAAGTGGTGCCACTCTGTCTGGGGTACTTAGGAGGGCTGGAGGGGGATTTAGGCACCCTGGACTGAGTTGCCTAGGCAACTCAAGTCGCACTCCGTCCTGATTGGCCCAAGTGGTGAGCCGGCCGGCTCACCACTTAGCACGTTTGAGTGACAGCTAGGCTGAGTGAATGGGGGTTTTCTGCATAAAAGCAGGGCTTTGGGGACTGGAACTTCAGAAGTCGCCACAGGACCTAAGAATCCGACGAGGGAGAAGCTGAGCCAACCTGCCATGACACCACCACCGGTGGAGCCCTGCTGGACCGTCTCACCACTTTACCCAACGACAGAGGAGATCTCCCGCCGGAGAGTCTTCTTCCTTTGACTGGTGGGGATAACCAGTTTCACCGTCTTTTCACCTTCCCGACGTACCTCGTGGCCGCCTTGCCTGTGCCAAGCACCCCGGCAACCGGGATACCACATTTTACCACGACCGCGAACAAAGGTACCACCTTTAACCGGAAAACTCCGCGGCTGGTTTCTTCCCTGGTAGTGCAACGACCTTCATCTTTCCTCCAAGTCGAGATCTTCTCTTCCCCTGGACGACGATGCGACTTGCACCCACTGCCAGGAACAACTGCCACCGCTGGAGGATCCTTCCCACTTAAGGTACCGTGTCCCGCCCGGCTTCCCTTGCTACCGACTGTACGGGGTAGATTTAGCCCCCGGCTTTCGAACCTGGGTTAGCCTGGGACACCCTGGCTAAACTTTCCTAAAGCCTCTCTAAACTCTTTTTGAACCCTCTGCAAGACTTTCAAAGCCTAGTGTAACTGTGTGATCTTGGGCGCATTTGTGCTCTGCTCTCTCTAAGAGTGGGCCCAGCCTTTGGACTTTGGTTCACCAGTGACTTTTGCTCTTCTGCCTTGCTAACAGTGTTCCTGAATCTTAGAGTGGTGTACCTTTCCATATTCTGTCTTTTTCCCTCCCTTTCTCACAAACTTATTGGAGTGCCATCTAGTTAAGCGCTCACCTCTGTATGAAAATAAGTGGTGTTTTACTGTGACTTATCTGATAAGGAAAAAGGGGTGTATATATTACAATAGTAACTGTGTTTAGAATATTTTACAATAAGAATGCTGGAGTGTTTCAAACAGTGCGTTTTTAAATAAATAATTATATACTTTGATACCAAAGCTCTGGTCAGTGTTTGCTTGTATTGGTGTGTCTGAGTGCCTATTGTGTATACTTTGCATACTGCCTAACTCTTCTTGAGAGAAGCAGGACTGCTCAGCCACAGCTACCAGGCAATTCTGGGTGGTACAGACTGCTACCAAGTGGGTTTACTGCCAACACCTGTAGTCTTAAATCTTTTGCAGTGTTCCCTAAGGGAACTGCACAGGTTTCTGCCTAACACTGGTGTACAGCGGTGGGATTTGTATTGAGTATACATTTTAGAGTGCTTTAGGATACCTTAGTACAACTAACCACAAAGCTTAGCACTGAAAAAGTAATCTTTCTAACATGTGAACTATGGAAAATTATAGTCAAGAGTCCCTTGCTACAAAAACTGCTGATTGTTTAAGAGTTCTATGTAAGCATAAGAATCTCCTGACTAAAGGCCAGAAAATGGAATTGATAGAAAGGTTGTTAGCTAACCAAAGTCTGGATGACGGTTCAGAGGAACCTACCATGCCAGAACATGTAGATAACAGTATAGAGATTGATGTTGATCAAAATGTGGACAATCTTGTGGAAGATTCAGAAGAGGAGGGTGAGGCTGCTGTGACTGTCCCCCCTAGACCTCTGTCTGCTCTACCTGCTGTACCTACTGGGCCTTTGCCAAGTCCCACACTTAGTCCCCAAGATCTTGAATTAGAGAAAATGAAACTTGAACTAGAGTTCAAGAGACTGAATACTCAGGCTGAACAGAGACACCAGGAACTGAATCAAGAACTAAGGCTAAGGGAAATGGAGCTCAAGCATGAGCTAGAAATGAAGAAATTATCTGTTGAAAATGCTTCTCTCTCTGGCTCCTCTAGAAGTTCCAGTCCTAAAAGACCCCGGATGCCTAAAGAATTGGTTGGTATGTGTGAGCCTAAGTTGGATGTGTTGGATTGGTTGTCTCTGTTTGAATATAATCATGGGCTCCAGAACATCACAGGAAATGACTTACTCACCTGGTTGTTCTCTAGGCTTCCCCCTGTTGCAACTGATGTGGTAATGGAGTTGGGGGAGAAGGATAGGAAAGAGTATGAATGTGTGAAACTAGCTCTGATAGCTAGATTTGGGAAGACCCCTTCCCAGTATCTTAAGAGGTTTAGGACCCTCAAAAAGAATGATGGTACCCCTTGGACTACCTGGGTGAGTGAGTGTTTGAAAAACTTAGAGGGGTGGATTAAGGGTTACAAGGTGAACACTTAGGAAGGTATGAAGAATCTTTTTATGTTGGAGTCAATTTATGATGCCCGCTCTCCTGAGCTCAGACAGCACTTGGCTGATTCAAAGGAATTACATTCCAGAAAGCTAGCTAAGGCTGCTGACTTGAGGGTTGCCAACAGGGCCACTCACAAGGATTCTGGGGTAACTCAGAAAAAGGATGAGGGAAAGCAGCCACCTAAAGTGAATCCAGAGAATTCTAATACCTCCCATACCAAAGAGGGCCACAAACAACAAAATAACCAGGGTAAGCCCCAGGGTAAACCGAATCAGGCTAGTGTACCTTCTGGTCAACACCCAGAAGGAGGTCAGAACAAGCCACCCTTTCAGAGAGCATTTGGACAATGCTATATCTGTAAGGCTACAGACCATATCAAAGGGGATCCCAGATGCAAGGGTAAACATGCAGGGATCAGCACAGTCTCCTTAGCCTTCACTCCTGAGGATGAAGTACAGGTGGCTAGTGCCCACTTTGAACTCTTTGCTGAAGAACCCTTGGGTCTTTAAGCAACTGTAAACTTAGAGCCTATGGGTCTGGTTAGTACCCAGAATAGGGTTGTGTACAACTCCCTACCTGTTAACTCTAAAGTTTATTATGTGGACAGTGTTCTTGTCAATGGCCAGGATACCCCTGCCAGGAGAGACACTGGGGCCAGCAGAACAGTAGTGGATGAAAGCTTCTTTCAACCTGAGGATGTGGCAAAAGCACCCAAAGGTCCCACTAAGATGTCTGGAGGCCCTGTCCAGATGGTTCCTATTCTACCCGCCCTCATTCAGTGTAACAACATGACAGTGAGGATCCCTGTCAGTGTGCAGACTGAGGTGCCTGGGAAAGTCCTGTTGGGGAATGACCTGAGAACTCTAGGAGTAGTGTCACATACCCCCAGGCCTCCCAGTAGGGAGAACCAGAACCTAACCAAATTGGCTAGAGAGGCCACCTTAAGGGACCACTCTAAGCCTGTGGGAACCTCTACTGAGACCCCCACTACAAGCCCTGGTGTTAGTAAGTTGACCTCTAACCCAGGCACATTTGAGGCTAGTACATTAGGGAAATGGGAACCCCAACCAAGCTCCATCATTGTTCCCCCAGTTTCAGATTCTGTGACCCCCCCTGCTTCTGAGGAAGAGGAGGATAGACCTACTGGACCCTTACCTAGGCCTGAGAGAACTGGTAATTCTCAATGCTGGTGGTAAACCAGGAAAGAAAAGTCTAAGGCCAAAAACCTTCAGACTGTTGGACCTTCTACTGAAGACTCCAACTCAAATCCTAATATTAGGGGAGAAACTCCTAAAGTAGGTAAGGTTAGATCTAAGAGGAAGGGGAAGCAGGTACATTGCCCAACCCCTCCAACCAAGAGGCCTAAGACCCAACCTGCTCCCACAAGAGAGGTGGTGAGGAACCTTGGAGGCCCCTCTAGATCTAGGGGAATCCTTTATAAGGACCCCCTGAAAAAGCCTAACACAGGTTCAGAAGTTGTACCAACTTCTGAGGGACTGGTCAACCAGATCCCCTATAACTTCAAAAAGTCTGATGTTCCTCAAAGGGTTTGTAGATCATATAGTTTACAAAAGAAAACCTTTGATTGGACCATAGAACATAGGTCAAGTTGTCACCATCAAAATGCTGATGGACTCTCTAGGATGTATGTCATCGACTAGAGGTATGAGGTTCATCCAGGAGTGGATTAAATCCGCCTGTCCCTTAGTCTGGGGGGTGGCGAGTGTTAGGAAGAATTCTCTGTTTAGGCTGAATTTCCTAACCTAGTGAGTCCCCCAGCAGCTTTGCTGGATTTTTGGGGTTTATTTTTTTCTCCTGCCAAGAGTGAGACTCTTTTACCCTCACTCTTGGGCATGATTTGAGTGTGTTTCTTTGAATCTAGATGTGTTTAATGGGCTATGGGGTATTTTACCCCATAGGGCTTCATGTGTTTTTGTGATGTGTGTTACACAGCACCCTCAGTGCAGTAGCACAGGGGTGTCATAGTGACCCCCCAGTATACACTCCATAACCTGGGACTGACTACTGTCTCTCAGGGCATGTAAAGTCACCATTAACTTTACTAGTCTTAAATTCTGAACAGAACCAGTACAAACCATCATATTGTGGACGTAATGGCTGGGGCAATTCAACTGCCCCAGGGTCTGTTAGTCGAGGGGGCACGTCTCCGTCCCCCCTGATCGAGTTTTGGCTGGTGGCAGTGGATACTACTTTTTATATTCAACCGCAAATATTTTCCTATGGGATTTCCCATTGTTTTAGGCTACTACCTTTATTTAATTATTTACGGTAGCCTCGAACATACCGCCGGTTTATTTAATTAATATTAATTCTCTGGTTGGTATTTTTTGCCAAAACTTGATTCTAAAATGGCGTTTGTGTTCTCTTCTGTGACTCCAACCCAAGTCGAGCCCTTTGTTCCACTTTTTGGCGGGCTTCTCCACAGAAGCCCTCCAAAGTGGTGCCACTCTGTCTGGGGTACTTAGGAGGGCTGGAGGGGGATTTAGGCACCCTGGACTGAGTTGCCTAGGCAACTCAAGTCGCACTCCGTCCTGATTGGCCCAAGTGGTGAGCCGGCCGGCTCACCACTTAGCATGTTTGAGTGACAGCTAGGCTGAGTGAATGGAGGTTTTCTGCATAAAAGTAGGGCTTTGGGGACTGGAACTTCAGAAGTCACCACAGGACCTAAGAATCCAACGAGGGAGAAGCTGAGCTGACCTGCCACAACACCACCACCAGTGGAGCCCTGCTAGACCGTCTCACCACTTTTCCCAACGACAGAGGAGATCTCCCGCCGGAGAGTCTTCTTCCTTTGACTGGTGGGGATAACCAGTTTCACCGTCTTTTCGCCTTCCGACGTACCTCGTGGCCGCCTTGCCTGTGCCAAGCCCCCCGGCAACCGGGATACCACGTTTTACCACGACCGCGAACAAAGGTACCACCTTTAACCGGAAAACTCTGCGGCTGGTGTCTTCCCTGGTAGTGCAACGACCTTCATCTTTCCTCCAAGTCGAGATCTTCTCTTCCCCTGGACGACGACGTGACTTGCACCCACTGCCAGGAACAACTGCCACCGCTGGAGGATCCTTCCCACTTAAGGTACCGTGTCCTGCCCGGCTTCCCTTGCTACCGACTGTACGGGGTAGATTTAGCCCCCGGCTTTCGAACCTGGGTTAGCCTGGGACACCCTGGCTAAACTTTCCTAAAGCCTCTCTAAACTCTTTTTGAACCATCTGCAAGACTTTCAAAGCCTAGTGTAACTGTGTGATCTTGGGCGCATTTGTGTTCTGCTCTCTCTAAGAGTGGGCCCAGCCTTTGGACTTTGGCTCACCAGTGACTTTTGCTCTTCTGCCTTGCTAACAGTGTTCCTGAATCTTAGAGTGGTGTACCTTTCCATATTCTGTCTTTTTCCCTCCCTTTCTCCCAAACTTATTGGAGTGCCATCTAGTTAAGCGCTCACCTCTGTATGAAAATAAGTGGGGTTTTACTGTGACTTATCTGATAAGGAAAAAGGGGTGTATATATTACAATAGTAACTGTGTTTAGAATATTTTACAATTAGAGTGCTGGAGTGTTTCAAACAGTGTGTTTTTAAATAAATAATTATATACTTTGATACCAAAGCTCTGGTCAGTGTTTGCTTGTATTGGTGTGTCTGAGTGCCTATTGTGTATACTTTGCATACTGCCTAACTCTTCTTGAGAGAAGTCTGACTGCTCAGCCAAAGCTACCAGGTAAATCTGGGTGGTACAGACTGCTACCAAGTGGGTTTACTGCCAACCCCTTTAGTCTTGAATCTTTTGCAGTGTTCCCTAAGGGAACTGCACAGGTTTCTGCCTAACAATTGTACATTAGAATGCATTCGCTTTTTATACACTTGGTGAGCGCGATGTCCAGCCCCACTTCGGGTTAATATTCCATTTAATACATCATTGATCTAGGGTTAGTGCCAAGTCTCAAACAACCGCATATAACTGGTTTGCCTTTAATACATGTATCAACAAGCCTATGCAATAACTGTGTATTCTAAGATTTTCCATACAGGCCTTCTTATACATTAATACAATGTAGTTAAACAGATGTTCTTTGTTCAGTATTTGAATACATTGTCTCAACATGTGCTCGTGGATTAGTTTCATTGCACGAGTAATCCTTCTTCACATAGATCAACGAAGGACAAGGTCTCAGTTCACGACCTCAACAAGTGGCCTGAAGGCAAGTTACACATTAGCTATGTACAGAGGTCAAGACGGCCATGTTGTATTCTGGACTGACATTGTCCACCATTTTAACTCACAGGGTGACTTTTACACAACGAATCCTAAAATGACGGCTTGACCTAAAATGGCGGCTTACATGGATTTAAGGTCAGGACCTTGCAACACGGATTTCTTTCGCAAGCGACTTTCGAGCAGCTTGGCGTAGGCCAATATTAATATATTTATTAAAATAGGAGGCACAATATACTTTCTCTTTCGACAGTTTAACCGCAATCTCATTGCCCTAGATTGCCAGGGTCTACCAGGAGACTTAATCAGGTATTTAGGACAGGCTCCCACTGATCTGACAGCAATCAGTAGATCTGCATATAAATGGTTTGTTCTAACTCTGCCAATTGTGTCTATCCAACCCCATTCCTTAAATCTCCTTTTGAGAACTGTTGGTCAGTGTATGGTTATATCTCTGAAGATACCATACCTCTCACAAATGGTGTAACATTCTGTCTAGCAAGTGTTTAAGTTGTTCCAAGCTTTCCTATGGAGCAACTGCTTTAGTAATCACCAGACCGAGCCTGCCTTTGCAGAAACAATGTTCCTCAATAAGGAAAGATTCTTCCAGTTGAGATAAAATTGAATGGAGGATAGACCTAGCGCATAGCGTATAACAGCTGCCGGAACTCCGTTAGGCAATTGCAAGCCTTTCCTCCAAAAAATCTGCTCCAAGTAATCCCAGTCCAGGCATATAGGGAGACCCAAATTCTCCCCCTTAAGTTATAGTTAGCAGAACCTTCATCTTACAAAATTTGAGCACTGGACCCAAGGAAAAGTGGCCAAATTTACGATTCAAAGCACAAGCGTGGGTAGCAAGCATTCGTATTTTGGTGCAATAGTAACTTTGAGAATCAATTTTGATCTGTAGTTCAAACAGTCTACAAACCAGATAACAAAAATGTGACACTATTTCCAGCGAATTTCTTCCAGTCCTAAAATATTGTCCAAATGGGAGATTATCTCCTTTTGCTCTTGGACGGAAACTAGTATAATGTTGTATAGTCTTGCGATCCGTGCGTTTTGTAAAAAGAGTGCAAGCCAACTTTCCTTTAGTGTGATTCATTTTCAAATGCAGCACCCATGGGAGGGGATGAAGCCTTTGAATCACAGCAGGTATCCTTAATGCCTTTCACAGGCTGTCCATGAATCAGTGCATGGGTGCTTCATGTCAGAGGTCCTGTTTAATGGACAGTGCTGTGCAGGGCATTAGGAAAACCAATATGGTTTCTTTGTATCTAAATAAGTTTCCATGCGTTGCAAATGCAAAGACTGAATCTGCACTGTGGAGCTATTGAAAAACACTTGGTCCATAATGCAAATTAAATGTGTTTGTGTGCCCCCAAAAGAAAACATTTTGGGACCCTGAAGCACTTCAAAATAGAAGGGACAGAGCCCTACTGCCCCCTATTGATGAGTCTCCATTGAGTCCTGCTTTCTCTTAGCAGCCACTGTGAAATGAGAGTCCTACCTTTATGCTGGTGGACTTTCTTGGGCTTTTATTTTGAAATTTGTGTCACCCTACATATACAACCCTGGCACCTTCATTCATGCGATCCTTTCCATGCGTCAACAAGGCTCCTTGCATCACATCCTAGAGCATAAATGATAAATAAAACACAGCATGCCCCTCCAGACAATTAAAGCACCACTCCAGTGCTCACCCCATAATGTCTTAGCATAACAGGAAACCTTGAGGGGGTCAGCGAGAGATAGAGAACTAGATAAGGAGCGCGAGGGATAGAGAAAGAGTAAGAGAGAAATCGAGAGAGTCAGAAAGCGGATGCAAGTGGGAGGGAAAGACATTGAGAAAGATTGATTGGCATCTGAAATGCCATCTACAGCAAATTCTACGAATTCTTCATTGCAGCTAGTGCCTTTTCTCAGCAACCACTGAATATAATCTATTGCCTTCAAACAATTCTAAGAATGTGTCTTAGCCAGTGGTCAAAGTGTACGAAAAGAAGCAGCGGAACTATGCTCCCTACTGGCCTGCCCTGCTCTCCACACACCCCATACCTGCGCTACCTCCCACACGCAATCCAAACCCCCAAACACACTTACTATTTAAGGGAATTTTCAGTGCAGCGCACTGAAGTGCAGGCTTCAACTTCTTCCTACACTTTTATGTTAAAACGAAACCATTCCAGAACGGTTTATTTTTAAAATAAAAGAATAGGAACAGTGAAACTTTAAAAAGTATAGGAGCACCGCTCCCGACCGCTTCCGCCCACTTCGACCTCTGGTCTTGGCAACTGGAATTGTGTCTCATCACACAGAATTGGTACACTCTGCACAAACACTAAATGATTCTAAGGGCCTCATTACACGGAAGGCGGTAATGGTTAACGGCCACCGTTAATGGTAACAGTGACCGTTAACCATTACCGCCTTACTACGAGGTCCCTTAGCGGGTTGGTGCTTTAACGCCTGCTTTTTGCAGGCGTTAAAAACCAACCCGCTAAGGGACCTCGGAGCTAATTACGGCACCGCAAAATTGTGGTGCCGTAATTAGCGCCTTCCCCATTCCCATAAAGCCCTATGGGGCAGAAATGGGAATGGGGAAGGGCAATGGCGGAAGGGGGATTTACCGCCCCACCAACCTTAGAATGGGGCGGTAAATCCCCTTTCCGCCAAGGCGGTGCCGGTAATTTACCGGCATGGTCCAGGGTGCTAATAGCACCCTGGATCACCGCCTTCCGTGTAATGAGGCCCTAAGTATTTTTCTTCACAACTAGTATTTCATCTCGTCACAAATCTTTGCAACTAGAATCTTCGCTTCTGTGTCGCAAAAACTTGGCTCAACCACAAGTGCAATCATTGAATGTAAACTGCTTCCGCCAATAAATGATACCAATGTTTCTTTGCAGCTAGTATTTTGTCCTATCACAAAAAGTTGACATACTCAGTGTAACCGCTGGGTATACTTTCTTACATCCAGTTTTAAGATTTTATTTCACTTGTATTTTCACTCGCCTAAAATTTTGGAAACAAGTATTTTCTCTCGTCTGTCACAACAACATTACCACACGAAGTATAACCATGTAATCTCCTTCTTTCAGACAATTCTAAGATTCTTTTTCGCCATTAGTACGTCACAGTTGTCACACTCAATGCAACTACTGAATGTAACGACCAGTCTAGAAACAATTCACTCGATCCTACAACCGGTGGTCAAAGAGAGCGGGAGCGGTGCTCCTCTACTTTTTTGAATTAAGGTTTACTGTTCCTATACTTTTATTTTAAAAAGGTACTGTTCTGCAATGGTTTCGTTTTAAAATAAAAGTGTAGGAAGAAGTTGAAACTCGCACTTTCAGTGCACTGCATTGAACATTCTCCTAAACAGCACCTGATGTGTTTGGGGGTTTGTATTGTGTTTGGGAGGGGGGTGTTGTGATGGGGTTTGTGGGGAGTGGGTACAGGCCAGCAGGGAACATAGTTCCACTACTTCTTTTCACACACTTCGACCACTGCCTACAACGAAGATGGCCACCTTGAAGATGGGGTTCTAGCCACCTTGGAGATGCAGCCGGAGAGCCCCTCCTCCATTTCGATGATGTTAGGAAATGTTTCTGGAGGAATGGATGCTGAAGAGCAGCGTCACTGGTGCTAAGTCCATTCAATGGGCTGGTTGGGCCAGAGTAGAGGGTGCTGGAGGAGGCCAACGGGGTGCATGCTAGAGGTAAGGTGGCAAGGGCAAAAGAGAGCAGCCAACCAGGCTGCTCGGATCGCACCATGTCACGTTCCAAGCAACCTGATTGGCTGCTCACCAATTACAGGGTTCTAATAAGGCTTTTTATTATAGAGGGAGGAGGCAACAATGCCCCTTCTTTCTCTGCCCTTTTTTAACTTCTACAAACCTTAAACTATGTATTGGTTCAGCAAACTCTATACCCTCACCCCTTAATATTACAGTACCAGAGTAAGACAAATGGTCGGTTTTCCGGTAGTGCAAACGTTTTCAATTTGGTCACGACCCCCTTTCATTTAAACGACAAGTTCCGCTTTCATGTGTGCACGTTGTTGCAATAATCGGTCATAGCAGATGACAAAAATATCTTAATTCTTTGTGATACAGGCTTCTCCATTGAGATGGAGCGAAATAGGTCTGTGCTTCAGTCCAATAAGGTGTGAATGTTAGAATCCACAACCACCCCAGACATTACACATTTTCTAGCTCGACTACTTCTTTCCCTTTGGTTTATGAAGCTGCACCGACGTGGATGCACGTTCACGAGAGCCTCACCTCTTACATGGACAAGACCACCATCTAGTGGCGGCTTATGAGAAAACGGACAGTTTCTGCTAGATTGTTTGGTTGTTTGTTTGTTTGTTTGTTTATTCATGTGTTAAGCGCACCAGACTCATAAGTAAAAGGGCGCAACGACAAGGAACTGCAAGGCTTACATGGTTACATATACACAGGTTACAGAATTTACATATAGCAAAATAAACAATTTTTGCAAGATTACAGGATATATACAATATGAACAATAGGACTGAGGTAAAGGTACATGCACTGAGGATGTAGAGCTTGTGTGGTTACATATACATAGGCTGCAGTATTTACATACAGAAAGATTATAGCAGGATATACTGTTTCTTAATTACATGATAGTGTCCTCAGGGAGAGGGTGGTGGGAAGCTAAGGATTAGTGGCAGTGATGTGTTTTATTAAGTTTTTCCTGAAGAGTAGATATGATTGGTCAACTCTAAATTCCTGGGGCAGTGAATTCCAAGTTTTTGGCTGCCTTAACGGTGAAGCCATTACCTCCGATGGTAGTGGGTTTGTATTTGGGGATATTTAGGCAGTTGGTGTTCCCACTTCTAGTGGGTCTGAGAGAAGTTCTTCTCTGAAGTTTGTCTATAAGGTAGCTAGGGGCCGCATTGTTCAATGCTTTATGTGTCAAAGAGAGTGTTTTTAGAAGAATTTTATTGGATGTGAAGAGCCATTTGTGTTGACGTCTCAAGGCAGAAATGTGGGTTGTCTTATTTATGCCAAGGGCTGCTCTTAAGGCATTATTTTGTAGCGTTTGGAGCTTGTGAATGGTGGATTTGTTAGCCCCAATGTAGAGGGCATTGCAATAGTCGATTCTAGAGAGTATAAGAGCTCTAGCCAGGATCAGACAGCTATTGTCAGAGAGGAACGGTTTACCGGCTCTGAGAAGTTTGCATGTGTAAGCCGTGGCCGAGGTAAGGGATTTGACCTGCTTGTCAAAGGATAGTGTGGAGTCCAGGTAGAATCCCAACGTTTTTACTTCCTTGGAGACTTTAATAGTATTGCCGTCAATATTGAAAGATGAGTATTCTTGACCTAGTTTTTTAATATTGGCCTGCGAGCCCAATATTATTAGTTCAGTCTTATCATCGTTCAAGCATAGGCCATGTGTGGCCATCCATGCTTGGATGATAAGGTAAACTTTGTTCACTAGGCCCATGTCCGTACCGTAATCCCCAGAAAGTGGTAGGAGAATCTGAGTATCATCTGCATAGTTAGTGTAGGTGATACCCAGCTGGTCCAGATTGTCGAACAGTGGCTTAGTGAAGATGTTGTAGAGGGTAGGCGAGACGCAAGATCCTTGGGGAACACCGCATAGGATGGGTGTAGGATCGGATGATGCTGAGGGGGAGAAGACTCTCATGGTACTTTCACTCAAGAAGGACTCGATCCACTTGATAGCGTCCGTGGAGTAGTGAGCTGCAGAGTCAAGGTGCCGACATAAGACCTTGTGGTTGACCAGGTCGAATGCAGCGGAGAGGTCGAGTAGAAGCAGGAGTACTGTCCTTCCTTTGTCTCTCAACTCGTCTATCTGGGACTTAAGGTCAATTAGGGCAGTCTCAGTTCCGTGCAGTGGACGGAAACCAGATTGTCTGCTGCCCAGGAGTTTGCGCAATTCTAAATGCTTTTGAATTTGAGTGTAGGCGGCCTTATCCAGTATATTTAGTAAAAATGGGACTGTGGTAATGGGCCGGTAGTTTGTAGGAATGAGGGGATCAAGTGTCTGTTTCTTGAGGAGTGGTAGCACCCAGGATTGCTTGAGGTTGGCAGGTATGGTACCTGTAGCAAATGAGGCATTTATCAGTTTGGTTATAAATGGAGAGAGTTCTCTAGCAGCGTCTTTTATTAGCTGTGCAGGGCAGATATCACCTTTACAGTTTGAAGGCTTCAAAGATAGGATCATTTTTTCTACCTCTAGGATGGACATTTTAGAGAAGTGGAATGTGGCATTGTGTACCGGTGGTGGCTCGTTGGGCAGGAGAGTGTTGGGCGAGTGCTGTAGGTTTAGAGCCTTATTTTTTAGTTGAATTTTATTCTGAAGTGTATCAATTTTTTGCGCTAAGGCTTGTTGTATATCTGTACACCAGGATTTGTCCTTGGTGCAGACGTCCGGGATAGCTATAGGGGACTCTAGTTCTTTGAGAATACAGAAGAGTTCTTTCATGCTTGAGTTTGAATTAGCAATACGTTTGTCGTAGGAGTCGCATTTTGCTTGGCAGATTTCCTTTTTGTAGTGTGAGGAAAGTGCAGTTAATTTGGCTTTGTTCTCACTAGAGGGGCATAGTCTCCAATTTGTTTTGCTTTTGTTCTTTAAGGTACGAAGGTCTTTGAGTTGTGGGGTGAACCACTTGTTTAGGTGGGATATGGGTTTGCTCGGTCTGAGTTTGATAGGAGCGATTTTATCCAATGTGGTGAGCATAATATTGTTAAATTCCTGAACTAGGCTGCTGGGGTCGAGATTATCAGGCAGTGCGTTAAGAGTAGGCAGTATGGCGGGGCTGATTATTTCTACCGTAATACTTTTATTGCTTCTGGTTGGGCATGGTGGCGCTCGTGGTCAAGCCAGTGGAGTGGGTCTGATAGTGGATAAGTGAAAGGAGATCAGAGAATGGTCTGTCCATGCTAAAGGCAGGATGGAGGTGATGGTGGCAGAGCAGTTAAGGGCCGCTACCCAGTCCAATATTCTCCCTGCAAGGTGGGTGGGTGTAGTGACTTTTTTGGTAAGGCCTAGTACTTTGATCGTATTAGCTATTTCTGTGGCATTTTTGTCCGTTTGGTCGTTGAATCCTAGGTTGAAGTCACCTAATATAAGTAGTTGCGTGGTGGGTTTCAGGTTGTTCATAATTATATTATGCAAGTCTTCCTCAAAGGTACCAAGAGGGCCGGGTGGTTTGTATATAAGGTGTATGGTAATGGATTGCGACTTATTTAACTGCATTTTGGCAGTGAGGGTTTCACATGATTGTAGAGGCTGGGTAGGAGCTAGTCTGAGACCAAGAGCCATTTTAGAAATAATAGCAATGCTGCCCCCTCGTGCATTATCACGGTCTTGTCTGATTATTGTGTAGCCGTCAGGGACAGCTAGCATAAGGGCAGGTCCTGCTGCATTATGGAGCCAAGTTTCCGTGATTGCAAGATAATCCAGGTTCCCTTCCGTGATTAAATCGGTGATATCCGTAGCGTGAGCGACTAGTGATCTAGCATTAAGGAGCGCTCCCTTGAGAAGGGGGTCCTCGGGAGTTTTGTTAACTCGGATGGGTTTGTCTACGGTGGGGCAGGCTTTGGGTTGGAGATTATTAAGCTGGAGGGTGTTCACATTCAAGGAAGTTGTTTGAGTAGGCCATTTAGAGTGGCTGGGCAATCGTGGGTTGGGTTTGTAGTTGGTTTTGAGGTTGGAGGCCGGAAGGGCTCTTCTCAGTGGTTCATGTAGTTTGGCCAGTCTAGCACGGAGTCTGTTGTTTCTGTTGGAAGTGGTACAAGGTAGGGAGGTGTAAAGTGTTGTTTCTTGGGCCTTGCAGATGTGGAAAGATAAGGTTGCATAGTGTTAATAGTGTGTTGGCTAAGGTTTGAGGTAGGTGTTGGTGACTGATCGATGTGATCTTGACTGCTAGGGACAACCTGTGTAACTGTAGCCATGGTACAGAGGACTAATGCTAGGTGTAGCATCCTTCCAGTTCCAGAGGCAGGAGAATGCGGTCTAATGGCGACTATGGGGCACAGCGCAGGGCTCAGCAAAGGTCAGATGTGGTCTACTAGCGACCATAGGGTACAACACAGGGCTCAGCAAAGGTCAGGTGTGGTCTACTAGCGACCATAGGGTACAACACAGGGCTCAGCAAAGGTCAGGTGTGGTCTACTAGCGACCATAGGGTACAACACAGGGCTCAGCAAAGGTTGGATGTGGTCTACTAGCGACCATAGGGTACAACACAGGGCTCAGCAAAGGTTAGATGTGGTCTACCAGCGACTATAGGGTACAACACAGGGCACAACATAGGTCAAATAGCGTATTGTCAATATACTAATGCAATCATAGATAGGCTAAATGCAGTTCTGGCAGTGCAATCATAGATAGGCTAAATGCAGTTCTGGCAGTGCAATCATAGATAGGCTAAATGCAGTTCTGGCAATGCAGGTGGTTCAGTGTAGGGGCATGATCATAGCGGTCGGGCTGCATAGGCTAGACCAATAGTTCATATAGGGAAAAACGTGGTCACACATAAGTACATTGTGCAAAATTTGGACTACTACGGTAGTTTAGTGTCAAGGGTTGTCAAGGGTGCAAGAGTACCTTATATGAAGTGGGCCAGGGGGTCTGGCAGATGTCAGTCACGGCACCGAACAGGCACAAAATAGGAGCTGGCCTTGCCTCCCGTGGGTCTTGGAGGGAGTGGGCCGGCATCGCCTGCCGGCAACCAATGGGGATGATTATGGTCCCAGTGACCAATTGGATCGCATCGGGGGCCTGGGTTAGAAGGAGGCTGCTGTGTGCACTGGGCAATCGGCCATCTTGGAGTGTGGGGTACCTCGTGTACCTTGATGGCGGAAATGGGCTGGGGATAGCCTTTTTGGAAAATAAACGCTATTTTCCTTTTGCAGGGTCCGGATTCGATGCGTGCTCGTCACGCGAAAAATGCAGCTTTGCATGTGATGTTTTCAAGGTTGGCAGGGGGGCATTAGTGCTTACCATAAGTAATGGTCTGCAATCCTGGGCATCTGGTGTGCTCCGTGGGTCCTCTGCTCCTGCTGGGACATGACCTGGAGCTCCTGCTCGACAGGTGGAAGATTTGTGTATAATATCGGACATCACCTAAGATCTCAAAAAGTATAACATACAATCAGGACAAATATAAATACAACGTTAACAAAAGATTTAAAAAGCAAAAATGACGCGTTTCATCAGATAACTTTACAAGATATTCTATTGGAACTAGCCGAAGGTCTAATTTATCCACTACCCTCGCAGTTGCATATGCCAAGTTCTAATACAGTTCCTGTAATTACCTAAACGTATTTCCTTGTTTACATGCCTGTAAAACAAAATGAGAGCGGCAGGCACTACTATAGGTGATGAAGTACCTCATATTCCCCCATGCCCATTGCCCCTACCCCCGCCCCCAGAAGCCTCAATAGCCAGAGGGCAGGGTCACACGTGGAATGGGAACGGTAGATGCCACACCAGACCCACACCATTGCCAGAGCCTGCTTTTACTTTCTTTTTCCCTTGGCATTTCTTCCCTCCAACATCACCTTCATTCCTTCCTTCTCTAAAATATTCCCCTCCGTTCTTTCCTCACACTCCCACCTCCCTCCCTACTTCCCGCCCTCCCTTCCTCAGAGCAGGATGATTTGGCGCTGCCATTTCAGCGCCAGCCCATTTGGCGTGGCCGATTTGCCGTGGCCGATTGGCCATAGAGGCCGTTTTGGCACGCCCATTTCGTCGTGACCAGTTTGCTGCTGGGATGTTCTGGAGCAAGGATGATTTGGCGCGGGTATTGGCCACACTGTGAAAACCCTCCCAGTTAGTGTAGAATGGATCCTTGCCATCACTCATCACTTCAGGCCTGACCTAAAGGAGAAACAAAGTGGGTGACATATTAGAAGACTCCAGAGATAAGTGCATCCCACCAGCAGACTGTGCCCAGAGTCCTGTACTGGCGGCATCCTGCCAGTACTATTGTGCATGTGTGTGATGTGTGTCAACGGCAGACAAACGTGCTGGACGCTTTGCAGTTGCTCCCTGTGTTTTTTTCTTCTATTTTCTAGTGCACCCGACGGTTCCACTCCTCTCCCTGCACGCATCTCTATAACAGCCTCCCAGCTGGTAATCCCTCAGCCTGGATGCCACTCCTTTCTTCCCGGCAGGGAGCATTGCAGCCCCTCAGCCAATGAGGATGCTCGAAGCGGGGCCATCCCCGCTTCGAGCCTCCAGACGACTGTAGGCTGCCATCATCCCCCGCTGGGGATTCAGGTATGTGTTTTATTTAATTTTTTTCCTGCCTCACCCCTCCCCGCACTCCCAAACCCATGTACCTTCTGATTTCTTCTTTTTTGGGAGTGAACGCGCTGGGAACACTTCTGTTCCCACCGTGTCTGCTCCCGATGACCCTGACTTGGTAATGCCCCTGCGGCTCGGGGCATATTGCTTAAATATATATATATTTATATTATGATTTTTACGGCAGGACGAAACAAAATATATCATTGACTTTGAGAGCAGAAATCCTGTCAGCCATAATGTAGATGAAGAATTATATACTTTTTGGGGGGTCTAGAACAGCCCTCATTACGACCCTGGCGGAAATCGAAAAACGATGGCGGAAATGCAATACCGCCATCGAATAGCGCTCGGTGCGATTATGACCCGTCACCGTAAAGTACGATGCCATTTGCGACACCGTAGCGAACGCCAACGCTAACTGCACCAAGTACGCGCACGCGCGCCATGCCAAACCGTATTTACCACCATGGCGCAACGGTACGCGAATTCCGACCCTAGCGGACATGTACCTAACGCCATCAAGCATGGCGGAAAGTACCATTCCGCCATGGTGAGAAGTACGGCATCGCGAATCAACCGTAAACGGCCCTACTGAGTGCCTGTACACCACTCCCTGGCCACATTGCACAACTCCTCGTAGATGCAATGAAGTCACACAATGCAACCAGTGAAATGTACAAGTCACCCATGCATGCCAACGAACAAATGAATCCAGGGGCTCCAAGTGCCTTGTGAGTGGGCATCCATATCTGCCATGGCACCATTGCCGCACTGATGCAGCACAGGCATGTGAAGGTCCAAGTACAGCAACATGAGCAGAAAAATGAGACAAACAAAAATAGAATAGAAATTTAATGCACCACAAAACCACCAAGGCCATACAGCCATTAGGTCATGAACTCTAAAATACATTCCAGTATTGTGGGCTGCATCCGCAATAAATGACCAGCTTCTGCTTGTGTGACGCCCTGTTCCATCATGGTACACAGGGGCTACATTCACGTCCAAAAAGGCAACACGGAAGCGCCTAGAACCGCAGGGCCGTCCCATTAGGTAGGCACTAGTCCAGCAGAAAGGACGATATGTTGCTCCTAGCCACTAGCACTGCGTAAGGGCATGTGGCCCATTGGCGATCGTCCCATAAGATCGTAATGGTGCTCCACTGATTGACACGAAGCAGCAGGTGTCGGGAGTAAAAGCCATCTGCAGGAGTGGCATACAGATGGCAGCGGCAAAAGGGGAGGAGATACCTGTCACCCAAATGAAATGAAAAAGAATAGTATGGCCATCAGAACTACATTTGTATAACTCACTTCAATGATCACACTAAATCTACATCCATATGCATGCTAGCCCACTCAAAAGGATTATACCCACCCAAAAATCACTTGCGAATCACAACCATAAAAATCGAGGTGAAAACACCATTACAAACAAGTGTTTGTGTGCATGCGTCTGTGAAGACAGAATCCATTAGATGGGATTAGTAATGTGCATAGACACAAGTGCCTGAAGGCGCGTCGAGACAGGGAGGGTTCAACAAGGGCAGAAAGACGATGGTCCCACTATGGCAGCTCTGCATGACATAGGGGAGGTGGATAGATTCCAAAAAGCCCTGTACATGGCAAACTCTCCATCAAATCATCTGTCCATGCATCCATACATCATTCCCTCATCCCGGTATGAAAACGCCTGATTATTTACTCACATCACATTTGAAACTTCCATTGAGTCTGTGCGTAATGCAGTCTGCAAAATCCACTGTTCTCCAGCCCGGAATTCTAGTGTTGTGAAGTAACATGTATTTGGGAACGTCCTGCCTTATCGTCCCCTACGCTATTGCGCATCCCATACTATTCATATCAATCATTGCATTCTCGCCATGGCCCCTGTCCCAAGGACATTAAACAATAGAACGTTATATTTGCAGTCAGACCTGTGGGCGTCTCCTCGCCGCTAGCTGAAAACCGAAAGCGCTGTCCTTCGAATTCCTCATTTGCAACATCACGTCGAAAAGGCATCTGTGACCGCTTCAAATCGCAAAATCATCTATGTAGTGCGGCAGTGTGTGAAAATGGCAAC
Source organism: Ambystoma mexicanum (assembly GCF_040938575.1). Taxonomy (NCBI): domain Eukaryota; kingdom Metazoa; phylum Chordata; class Amphibia; order Caudata; family Ambystomatidae; genus Ambystoma; species Ambystoma mexicanum. The sequence goes on from NC_090924.1 coordinate 308,511,059, forward strand.
TGGCTTCACTCACAAATGGGACGCCCCGCCCGTCGGTGAACCTCGGTAGAGTGCTGCATGAGGTTCCACCGTTAATCGAGTACTACATTCCACTGACCCTTCACAAGTTTGTTCGCGACTGCAAAGATAGTATGTGAAGCAATGGGACCATAGCAGAATGAACATATGAACCAATATCACACTGCCATCGGGATTAAATACATGATTACAATGGCAAGATGCCATGCGTCGAATTGCAGCATTGTGTGCGGGTCGTGCTCGCCCAAAGGGGATTGCAGCTTGCACAGGTGGAATTTATCACCACAGGTGGAGGCAATACAGCTTGAAAACACATAAATTGCACACCCAACTCCCTCCCACAACCACACCCACTCCAAAATGCTACCGGCAGGACTGGCGATGTTGGCCCTGGGGGACCTGATAGCACTGCAAGTACTCCAACTTCAGGAAGAAGACGAACGCAAACCACTACAACAACCGGCCGCACAGAGGAGACGCAGGAGGAGGAGGAGGGCAAGGCAGGGCCAGCAAGGCCCACCAGCACAGCCACTACCACCACGCAGGCAGCCAGCAATCCCACGCCTCCGAGCACATCCGTTCAACCTCACTGCTGAGCAGATCCACACCCTCTACCGTTTGGACCGGGACACCATAACCACCATTGTGGACATGACACAGGCTGACCTTGTCTGCATGATAGATAGCCCAACCGCCATCCCACCCCTACTGAAGGTGGTGTCTGTACTCCACTTCCTGGCCACAGGCACCTACCAGCACACAGTCGGACAGTTGCATGGCATTTCACAGCCACTGTTCTCACGGACACTATTGCAAGTGCTCGATGCCCTCCTGAAGCACGCAGACGACTACATCTCTCTACCACGCTCGGAGCCGGAAATTACGACCACAAAAGTGGGATTCCATGCACTTGGCGGCATACCGGGTTGCATTGGTGCCATCGACTGCACCCATGTGGAACTGGTCGTCCCACATGCCATGGAGGCCCAGTACCGCAACCGAAAACAATTTCATTCCCTTAATGTACAAATGGTGTGTGACTCCAACAGGATCTTTACACATTGTTGTGCCCGATTTCCTGGATCAACCCATGATTCTATGGTCTTGAGGAACTCTACTATACCACGCTACATGATCCTGGCTACTCGGTGAGTCTCATTTCATGCATGATAATGTGGGGTATGTGATGCGGCAATGACCTGGCAGGAAGGGGGGGGGTGCGTACGTAGCAATGTCATTCCACAAACATCCTTTATTGTCCACATACAGGTGATGCCGGGTATCCACTGAAGAGATGGCTCTTTACACCACTCCGGAACCCACAGAACCAGCATGAGGAGGACTACAACCATGCCCACTCACGTACCCGTGTAGTCATAGAACAGGCATTCGGCCTACTGAAGACTCGTTTCCGCTGCCTCAGCAGGTCTGGCGGGGCACTCCTGTACCGCCATGAGAAGGTTGCAAAGATGGTCATGGCATGTGTCATGCTACACAACATGTGCGTACGTAGAAATGTGCCCATGCCCCCTGACGCAGAAATGCAAGCACCTGAAGATGGTCATGATGAGGGTGGGGATGTGGCAGCACCTCAAGGAGTCCGCGAGGCACAGGAGGGCCGTGACATTTGTCAGATTCTCATAGATTCATGCTTCTAGCACTCACGCCTGGTGGCTGATACATGGACACGGGACTTGTGGCACTGTGTGTGTCTGGAACATGCACAATATGGACTGTACGCCTATGAAGGCCTCGTACACAAAGATCAATGTCCACACATCTCATTGGATGATCGTGCATTGTATATAGCATATGTGAGATTATGTTACACACCCCATCGACCCGCCACCCAAGTGAGCCCAACACACCCCCTCCACCCTCCTACCTCCCCCCCGAACACCAGTGTCCGAAGATGCTCATTGTCAGTGGGCAGACGCTATTGCAAGCCCCCTCTCCGGGTATCAGGGGCACCCCTGCCTGTGGAGCGCAGGTTCCTCCCAGATCTACGTTGGGGGCTGCCCTGGACGGAGCTTGCAACGGATGATGTCTCTGCCTGCTCACGTCCATGCATGTCCCTAAGGGTTTGTGAGAGTTCAGTGAGCACACGGCGCACAGCGGCAAGTTCAGCACATACGTCTTTGGACGTCGCATGCAGTTCCCCCCTCAGGCTCTCGGTGCTTCTCTCCATTTGTACTCTCAGGCTCTCGGTGCTTCTCTCCATTTCTGCCCTAAGCGTCTCAGTTGATGTTTCTATGGCTGCCTTAGTACCCCCACATTCATCAGCATGGTCCTTGAGGAGCGTGGTCAGTTGCTGCTGTTGCACGATCACCTGGTCGAGGGACTGTTGCCTCTGCTGTGCCATGGCCATTTGCGGTGGTGTCACAGAGGGGCTGGTCACCTCATGTTGCCTTGCCACAGGGCTTGTGGGGGATGGCCAGTCGTCGTCTTGTGGGTGCCCCTGCATGGTATCCTCATGGTGTACGGGATGAAACAAACAGGGGGATTGAGACAGGTCATGGATGGATCTTACTTCGACATCCCCGTCTTCTGTGTCGGAGCATGCTGCCATTAATGGAGTGTCACCTATGGTGCTGCTGCCACCAGAGGCAGTGCCTTCTGTGGCATCCATTGGGGGGACCTGTGGTGGTGCTGTTGTGGGCATGCTGGCTGCTGGGGTGCCTGTTGAAGTTCCCTCCTGTGTGCTGCCACTTGATTTGTGCTGCTGCCGTGTCTTGATGCGTGCAGCTGAGGTGGAGGGTCTTTGGCCGTTGGTCTTGGCCCTCTTTGCAGGTGTGCTGGTAGGGGTGTCCTGGAGCTCGTCGTTTGAATCAGACCCTGTGGTGGAGTAAAGGAGGGCGAGCGTTATTCATGGGTCTGTTGAAATTGGAATGGCAATGTATCACATGCATTGGGGTGGTACCTGAGGGTGATTTGGGTCGGGGCCTTGGAGGTGGTTTCATTTTTGTGTGGAATGAGGATGCAGTTGTTTTGCAGCCTGCAGTTAGGGTGTGCCTGCTGCACGTGTAGAGGGTGTTTTTAGGATTTTTAATTATTTATGTATTTAATGTGAGTTTTAAAGTGCGCTGTCAGGCCAATGTATGTGGACGTTCTCCTGGACATGTGTTACTGTTGCACTATGTGGACACATGGTACTTCACATGATTGGACATTGTGGATTTGGCATTGTATTAGTTGGCCCACCTACCGGATTCTTCGGATGTCTGCACTCCTTTCTCCATCCCTCCGACTCCCTCTATACTCTCCATTCCAATGGTGGAGGCACAGATTTCTTCCCAGGGGGTCAACTTGATGGGTGATTCCGATCCTCCCCCGGTAGCTGTGGCAATGTTACGGTTGGCGGATAGTATGCTCCGTACACGTATCCGCAGGTCGTCCCATCGCTTTCTGCATTGCTGTGGGTTGCAGGGTGCGGTCCCCACCGCACTTACCCGCTGTGCCACCAGGGCCCATATGGCCTTCTTGTTCGCAAGTGCCGTCCTGGTCATTTGCGTGGAGAAGACGACGGCAGCATTCTCCTGGAGGGTCTCTGTAAGCACGGTGAGTTCCTCACGGGAGAAGTGGACCTGCCGCTTGCGGTTGCACGCTTTTTTCGCTACTTTTCCCATTTCTATTGCTTTCACTGGGGTGGATGACGGGTTGGGATGTGTCTCAGGGTAGTATTTTTAATGGTTGTGTGGGAATTCTGATTTTATAGGTGTACGGCGTGCTGTTTCCCGTTCCGGGCCCATGTTTTTACTTCCGTTTCCGTATGTTTACGGTCACCGTACTTTCCGGTTGCCGCTCATTACGGTGACCGCTAAGATGGGTGGCGGAATTGCACCTAGGGCGCCGTACGACGGCGGTGAGGCGCGTTTTGGGGACATTTCCGCCATCGCAGACTTTGCACTTCCGCCATGGCGTAGTGCTCGTGCCCGATGGGTCGGAATTGGCCGCACTTTGCTCTGTCGTGCGATGGCGGAAACGCTATTTACGCTATGGCGGTCAGGTCAGTCACTTTCCGCCAGGGTCGTAATGAGGGTGACTTTAATGTTAGAAATTGGAATTCTGTGTTAAGCTTCTGTTGTCTCTTGCTCCTTAATTTTAGAAAATTTTTAATACACCCGTTTTTTCACTTTATTGACTTATGGCATTTTTTGCACATTAATATTTTAAGATGTTGGTTTTATTGGGTCTAAAGAAACAGATTAAGTGAGAATACTAGACTTTATTGGTTTAAACTCAATGTAAGATGCACTTGGCATTCAATGAACTGTGTATGACATTCATTTTATAGATGCATTTGCACTTTACAATAAGATATGTTTACAATTGCGATGTAGGACGGATTTGTCCTCATATTTGCACATTTATGGAGAATGCACTATGCACTTTCAAAACTGTGAGTGGTTCAAACTTCATAGGAATGTTTTATGCACGTCAGGCACTTTAAAAATTATGTACGGGTTAAATTCCATAGGAAATCACTACGCACTTTATTAAATAAGGATTCATTTTATATATCTGTTAGATACTGTTGAAGGATGATATTACATCATTAAAGGATTATATATTAAATCGACAGAGTACATTGTCCTTCACATAATTTTTATAATATATATGTCACACACAAAAAAAGAGAAAACAATTGCACAACAAAATATTATGTATGCAATAATTATATCAATTTGACTGTCTAGAAATGTAAACTATATGTGTCACTAGTACAAATGAGAAAATAACCATCGCTGCAGGCCCAACAATATTCGCATGTGTGCTATGTGTTTACACATGCGGTTGTTCCAATAACATGGATCGGCATGTTTCTGTAACACGAAGATGTGCGCGCATTGCATTCGCAGTATTCGTATGAATTGTTACCAAATTGGCCCTAAGCACTTTACTTAATACCACATTTTAAACTTATAATATGGTATAAATAAATCTACCAAAACATACTATATGTTTGAAAGGGAGGATGTGTGTAAGACTTGTTTACACACTGTTGACACAATGCACAATACTAATTATAGTATGTGCCTAACCCCCTCACATTGTAGGAACTACTTTGACTGCTAAAGCTCACAGAGTGCTGATAAATGAAAGAACAATTGCCAATACACATAATAGCAATGCGCTAATAGAACCAAGTTATATAGTTGGGCCTAAACAATAATAATATACATCTTGCAGGGTGTACCATTATGAAAATGTTAATAATTGTACATTGTACACATGATTAAGTCCCTTCCAACGTGGCCGAATTCTGTGCAACATGCCAATATAGTCACGTTTTCACTGTTTATCACTTTGGTGTGCTGAAATAGGATTCCTCTTTTGGGAGGAGCCACTGTGAACAAGCCACAATTACGTGGTGAAATGCATCAGGCTGCCTCTCTGGCGCCGATGTAACTGGGGTACTAAGATAATGTTTTTAAACTGCATTGACTAAATAAAGGTTGTTATAATTCACAACCTTAGCAGTTTCTTTGTCGGTCATTCCGCATGCTATTTTTGAAAGCTGTTACTGATCCATGCTTTGGGAATGCTGCTCGGAGGAATGGCGGTTTATTCGCCTTTCAATTTTCAAATATATGTATATATATATATATATATATATTTCCAAAGAACTGACAAACTGCCAGTCATCGAGGAGCACTCTCCTTCCAGTGCGTTATTCACTCGAATCAGAACACCAGTTTAGTTCACATTTTTTCTTTATTAGTTTTCACCAATTCGTGTAGCACATCATGACTCCACAATGTGCAGCCACCATTCATCCCAGCTCTCCCAACAAAAAGTTAACGTGTTTCACGGCAACCTTGCCGCTTGCTCACAACAACGAATCTCTGACTAACCCCTCGACTCAAATACAGGAAGCATGACAATAAAAATTAAAAGAGGACTAATGTGTCCTGGAACATTGGCGGCCATCTTGCATAGGGCTTTCTTTCCAACATGCTTTCAAACAACATGACGTTGCCCCTGATTCAGTGATCTGTGTATAGTTAGATCTCCCATCAAGTTATTAGATCTTCACAACATTCCTGCTACGTTGTGCCGTTATGGATAAACATTAATGGTCTATCCTTCCGTTCTGGAAAGGACAACTGTAAAGTCTATGTTACATATTATAACGTTTCGCTAGGCAACTTCTTTGCTTATTAGAATGCTTGATCCTTTACGTTGTTAGGAAATTGCACCATCGTCCCAAACTCCCTGGTGCATCGTATATAAAGTGCATAGTGCTACTACAGTAAATACAATATACACAACATCCCAATATATCAAAAACACAATCTAAAAATCCTTCGTCATGTTTTTCCAGTATCTCATCATCGGTTCTATTCTATACATCCTTTTGAATACTGTTCAACAAGTATTATATCATAAAGTGCATAGTGTTTAGATACTGTGCGACGGGCATTCTACCATAAAGTGCAAAGTGCTAGCAGATATATTTTTTATACATGGTCTGTTGTGTTTGGAGATTACAGAGCAATTTCTCATCTCTATCTCTAGCATAAAGTGCATAGTGCTTACATACTGTTCAACAGGCATTCTACCATAAAGTGCATAGTGTTAGCAGCATATGTTTTTTATACCTGATCTATTATGTTAGGAGAGTACGGGGCAATTTCTCATCTCTATCTCTATTAACGTCCCCTTAACTAAGTTTTTTCATTGAATTTCATAGGTTTTTATTAGTGCAACTTAACCATAACGTCCCTTTAACAAAGTTTTTTCAGTGAATTTCATGGGTTTTTACCAGTGCATGCTATTTTCCTACAACTTACTAATATCATACTTAGCCAATAAGCAATATTTTTGTCCAATTTACAAAGTTTCACCTTAAAACTCTGCCACTTCCCACCTTGTAGCATAATTTTTAACACCTCTATACACTTTTTGCAACTTTTTGAAATTAATTTGCATCCGTAGATTTCCGGGAACATCTGACTTATTTGCAGACCTTCTGGACAGTGCCACGTGACCATACGCTTGCGCTTGGCATGGAGATGTGTTCGCGAAGGCGTCTGCACTTTGTTATCGGATCCGTGCTTCGAAGACAGTTCGGAACTGCATTTTCTACTGATCTAGAAACTTTCAACTTCAAAATTTCCCTTGCACACCTCCTACAACTTTTTATACTCATTATCCATTACCAATCTAGTACACAGTACATACTTGGAAGAATTTTATAAAAACTTCTATTTATCCTAAAAATGGCATCAATTATTGCCATCCCTCCTCCCCAAGAGCCACCACCACCACCAGCTGGAGTACCTCCACAACAAAAAAAGTGCAGTATTTTCAAAGACAATGAAGAGGACCAAGAAGATGAGGTAGAGGAAGTGCCTACTACTAGCAAAAAGATCGAACCTTGGTTGTGCCAGTTCTTTACAACTGTTGGGAGTGTACCAAAGGCTGAAGCTACCAAAGTGAAATGAACTGAGTGCAATTCAGTCGCAGACTACCTGGACAGTACTCCTAAGGGACCACCTCCATGCACCGCCACACCAAATCCAATAACCGCAATGCTCTCAGAAAGGTTGTTGCTTTCTCAGCAAGTAGTAAGGTGTCTTCCTCCACCTCATCTTCCTCAACAAATACTGTAACCACACAGCCTGATGTCTGCGTGTTTTGGCGCATTATAAATAAATATATAAATAAATAAATAAATAAATAAATAAATAAGGAGGGCTATGGACCATTATCGTCCATTGCAGCCCCTGAAATGGGGGATAAAGGCCATTAGCACCCCTGGTTCCCAAAGCGGGAACCCAGGGTGCTAAAATATAGATTATTCTTCCTATAGCAGGATGCCTGCGGCGTCACACTGTAAGAAGGAAGGATTATCCTTCCTACATCGGCACGCCTGCGGTGTCCCGTTGTAGGAAGGAAAATCCTTTTCCAAGACAGCCAACATGGAAAGAGAAGGTGGGGCTCCGTACACAGCCCCTCTCCCCTTGCCATGGCAGCCTGCAAAACCCTATGAACATATTACCACAAGCACTTTTTTCCCCTTTCAAACCTATCCTACCTTCGAATAACTTTACCACATAGCCGGTCCCAGGTAGACATAGTCACATTAACACCATTTTACGTCCCTAGTGGTCATGGGCAGTAGCCAGATTGTCCGTGTCATGACCTTAATGCATGACCCAGACAATCTGGCTACTGCCAACGGCCACAGGCTATACTGCAGTCACCAAAGGTATATGACTATTTTTTGTACCTACATTATGACACTTGTCAAAAAATAAAACACGGGCACATTTGTAAAACCATGCTTTAATTTCCTAGCCAATGCTCCTCACAAGTTTGCTTGAAATCTGCCCATGTTTTATTTGTTTAAAAGTATCAAAATGTATGTACATACAATAGTCATATAACTTAGCCCCCACTTGACAAAATCCATTCAGTCTTTACACAAACATTGAAGGTTGGGTCTCTAATCTTTCTAAAAACCTTTGTCCACATTTGTCAAATTGCAACAAAGTTATAAGCCATCTAAAAATGTTGGGACCCTCCCTCTAATTTCACCCCCTCTTGAGAAAATCCCACCAAACTTTAGAAAACCATTCATATCTAGATCCAAAATCATTTTGCCAAATGTTGTGCAGATTCGTCAAATGACACCACATTTATATGCCTTCACAATATTTTGGGACCCCCCTCTCTAATTTTGCCCCCTCTTGACAGAATCCCACAAAATTTAGCAAAGCCATCCAGGATTAGTTCGAAAATAAAATTGCAAAATTACATGCAGTTTCATTGAGTGGCACAAAAGTTATAAGCCATCCAAAAACTGCTTTTCCCCAACTCTGAAATGCAGAAATGGGTACAGATGTCCTAGGATAAAAGTCTGCGAATCCAAGATGGCACGCGTTTTAGGAAAACCGACGCATTTCACGGTTTCTCACCACCGAATCAATGGCCGCATTCCGATGTCCGCGGACCATGCAAAAGTCAATGAATTTTTCTGGCCAATCAGAGGCCAGTTCGCGGACCGAACAGAGAAGTGATTCCGCAGAGCGGACATAGATATCACACATTTGTTTGCCTTACATTTTGGTCATTTAAAAAATAGCTACTGGACGGATTTGCCCCAAATTAACAAAAGCACGCTTTTGGGACAAAGCCGTTGCTCCTGCCCAAATTTGGTGAAAATCCGTCCAGCGGTTTGGGCTATAGGCGTGCTGAAATGTTTTTCCCATTATGTCTATGGGAAAAAAATAAATGTTTGGGAGCCCCACTATAACTTTGCCCCCCACTTGACCAAACCTCACCAAACTTTGCAGAGTAGGCCATATACTTGTTTTGCAAAGTTTGGTGAGGATTCGTCCAGGGGGAGAAAAGTTATACGCCACCCAGAAAGTGCTCTTCCTATGGGTTTAGAAACTTAACCATAACTACATGGCCACTACCGCAGGCCATGTAATGTGTGTATATATATTCATACACACACACATATATATATATATATATATATATATATATATATATATATATATATATATATATATATATATATATATATATGCACTCACTGGATCGGCCACAAAATGCATTTTGTTCGATCCGTTCCGATATTGGCAAGACTACCTGACACTCCCGAACAAAGAGGTTCAGTGACTAATCTCCTTGACAAAACAAAGTCTGAAGGATGCCAACAAACATTGAGTCCCAGTGAAGGGTTGAGTTTGAGTAATTAAGCAATATGCCCTGAGCCGTGGGGGCATTACTGAGTCAGGTAATGCCCAGGGGCCCATAGTTATAGGCCCGAGCGAAACGAGGGCCTTCACAAAGGCCTTGGGGCAGACTTGGTAATGTCCCTACAGCTCGGGGCATATTGCTATTAGTACACCGGCCCGCAAGACCGGGGTACTAATAGCATTATTTACTGTTCCGAAACGCTGGAGCGTTTTGAAAAAAAAAATGTCCAAGGAACTGGCCACCTGGAAAGTGAAAAACAGAGTTAGTTTTCCCTTTCCATGGTGGCCATCGGGAGCGGACGCACTGGGAACAGAACTGTTCCCAGCGCGATTGCTCCTAAAAAAGAAGAAATCAGAAGGTAAGTGGGGTTGGGAGGGCGGTGAGGGGGATGGAGGAAAAAATAAAATAAAACACATACCTGAATCCCCTGCAGGGCACGATGGCGGCCTTGTGTCGTGTGGAGGCTAGGAGCAGGGATGGCCCCGCTTAGAGCCTCCTCATTGGTGAGGGGCTGCCACGCCCCAAGCCGGGAAGAAAGGAGTGGAATCACAGCCGAGGGATTCCCAGCCGAGTAAAGCCCCGGCGAGGGCCAATCAGAATGTTTGTTTCATTCTGATTGACCCTCGCCAGGTGCTAATTTATAATAGATCCTTAATTTTGCAATATTTACATATTTACAATATTTACATAGGATCTCCATGAAAGTATGCTCAGATCAGGCTCATTACAAGTATGGCGGTAAGGCTTAATGGTCACCGGTAAAGAGACCGGTGCCGTTAAACCCTTACCGCCCTACTACGAGTTCCCTTTGCAGGTCCTTCCTTAACGCCTGCTTTTAGCAGGCATTAAGGACAGGACCCGCAAAGGGACTTTAGAGCTAATAACGGTACCGTAATTTACGGTACCGTTATTAGCGCCTTCCCCATTCCCATTGAGCCCTATGGGTGCTCAAATTGGAATGGGGAAGGGCCCTGGTGAATGGGGAAACCTTGGAATGGACCGGTAATTGCTCCATTCACCAGGGCGGAATCGGAACGAGTTTGGAGGCAGCCATGCCACAAAGAGCGGCGTGGTTACCTCCAAACTCAGAATGAGGCCCCATGTCTTAAGACAACAAATGGAAGTGCTTCTGGGAAACCCAAAATACTCTTCCATAACCTATCCCCAAGTCTGTTCAGATGGCTCCAAACGACTTCCAACAGCTCTATGTCATATACGATAGATGGAATCACTTTAACTCTGTAAAATCTAAGAATTGGTGTCATAGTATATTTACACAATTTTAAAAGGATTTTACTTGATTGAGCGTAGAAAGTGGCTAGTTTTGATTTCAGCCTAGTAACAATATCCCAAATATATGAGTTTATTTGTCAGATTAATGGGTGAGCCTTCTATATGCCATTTCTGGGTTCACCTTGCCCTTGATTGTGTTGCAATCAGTAGAGCAGATTTACATTTGGTGTCTGATTTGGCCTACAGCGTGTGTGTTCACTGTTATTTGGTGGACCTTAAATTGACACAAATTATGTCAGGACATATTCAAGTGAGAAAAGCCTGCTGATTAAAGCCCTATGTCACAGCAAAAAGAGGGCCAATTGTTTTCAAAGTGCTACATATTAGCAATGAATTCATGAAAACACTATGCTGAATATTTTAATTTATACTGAATTAAAGCAATCTTACAAATTAAGTTCTCATTTCATAATAGGGTTGAGACTGACATCATGTGTTTGAAGTTTATGGATCCATCTGTGTTCCTTTTATGTAAGATATGTATTAACTACAGTTATTCTAGTGGTAAAATATATAATGTCTACCATTTAATGTAACCTGATGAATGGTTAGTTTACAAATAATGATCTACCAATGGTGCACCGATGATGTTGTTGCAAATCCTTGAGCGATACGCAATCATTCTTGCTCTGGCTGTTTTGCCTCCATATTGTAAACCACAAAGGCACTGTATGCAATACATTGCATTTTCTGTTCAGCAATTAAAGATATAGCGAAGATCCTAATTGTTCCCAGCAATTTCAAAGGATAATGTTTTAGTAGTAAATTTACAAGCAAAGCAATTCCCAAATGGGTACTGTTCCATAAGTTTGGTTATCTGGCATAAGGTTGAATGGACATTTTATCTGTCAGAATAATCATATTTAGAAATGCACGAGTTGATCTCAGAGGCTCTGTGCTCTTTTAAGGCAGAACCGTTATGGTGAGTATTAGGAATGCTTAAATTAGGGAGGCAGGTTGATTCACATACCAAACGAGCATCATTAGTCTTCAAGGTTGTTTCCAGTGGCAGTTCTTGGGGTATGTGTCAAGTTCTTTTGCACGATGAGGTAACCAATTTCCCAGGATAGCCATGTTATAGAAGATTTTGGTCAAGGACTGTGGCATGTTTTTTTTTTAAAAAATCTGCCAAGGAACTACAATTTCTTCTTTTTTTTGTTATTAATGTTCTTTGGTTAACAAAGTAACCTTTAACAAAGCATAAAGGAAAAAACAATATAAAAAGACAAGCAATTTAACAATAACAAATAAAAAAAACATATAAACCCAGAAATTAATCATTCATAATACTGGCTCTAAAACTTCTTTTAAAAAGTGAATTGCAGTAACCAACCAGTTATTGCGACCATAAGAATTCATAATAAATTGTCACACTCTTTCGGTAGGGACCTAGGACTAATTTTGGAGGAGGTGACCAAAGTAAAACATATGCCTCCCGTTCAAAACTCTGCAGTGCAATAAAATATGTCCCACGGTTTCCACCTCATCTGGCAGGGAGCAAAATCAGCACAATCTCAAGGCCCTGGATATTTGAGTCCTAGCACCCATAATTTTGTTAGTAGGGAACAGGTTTAACCGCAATCTCATTGCCCTAGATCGCCAGGATCTCCTATGAGACTTAATCAGATATTTAGGACAGGCTCCCACTGACAGCAATCAGTAGATCTGCGTATAAATGGTTTGTTCTAACTCTGCCAATTGTATCCATCTAATCCCATTCCTTAAGTCTCCTTTTGAGAACAGTTGGTCGGTGCAAGGCTATATATGGAGATACCGTACCTCTCACAAATGGTGTCTCACAAAACCGACTGTTAGCGCGGTTTTGGGGAAATTGGCTCAATCAGCCATATGCTCTGGTCCTGCCCAAGACTGATACCCTATTGGACCATGGTGTGGAAACTGGAAATCTCTGCCATTCTGAACTCGAACATCCCACAAACCCCTGAGGGGCTGATACTAGGTAGGGATCAATTATAAAGAATGCCATCAAGATCCCCAAGCGTGCATAGCCCCAAATGTATGGATATTTGCTGCACGTAAACTCCTGATCATGAACTGGAAAGTGAGGGTTCCACCTACTGAAACCCAAGTAATCACTCTTATGGCAAAAATAGGCTCCTTGGAATATAGTGTCCTCAAACGAAAGAACCCCCTCAGGGCTGATGCGACATACAAATACCTGAAACTCATCGCCCCCCGCCTCCGTAAGGCACTGGGTCGGACGCTACCCATACCGCTGCTGCAGTGACCCTGGTCCCTGCACACTTCCAGCACATATCATCACAAACCTTTACCCCAACTTCCATGGCTTTCAGAGCCTGGTGCAGAATTACTATTTGCCCCTAAGTTTATATACGCCCTGCTCCCCACATGATGCTGTCCCAGTCACCCATGTAACACGCCAAACTACCGGTTTTGTGTTTCCTGTGATTAATATATTTATATGGTAAATAGAGTTGGGATATAGACGTGGGGACGAGGAGAGGGAGGGGGGATGGATTCGACTAGGGGTTGTAGCGCTGGGGCATCCCGGCTCCGGCCTAGGATCTGCTTCGGCACAGAGACAATGATACGAATATAAGGACTTGTTTTTCCATTTACAATTTAGGCAGACTGTGCTGAACCCCCGGGGCTGACCCCGATGTGGCTAATTCTTGGTTTGTTGTATTTCTGGTTACGTGACTGGTTGAAAAAGATGTTCAATGAATCCTATGTTTGGTGCTTATGATATTAATAAAAAGATGTTACAAAAAAAAATGGTGTAACACTCAAGTGTTTAAGGCATTCCAAGCTTTCCTATGGAGCAACTGCTTTAGTAATCACCAGACCGAGCCTGCCTTTGCACAAACAATGTTCCTCAATAAGGAAAGATTCTTCCAGTTGAGACAAAATTGAGTGGAGGATAGACCTAGCGCATAGCGAAACATTGCCACACTATGTATAACCATGGAATCTCCTTCTTTCAAACAATTCTAAGATTCATTTTCACCACTAGTACGTCACATTTGTCACACTCAGTGCAACTACTGAATGTAATGACCAGCCTAGAAACAATTCACTCGATCCTACAACGAAGATGCCCACCTTGAAGATCCAGCCGGAGAGCCCCTCCTCCATTTCGATGATGTTAGGAAATGTTTCTGGAGGAATGGATGCTGAAGAGCAGCGTCACTGGTGCTAAGTCCATTCAATGGGCTGGTTGGGCCAGAGTAGAGGGTGCTGGAGGAGGCCAACGGGGTGCATGCTAGAGGTAAGCCGGCAAGGGCAAAAGACGAGCAGCCAACCAGGCTGCTCGGATCGCACCATGTCATGTGGCTGATGCCCACGTTCCAAGCAACCTGATTGGCTGTTCGCCAATTACAGGGTTCTAATAAGGCTTTTTTTTATAATAGAGGGAGGAGGCAACAATGTGCCTTCTTTCTCTGCCCTTTTTTAATTTCTACAAACCTTAAACTATGTATTGGTTCAGCAAACTCTATACCCTCACCCCTTAATATTACAGTACCAGAGTAAGTCAAATGGTCGGTTTTCGGGTATTGCAAACGTTTTCAATTTGGTCACGACCCCCTTTCATTTAAACGACAAGTTCCGCTTTCATTTGTGGACGTTGTTGCAATTATCGGTCATAGCAGATGAAAAAATATCTTAATTCTTTGTGGTACAGCTCTTCTCCATTGAGATGGAGCGAAATAGGTATCTGCTTTAGTCCAATAAACCATGTTCAATATGATATTTATAACGCGCTTAATAGCCAGAGGTTTCTAAACGCGGACCCGGGGGTCGAACCTGTGTTGCTCTTTGTCGTCGTGCTTCTAAGCTGAGCACGTTGCCGCTGAGCTATCCTCCCGAGACGAGACAATAAGGTGTGAATGTTAGAATCCACAACCACCCCAGACATTACACATTTTCTAGCTCGACTACTTCTTTCCCTTTGGTTTATGAAGCTGCACCGACGTCGATGCGCTTTCACGAGAACCTCACCTCTAACATGGACAGGACCACCATCTAGTGGCGGCTAATGAGAAAACAGGCTAGATGTGTATATAATATCCGACATCACCTAAGATCTCAAAAAGTACATAAAATCAGGAAACATATACATACAAATTTACCAAAAGCAAAAATGACTTGTTTCATCAGATAACTTTAAAAGATATTCTAATGTGACTAGCCGCAAGTCTTGTCCACTACCCTCGCAGTTGCATATGCCAAGCTCTAATACAGTTCCGATAATTACCTAAACGTACTTCTTTGTTGCCATGTCTTCCAAACAAAATGAGAGCGGCAGGCCCTACTATAGGTGATGAAGTACCTCATATTCCCCCATGCCCATTGCCTCTACCGCTCCCCCTCCCCCAGAAGCCTCAATAGCCAGAGGGCAGGGTCACATGTGGAATGGGAACGTTAGATGCCACACCAGACCCACACCATTGCCAGAGCCTCCTTTTACTTTCTTTTCCCCTTGCCATTTCTTCCCTCTAGCATCACCTTCATTCCTTCCTTCCCTAAAATATTCCCCTCCGTTCTTTCCTCACACCCCCTCCTTCCACCCTCCCTCCCTACGTTCTGACCTTCCTTCCTTCCCTCCCTCCCTCCCTCCCTCCCTCCCTCCCTCCCTTCCTTCCTTCCTTCCTTCCTTCCTTCCTTCCTTCCTTCCTTCCTTCCTTCCTTCCTTCCTTCCTTCCTTCCTTTTTCCCTTCCGTTCACCTTCCTTCCCTTTTTATGACCTCTTTACATAATTGTTGTATTCCTTCCAGGCTTCCTTTCTTTTTAGTTTTAGTTTTTTCTCATGTTTATTCACCTTACTTCTCCCTCCCTCCCTCCCTCCCTCCCTCCCTCCCTCCCTCCCTCCCTCCCTCCCTTCCTTCCTTCCTTCCTTCCTTCCTTCCTTCCTTCCTTCCTTCCTTCCTTCCTTCCTTCCTTCCTTCCTTCCTTCCTTCCTTCCTTCCTTCCTTCCTTCCTTCCTTCCTTCCTTCCCTAATTCTTTTGGTCCTTCCCATCTTCCTTTCTTTTTATGTTTTCTTTTCCTCATCTTCATTCGCTTTGTTCCAATTTTCCTTCCCCCCTAACCTCCATACTAATTCCCTGTTTCTTCTTTTCTTCTATTTCCCTGTTTGGTCCTTCCTTCTCTTTCCCTTAATCTCCTTCATTTTATTTCCTTGTTTCTTTCCTCTTGCTTCTAACTCAATCTATTGTCTATTTTTCTTTGCCACTCATGCATGCTTTCCTTTCTTGTTTATTTTTCCTTTCTCCTTTTCATCTTCTCTTTCTCTACCCCTCTCTCTTAGCCTCCGTTACTCCCTCTCAGTTTCCCCGAACCATCACTTCATTGCTCTAGGAGGCCAGCGATGGACTTTGCACGGACACTTTAACGTTTCTTTGTGGCAAAAGTGATACATTTCTTTTTGTCGTTTATGTATGGTTTGTGGTTAATTTGGTAATTCTGTCACCTATAGCCCTACGTTCCAGAGGAAATGTCAGTGTGCCTCATTATGAGGAAGGCGGTAAGGGGTTAACAACGCCGGTAAAGGTGCCGGAGCCGTTAACCCCTTACTGCCCTATTACGAGGTCTGCTCGCAGGACCCGCTAAGGACGCATGGTTTTACCAGGCATCCTTAGCGGGTCCCGCGAGCAGCCCAGCATGCTAAGAATGGGCCTGTCATTAACGGGCCCGTTGTTAGCATGCTCCCCATTCTCATTGAGCCCTATGGGGGCTCAAATGGGAACAGGGATTTACCGGGTCCGGGTTCCCTGAATGGGGAAATACCGGGCCCTCCAAGGTTGGAATGGTCCGGTACTTCCCCATTCAGGGAACCCGGACCCGGTACCCGGAATGGAGGTAGCCATGCCGCAAAAAGCGGCATGGTTACCTCCTTCCTCGTAATGAGATCCAGTGTCTGCCTGGCTAGTGGGCCGGCTCTGCCCATACCAGTCCAGGTTGAACCCCTGAAACAGAACTGCTTCTACAGCAAGGCAAGTCTGTGCGGCTGCACAGTGAACCACAAACCAGGGTACCAGACAGATTATCAATTGCCCATGCAACCAGCAAATCTAATCGCACCACAAAAGGGGTGCAACATAGCACTTTGCCCGTGGGGGAATGCATCCTTGCACAACTGCTGCTCTCTAATGCCAATTCCTTTAAGCCAGTAGTCTTCATACTTTTTTGGCCTGCCCCCCCAAGCAAAATTTGGGCAGGCTGTGCACCCCCAAAAATGCCAAATGGACAGTATGTATTGTGCGCCGTCACTGCACCCTACTTCCAGTATAGTCCCTGGGCTCCCCCACCTGCTCCCATCACAGTCGCTGGGCTCCCTCATCCCATTCCTACCCAGTCCATGGGCTCTCCCCACCCCATCACAAACCCTGGGCTCTCCCCACACTGCTCCCACCACTAGCCCATGGTTCCCACCAATCCTACTCCCACTACAGTCCATGGGCTCCCCCCAACCCGTTCCCAACACAGTCCAATTGCCAATGGCGGCAGGTGAATTTTTTAAGTGGAGGGGCATAACTATTTCCCCCAAAAATGCCAAAGCGACCGAGTGAAGTGAGGGAGCCCGAGCCAATCAACTGAGGTTCGGGGGGCGGAGGGGGTTCCCCCCATTAATTCTTTTAAAAATAATGGGTTCAAATGTTGCATTATGGAGCATAATTTTTTTAATTAAAAAAAAAAATGGTAAATAGCCAAACAGTTTGCAATTGGTGCTGGGGGCCCCAGGGGGCAGGCATGACATTCTTTGCTTGACATCTATGATAGATGTCCAGTAAAAAGATACCATCCCTGTCCCCTGGCCCCCACTGGGCCTAACAAAATCAACATGACTATGTGTGTAGCTAGTGTGCCAAGGGGGAACGAATGGTATTTTTGACTGGACATCTATGATATAAATCCAGTAAAAAAATACCATCCCTGTCCCCTGGGCTCCACAGCGCCTCAGAAGAAGAGCTAATTTTGCCAGGTGGGTAGGGGGATTGTGCAACAAAGGCATTAAGGCATTTTTAAAATGCATTTGTTGTACAACCCTCCTTCCCCCCTCTATCCACCACGTGCCAAAATCAGCTCAAATGACCAAAACAAACTAACACACACACACACACATTCATACAGCAATCACTCTATCATCACACGAGCATCCATCACCAGACGCTCACTTATAACACAAACATACACGCATCCATACACATGTTTAAATAAAAAAAAATGAACATAAATGTACCTTCTGCATTGGCCTGCTTGTGGGCGCTGAAACGCCCTGCTCCAGGCTGCTCTGTCCGTATGTGCGAGGGGGCACAGGAGCTCCCCCTCACACATACAGACATGCAGTGCCCCAGCCAGCATTTCCAATGAGCTATGCAATGCTGGTGAAGCAAAACGCCCGAGCACTTGCATGGCTCCATGAGCATGTGAGGCTGAGGAACTAAACTGAACTGTCAAAGGGAAATAGTGTTTCCCTTTGGTAGTTCAGCCATCCCAGGAGCACTCCCTCAGCTGGAAAAAGCAGCTTAGGGAGGGCTCATTGTTTCACTGGGCTGGCTCCTTAGCTCCTCCATAATGGGTGAGGGGGCCACTGGGTAATAGGGCAATGCCTGTACCATAAATGTCAAAATGCTAGTGTGGGCCAGTCAAAATGGGCCACCTTTTTGCCCAATGGGGCCAGTTTGATGAGTTACTTCACTATGCAGTTAGTAATTTTGGCTATTTTTGCTGTATAAATATTCTTTAATTATCACAATTTACTTGCATTTTAACACAAAGCACCCCATTGGGTACTATTCATACAGTCTGTGACTAAAGGAATGAATATCCATTTACAACTGCAGGCCACTTTTTCATTGGTTTCTGAGACAGTTTCATGCTTCAGCCCGACCATGTGAGCCGACCCTGCCCATTTATTCCAATCTAAAAAGAAATTATAATTTTAAACAAATATTTCTTTACATTTTATGCTGGGCTCTCACGGCCCCTCAGGAATGCGGCCGCAGCTCCCTGTTGGGCCGCACCCCACAGTTTGAATACCCATGGGCCAAGGCAGAAAGAGAATTAGTATTTCTAACTATGCATCTCAACGTCACGCCACCTAAGAACCACCACAGCAAGTGCACACTTGTCTCAAAATCAGAAAGTTCACATTCGCTCAGTGTACGGATATGCATGCAACACAAGGCACAGAACGTTCGATTTTAGACTTATTTTATTCTCATAGACCACACGTGTTAATAAAAAGAACATAAGGGCACCATTAGGAGGAAATTAGACTCCGAGCATGCCTGCGCTTTGTGAGGCATGCATGTTACACGTTATCTTAGCAGCAAATACAGTATTCAACTGAGCCGCCGTGCCGATCGAATTTTAAAATTGGGATATTTGGCAATGCCATTTCCAAGCTCCTGTTGAGCAGCCAGTTGACACATTATTTAAATTCAAGGATTGGAAATTCAGCCATCCCAGTTTCCCCTAAATTTACCATTCAAGCATGCACTTTTGGGTTATTTTCCCAGAAGGGGCTGTCCAGAGAGAGGCCCAGCCAGTCATTGGGCCTCATTACAACTCAGGCGGTAAGGGTTTTACGGCGCCGTAAACAGCGCCGACCCTTACCGCCTGAGTACGAGGTCCCTTAGCGCCATGGCGGATTTAACACCTGCTTTTAGCAGGTGTTAAAATCCATGGCGCTAAGGGACCATGGAGTTAATTACGCCACCGTAATTTACGGTGGCGTAATTAACGCCTTCCCCACTCCCATTATGCCCTATGGGGCAAAAATGGGAATGGGGAAGGGTAAATGGAGATTGGGGACTTACCGCCCCGCCAAGGTCGGAATGGGGCGGTAAGTCCGCCAACCACCATGGCGTAAACGTAGTTTACGCCATGGTGGTAAAGTCACGGCCCAGGCGGTAACTTACCGCCTGGGTCGTAATGAGGCCCATTGCATCAGATGTGGCGCAGCGGGACCGTGTAAAATGGTTTCCCGTCTTAGGGAGCGCCACCTCCTTTGATAGACATTGGGCCTCATTACAACTCAGGCGTTACGGGTTAATGCCACCGTTAACCCTTAACGCCTGATTCTGATTTTAACGCCTGCTTTTAGCAGGCGTTAAAATCCATGGCGCTAACCTGCCATGGTGCTAATTACGCCGCCGTAATTTACGGCGGCGTAATTAGCGCCTTCCCCACTCCCATTATGCCCTATGGGGCAAAAATGGGAATGGGGAAGGGAAAATGGGAAATGGGGATTTACCGCCCCACTCACCTTGGAATGGGGCGGTAAATCTGCCATCCACCATGGTGTAAACTGAGTTTACACCATGGTGATAAAGTTGGTGCACTTAGCACCAAGGTTGTAATGAGGCCCATGTGTTCGTTCATCTGAGAGTATAATAGTCCAGCACATCAAGTTCCGTGAAACCAAGGAAGGCGAGCAGGGCCCTCTGGAAGGATTCTCCGCAGCTGGCAAAAGTGTACAGCCGCTACCTGCACTGGCCGATGACCTTTGAGGACCTGGGGGCCAGTTTTTTATGAGGCCACCACTGGGCCGTTTTTTAAAATGTTTATTAAAACATTTGTAGTGCAGACTCACAGTCCACTCTGCTTGTATTGATGTTTTCACTTTGAGTCACAAGATGCTCAGGGTGCTGAGCCGACAGTGTCAGTGTGTGTGCCGTGGGACAGGGCGCGGCACGAGCAGCTCGCCTCTCTGCAGCGGCGCCGGAGGAAACTGACACTCTCTGGCAGCAGGGGGCAAGGGGCTGCCTTGCGGAGCTGTTCCTGGAGCATAATTATTCATCAAAGCAAGGTAACAACAACACACACGTTGTTACCTTGCTTTGATGATTTGCAAATTGCATGCATCATAATTATGATGCATGCATGATTCAGCATCATGCATATGTTTGTGGAGGGCCGGCCCTCAGGGCCACCCGCCGCCGCAAGGCCGGCGGCCGTGCAGCCACTTCAGGGCTGCCGTGGCCGACTGGTCGTGCTCCTGAATGATGTGTGAAATGCTAATACAAACACCTCTGCAGCAGGAGGCCTGCTGACTGCTCGCTCCGGCTCCGCCTGCCTACAGTGCTGGGCTGGGGGCGGGGCTGCCCCCAAGTTCACAATAAGTTGCTTTCAAACTTTGCAGGAAGTAACCACAACGAATTTGTTGCCTGGGGCTGGGGGCTGACACAGACTCTGTGCCACCACAATTCTGGAGTGGTCGACACAGGGACACGTGACTCTAACTCTAGTCTGAGAGGATATTAGGACCCCTCCTGACCCTGGGCATTATTTTTTGGCCACCATGACGAGGCAGCCAGCCAACACACATGTATGCAGCACTGTAAGAGGAGAGTCAGCAGCAGACCCCCTGGCCGGTCCCTGGCTCGAAGAGTAGACCCCAGCAGCAGAAGGTGTTGACAGGAGTCAGCTAGTGGCTACACAGCTTTTATAGTGAGAGACTTGTGACAAAATCACAGGTAAGATTGACCACCAGGGCACATATACCAATGTTTTGCATTAGCGTGCACCTTTTAAGAGTGACTATGTTCTGTTCCAATTCTTGTAATCACCATTAATTTACCCATGCATGACCAACTGATCAAGAGTTGTGGCCTTCACCAGACACACATTTCACCACTGCCTTTGACCTGGCTCATGTGTGCTACTAGTCCAGAACACATTTTCTTTATTTTAAATGATTTTATGATTTTTCATGAAGCAGCTTAGGGGCCTGCTGGCTTCTCAAGACTAGTCACTATTTTGGCCGTGACAGCTGAAGAACTTAACCAGACTTGGCATAGTCAGGCCCCCTGGAAGATGTCAGGGCCTCTGGCCCAGTGTAACATTTGCCCTACTCCGCCCAATCCCTCTTTGAAAGTAATGTCCACTGTCTGGGGGCCAGTGAACAGAACACTAGTCGGTACAGTCACGAGGGTTCCATGTAATAATGTTGCCACAAAAATATCGCCATGCAAAAATATCGCCGAAAAATGGTCGTTTTTTGTGGTGACATTATTGCATGGAACATGCGGGGGACACCCCCGCAACCCCCAATGTTTTGTTTTTTTTAAAGTTTTTTTTTTAAAGTTTTTTTTTTTTGCCCCTGTCGCCATATATATGGTCACCCAAATAATATCGCCAAGACATTTTCCCGGCGATATTATTACCTGATACCGTCACGAGTAGCTGACAGGTGACCTGAGTTCCTACTTTGCAGTTTAAAGCCAAAGATTAGACATGAAAGAAAGAAGGCCAAAAAAGCACATATGGGTCACGAATACTGTCTTAAAAGTCATCCTTTTTTTACAGGTCGCCAGGGAAATTTGTTAAGCAGAGGTGAGGTGGGCGCCACACAACAAACTACTATGCCCGCAGTGCAACCCATCCTCGGGAAGCGCTGCATTGTGCCCCCGGGCGGGATTGCAAGAGTATTTTTGCTGTATATTTAATTATGCATCATCACCAGGAGTATCATGGCATGATGCAAGCACCCTTACGGTAGTCTGCTGTCCAGGGTGAGCATCGGCCGACGGCCAGCCAGGCACAGAGCGGCTTTGTGTGCAGTGCAGCCAGTCCCCGGGATCTAGGTGTGCGGACTGCAAAGCAATGTCGTGTCTGCCTGCCTATGCACATAAGACTAGACAAATCTGCATCTATCTTAGTAACCACATAACCTGGGAGCTCCTCCGGTGCCGTGCGGCCCTGTGGGGGCCTTTAGTGAAACCTATGGTACGTGATCTGATGGCACTGTGGCAGGCATCGAAAGTAGAGTCATAGCGACATTGGCGGCACCTCAGAAATGTGCCCCTAGGTTATAGCTGGCTTGCTAGGGAACAGGCAACAGTATAGTTTCACCAGCAGTTCTTTAAAAAATATTGCAGAGTTGTCACCGTCAAGCCATAGCTTTGCACTCTCACTGTGACCATTTGTAAGGAGCACACCCCTTCAAATATCTTTCTGGTTGCAGCAGCTTACGCGCTCCTCAATGTTGCTCCAGTGGCATAGCAGAGTTGTGTCAGTGTGTTGCCTTTCCCACTCTGTATTCCTGGTTGTTCCCGTCCTGCCTCTGCATCCACTGTCTTCCCTGCCCTGTGAACTGGTGTTTGGGACAGGGACTCTAGCTATCGGTCATGGCTATACTGCAAATGGGAAGGCAGATTTCAACACCTAAAAGGCTGAGTGCCTCGTGCACATAATACTGGCAATTTTACTAATCTGGTGGCAACTAGTTACATGCACTCCTCCACAAGGGACTTGCAGGGTCATTGTCAGGAAATAATGGTGCAACGCAGTGTGACTTCTTGAGTAGCTCCAGAGCTTTGCTATATCGTGCGAGGTACAGGGCTCTCAACCCAAATCATTGAGGTATTTGTCCACCTTATTATAGTACATTGTGGATGTTGGAATCCCATTAAGCACTGTTTATTAGCAATGCAGGGCCATAATCTGAAGAATAATTCTTCTTCTCTTCCATTATTAAAGTGGGTCTCTGCTTTGACAAGTGTGTCTCTACCCTGCCCCTGTACCTGCAGTGCAGGAGCTGTTAGAACACAGTGTTTTTAAATCTTCTTTGATAAGGGGTCCACGAGCCCTTTTGAAGTCAATGGGGTGTGCAGAGTGACAGAAGACAGCCCCACCACCTTTGTCAACTCCATCACTATTTTCTACATGTGCACAGAATGTTATTTAAAGATCATGCATTGATTATAATAATTATTATTGAGGGCATATAAATTGAGAGAGAGCGAGAGAGAAAGAGAAAGAGAGAGAGAGAGAGAGAGAGAGAGAGAGAAAGAAAGAGAGAGAGAGAGAGAGAGAGAGAGAGAGAGAGTTTAAAGTGTTCATCGTTAAGGTTCCCACTGCTCTGATGTAAATATTGTGCTATTCCATAATACTTTAGAGGATTAAAGCTGATGCAAATACGATTTAATTTCAGCCTTCCTGGGTTTGTCTTCGGAACAGTGTCACTGATGAAGTCATGAAGCCATCGAGTAGGGCTTGTGTGGTGCCAATGGCGCTGCCACTTCACACATACCCTCACTGCTTTGCTTCCCCTTGTATCTGTTTGCCCTCAGCATATGGCACTGTGGACTTGGCTGTGATGACGTAACTGCCCTCCAGCAACTCCTCAATCTTTGCTGAATGCACACTAAGGCAGAGTTAAGGAGGTATTTTACGCCTGCAGTGGTAATGCCACAAAGGACAATCTGCAGTTCAGCGGTTCTATGTCTTTCAGGCAGTTGGATTAGATGAATGAATAAGTGATCCCATAACGCACATGCGTGCCTCCTTCGCAGCAGAAGGCCTCCTTATTACATGGGTTCCGCCACTACTTCTTCCCTGCCGCATCCAATGACATGATTTCCAGAAGTCCCTTCATTTTGTGGGAAGAACGCCATGCCTGTGATATGCTGCTTTCCCTAATTTACCAACCTCTGAAACCTGAAAAGTAGATGCATGTGACACAGGCTACAAATGCAGCCAAATTTGCACCAGACCTGCAGATCAACTTAACTCACTGGTCTGCTGTTAAATCTCAGTGACCAGTTTAATGGTACCCACTACATAATAATTGCTCATTTTACTATTGCTGATATGATAGGTCAGTGGGTTCAGCGCTCGCTGCTGCAATGTGTGTATGATTTGCAGGTTGCAAGTTCGAATTCCAGCAAGGCCATCTCAGCCTTTCATCCTTCTGGGGTCGATAAATGAGTACCAACACAGGTACTATACAACAACCTATTATCATTTGGCCTTGGACGTCTGCTTGCATTCACAGTAATTTGACAATACGCATATATACACATAGATATTAATGGTACATATGATGATCCATTCTTGTATGAAATGTATATATATCACATTAGTGAAATCATAACCATATTTTTCGTAGTGTACTTAGGAGTAATGCTATTTGATGCCACTTCCTGTTTTGTCAAGGGGTGAAAGGTCGTGTTCATGCCACTCCTGCTCGGAGCTGTGGACCCTGTCACAGAACTTTATGCAAAGTTATGTTATTTTATGTGTTGTAATGTAACAGACACATGAACCCTCCATAAGTAGTGTTTTCTGTAAAGTCATGAATTGACGCGATTCACGGATGATGGTTTGAGGGCCACGGGGTGGTCCACTTTTTTGAGGTGAGGGGTGGGCCACTTTTTTTTGGTTGTCAGGGCCTATTTCTTGTCCCGGTCCGACCCTGGTTACCTGGTTTCTGCTGAGTGCTTGGCGGTCTGCTGCAGTACACAGGTTTGAAGGGTAGGGGGAGTAGGAAGCTGGAACGCAGTACGTGGAAACGGCAAAGTGACCTCATGGGCATTCAGAGGCCTTGCAACCTGCCCCTGGACGGTCTTGTCTTTGTGTTGTGTAGAAAAGTGGAATGACGCACATGTACCAACACATGACACATGCACCCACACCCTAATGCCCACAATGGGCACCGGTCAGGTTGAAGACCATAGAGAGACACCATACAAGGTAACCTGCTAAATATTTTCTGCGTAAAACATTGGACAGTATAATATGGCAAATTTAAAATATGAATATTTTCATATTTTAAATTTGCCATATTATACTGTCAAAACAGGATTTTTTGCTGTGTAGTGCTTTAGACTTGGCTCCCTACCACTACATTAAGGGCTTTACTAATAGGTATTATTTTTACCCAATTTAATAGTAGTAGTCCATTTGTCCAGCTCAGAAGGAATAAGGGCTGGGCTTTCTGATGCAGGATTCGAAGTGGGGCCTGATAACTGAATATTTGAGCATGTGCAATTGCACATGATCTTGTAATGTATTTGCGGTAGTGTTCAGTTACATGTATGGTAATCCGACTGCTGATGGTTTGTTGGCTGAACACTGAAGCGAGGCCTTAACCCACCGAGCTATCGTGCGGTCATAAATGCACCATTCAGATATCAGAATCCAACTGTAATAAGAAAATTACTTTTCTAGTCACCTGAAAAAAAATTCACTTTGGACATCAGACATTGGATGGGGTGATTGGGTGTGGGGTACCCAAACTCTGTGTGCACAAACAAGATGGTGGACATGCTGCTTCTGGTGCACACAGACATCACTCTGGTGTGCCTCTGCACCACTGTCTTCCGTCCCAGGCTTCTATAAAACGTGTGTGGTGCTTCTGCTGGCCTTACCCCCCCACCCCCCCTCCCTCCAGAGATGCACATAAAAGGATATGGAAGTGGAAGGTGGAGGAACCACAACACTTACGATTTCAAGAAGCGGTTGGGAGCTTTAGGAGCTGCAGATAATGACAGCAGCCATTCAGGTGTGGGAAAGGTTTCTGCAGTGAGTGATGGTCAGGGGTGGGAGGGGATTGCAGGAAGGGGATAAGGCATAATAAAAGCAGACGCCATGTGTTGGGAGCAAGCGTGACACGTCATGCTCAATGTTGTCAGAATGCTACTTCAGGCTTAATGGTGGATTTTCTGTTCTCTTGTCTCCCAGTCTTCATCCCTCCCTGTGTCCTGCTGCATTGCTGCTTCTCCTTCTCAATCACATGTATTTTATTTATTTGTTTGTATGTATTAAGTGTGTCTGGCTAATTACTAGCCTTTTGCACTACATATGAAACAGTTACTTAACATAAAACAATGTTCACATAATATACAAATCCATATCCATCAACATAGATGTGTACATACAATTATAAAATCCAAGAAAACACCATCAACATGGTATACCCACCAAATAATTCATGATTATACAGTCAACAGCTTTAACAGTGCCACTTTCCAAACAAAATAGGCTGCACCTGTGATAACCATTGAACCGGCTGAATAGAGCATATCCCAAAACTGTGTTGATTTCACAATCTCAAGCCTTTGACAAAATGAGACATAGCCATGTTGGTATTCTACTGTAAGACAGGTACAACAAGTGAATATATGTCTTGCACTTTCTCCTTCGGCTTTGAACAAACAGCACTTTCTTTCTTCTAGCGGAATTTTTGACCAGGCTCCCATATACTTGTAAACCATAAAATATTCATATGTAAATACAAGACGAATCCGATTAAAAAACGGTTGCTAAACTTCTGTATTGAATAGACTGTGTATCTTTTCATTACTGACAATTTTACTATGGCATTTATTCAGTTCCAGATCCTAGTTTTACGTACAAGTTCCTTTTAAAAAAAACACCTGGATTACATTCAGAGGGTCTATGGGTTCGATGTCCCGTAAATGCTACTCCATGGTGTTAACTAAATATAATTGTGCTGCGTTTCTATGTCTATACATGGTATGTTTAGCAAACAAAGCCAACATAGAATTACCTTTGGTGTCCTCAAAATTGATCTTAAAGAGAAACTTACAAATGGCTATCTTCCAAAGAGACATCAAGGATGGTATCCCAAATTCGAGGCAAAATGCCTCTATACGGACTGAGTTAGGAAGTCCAAGTAAGGATCGAAAAGCCTTTCCATGAAGGCAACGCAACCAAGATACTTGTCTGGCAAGTAGAGGTCCAAGACCATACATGATACTTGCTACGAGCCCTCATTTGTAAGCTTCTAATTTGCCCTCAATAGAACCGCCACATCGAGAGTTGATATATTTATTCATCAATTTTCATTTTAGAATAGTTCTTGCATAGAAGTATTCCAGATAGCAATGGACTGTCGGTTTTATATTAATTGGTTGACCCAGATTAATTGGTTGACCCAGATAGACATACGTGTCAACAGACTGTAGCTTACCCTCTTTGATAATCAAACATGCAGCTTAACTCTTGTTTTTTGTCTACTAATCACCATGGTCTTAGTTTTGGCCAAGTTTATCTTAACGCAGTTAATGGTGGCATAATCCTGTAGTGTATTAATATAATGCTGAAGTCCTATTGGAGTTAAATCCCCAAGGACGG
This sequence comes from Ambystoma mexicanum, assembly GCF_040938575.1. NCBI lineage: Eukaryota > Metazoa > Chordata > Amphibia > Caudata > Ambystomatidae > Ambystoma > Ambystoma mexicanum. The sequence goes on from NC_090924.1 coordinate 308,538,954, forward strand.
AATCGTCCGCGTAACAAATCCAAGATGTAGGAACTCCCGCTAGTCTGGATGGGTGAGGATTCCATTTTAATAAATGTTCTTCTAGATCCGCCACATAAAGATTGTAAAGAAGAGGGGCAAGCATGCAGCCTTGCGTCAGGCGAATGTTAGTAGGTATCAGTTGTGTCAAAGTGCCTTGTAAAGAGGTTCTAACATGTACTGCTGTACTGCTATATTACCATTTCAAATAATACAATAGTCCAGCTTATACCACAGTCTTTTCTGTTAACACAGTCGAAGGCAGAGGAGTAATCTATATAACACATGTATAATGACGTTCTAGTGGCCAATCTCACATGATCTGTTAATAGGTGCATTGCCCATAGCCCAAATAAAGTGCTACAGCCTTTTTGGAATCCAATTTGTTGTCATTTAATTATAGCCAAGGATTATGCCCTGAGCCATGAAGACAATCGCTGGAATAATAGTGAAGCAAAGATCTTACTGCTTATGTCTAACATGGCCAATAAGCGGAAGTTAGAGGGTTCGGCGTAATTTCCCTTTTTGTGTATTGGTATTAATATTGAAGTATGTCAGCTGTCAGGGATGTCTGCACTACTTATAGTTCCCGGGTACTGAGCACTTAACATTTCAGCCCAAAACTCTGGGTTGTCTTTGTAAACAACATTCGCCAGGCCGCCTGGCCCGGGGGCCCTTGATGACTTCAATGTATAGATCTTTCCAGGTGTCTCCTCTGTATCAAAAATGGGGGCACCATAAATTATATTTGCTCAGGCAAACCATCTACCCAAAAATGGCTAAAAATATACTTGCGCCAAACCGCTTCGGCAATGCCACAGACTTCTTTAGGTTTTCAATCAGCAAGATATTTACGCTATAACACCCAACATTTCTTCCATTCATGGGCTTTTAAAGCAATGTATATAGCCTTCCAGCAGGCAGTATAAAGCAAGCTTTGTATAGTCTTATCCGGTTTTTATATTTGGAACAGAGGGTGTTAATATGCAGTGTTATTATGCTCGGTACAAGTGATTTACCTCTCTTTAAATGGCGAAAGTTTTTAGGAATACTTTCTTTTTGGCATGAATGTTGTTATCGTATAAAACACCCCTAGAGGGCATGTCACAATGAGTGCGCAGTTTACCAGGAATTCTGTTATCACATTTTGCATGACTTCCCCATATCCCAACTGTGATTTTCCAGCAAAAACATCAATGAAAGTTTATCCGTGGCTAAAAACTTGTTCAGTTTATAAACATTATTTTGAGACCATAGAATTCGGTTTCCTTGTACATTACAAGGACCCTCTTTTGATATACCGCCCGTGAGACGAATCTTATGATGAGTGTTAGCTTTAGAGGAGCCTGGTCAGTGAGGTCTGTAAATTGAATATAGGAATCTTCTACTAATACAATTAAATCGGGCGTTGCATAAATGTAGTCTAAATTTGAATTCAAGTTTCCATTGCGCCACCTCACAACATCATATAAAGAGTCTGTTGCACTAGGAACCACAGGCAGTAAATCAAAATCCAACAACATATATGTCCATACATTCCCTTTAGCAATCAATATTTGCTGGTATGTCTTAGCAGCAGATAAAGTGCTCAACCCGTCTGCTCCATATTCCAGAAGGATTAAGTAAGGCTCATTTAGATCGCCGCAAGAACAACAGAGCCTCCAGGACATTCCATGCACCAAACCCTTATTATATATTTTTTTTTTTCAACCAAACTAGGAGTACAAATTCCGTCTGGGGGATCATATAACGTATTCAGCAACGTTTTAGAATAAACCTGCGATAAACAGTCAACCGTTGCACGAAGGAAGTTAGGATCATCGTTGCCATTTAAAGGATAAATTCAGGTAAATTCTCGCTCCTGTACAAAGGCCACCTCTTGGATGGCCAATGCCTCCACCCTGCGCCTTCTGAGAAAGTGTCACAAAACCATCTACAATCAAATCATTTCTCAACCACGTCTCCTGCGCGAAGAAAATAGAATTCCACAAAAATAGATTGTTTCCCTCTTTGTGATTTAGAAAGAAGTATGCCCTCATGAATTCCAGGACAGAAACAACAACGGGTTGGTGTCCTCTGAGCTTCAGTGATGGTAATAAGGTTCTGTCAACGGAACCCAAGATTTACCAGGGCAACCAACCTCACCCTTGTAGTGATCATATGTTTACACGGCCTGCATCGGAAATGATTGTTGGGACATTTAAGAAAAGAAGAAATCCAGTTTAATTCTAAAGAACCACTGGCTGCAGTAAGAATCTCAGTCAGAAGTCCCAGTTTCTGAATGGCTGGTTCGAAGAGCCATATTTTGTCTACACTAACCAGAGAAATGAATGTACCTATAGACCGGTTAGAGCAACTATCTATACTCGGTAGAACTACTTTTTCAATGTCATTTGAGGATATTTTAGACAATTCAGGAATCTGGTGTAACATCGTACGATCCGTGCACGGTTTAGGAAAGACATGGCTGCACTTGAATGGCTTTCCCAGAATCTCACTTGTTTGCCAGGCAAGTTTTCCCTATGTGTTTTGGTAATCATTTTAGAAGTGTGATTAGAATGTATGTTAGCACCCTGGTGGGGGGAGCCAGCCACTGAAGTGGCTTGGAACGCGGGCTTGTACCAACGGTGAAAGCCTGCGTTCCATCCACCTGACGCCTGGCTCCCCCTGCCGCCATCTTCCGTCCACTCTCTATCCTGTTTTTATTTTTTCTCCTCCTCCCAGCCCCCACTTAGCATATTTTTGCAGTGGCAGCACTCCCCGCTGCTCCTCCCTGTCTGCTCCTGCAGACCACCATGGAAAGGGAAGAGGGGCTCCATAAGCCTCTCTTCCCTTTCCATGGCGGTCATCTTCGGAAAGTATTTTTCTTCATACAATGGAGCGCCACATATGTCCTGTTGTACGAAGAAAAATGCTTTTTATTTAGCACCTGGGTTACCACTTTGGCAACCCTGGTTGCTAATAGCCTTAAACACCCGTTCCAAGGGCTAGAACGGGTGTAACGGCCAAGTGCATGCATTATCCGCCCTCGCTTTGTGTAGGCCGTTCATTTGGGCTGCTGGCCCGTTAACCCTGTTCCAGCCATAGTAAAATTTGACGCTATGCCAGAGGGTTGTGTAACTGCATAGTTAGAACAGTAATGGGTTGTGTGTAGTGAACCGGGAAATTGGGCGCCAGCGTGAAACGTCTGTGTATGCGCCACTGGCATGTTCCAAGCTTGCCCAATAATAGGGTACCTTCTCCCTGTTTTTCCACTCCATAATGGCCATCGTTAACGCCAGGGGGATGGGCTCTGTTAGAGTTAACCTGCCATGGCAATTCAATGTTGATAACTTTCTCAGAAGTTGCCTGGGACCCAGTTAATACTGGCACGTATTGCGTAGCTTCAGGAAACAGGAGCTATTTTTTAGTTTTGGCTATTAGGTGTTGCTGAAAGTGCTACCTATAAAGCCGAAACTATTGTCATTAAAATACGAGCTTTAATATGAGAGCTTGAAACATGGGCTTTGGATGCAGGTTTGTTGTAATGCTTTTCAATGCAGGTTGGCATATGAGGATGAATACATGGTAGTTTGACTATGTGTCCCACACATTTAACGTAATTGATAAGTGAAATCAATGGGCTTTTCCTCCCATTCCCACCTATCTGAGCCCACGACATGCCTCTTTGGCTGAATTTCTACTGTGTGGTGGATTTGTCGGCCATTTTTCCTTCCAAAATGGTGGGTGCCATATTTTAATGTTATTAAAATGTTATTTGACTTGATTGATGCTTTAAAAAATATTTACTCCATCTTTTCAGTTATGTTATGTATTTTAATATATTTGTTTTTCAAAATAAAGAATTTACTGTTAAAGATATGTTTTTGGTAAAATGGCTTTCAAATTGTCCATGGATTTTCTTGTGGGTGTGGGTGTCTAGTGTTTTCTGCTGTAGAACCCCATTTGATCTCCAGTCAGTGATGTCAGTATGATGTGATTTCCAAACTGCGCTTGTTTTCCCCCAGGCAGCCATTTTATTTTTATTCTTTTGACATGGCTTGATGTGAATTCCGAAGTGGACCATTGTACCCCAGACAAGCTGGGATGCAGAGTGCTGGACAAGTTGACTCTCACACCATTCTGTCCATGTTTATTAATGGTAAATATGTTTGCTTGCAGGGATAAACCACCGAGCGGTTTACTGTATGACGTGGACTTGCATACCGCTTGAGTGAGTCAGCATCAAGGAATGCAGTTAATTGTGTCACATTTAGTGCCAGCCAGGACGGAAATAGAGAGTGAGAAAGACTTCAGTAGATAAGTGAATATTTTGAAAAACCTGTCACAGAAGGCAGACTTTCTTTGTTTCTGATAATTCACGTGTGTTGTATCTTTTAGTTTCAGTGGATTACAAAGAAAATCGAGGTAAATTATTGATGCCAGTTTTATTCCTGGTGGGAATACCTTCACACTAGGAAACGGTTGTCTACGGAGGGCAAGGTAGGACACAGCGCATTTAAATCGGCAGTGGGCGATTACACGCAGAGGAGATATTAAATGCCCAAGCCAAGCAATGGAGCACGGAGTAAGTCAGCCGCCTTCTGGACAAGCCCTGTACTTTGTGTGAGCGGCTTTTCTGCCTCAAATGAAATTTGCTTTTCTCTGACATCGATTCCAAGACCTGCTACTGTGGTATCTGGTCTGAAGATCACCACTTTTCTCAGCAACGTTAGGGTCAGCAAAAAGATTACGTGAATACATCAGCAAGTATTTATAAATTGAACTTGTTCTGGCGCTGCCTTCCTCATGCCAAAGCAGATACGGAGGAGGTGTTTTTGGCAAGAGAACACACTAGAACCAAGCAGTAAGTTCGAAGTTATTGTCGCTTTTGCGCGTACGCAAATGCCGCTATTCCTATACATGTACGTTTAGGAGGCTAATGCTGTTATGTACATAAGCTCTTTCAGTGCATGAGGAACGATCTTTAGCACTCACACACTCGCGCATGAGGACCAGAAGGATCTGTCAAAGCAGGACACTGAAACACATCACAAAATGGAAGATATTTGGGGAGGACATTTTGCAGTGGGTTGTGTGCACTGAAAACTTTAGAATATTTTTAAAAGGCTGATGGAAAGGTCTTTTTTGGACCTTTTTATTATGCCTGGTTGTAGCTCATGACCAGAGCTCATTTAGAGATGGGAGAGAACAGGCCAGGGAGGCTCAGCATAAAGCTTAGTTTCTAATGTAAGGCATGACAGAAAGAAACATGGATGCCTGTTTCCAAGGCCAAACCTTTTTTTGTGTTACTTTTTTTTTATATATAAAAAAGAAGGAATCTTGGAGACTTTACGAGGTTGCCGGTCCGGAAACAACAGTACTTGTAAGCTTGCAAGTATTGTTGTTTCCGGGACCGGCAAACTACAAGTTCTGCAAGAGGGTGCCTTTCCGCCTCCCAGGTCTGACCCCCTAGAACCCCCTAGAAATGAGAAGGGTTTCTTTAGGTAGGATCCCAGTAGAGCCATTAAGTAGCTCACAGTGAAGACACAAAAAAGCTCATTTAGAGGTTTTTTTGCCATAGGAGTCACATATCTGTTATATGTATAAATGTGTTTGTTCATGTAAAATTGAACTATTAGTATGTTATCGCCTTTTTAAATAGATGTATTGTTGATTTGTGTAATCCTGATAAATATTAAAATATGATTATATTTTGTGATAATCCATGGTTACTTGCCCTCATTTATGATGAAAGGGTGTGACATGACTACCTCAACAGGCATTTGAAAACTCACCAATAACAGAAAGGAAGGAAGTTGGTCTGTGGGATTTTGTGTTTTTTGCATATATTTGTCCTCACCCATACAGCCCCTCTTAGCTCTAGTTAGTTGTTTCTGTTTCCACACAGACAATACTTTGTTTTTTTTCAAATCAGCAGAAGCAACTGCATGTTTCCTGTTGACCGGCAACTCATTTACCGACTTGTTGGTATTTTTCTTCATTTTCTTATTTCATTGCTTTTTACTGGCCCGCTTTCTTGGACGTGTAGTTTTCATTTCCATCTGTGGTGAAACTGAAGGGGCAATAATACAGGTAGAAGCAATGGCAGCCGGAATTACGGAGTGAACCTCAGCATTTAAATGTCTTTCCAGAGGTGCAGGCTTTGACGTTCTCGGTGTGACTTCAAGAACTCATCCACTCCTATGCCGGAGCATTCAAGTTGTAAGATGCAGCACTATTAGTTAAAATAATGTCTACCACACGAACAAGCATCTCCTTCATAGCTTGCTGATTGTGTACTAAAATAGATACCATGACGAAGATTGCATCCGCCGTAGCTGGCAAAGCATTTAGGCTAGCTGAGCGAGTCTGTGGCGGAGTCATTAATTGTAGAAATAAAAGAGCAGCTGCTTAATTCTGCTTCTTCTGTTAATCGAGCGGCAATTCCGACTAAACCAGGGCTGACTGAGCGATTAGTACCCGGAATATGCAAAAGGTCCACTATGTTTATCATGGACCCGACAGATGACTTTAATGGTAATGTTAATGTTAAAGGTATTGGTACCGCACACTGTCACCCACTCAATTGGTCCCCAGGTGCTCAGGCGGATCTGCAAACAAGAAGGCTGGAATGGGTTAGTCGGGGGAAGAGGGACTAGGAAAGTGAGATAGTGGTGTGCAGTTGAGAGCTTCAGTTTGGATTTCACAGTGTGCTGTGCTTTGGTGTGAATACCCGACTGATGCGAGACCTTGTGTGCTGTTGTGCAGTTTATGTGTTGTTTGTTTGTTATTGTGGTGTGGTGAAATGCGTGCGGTTTGCTCAGTGAGAAGATGGTTGTGTGGATTTTCGGGTGAGTTAGGTATGCAGAGATTTGAGCATAGGGTTAGTGGGTTATATGTCTCTTAGTCCTTATAATTCTTGTTCTATGTATCCAGTTGTCCTATAGGTTGGCATATTTTTCACTTTTTCTTTCCTGTCTGTCTAATTGTTATGAGTGAAGGGGTGACACGTTCCCAGCTGTATTGTTCGAACTTGGTGTAATAGATTGGGGTGTGTCTTGTCCCCCACTCTGGTACTGGTGCTGTAGTTAGCAATCACCCACTCCCTTCCTATCTATTTTCTATCAGTGGTCCATGGTTGCCTGTGTGTAGTTTGTAGGCCCGGGTGTTATTGATATATCATCCTTGCCCTTCCATCCCGACCTATCTGTGCTCTTTCTTTGGTATCGTTCAATCATATCTATCTCTCAGTTCGTAAGATGATATGCCTAAGATTGTTCTTCCTTAACTTCTGTTGATGGGCGGTAGCTCGGGGGGGATTGGGAGGATGCTTTACCTTCTGCATTTCAGTCTGAAGCCCCAAACATAGATTTAACAAGGAAGTTTAATGTCAAAACCAGCCGTTGTCGAAGGAGAGCTCACAATGTGTGCGAGCCTCATGGTTTCCATTTTTTGTAGCAGTTTTTGGAATACTTGAAAAGAAACATGTAATCCTGCTGCTTTCAGCGGGTGCTGATTCCTTCAGAGTTGCAACATCTCTTTCAACCAATTCCAACGAGTCGAGCAATTGATTTCATGCAAGTTGAGAGCAGACTGGTCACGTATTTAAAATGCACTTTTTGCCTGTTCTTAGGCCTGCCGCACTTCGATTGATAATAAGTGTACCATTTATGCCTCATCTTTTCCTTAACGCATAAGGGCGAGAAATCCGGGGTTGAACAATCCTTACCCTTTGTTTCTTTAAGGCTGTCTCAGTCATGTATAATTCAGAATTTCCCACATAATTGAATATAGTATTTGAGACTGGATCTAAGTATAACAATGTCAAAAACTGTGAACGTATTTACAAAGTCGAATAAGACTCACAGTACCACTTTGTAGGTTTCTGGTCACTCACCGCTGACCCACGCTGACTGCTCCGACTGCTGTACAGCTCACCCAACTCAGCTGCAACTCACATGCATTACAACGGCTAAAATACTCCAAACAGAACATAACAAGCATGTTGCAAATCACCTCTGTGTTCTGTGATCTTATAAAACATTTCACTGGTGGCCCTGTGTCCAATATGCTGACTCTCGTTGCATTTCTGGGATGTAGACTGCACACTGCTGCCTTTTGCATGGTCTCCAGACACTTCAGGTGTTTGCTGGTTGCTTATATGGCACACAAAAATGCTGAGTAGCCAGGAGTCTGCAAACTTTGGCTCTTAGAATTTTTGGACTATAACTCCCATCAGCCCTGGCGAGCATAGTCAATGGTGATGGATCGTGGGTGTTGTCATCCATCAGAACTTATAAGCCACAAGTTGTACACCCTAGAGTGGCCTGAGAGATTCTCATTGGCTGTTGAGGGAGCAATTGAGGACAGACCAGTCTGCAGACACATGTGTCACAAAGAAGGAGTGGGGGCTCATTTGAATGATTCATTCACCAGTTCTACTTGTAATATATATATATATATATATATATATATATATATATATATATATATATATATATATATATATATATATATATATATATATTGTAGTCTAACCCACCAAAACTGGGGCATCACCAAATTCTGCACTTGCTCTTTTCTTTCTGTCCATCCCCCTGAGCAAATAATGTCACATGAACTGGCTCAGGTTGTATTTAGCAGAGGAGAGACCCTTGAGGTGGCAATTCACACATAAGAAGCGCTTGCTGCTGAAAAGCCATTCTTCTTAGAGGAAGGCATGCTCCCTTTGCCATGCCTTATGTTGTACGGTTTTCTGCAACGTGCCCCCAGATACCTTTGGGTTTGGAGCACTCTATAAATGAATAAATAAACAAACAAACAAACAAACAAACAAACAAACGTTCCAGACCAATACATTGGTTCAAGCGCCATGACTGTGAGGTTTGGCCCCTACTGCATATATGCTTCACATTTTTCTTTTCATCTCCTCAGCGCTGTTATGGGGGATCACTGGCAGAACGCTGTGTATGCTGTGGAATTGTTGATTGTCACTCTCACACATATTGCGCCGTCCGAATTGGTTGAGCAGCAATCCTCAGCCACATGTATATCTGGGATGTGGTACAGTAAATCAAACTGTAGGTGCAAATGAGACCTACCTGCGACAACGTAGGTGCATGCAGAGTTGCCAAGCATGAGCTGGCCATGCTTAATCGGTTGCAGCTCTACAGGTCAGCGGCATACCAGCCACCTTTACCCCCTAAAAACCAGCCAACAGTTCCAATAACAAAAAAGTGAAGATAAAAAATACTCCCAGCTACAAAAACAGAAAACAGTGGTAAGTAGGAGCCTGCACACTGTTTCTACCCACACAGTTCTGCAGATATGTCCAGCTCAGTGGTGCCAGCAGAGGATATCTGATATGATCTGAATAAGCTCAAAGTCAAAAATTGACCTTTAAATTGCATACATTTCTAGGAACAAAGAGGTATGGCTGACAAATGTTTTAGAGCTTAACATATATTTGTAATCAGGGAAATAGACTGCCACTGAAAATACTCTTTAAAATGTTCAAACTTATACCTGAATCCCTGACCGGCTTTATGGGATAATCACAGGTGGGAAAGGACCACTGCGTGGCCCTAAAATTCGCATTCCTCCCACCACCCCGCAATAGGTTTTTCTTGAGCTCTTCCCTCGCGGCTCTCACTGACGTGTCAGGATCTATTGTCATGAACTTCTCTTTCAGACATTTCTTCTGGCATGGATCTATTGTTCCGCACTCGATAAGTAGCTATCAGCAAGGGCTCAGGCTATGCCTTGCCTTGTAAGTAGCTATCAGCAAGGGCTCAGGCTATGCCTTGCCTTGTAAGTAGCTATCAGCAAGGGCTCAGGCTATGCCTTGCCTTGTAAGTAGCTATCAGCAAGGGCTCAAGCTATGCCTTGCCTTGTAAGTAGCTATCAGCAAGGGCTCAGGCTATGCCTTGCCTTGTAAGTAGCTATCAGCAAGGGCTCAGGCTATGCCTTGCCCTGTATAGGTTTGAGACTTTATACTTTGGGAGTCCGTTCCCACTACCAGTGGTGGACTGGCTTACAGGGAACTCTGGAGATTTCCCAGTGGGCCTCCTTTCAGTGGGATGAATAAAGAATGTCTTACAAATATTCCAGTTTATATTGATTTGGGGCCACTTTGAAAAACATTTCCAGGGCCAGTTTGGGTTCCCAGTCCAGACTTGTTTATCAGAGAAACAAGGGCCAGTTGAGAGCAGCCACTTGAGCGCATTGCTATGATTCCATTCCCAAACCAAACATGGGCTAGATAACTTATAGCCCAAGGACATCTGTGCAGTATCGGAACATGGACACATATTACGGAGGGCCCCAGGGGAAAGAGGAGGTCCTGTGAATAACTGATGGTCCACCATCGGTCCAGATCTCAAGCCCATACTTCCAATGCACACTGACCAGAGAATGATGTTAAAGAGATACATGACTGTGTCTCAGAATCCAACGGGATAAGAATGGACGTGACTGAGAAACATGTTTTATCCAGTCAGGGCACAGTTACATGTTTGGATGATGAAAAAATGAGTAGAGCTTGGGAACTAAGAACATATGCCAAAGAGATAAATGAAAAGAGCGGGCCGGTCATTGGTCTCAAGTTGAGCCTCACACACGGACGACTTTATGTTTTCTGTATTTTAGAAGTGCATGGGAAAGTGCTGATAACTGTGCCTGCTGTGGACCCCTGCCTTGACAAGAACTCTGCTGTATTTGTGTTGAATTACGCTACAGTGTCAAGCCCTGCCCCCTTGATGCTGGCACCACTATATTAGGGACTGCACATGCGCATGTGTGCACGCGAATTTGGGAAGTGCATGGGAAAGTGCTGATAGCTGATCACTGAGCCGCTGTTATCAGTGGCAGCCCCGTACCCCTGAAAGTAGTTCTTCCATCGTCCTTGTAAGCACTCCATTGTTTCCGGTGGAACTTGTGGTTTCCGTTCCAGTATGTCTACGTGTGGGGATTACGATGTTAATTTGGCTGTGCCGTGCGACTTGGTCGCAACCACCACTGATGGTGCTGCTCCTGGGGTTTCTAAGCCACTGCGGCGCTATTGGACGACATGCCCTCTGAAAATAATAACTAGATCTTCAACTGTTTCCAAAGCGAGAAAAATGACATCTTACTTCCCTAAAATGGTTATTTAAGTAAGATTGACTAAGAGAATGCTGGTGCTGATATAGTTGCTGACCTTAATTTATCGCTGGGCTGTTTGGGATCTAGGCTGCTGGACAGCGTTATATCTGTATCTCTTAATCCTGTGCCTGCTGTAGATGCAGTCTGCAAGTTTGTGGTCTCTGCTGTCTCTGTCCCAGAAATTGTGAAACCTACTGATGTACCTGATACTCAGACATCCCGGGCTAGTTTGCCTGAACTGTACCTTGAAAGGAAATGAGGGCGGATAACGTGCAATCGATGGTGACACCCGTAAAAGCTACTATTATTGCTATGATCCATAGATCTACTACTGAAGAATATAAGGTTGAGAGTGTTATTAATGAAGTCTCCAATGATGAGCTTACTGGTCCCTCTGACCTTGGCACTGACCTAGATAGTCTTACTGTTGTTCCAGATGTAGAATATCTGGGGGATGTAATGGCCATAACATCTACTCCTTGTCCCTCGAAGATTGACCCCAAAAAAAGTTTGACATTGGACCTATCCCCAATAGTGCTTTCGAGACATTATATGTTGATCAAACTAATCATGAAGCCTTGATAAAATCCCTGGTTGACACCATCAGGAATGAAAGTGTCTATCCTATGACGAGTGAGATGACTGTGTGATGAATGATGTTAGCATGATGACCTCAAAAAGCATGTTTATGGCGTTTGAATGTCTACTGATTACCTTGGTAGAAAAGTGTGAGGGGCTGGAAAATAAACTCAATGTCCAATCTCTCCTTCTCCATAAGAGCATTAATCGTGCTCGGAAGACGGTCAGGGATCTAACACCGAGCTATCTGGCCATATCAGCAGTGTTTGTAATGTAAAATCTACATCTAAGGAGTTAGTCACAGTTGTGAACAGATCCACTAAAGTTAGTACCATTTCCCCTGATGACCTCACAAAGCGTGCTATATCTGCTAAGGGTGAAACATCTAAACGCAAAACTAAAGTCACATTTGAGGCCTTTATGTAGGCCAAAAGACATAAAACACGAAAGAATGTATATGTTGGATCTGAGTTAAATGTGCCTGGGAATGTCATACAATCGATTGACTCTGTGATATGTAACAATACTACGCCTCTTGATGCAGTGTCTAATGAAATGCCAGTAGCCAAAGCTGGTGCATTAGCTGGAACTGCTGTAGTCGGAAATGTGCCCTCGTTATCTGGGAGTGATGAGAGTCTTCAGAACACACCTCATGGGTTGTGTCCGGTAGAAGAACCTCAAACCTTATGCGCCATCCCAGCGCCTAACCTAATCCCTCGTAATAACTTTGGACGAACTAAACTAACTGACATTTGGGCTATATCCTCCCTCAGAACACCAATGCTGTTATGAGCACCCCAACTGTTGCTACATGTATACAAATTAAAGCTTTACAACTTAAGCTAGTGTCTACTGAAGAACATATTCCTCCCATTAACAAATCTGCAGTACTTAGCATCTTTCATTCTATTGCTGCTCTAAGAGTCATTTTATCGGATGACATTAACATTGTTGATCAGATGGAACATATTTCTACCAGTGTATCTAACATATGGTTTAAATTAGATGAAACATTAGATTGTATTCTTAAATATGAGGCTGTTATATAGACTTGGGTACATCTGTACTATTGTTGATATAAACCCTGCTAAACTTAGGCCCTCTAAAACTGGTCCCCCTAATCAGAATAAAAAGAGGCTGGTACCTCCTCCTACTATTACCACTGAAACCTCGGCAGGAAATGCTGCAATTTTGGGTGTACACCATCCTGGTTGTACCCCTACTAATCAAGCAGTTAGTGTTTCATCTAACCAATGTTCGTTTCCTGCGGTCTCTAGTGGAGATACTTTAGCCAGCATAACCGGATGTGGGCGGTTGGATGCTTGTGATGGCTATTGCCAATGGTTGCCGTCTGTTTTCAAATCTCATTTCGCCTTGATGTCTCGATAACACTAATATTCTGTGCTCCTGGAATACGATGGGTTTTTCTCACTTCTTTGGTGTAGATGATCTCTGGTCACATATGGACCTGTTCGCAATCATAGTATTGCAGGAAACATGGCTAATGGAAAGAACCCACTTAGATGGTCGCACCACCTTGCAGCCATTGTCCACAAAAGGGCGTCCTAAAGGTTGTCTATTTATTTTGGCTCGGCAGCCTTAGTCTCTATCAGAAGTGCCTGGTTCATCATCGACGGTCCAAGTTGTAGAAATCTCTTATGCATAGATGACCATAGTATTATTAACGTTTATGACCCCCCTAAAGGAGTTTTCACTGAAAGAAATGTATCATTAGTGAAATCTATCATAGATGCCAATACCCAGAATTTGCCTATATGGATTATGGGCAACTTCAACGCTGATATTGACATTTGTGATATTGAGCTTAATGGGTCACCTGAATCCACACCTATAAGGCAGACCATGGCTAATCGACAAGGCAAGGAAAGGGCAAGTACACTCGAAGCTCATGGCTTTGTTCGGCCGAAAGATCTCTGTGTGGGGCATGCGCATAAGGCACATACAGGGGTTAGTGGGAAGATTGCTTCTACCATTGACTTTTTTTTTGTAAATGGAGGGGGCTTATCATTGGTGCAGGATATATCAATCTTACCTCAGGAAGAAAGTGACCATCTGCCCTCATGTGTCCTTTTTAAGCCTTTAAAGCACTGTCCCTGTGATTTAAAAAGTGACATATTTGTAAATGAAGGGGAGACCCACATAAATTGGACAAAGGAAAAAGTGCTTCTGACAGTCTTTTATGGGTTTGTTTACAACAATATACTGTGCCCTGTAATACCTTGTCATCTAATATAACAGATTCCTTTGCATCATTGATCATCATCAATGTAAAAGATCTCATTTCTAAGCAAAGAAATTATAAAAGTCCATATGAGCACAGGAATCAAGGGCATTACCCAAATTGGTTGTTTCTAATTGGCCGTGAGGTACAACTGGACGAATTTGTTCTCTACCATTTGGTCATTTGGAAAATACCAATTTGGGTAATCACTACCAAACATCAGGGGTGGAGGTTGCGGGGGTATCCCAGCTCCCCATGTTTGGTAGTGATTGCCTTTGGGGGAAGCGGGGGTGTCCCTCGGTTCGGGAAGTCTGGAGGCAGGGGACCAAAAGAAAAAGCGGACCCTGCGGCGTCAGATCCGACCCGCGTTAGAGGGTCGGATCGGATGCCGCAGGGTCACAACATGCACGGACGGCGAGAAGGTAAGTAGGGGGTGGGTGTGGGGGTTGATGGGAAATTTTAATTAGGGCGGTTTTGGCTGTGGCAAAATTTGCTTTGTGGGCGAATTGACCATGGTCAATTCGGCGCGAACAATTGTGCCACGGCCAAAGGGTATACATCCGTAATAAAGTGTAGACAAATCCATGATCCTAAGATTACGGCGGCCAAAAAAACAACTGCAGACCACTTTTTGGCTTTCATATATCCCATATTAGGTATCTATAGTTCTGATGAAATTAACAAACAGAGTAAACTTGAAAAAATATGATATAGGCGATGGCTGAAAGAACACAAATTCTGGTGTGAAAGGGAGAGATGGCAACGGATTGCATTGCTTGCTACCGCTAGTAAAAATACTGACATTTGGAAAGAAATGAGGGGCGCCAGAAAAAGTGACTTGCCAATTAATTGTGTCCCTGAGTCGGCCTGGATTGAGCACATTAAAGCTACCTTGGAGGCCAGTGTCCCTGTAGATGTGGAGATGGCCATTCCTCATGCTACGCGGAACTGTCAGGCGACGATTCTTGATGTTACCATAATTATAGAGCGCTTAATCAAGTCTTGTGCTGCTATCCCGGATGGCATGTGTAATGGCCTGCTTAAATTGTCTCCAAACCTGTGGGCACATGCCTTGTACTTACTCTTCCTTCATATTGGAATATCTGACAAACTTCCTACTACTTGGCGTGAGAGTCCTATTTTACCTATCTATAAACCGCCCTCCCCCGGAACTTATAGCATGTTGGCTATGCTGGACATTCCAGCAACATTTTCTGCGAAGGTTCTATTGACTGATCTGAGCTCATGGATCGATGAGAATAACATCCTGGGCCCAAATCAGACAGGTTTTAGAAGCAAAACTAGTACATCTCACA
Source organism: Ambystoma mexicanum (assembly GCF_040938575.1). Classification (NCBI taxonomy): domain Eukaryota; kingdom Metazoa; phylum Chordata; class Amphibia; order Caudata; family Ambystomatidae; genus Ambystoma; species Ambystoma mexicanum. The sequence continues at coordinate 308,554,233 of NC_090924.1, forward strand.
ATACTATTATTCTGGTATCTGCTGTTGAATATACGTGGCTTGGAAGAGAGACTGCAGTATATTGTGCCTTCATAGATTTCAGCGCTGCTTTTGACACTGTGATGCGGAACAGACTATGGCAAAAACCGGTGGCCTGGAACATCCTGCTGGGGCTACTAAAAATGCTAATGCTGCCCCATACTGACAACACTGTCAGGGTGAGCTTAGATGGTATTGGTAGATTGTCTGCACCTACATCCACCGGTAGAGGTGTGAAGCAGGGCTGTATTGTTGCAGCTACTCTGTTTAAGCTCTACTTGGCAGACTTGAATTTGTTTAATAACATAAATAACTGCCCTGTAACAGTCGGCACACAATTAATCAGTTGGCTTGCCTATGCAGATGACCTCCTATTGCTTGACCATACCCCGCAAAGGTTTGCAATCCACGATTAATGCACTTGGTGACTTTAAACAAAAGAATGGTCTGAAAGGAAATATTGATACAAGCAATATTATGGTGTTCTCTGGCAAATCTAAATTGAAACCTACAATTACTTGGCAATTGGATGGCGCTATATTTGAATTTCTAAAATTCTATAAATATCTAGGCCTACATGTTGGTGACTCTTTAAAGTGGATTATACACTGGACTAAAAATAAAGCCAAATGTATGATAATGGCAAATACCACAAGTGCCGCGCTGCCGGCGCCTGGATCCTAGTGCTATTGCTACTCTGCCACTAGTCGCCAAGAGGAAACACGGGCTGGGTTACTGCTGTTTCGCACCCAAGTAATTAACTGGACTGAGCACGCGCATAGGAGCGCTTACTGTGCTTTGTGCTTATTGTGCGCGTGCTTACCTTTGAAGTCTCTCATTCACGTCCTGTCTCCATTTTTGTTTTTTTACTTTTCCCTTTCCTGCAACTCTTCCTCCTGGCCCACGCCTTGACACGCCCGTTTTACAGCCTTGTTTGTGTTTTTCAACGTGAAATAGTCCGGTGCACGCACATTTCACGCGCGCATCCGGAAGTGCATTGGAACGTGTACTGGCTGTTGGGCTGTTGAGCTGTTGGGCTGTGGGCTGTTGGGCTTTTCGGGTGTCGGGCGCGGTGAGCGGCTGTACCCCATTTATTTGACTTTAGTATACAGTGTTTGTTAATATTCAAGTGCTGGAGCAGGAAGGGCGGCTCTGGGAGTTGGAGGAGGTAAACTAATTCTAAATATTGGACAGGGAGCACGGGTTGAGCAGTGTATGTACTGGTTTCAGTTCATGTATGTTTTTCAATCCGCGTCCAGTACAGAGTGAACAGTCTCCCTTGAACATAGCCTCTGCCTAAACTATCAGCATTCGCTTGCCTTCTATTTCTTTTTGTTTGGTTATTATTTGCACAATTTTGGGGACGATTTCCCAAGGGCATATTAAATATTCTGGAGAGACAAACTAGCGAGCTGCAGTTTACTTTGATATACACTATTACTTACCGACTCTTCTAATTGGCGGTTTGGTGTAGCTTCAGGGAATCCCACGGGCTGTTTTCAAGTTTTGCTTGTCCCCATTTAGTCTTGTTTTGGGCTGTTTGTTTTTATATGTTCATTGAGTTCCCTATTCTGGGACCTGCGAGTTATACTTCTCACATTAAGCCAACGGTGTGGCTAGAGTGGCCGGTTTCTATAGCCCCCTGCTAACATGGCAGGCTCATTGAGGAGTGGCAAACTGAGGTCTTCTATACTTCTAAAAAGAAAATGTTTACAAAAAATACTGGTGAGGAAATGAATGAAAGTATATCGGATTATTCGGATGACAACAGTCTGGACCTTGAAAGTGTACCTTTTGTGATAGGCAACTCAGCATCGGTCCCCCAAAGGGCAGAGCTAGTGCCAAATTGTAATTAAATAACACCATTGGAAGGGGGAGAGCCTCCTAACTCCTCACATCCTGTAGATGACCTCTGTTTAACACATCATAGTGTTTTGGGGGTTCGGACACTGATGATATTTCCCCTTAAAATGGTATAGGACCCGGAACTGTCAGTTCAACAAAGTTTCCTTTGTATTCGGGATAGGGAGACACCCGATAGCCCTATTCCCTCAAAGGGGTATATACAAACTAATCCCCCCACAGATACATCAATGATGGCTCCAGTTGTAACTTCAGAATTCGATAGACGGATTTGCTTTTCTTTGGGTCCTTCAACTCCAATACAGCTAAGGGCAGTAGGCATAGATGAGGTACATTTTCATAAGTATGATCAGGATCCCTCATTTCTACCTCGGTCCGATTATTGCAACCCACAACAACTGGGAAACTCACTGGAGAAGTCTACTGGCAATGGTGTAAATATTAATATCTCACCTATGTCTGACTCAGAAGATATTAATATTTACTCAGAAGAACCAGACTTCAGAAAGAGGTTGCACTCATGCTCGAGTCCAATGCATAGGTTTCCCGCTATTGATCAGGGGTTACCACAAAGTGCAGCACCTCCTCTTGTTTCATCATTCTTGCAAGAACACCATTCCCTGTCCTGACACAGATTTTAAATCTTTTGGATAAGGGGCATGAGCGCACCTATTAGGAAATGAAGGTGCGGAATTCGAGAGTAGAGGACGTTCTTGCAATAGTGAGTAAGCTAGAGGGTCTTCATTCTGCCCAGGAATTTCTGAGGAAAATGAAGCTGGCTCCTTTAACTTTGCCGGCCTCACCCCTACTTCTAACCAAGTGTACTCAAACTACTGATAGCATCAGGATAGAGAACTCATCTCAAACAATGCCATTGGTGGACCAGATTGATTGAAAGTACACTCAGGCGGTTCGTTCCTCTTCTTCCACTCAGCCAATAGGGAAATCTGAAGAATTAGACCTACTGATAAAGCTGGCTAGCCAGAATTGTGTTCAGCTGTCCCTCCTGAATTCTTTACATAAGCAGCTAGGTTCAGTAGCAAGACAAACCTCTTCTTAAGAGCCTCCTTTAGTATTGGCTCCAGTAGAAATAGAAAAACCAGATAGCCGAACCGTGCAGGAAGCTAGAGAACTGGCCAGAGAGGGATACAAATTAAAAGACATTCAGGAGGGAAAAAAAGAAGTTATGCCCAAATACTTTATTTCATGTAAGGAGAAAAGATTGTATTTTAGGGCATTACAATGTAGAGCTCAGAAAGAATCTCAAACCTGTATTGAAGGAAAAAACCGTGTCAATGGTAAAAAAAATTGTAAACTCAAAGGGCACTCCTCAATAAAAATCTTCAAATGAACATTTCCCGGGAGACGGTATAATGAATCTAAGTCAACTTAACAAAGCTAGTCAAAAAGCTTTGGACCTAGCAGACGACCCTCCTAAACTGGCGGTATGTCCCCCGGCAGAAATGAACACTGAGAGGGCTAGGGTAAAAAATAACATTTTATGTAATAGGGAGGGGGGAGCCCAGGCCCCACATACTCTCTCTTCAGCACTAAAATCTAAGAGTCACTCTTAAAATGTTAAGGGCAAACAGAAAACGCTGCCCTTAGAGCCAATCTCAATAAGCTCTCAAAACAACTTACTTAATTTTTTCTTTAAAAAATCCAAAGGGACACCAATTGAAAAAGAACAAGTGAGCGATCATACCTCTACGATTAGAGTTTTAGAAAGTGGTGGGGAAGTAAACGGACTCTCAACAGAAGTTCCTACACTAATGGGCACTTTAGAGGGGCTGTTAATAATGAAGGTTTAACTAAGGATATGGCCAAGGGAAAGTCCTCAGGGCTCCCGCTCCCTCAGGTAATGGGAGTTGGGGGCTCTCGATTGGAGGGGGAGGGGAAAGTTGCCTTTACCAATACTGTTGATTTAGGAAGGGAAGAGTATCTAAAAATCAATTCACTTACGTAAATATTGGAAGACTCTGCAATGAATGGCTTGGGAGTATCAAGAGTAGTAAAAGCGCCAGCAGAATTAGATACTGAAGCTACTGTTAGAAAGATTCTGAAATCCATGCTTGTGGAATATGTTGACGCTACCAAAGCTCAGGTTGTGGGAAACCTAGGTCCAAATTTAATAAGACACGCTCCCAATGACCACAGCGCAATGTAGGACTGTCTTCCTACAATAAAACACTCTGCACAAAATCAAGGTGTGAGCTGGACGGATGGTCTTATTTATAGGGCCTCAGTAAATGCCCCTAAAACTGGCGTCCCTTGTCGTCGAGCAGAGGATGTCTCTGCCCAAAAAAATACTTCATCTAACCCCTTGCTTAATTATAACTTGGACCAAATACAATGGATACAGCCTGCTTGCCAGGACCTCCTGAGTGTACTGCTTTATTATTTGTTTGATCTTGACCGCCCGTCTAACTTATATCACTAACAAGGGGTGGAGTACTGGCCTTATGTAATGAAATTGAATCCCTAAGAACCATTTCTTCAGCGGACATTAAAGTGGTGGACTTTATCCATACGGAACGCTATGATTGTGTCCACCTGGTCTTTTATACAAGGGCAACGTATGAGGCTTTTTTAGCAGCCACAGAAGACTTTAATAGGATGGGTTACGATATGTCAACTTTCCATTTGGGTGTGATGCCCTCATGTAGGAATTCACATGAGTTACACAGAAATGTTAGAATGGGCCAACCGGTTGACCAAATTAAATCTGTTGACAATGTTGATGAGGATACAAGCTGGAGGTAATTGGACATGTCTCTAAGAGACTCAATCATTCAGTTAAAGGATATGAAGGCCTCTCTTTAACTTGAGTGGCCTTTCGGTCATCTCATGGAATTCTAGGGGCCACTTGCATTTGTTGAATTCTTCAGATATGTGTGATCAGCTAACCCAATATTCCATGACATGTCTTCAAGAAACCTGGTTGACAGGCACCTGTATTTTGGATGGTTATGTTTTTTTCCAGGAACTGGCTACAGAACGTCATCAGGACCGGCAGTCCGGGGGTCTTTTAACAGCCATTCAGAAAAACGGGTCACTTAAAGCACTTAATTTCAAACAAGTGGGCAAGGGGTTTCTTTTGGTTCTTTTGGAGGTCACCATGCAAATGGGGATAATACCTATACTGGTAATTAATATATATTGGTCCTCCAAATGTAATATCGTAGATGCCCTGCAAATACTGAATGATTTTGTCTCTGTGAACATGTCTAATCACTCGGCTTACAAATCATGATTGTGGGAGATTTAAATGCTGACCTCACCAGCGACTCAGACTCTATGCAGGATTTAGACTATTACTTTCTTTCCTTGATAAATGGATTAATGACAGAAAATTGAAAACTGAAGCAAGGGAAAATGTGGCTTAGTTTCTTTGCCGACTGGGGATTAACATCTGCCTGTGAACATTTTGATCAGGAAAGTCTGACCTCAACATGGTCGAATGGGATTTACACCTCAAAAATAGACTATACTTTTGTCTCAACAATTATTGTTAGATGGGGTGATTAAATTTCAGATACTCAAGACCCAATACAGTGATCATAGTATGCTTATAGCTGAATGGAAATTAGATAGTCAAAAACTTCTGGCATCCAGGTCACTAGGTAATGCAGTGATTGTTTCCTCTAAATCCAGAATAAAATGGCATGGAGGGAATATTTTGAAAGCTGACAAGTTTTTCTTAAAAGACCTAGAGGAAACCTCGGTAGACGAAAAGCGTTCTCTTTTTAAACATAACACCTTTGTAGAATATGTTGGGTCTTCTTTGGATTTAATATTTAAGAAAAATACTAAAAACTGTCCTGACAAGACGGTTAAACACATCCATAATTTTGATGGTCTGGTGAAAAGAAGGAAAGCGCTACTTCAAAAAGAAATGAGGTATGTTAAGTGATCTAGCGCTAGCCCAACTGATCTTAAACTGATTATTAAAAAATTAAAACAGAAATACAAAAACTGGCCTCTTAGCTGTAAACACATTCTACATCAGTCTGACAATGAAGGGATGTTGTCGGCCTTGAGGGATGGATCCTCAAGACAATTTTGGTTACTGATAAATAGGCTTGAATCTCCTCAACACACTGTTCAAACCAATCCAATCTGCGAACAGGAATGGATTGGCCATTTTGGCCTAATATATAAACAATCCTCCGCTCCGAAAAGCTGGTATGGGACACCGTCATCATCGTGGTCATTACATTTTAGTGTCACAGACATAGAGTCTCAAACTAAACAGGCAAGCTCTTCGAGGGCAGGTGGCCCCAATGGTCTCTTGAATGCGACGTTTAAGGGAAATCCGGACTGTGGGCTAGAATTTTATACTTTCTTTTTAAAGACATTATCAGTACAAAAATGATTCCGACAACTTGGCAATTATCCTATATTATCCCAACTCATAAAAAGGGAGATAGGAACTTGCCAAGTAATTACCGCCCAATAGCAATACTTAATGCAGACTCTAAGATATGTGCAGGGTTGGTTCTGAAGGAAATTCATTTCTGGTCGAAGTAAAAATCCGTTTTGCGGCCTCAGCAATATGGATTCAGAAAGTCTTCGGGGACGGAGGCTGGTGGTCCTCTCCTGACAATTCTACAGAAGGGGGCATGGAAGAAGGAGGCAACACCTATCTATCTGGCAGCTATGGACTTGAGTATGGCTTTAGATTGCGTGGACAGAGACATACTCTAGAGGAAATTGAAATCATTGGGGATGCCGGAGAATCTTCTTTCCATTCTTATCCACCTCCATTCACAGGTCCAGATTAGGCTAAATATGCATGGTCTCCTTTCCAAACCTATTAAAATCTCGAATGGTTTAAGTCAGGGGTGTTTTTTTGCCCCAACGCGTTATAATCTCTATGTCTCAGGTGTGTGGAATTGCCTAGAGAGAAGTGCCTTCATCCCCCCAAAAATTTGAGGCTCCAGAGTTTCTTGGATTGCCTATGCGGATGATTTCCTTTTGAATGACCAGTCGGCAAAAGGACTTCAGCGTATGATAACAGCCTTTTATACTTGTATGGTTAAAAACCAACTTAGTATCAATGCAAGTAAAACTGTCATCATGGTTCTTGCAAATGAAAAGAAACGTAAGGAGATAGCATAGTTTCTAAATAATGAAACATTGCTGATCAAGTCAGCAATGATATACTTAGGTTTTCCTATTTTTAATCAAAGTATGTACTGACAATATTTTTTGCAGAAAAGTATCCCTTTAATAGCCCAATTGAAAAAAAGTTGACAATAAATTTTCAATAAATCCCTTACTGCGGTATTTTAAACTCCTAAAATGGTGTATGGAATAGACATTTTTCCTGATGTAGTGTCAACTGAAATTTCAAAAAAGAGTCCAAAATGTTAAAAGCCATAATGTATCGGCTTCCAAACTCTATTCCTATCGAAGCATTACATTATGAGCTGGGAATCCTTTCATGGAATTTGTGGGTCCTATGGCGTAAATTGTCCCTTTACAGAAGATTAATTGAGGGTTCCGGGGACAACCGGTACAGAATTGTGGGTCGAGGCCTTAAGAGTGATAATTCAGGACTTGAACATCTGTTAAAATTGGAGTACTTGAGTAAAGAAACTCTGAAATCACTGGGTGTTGATATTGAAACTTTGGTTAATAACCCATTGCATGTAAAGAAACTTTTGCAATGAGCAGGTTGGTCTAAAACGATAGCCAAGGTGGTTAGCACCAAACTCTATTGTCAACTGGTCACTCATCAGGAGGCGGTCGGCTATCCGGAACCTTATTTGTTAAAATATTGCAGCAGGGCTTTCCGTAATGGGTTCATGAGATACAGGTTCAATGTGTGTCATACAGGAGAAATTCGTGAAGTACGTCTGGCAAAGGACAGGGAGAACCGCACTCGTCATAATTTCCATGTAGGTTTTGCAATCAATCTAAGGAAAATGAAACATTACGTCACCTTTTGTTAGATTGTAAGTCTTTAATGGCAGAGAGGATTGAATACTTTTCTAAATTTGTAAATAATATTAAGTGTGTTCTCTCGGAAACCTTATGATGGGAGATGTTGCAGGGTTCGGGACTATCCATGAAGATCGCTGTGACTCGTTTTTTGGCAAATGTATGTGGCATTCTATAACCTACTACAGCTTCATGTAAAAGATTGGTTAATACTGAATGAAGGTTAAATTGGAGGATACAGCGTCCATCTCCTTAGGAGACAGGAGGTAATTTGGAGGAACTGTATCAATGTTCAAACCCTTCCTTCTTGTGATGTCGCTGATATGAAATTCATTGTATGGACAATTATGAGTATGAGGGCAGTATTTTTGTTAGTATTTGCGATCTATGTTTTATGTTTGCTTGATGTTTTATTGATTTTATGATGCAATATCATTTCTTAAATTTAGTAAAGGTTTGTTTGCAAACCAAAGACAAATTAAAAAATCTATACCTTGAATTTGATTGGATTGGGATTAGGTTTTTTTTTATCACCAGGGGAGTCATGTGTTATGCAAACTTGCAAAGTCTTAATAATGGGACTATAATGGTACAATATGCTCAGGCCTATAGCTGTCTTGAAAATCATAATACGTTGTGGATTTGGGGTAAAATACAGAATCTTTAAAACAAATGGCTCACTGGCTGTGAGCATATTTCTGTATCTAGCCTTATCTCTGTGACCAAACGTTGGCTAAAGCAGAAGCTATTTATCTATAGTCATGATAATCATATCTACTAAGAAAAGTAGTGGACCATTTATTCAATATAGAAGTGACCGCTGTAGTAAGCCTAAAAGCATGACTGATTTCCCAGCAGTGGTATCATTAGACAATACCTACTGCTCAAATGCAATGTCTGTGATGTCTTAGAAATAAAGGTGTGTGTACTCAGTGTAGAGTGGTGCAGGAACGGTTTACGGGGTTGGCAGAATTTTACCTAAGTTACGATGCAACCTATGCAAGTTATTTTGGTGCTGGTAACAATTACGGAGGGCACCACGCAAGGTCCCTGAGATGCATGGACACTTGCAGGAGACAACACGCACTGTTTGTATTTTATTCGCACACCACACGGCGGAGCACAACAAGGTAGCTGTTCTGGCTGTTTTTCTTTGGATGGGGTGTGTCGGGGACATTCTGGCAGCGACTTGCATGTATGGTTGCTTTGCGCAAGAAATTCCATGAATACGCAGGGCGCGCTTTTTGTATTATGTGCGCAGGCTCACGCAGTGTCGTTCTCGGCGTGCGTCCTTTGCGGGACAAATGCGCACTTTTCCATGAATCAGGTCCTTAGTGTAAACAGAAGAGGGAGGTTGTGGTGCGAATCTACCATCAATTAAGATGAGTAAAATCATCCTTCAAATTAATAAAGTTCGAAGCTTTGTCGAAACCTCCTAGCAATTTTATAAAATGGCCACTAGGTGTCGGTATTAGCTCATGTATCGTGGTAAGTCTCACGTTTTCATAAACGTGTAAACGGGAAGTTACTGTAGAATACAATAAATAAAACAATTCCCCTCCGGTGTGGTTCTCTGCATGACACTCATAAACTAACCGGCTGGCTGTTGATCTGAGGAAATCCCGCACTGTCATTTAATTATTAAATTGTCGATATCTAATTAAACGAACACATTCGTTCTAGGACTTTCGAGTACTATTGACTGGATATAGTGCTATAAGATCCTAACGGCCTGTCCACTGAAGTTGCCTCGCATGTGAGTAGCGTCGCTCTATCTCGTGTCGCCTTCGAATAGAGGAGCCGCAGGCGAGGAGCCGCAGGGTGTGGCACGTATGTTTATTTTTGGACGGCTGCCTGCTTTTATTAAAAGGTAGTGCCTCATATTCTGCAAGCTGCGCAGGAATTGTACTTCTATGGAAGTATAGCTGAGCCGTGAAATCATTTGGTCTTCCAATTATGACAGTTGCAGACGTCATGAGCGAATAGCCTATCTGCCCCATGTACATTCTGATAAATAGGGTCTGTGCACGCTGCTGTAAATTCGTTCATTTGCCATTGCCCAGGGGCGTTGCTAGGGCGGGGCTAAGGGGGCTAAAGCCCCTGATCTTTTGGTTGTAGCCCCGGATAGAATCTCAGGAGCTACAGCCAAAAGACTAGCTAGCCCCCAGTCCCAACAGTTTCGACATCAGCGTAGCCCCGGGTCTTTTCCAGACCTAGCAACTCCCCTGCCATTGCCCACCCCGTTCTCTGCTAAATGTGAAAGTAAATATAGTGGGTGCGCCACCTCGCTGTGAAGGTCTGGCTTTTGTTGTAGTTTAGGTGTTTAAACTTCACCCGTTGTGAGTGGGGCGTGGGGGACACGGCGTCTCTAGTGGTTGGAGTGCTGGTATCTGTGTGCTTGAAAGATCTTGGCTTTCCAGGGTTGATGCACAAAGTCACTGATCGCTAAGGAGGGTGAGGAGCCCGAGGGGGCGGATGATGCAGGAAATGTTTGGGGGACGGGGCGGCATGGACAGGTTTCCTTCATCTTGGGTGGGATTTCTTTCTGGCAGTATTTGTTGATGTGGTGTCAATCACAAAAGGTAGGGATTGGCAGCGGGGTACATGGTTTCTGAGAACTGGGTGCAGGTCTGTATTCATGTGGTATTAGAGTACAATATAATTATTGACAAAAGGATTCACAATTATGTCATTCAAATTGTGATTAGCCCAGACCTGCCATACCATTCAATTATCCCGGGCCAATAGCCCGGGTAGAAGGCGAGCTTAATGGCATAATAGTGTTTTCCTCGACCTTACCCTTCCTCTGGATTCATTGGCATACCTTTAGATTAAGCTGTGCCAGACGGTGGCAACCAGTTGTCTGGACCCTTCAACACGTGTCTTCCAGGCGCCATTTGCATTTCCCCTCTCCTCAGGCCTTCTTCCTATGGAACAGGAGCCTTTGGCAAAGAGTTCACAGCGAGGCGCACATGCCATTCGTGTCTTCGAGTGCATGTAATATGATATGATATGGCATTTATAACACGCCTTTACAAAAGTGTTTCTAGGCGCTACTTTGGGGTGTTGGACCCCCTCTGACACTCCAAAGTAGCGATCTAGACAAAACAACCAAATAGGACTTGAACGTGGCAGCATACGTACCTACATTTGAAAAATCAAAAACCCTGAGATGTATGCCCCGCCCATAGCCAGGGCCGTCACGCGGGAGGGGGCGGGAGGAGAGGGAAATTGCCCTGCGCCTCGTGCTTGGGGGTGCCTTGCACTCCCCTCCCTTGAGTAGAAGGCAGCACAATCACCTGTGTCCTTTATTCACACGGGGGACGGTGCTGTCCACACTCTGCCCCAGCAAAATAGTGGGAAACAGCAGGGCTCAGAAGTGCACCACAACATTTTTTTGGGTTTAATTTCCGCCTTACTCCGTGAGAATATGGGTGAGCTACATGAGCAAGAGCTGCACAAGACAAAGGTGCATCTGGGGAGCAATGCAGGTGTATATGCAACAGACTCATTGTTCAACGCCTGCTGACATAAAGTGAACGCTGCAAAAGCACTAGCAGCAGTACATGCCCTGAGCTTAGCTTCCAAAAACACAACTCCTGCACTTTTATTTTCTCTGCATCACTTTGTGGTCTACTAGCCTGGTGGTTGCCATAAATTAGCAATCCATATGTCCTTCATCGCTCCGCATGAACCACTCACCCCTCTATCCCCCTCTTAACACATTTTCAAAACAAAGCAAAGAGAAAAATGGAGATACGAGAACTCACCGGCCGGGGTGGAGAACTCCTCACATGCCGCTCTGTTTTCCAGTCACAAGTGAAGCTGCAGGGGGAACGGTGCAAAGAAGAAAACAATTGAGTATTTCGATAGCGAGAAGGGGAGATTCCTCCCCCACAATCGGGCAGCCCACAGAGCCCAGGGGCTCTGCTGATGTCACATCGGTGTCATGAATGGATGGAAATGGGGCTGCCGGGCTACTTCAGAATTCAGCACAGGCCGCTCTCTGATGTGTGCGGAGCGGTGAGGGGGAGGAGGGGCAGCTACTCACCACCCAGAGAGACGCAAATGGCCTCCCTAGAGCACACAATGGATCCCTTGCAGTTACAGACATGTAGGCACTGCGCAACACAACAGACGTTACCCAGGCATGGTAGCAGGCAATCTGAAGATTTAACATTTAAAAAAGAAATAGTTTGTTGAAATAACAAACAATTTTTCAAAAAGCACAAGCTCCAGTCGGGCCAGGGGTCGAAAAATGATGCCAGGGGTTGCCAGGATGACGGCAGGGTCGCGCTTGCAACCCGTGGCGACCCACAAAATGAAGTCCCTGTGTTGGAAGACATGACCATCTTAACCCGCGCATTCCCCTTGCAAAGCCCATGAGCACATACATATTAGAAGAGGAGAGATTCACAATGACACACAAAATGGTGTTATATGGGACATCAAGGAGAGCACGCTTATGTGTTTGACTTCTATTTGTTTTCAGTAGAGGAGCTTCCACAATTCTTTTCAATTTTGTAAAACTTGGGGTTTGACCCTAGGTAACCAAGGGTAATCCAGATGTGGACCCCTTGCTCACTGTGCCTTAGAGAGGCTCAGCTTCACCTCACTGAGGAGGCCCAACAAGGCCGAAACACATGTGTGGGGTTGCTGATGGTACTCTTATTCAGAGGAGAATTGATTAGCATTTCGGTGCCGGTCTGCCCTTGTGGTTGGGACAAAGAGTGATATGAAAATAAATATTTCCCCTTTGTGAAGGGTGCAGTGAGCTAAAACATGGCTGTAGACCCTCCGGAGTGGAAGAAATTCCATAGAAAAATGGTATCTGACCCACGTTTGTTCTCAGTACTGGGGCTCCCTTTTCAATTTTGTAAAACCTGGGGTTTCACCCTAAGCAACCATTGGTAATCCAGACATGGACCCCTTGCTCACTGTGCCTTAGAGAGGCTCAGCTTCACCTCACTAAGGAGTCCCAACAAGGCCGAAACACGTGTCTGGGATTACTGAATCCTCGATTGGGTAACCGCCCTTAACTGCAACATTACCATGAAGGATCCCATACAGCTCTTATGGACTGACCATCATTTCCTCCCATTTGACATTAACACTAGCAGCCTAGTGCATAACAAGCCTGTTACCACACCAGCCTGCCTAACTAGGAAAAAGAGTAACATCACAGCGGAAGCCTTAATACCCTTGGTAACCCCTATCCTGAACGCACTACCAGCCACAACTGACCTGAACCAATTGGTCAACGTCTACAATAATTCCATGGCCATAGCTGTTGACACTATTGCCCCACTAAAAATGCGCAAAGGGAAACCAAAAGCGCACCTGAATACATGGTACACCCCAGAACTTAAATCCCTCCGGCAACAAAAAAGTAAACTTGAAGCACTATGGAAATCAGCGCCCTCAGCAATTAACAGAACGAATCTCACTAATATCTCCACTTTCTACAAAAATGAGATTATACGCGCAAAGAAAGAATCGCTCAACTCCAGGATCTCGGAGGCAAGTTCCAGCTCAAAGGAGCTCTTTAAGATCCTAAAGGAACTAGAAAACCCCATTCCTCCCACGGATACTTGCACTAAAAATAAACAATGGTGCACAGGGATCCAGAATGCCCTTGTTAACAAAATTTCAGGGCTCCAGTCTAAAATTGACAATAAACAACAACAACTCACCTATGATCCGACCTCCAGTCCCACCCCTCCCCCTCCTACAGCCTCCAGCCCAGGATTCACCTTCAAAAAGGTATCCATACCCGAAGTACAGAAAATCATGGCGTCATTGAAACCTTCGAACTGCAAGGGGGACAGCTGTCCCGCTCAGATTATAAAAGATGCTGCAAGGGATCTCTCCCCATTCATCACAAAATTAATAAACCTGTCTTTCTCTGATAACTCGGTCCCTAGTAATCTAAAACAATCCTGGGTCCTACCACTACTAAAAAAAACTACCCTCGACCCAGATATAACCACAAATTACAGACCCATCACCACTGTCCCTTTCCTACTAAAAATTCTTGATAGAGTGGCCTATCTACAAATCCAGGATTACCTTGAGACAAACCATCTACTAGGAATTCGCCAGTCCGGCTTTCGTCCACAACACGGGACAGAAACGGCCCTGGTCGATCTCAAGTGCCAGATAGACAACCTCAAAGACAAAGGTAAAGCTGGCATCCTTCTTCTTCTTGACCTATCTGCTGCCTTTGATCTGGTTGATCACAAAATCCTGTGCAACCATCTGTCATCGGCAGTACACTTCTCCCATTCCGCAATTTCATGGATCCAATCCTTCCTGGACAATAGGACCATGCGGGTCTTCTCAACCCTAGCAGCGGCCGACCCTATTCCTATTACTTGTGGTGTCCCACAAGGATCGTGTGTATCACCCACTTTGTATAACATTTTTACAAAGCCCCTATTCGACAAGCTGGACCATCTGGGTGTCACCTACACCAACTACGCAGACGACACCCAGATACTCCTCACCTTAACCGGCAACTATAATTCGGACGCCATTTGGATCAATGAAGTCTTCTCCATCATTCAGACATGGATGGCCACACATGGCCTCTGCCTGAATGATGACAAGACTGAACTGCTCCTTGTCGGCTCACCCAACACCATTCGGAAACTTAGTCCTAGCTACACTAGCCTTACCATTGACGGCAACACCATCACTATCGCCAAGAGTGTAAAAACCCTTGGCTTTTACCTCGACACGAACACTAACCTAGCCAAACAAATTAATATGACTGCCTCAGCCACGGCCTACACAGGCAAACTAATCAGGGCCTGTAGACCGCTGATCTCCCCTAACAACTGCCTCACCTTAGCCAGAGCACTTATACAATCTAAACTAGATTACTGCAATAGTCTCTACGTAGGTGCCAACAAAACGGTAATCAATAAACTGCAAGTTATACAAAATAATGCACTCCGTGCCGCCCTGAATATTCCCAGAAGAGAACATATTTCGGCTACCAGAATCGCATGCAAATGGCTATCCATCCAACAAAAAATAGATCTAAAAACTATCTGCCTCACCTATAAAGCACTCAACGGCCTTGCCCCGCCCTATCTCACCAACAAATTCACACTAAGACAGAACACTAGAACCACTAGATCCTCTAATACACTACAATTGACTGTGCCCAAATTCTCCCTCAAAAGAGCTGGTGGTTCCAGCTTCCCAGTTCTGGCTTCACAACTTTGGAATACCATTCCACTGGAT
This sequence comes from Ambystoma mexicanum, assembly GCF_040938575.1. NCBI lineage: Eukaryota > Metazoa > Chordata > Amphibia > Caudata > Ambystomatidae > Ambystoma > Ambystoma mexicanum. Next base: position 308,569,311 of record NC_090924.1, read on the forward strand.
ATCAAATCTACACCCACCTTCCAACCTTTCAGAACTAAGGTCATCACCTGGTTACTCAACAATTAACCTACCATGATTGAATGCATACCTCCTGCTTGATTGTATTTTGCACCATGCCAGCATATTACTGTCTATGCACGAATTGCTATATTACTGTCTATGCACGAATTGCTATCCTGTCTTGTATACCTTTGCTTCATCACTGTATAATTGTACCCTACCTTGCCTGTAACTCGAAGATTAAGCGCCCATATACCTTTGGGTCAGGTGCGCTATACAAATTAATAAACAAAACAAACAAACAAACAAAAACAAACTGAAAGTACTCTTGGTCAGAGGACAATTGCCTAGCATTTTGGTGCTGGACTGCTCTTGTGGGTGGAACCAAGACTGATATGCGAACGGATATGTTTCCTCTATTAACGGTGTAGTGAGTTAACACGTGGTTGTAGACCCTCCTAAGAGGAAGAAATTCCATAGAACAGGATATTTGACCCATGTTTGTTCTCAGTAGAGCAGCTCCCACACTTCTTTTCAATGTTGTGAAACTTGGGGTTTCACCCCAAGTAGCCACACATAATCTAGACGTGGACCCCTTGCTTACTGTGTCTTACAGAGGCTCAGCTTCACCTCACTGAGGGGGCCCAACAAGGCTGAAACACATGTCTGGCTAAGGGTACTCTTGTTCAAAGAAAAATTGCTTAGCATTTCAGTGCTGCACTGCCCTTGTGGGACAAAGTCTGATATGCAAAAGGATATTTCTCCTCTGTGCAGTGACCTGAAACGTGGTTGTAGACCCTCCTGAGTGGACGAATTTCCATAAAGCAGGCTATTTGACCCATGTTTGTTCTCAGAAGGGGGCCTGTTACGCTCACCTGGTATCCACGGGTACGCCACCCAGCCCTGGTTGGATGATTTGCACTCTCGAACCTTCTCCCGGTCCCTTGATAAGGCCTCTGGTTAAAGATGGGTCTTAATATGGTAAATGGTGGATTCTCCATCCTGCTCCTCGTGGCAGGGGCGCATAGATGTGGGGGACGAGCAGCGACTAAGTTACTTCACTGGTGCAAGCCCCCCTGTGGGAATCCAGGCCTGCTGCGACTCCGTAGGTTTGCTGCTTTACAGTCTTTATATGCAGTTCTTATGTTCCTCTTAGTTCGAATAATAATGTCTTGCGTCTTTCCTTTTAGGTATGGAAAGGTATTTTGGTGTTGTCATGCAGTTTTAAGATGAGCATGGGCCGGTAGACGAAAGCGCGGTGTACGCGATGCTGTCTGGTGAGTAATGTGTGATGCATGGTGCTGTTTCGCCTTTTATATTGCTTACCTGTGTTTTTCTCTCCTTGCAGGTTGCGATGTTCCTCGCCGAGCACTGTAATGTTCCAGCAATGATACTGACCAGGAGATGACTACCCAGGTAAGTATTGTGTGGCTTTCTTCATTCGGGAGGAAACATGAGTAAACGCTTACTAATGCTGTCTTTCTTTCTCCTCTTTCCAGGTTATGGTGTTCCAGGATGCATGCGGTGCCGAAAGATGAAGTTCGTACCTTCAGGTGAGTGGAAATGAAGTCGGCAATGGATTGAAGACAGGATACTGTTCCAGGTAAGTTTCGTAGTGTTCTTTCTCTCTCTGCAGGTCCTTGGTTTCAGGTAAACTGGCATCAAAGAACTGGACACGGTGAGCGTTACGCTGCCCAAAGCAGAATAACGCAAAGCATGTTCTGCTATTTGGGTGCGGTTTAAATAGTCTCAGGTAAAGTAGTCCAGGTAAAATAGTCCCACGCCTGCCACACACAAAGTAGTCCAGGTAAAGGAGTCTGAGGCCTGCCGCACCCAAAAGACTAGACCGCATAGCTCAGTTCCTTGTAACTGAGCTATGTGTGTGCCTCGATGTTGGCTGAACCCCCCCAAGTTAAATAGCCCCAAGTAAATAGTCCCATTCTAATGTTGGTCTTCATGATGGTTATGAACCTGGTGCCAAAGGCGCCAGGTTTGACTCCAAGAGAGTCTTGGATGAGGTTTTAAGGCCTTTGACCTGGCCCTAACTCGAAGGCTGACTTGCCAGTGAGGGCCAGGGGCAAGGGTCATGAGAGGGCCTCCCACGCCTCCTTTCACATGAGCTTTGCCACAGAGGGCTGCAGAGTTAAGATGATCATCACTTCCCACATCTGCTGAATTTCAAGTGTTTTGTTGCATTAAATCTGATCTCCTTAACTGTCCCTTAACTAAAGTTTTTCAATTAATTTCAAGTGTTTTGTTATACCATAGTTCACTCAAGGTTCACTTGGCCGTGGCCACTGTACATGTTCCACCTATAGGTTTCTTTGGGAACCACTAGCTATGGCCTTTGGCCCTGACCAATGAGCATGGCCTTTGGCCATGCCCACTGTATATTTTGATACACTAGGTTTCTTTCAAGCTCACTCGTCAATGCCTTTGGTCGTGGCTGCTGCACATGTTGCACCAATAGGTTTCTTTGTGACCCACTGACCAGGGCACAAAGACCCATTTCCCCCTGCCTACTAGATCTGTCCCCTCATTTATCTTTGTTCCGCTCAGTTTCCATTCCTCTGATAATTACCACGGTAATCTCATAGAAATCTCGCACTAATTATTGAGATAGCGCTTGAAAATTCCCATGTCCATACATTCTTTTCGCTAGGCACCCCCTCAGTTAATATTTACCTCCATGGCCCTCACCCATTATGTCATGCATTCCGCATGGCGATATTTGTGGTTAGCGGTTCCATTACGACGGCGGCCGTTCAGACTCAGGGGTCTAGTTGTTGCCCAAGATGGCCGCCGCATCTAGTAATGCCGGTCCGGTCCTTTCCTCCCCGCGTTGCACCTTCTATGCTCCGTGAAGGTAATGCTCCCGAGTGTGTCTTTCTCCGCTTCGGTTTCCTGCTTCATTTTCCCCTCGTGCTATCTCTCCCTCTCTCCTCCGACCCTGCTCCCGTCTCAGTCTTTCCTGCCTGACTCCCGCTTTCTGATCTCCCTCCAGTCTTGCCCTGTAGGTTCCCTTTCTCTTTGTTTGCTTCCCCGTTCTGGGATCCCCTCTTTATGGCTTTTCCCTGTCGGCATACTTACCTCGCAATTGCCCCGTTGTCTTCAGTCCTTGGAACAGCTCCGGAATCTCCTTCACGCCAAATCGTTTCATCCAGTCTCAGTCTGCTGCACACCTCTCCTATCAGTCCTGTCAGCACACAGCAGAACCAACTAGCAGGGTTTTTTCTGCCGAGAGGCTTTTTCCCTGCTCTGGAACCGGCTCCTAGGAGTCCTCACTGTCCGGTTTTCTCATATACCGAGAGCATGGCATCCCAGGGAGCTCGTCCCTTTTTGCACGATAAAAAGACCAGGAAGAAGATAAATACAGAGAGGCAAGAGCGACTTAAGAAGAAAACAGGGCACCAGGACGGTCCCACGGATCTCTCAGGTGAGGAGGAAGGGAAGGGAGTTACTTCAGAGTTTGACAGAGTGCAACGCCAAAGGAAAGCAATGGCTTCACTGGAACAGTACCAGGAACTGATTGCCGCTATTCAAGGACTCACTGTAAAAGTGCAATCTCTCCGCGCTGAAAACCAATCCTTGAGGCAACAGGTTGCTGCTCGAGATGAATTCAGAGGAGAATTACCCCCGCTTCCTTTCCCATTTGGGAAATTTCATGGGAACCCCAAGACTTTAATTGAGTTCCTAGATGCCTGCCAGTTGTATTTCACCTTCCGTCCTCGGGCTTATGAGACGGCTAAAGCTAAGGTGGGGCTCCTAGTTTCTAATTTAGGGGGCTAATTTAGAGGGGAATGCCCTTGCTTGAGCTACACCTCTAATCCTTCATTCAGATCCTTCAACTAATGATTATGATCAGTTCATTCAATGATTTAAGATGCGTTTTGAAAGACCTGAAGTTTTGTACTCCACCTATGAGGCCTTTTTAGACATCAGACAAGGATCCCATGATGTTCAGACTTATGTGACGACATTCATGCACTTAGCGACTGAGGCAGGGTGGCCTGACTCTGCCCAACAGACATTGTTCCGCCGCGGCCTACATGAGGACATCAAGGACGAGTTGGCCCGCATTGCTAGACCTCAGACTTTCCAGGAACTCGTATCTCTGGCCTTACAGATCGAATTCAGATTAGGGGAGAGGAGACAAGAACGAAGGAAGCCAAGACTCCCTCTCTCGCCAGTGTCTCCCCCTGTTGCTAGAGATCACTCAGCATCCCAGCTAGGGGAAGAACCTATGCAGATTGGCACAGCCAGAGGCCCCCTAACTGCTGCGGAAAGGAAGCGAAGGAAGGATCTGGGATTGTGTATGTATTGCGGTTCCAACAAGCATTTATTGCGCAATTGTCCGGAGGTTCCCCCACGCCGTCAGGGAAACGATTCCCCCTGAACCTGAACAGGGTCAGGTCGGGGGAAGTCTGCAAAGATCCCTGTAACAGCTCTTTGCCTCATTCCCCTCAAGATGACCATCGGCTGATGGTTTTTCAGATTAAGTTGTCCTGTGAATCTTCAGCAGCCTGGGATGTGATTGCCATGCTAGACTGTGGGGCGGCTGGAAACTTCATAGATGCTTCTTGGGCAAGGAAGATGAAGATACCCATTCTCTCTAAGGACTGGCCCATCCCGGTGGAAGGGGTGGATGGCACACATTTGTCTTCTGGAACCATCACTCAGGAGATTCTTCCACTACAAGTACAACGGTTCCAACATAATGAAGAGATGGTGTTTGACCTTATAAAGGCAGCCCACTTTCCGGTGATTCTGGGGATTCCGTGGCTGCGCCGCCACAACCCTCTGATAGACTGGTCTACCAATACCATACAGTTCCAGTCCTCCTATTGTCAAGACTACTGCCTTCATCAGACACACCCAAACAGGCTATCCAACTGCAAGAGTTTGTTACTGGCTGCCTCCTTGCATCTGGTACCAGAGCATTATCAAGACTTTCTTGAGGTTTTTATGGAAAGGCAGCCACATTCCCTTCCTCCTCACAGAAACAAAGACTGTGCCCTAGACACCATTCCCAATGCCTCAATTCCATTTGGAAGGATGTACCCTCTGTCTCTGCCGTAGCGCAAAACCCTTAAAGAGTACCTTGATAGTAACCTGCAAAACGGTCTCATCCAGGAATCCAAGTCACCTGCAGGAGCTTTGTTGTTTTTCATACCAAAGAAAGACTCCCGTGAACTACGCCCCTGCATTGATTACCGTGGGTTGAACCAACTCACCATAAAGGACCGTTACCCGATGCCTCTGATCAAAGAAATATTGGAGGCAGTTCAAGGTGCTTCAGTCTTCAGTAAACTGGAGCTAAGAGGGGCTTACCACCTGCTTTGCATTTGGCAGGGGGATGAGTGGAAGACAGTCTTTAGGACACCTCTGGGTCATTTTGAATATCGGGTCATGCCCTTCGGCCTTGTGAATGCCCCAGCAGTGTTCCAACGCTTCATGGACAAACTTCTAGCAGACCTTCTGTTTTCTTCCGTAGTTCTTTATCTAGACGACATTTTGATTTACTCATCCTCTCTTACTGAACACCGCAAACATGTTCGGATGGTCTTGAATCGTCTACTGAGGAATCAACTCTATGTTAAACCAGAGAAATGCGTTTTGATTCCCCTTCTGTATCGTATCTGGGTTTCATTCTCTCGCAAGAAGGAATCCGCATGGATCCAAGGAAGATACAAGCTGTTCTTCAGTGTCCTGTACCCAGGAGCGTCAAGGAAACTCAACGTTTTCTGGGACTAGCAAATTTTTACAGACAATTCATCTCAGGTTTCTCCAACTTGGTCCTTCCAATCACCTCCTTGCTCAAGAAAGGGATACAATTCAACTGGACACAAGAAGCAGACACCGCGTTTCAAGCCCTTAAGAAGGCTTTTAATTCAGCACCCATTCTGATCCAGCCTGACCAAGCATTGCTCTTCATCATGGAAACAGACGCTTCAGGAGGTGCTATTGGGGCAGCTCTCCTCCAAAAGGGCCCAGATGGTCTGCAACATCCAGTGGCTTATTACTCGAAGACTCTCTCTACCAGCGAAAGAAATTATTCCGTTATTGAAAGAGAACTATTAGCCATCAAGCATGCCTGTGAGGAATGGCGACATCTCCTTCAAGGTGCCAGACACCGGTTCACTGTGCGTACCGACCATAGCAATCTCCGGATTCTTCAGCAAATGGAGTGTCGTAACGCCCGCCATGCCCGATGGGCCTATTATTTCTCCCAGTTCGACTTTGAGGTCACCTATCTTCCTGGCAAAGAGAACATCTTGGCCGACGCCTTATCCCGTGGGTACCAAGGGGATACTGAAGGGAACCTAGTCCACGACTTGATATTAGCAGGCAAGAATTTCAAGACCATAGCTAACACATTCTTACGGGAGGTACAGCTCAAACAACAGGGGAAACCCATGAAGGGACCTGTGGATCCTCGGTTGGAAGACAGAGAAGGCTTCTTATTTAAAGGGCGTGCCTTGTATCTGCCAGATAGCAGGCATCAAAGAATGGCCCTTTCTTGGTGTCACGATGCACCGTTGGCTGGCCACAAGGGCATCCGCACCACCAAGGATCTCATTTCTAGACTATTGTAGTGGCCGACCTGGAGCAAAGATACCCAGTCGTACGTTACTTCTTGTCCCATCTGCGCTTCTAACAAATACACCACTTCTAAACCCCTTGGGTTGCTTCAACAGGAACCAGCGCACAAGCAACCCTGGACTCACGTCTCAACGGACTTTATCGTTGATCTGCCCCGTTCAGAAGGTAATACTGCCATTATGATGACTGTTGATACCTTAAGCAAGTTGGCCCATTTTACTCCACTAAAAGCAGTACCAACAGCTTCTGAAATGGCCAGAGTATTCCTCAAGGAGATTGTACGGTTACATGGCCTTCCCGACACAATTGTCTCGGATCGTGGCCCACAGTTCACCTCTTTGTTTTGGGGATCGCTTTGCAAGCAACTGGGTATCCAGCGCACTCTTTCATCTGGTTTTCATCCCCAAAGCAATGGTCAGACTGAGAGACTAAATCACACCTTAGAACAATACCTCCATTGTTACTGCAGCAAGAAACAAGAAGACTGGTGTACCTTCCTTCCCATGGCCGAATTCGCCTATAATAACACCAGACATACCGCCATCCAAATGTCTCCATTTTTTTTGCACCTACGATTACCACCCAACCCATCTTCCTCTTGCTCAGAGGCGACCGTCTAAGTTGCCTGCTATAGAACACCTCCTGCAGGATCTCAAAGATTCTCACAGAATAGCCAGTGAGACTCTAGATGCCAGTCGCCGATCTTACAAGACTTGGGCCGACAAGAATAGGAAGGCTACTCCCCCTTGGGTTGAAGGCAGCAAGGTTTGGTTGGCTACTAAGTACCTACCACGATGGACACATACGGGGAAGTTTGCTCCGAGATATATCAGCCCTTTCCAGATCACCAAGAAGATTAATCCGGTAGCCTTTAGACTCAAACTACCCACTTACCCGAAGCATGTTCATCCTGTGTTCCATGCCTCACTTCTGAAGCCCTATCTACCGGATCCTTATAAGAGAAGATCAGGCAGAACGACTAGAACCGCCCTGGCAGAGCCTGCAGAATACGAAGTCTCTCATCTGGTAGATTCACGCTACCATCATGGAGTATTACAATACCTGGTACACTGGAAGGGGTATCCAGTTGCAGAACGATCTTGGGAACCAGTACAGCACATACATGCTCCTCTGCTAATCAGGAGATTCCACATGTTGCATCCCGGCAAACCGGGAGGCCCCCCGGTGAGGAGGAGGCATACTGTCATGCATTCCGCATGGCGACGTTTGTGGGACATATGGAAGCGCCATTAGCGGTTCCATTACGACGGTGGCCGTTCAGACTCAGCGGTCTAGTTGTTGCCCAAAATGGCCGCCGCGTCTAGTAATGCTGGTCCGGTCCTTTCCTCCCCGCGTTGTACCTTCTATGCTCCGTGAAGGTAACGCTCCCGAGTGTGTCTTTCTCCGTTCGGTTTCCTGCTTCATTTTCCCCTCGTGCTATCTCTCCCTCTCTCCTCCGGCGCTGCTCGCGTCTCAGTCTTTCCTGCCTGACTCCCGCTTTCTGATCTCCCTCCAGTCGTGCCCTGTAGGTTCCCTTTCTCTTCGTTTGCTTCCCCGTTCTGGGATCCCCTCTCTCTGGCTTTTCCCTGTAGGCATACTTACCTCACAAATGCCCCGTTGTCTTCAGTCCTTGGAACAGCTCCGGAATCTCCTTCACGCCAAGTCATTTCATCCAGTCTCAGTCTGCTGCACACGTCTCCTATCAGTCCTGCCAGCACATAGCGGAAGGTTTTTTCTGCCAAGAGGCTTTTTCCCTGCTCCGGAACCGGCTCCTAGGAGTCCTCACTGTCCGGTTTTCTCATATACCGACAGCGTGGCATCCCAGGGAGCTCGTCCCTTTTTGCACAATGAAAATACCAGGAAGAAGATAAATACAGAGAGGCAAGAGCGACTTAAGAAGAAAACAGGGCACCAGGACCGTCCCACGGATCTCTCAGGTGAGGAGTAAGGGAAGGGAGTTACTTCAGAGTTTGACACATTATTCCCTTTCTCTCTTGGATTTGTGTGACATGTTTTCATTTCGGCAGTAATCTTGCGAAATTCCCCCAGTTTTCCTTGATAATACAAGAATATCCAAACTGTAACTGCCTCCCCAGACCACCCACAACTCCTAACTCCCCAACTTCACATGATGTCCCCTTTCCCTCTAACCACCGTTAGCCTGGTGCGATTTCAACATTCTTCCTACTCTAAATAGCTTTTTATGCACTTTTGTTTTCGCATTTCCCCGATATTACCATGGTAATTGCTTGCATTGAGAAAAAAAATGGCGGGTTTTGATTTCTGAACAGCCTCCCTGCTGTAAAGCACCATGGGATATGTAGCTATAGTTTTGGGAGAAGGGGACACTACCTTGCCCATCAAATATTTTAAAAACTACTGAAGGGAATAACTCCAAACCTGTCCCGGAAATAAAGTCAATGCTAGGTGTCCAACAAACTGTTTCTTTTTTGGTCCACTTCACTCCTGTAGTTTTTGTCCCGTGCCTCGGCTTGATAACAGTTTGACTTTTTCTCTACAGGAAAATGAATGTAGGCTGAAAACTGCATTTTTTTGTTTTCTTCATAACTTTTTCATTTGTTAACTAATCTTTCACATCCTTTTCAGTCCGGTGTGGGGAGGGACGTGACAAACTTTTTGTTTGAAAAATATCAGACAAATCCGTCATGCAAGTCAAAAGCTATTAGCAAAAGAATTTTCAGATTTCCTATTGCTCATGTCAGTCACCTTAACTATAGTGCAGTGACAGCCACACTAATATATGTATATATTATACGGCGACAGTTGCCACCCTATAGTTAAGGTAAAACAAAGTTACAAAGGAAATACAAAAAACTGAATTGCTAATAACTTGACTCGTGCAATGGATTTGACTGAAATGTTGCTCAAATAAATGTTTGCCCTCTCTCTCCCACCCCGGACTGGAAAGTTGCGGAAAGATTCTTTGAAAGATAAAAAAAGTTATTAGGTAAACAAAACAACGCTGTTTCGGCCTCATCCCCATTCATTTTCCCATAGACAAAAAAGGTAAATAATTGCCGTACCGCGCAGCCAAAAATCGCTGGACAGATTGGTACCAGGTCTGAAACAACTTGGGCATGAAGCATTGACTCGCATTCCTTTTATGGTTTGTGGTTATTCCATCCAGTACTTTTTAAAATATTTGACAAAGAAGGGGGTGCCCTCTTCTCCAAAATAGATAGCTATGTCTCAGGTAAATTGCCAGGAAATCAGATGTTTATAAATGAAACAGCCGCCATATTTTTTTTTCTCAATGCGAGGGTTAGTCACGGCTATAACTTTGGATAGCCAAAAACAAAAAAGCAGCAAAACACCATTTCAAAGTGAAAAATCAGGGAAATGCCTTTAGGGGAGAGGTGGGGAGGAGGTAATAGGACACCAAGTTAAATTCTGAAGCTGGAGGAGGTGTAGGGGCTGAGTTTACAACGCAAAGCTATTCCGTAACCCTGGCTATCGGACAGAAAGGCCGCGGCTACCCGACATCTAAACTGAAACTGCATCACAGAAACAATGACTGTTGTGAGGCAAATTGGAGAGGGGTGGTGAGGATGCCATCAGGAGATTGGGGAGGGCTAGCACAGATGTGGGGGGCACTTGCTGAGGGACTGGGAGGGCAGGGAAGCATTTTATTTTTTTCACTGTTTTCCCGATTGCCCTGGATGCGATGGGAGTAATATATACTAACTTTGCAGATGATACTCATCTACTTATCCTAATCTCAGGCAAACTGGAACAAGACAATATCTGCATAAGCAAAATGTAATCACTCATCCAAAACTGAATGGCAACTAATAGCCTCTGCCTCAACAGAGAAAAAACAGAGATTCTTATAGTCGGCACCACAACCCGACACAGCAAGCTCAACCCAGAGTACACATCCATACATACAGACGGCACCCCTATTACCATCTCTAACTAGGTCAAAACCCTCTGTGTCTACCTTGAATCCAGCCTCACCATGGGTAAACACATTAGCTCACTTGCCTCCTCCACCGCGTATACAGCCAAACTCATTGCACTAAGTCGGCCTTTACTCACACCCCAAAACTGCATTACTATTGCAAGAGCCCTCATATTGGCCAAGCTTGATTACTGCAATATCCTACTACTAGGGACTTCAAAGAAAAACATAAACAAATTGCAACTACTACAGAATAAGGCTTTGAGAGCAGCGCTAGGAATAAACAGGAGATCTCCCATTTCACAGTACAGGAGAGAGGCACACTGGCTGCCTGTACATGCAAGAATTCTACATAAAACACTCACCATCAGGCACAAATATGTCACCGCAAACGTCCTGATCTATTTGAACCGATGCCTCATTCGCAAAACAGGAACCAGATCTCTCAGACCCAATGCCAAAACGCACCTTATCATCCCCCGCTTTAAAAATGCCAGTACAAGTAGCTCTAGCTTCCCTGTAGCAGCCCCCAGAATCTGGAACTCACTCCCCCTCACATTTGCAATGAGCCCTCCCACTCAAAATTCAAGAAACTACTAAAAACCTGGCTTTTCAATCAATGCTAATCTTTGCACAAGACACTCTATATGACACCTGCTGGCCTTTTGCCATGACCCCTCAACTGTTACGGCTTGTTGAAGCCGACTACACCCACTATGCCAAACTGTAATTTTGTAGCTGTTTCTGCAACCAACGTTAAGCGCTACCACCATGTAACCACTGTGCAATTGTGTAAGACCTTGCTTTCTTTATGACTGTGTTGTGTAACCACTAAGATTGTTAAGCATACCTGTAACCTACGCCGTGATACCCATGTTAAGTCCTCGTTTCTCTTGATCACTGTATTGTGTAACCATTATGATTGCTAAGCATACTTGTAACCTACGCCATGATATCTATGGGTTTGGGCGTATAACCAAATGAAATAAATAAATTAAATAACCAAGGGGATGTGTGGTTCATAGCCACAGTTATAGAAAAAAAGTGAAAACATATAAATATATATTTCTACAGCACAGTGATGTCAGGGGTGAAAAATCACTGGCCAGTGAAGGGACCAGACCCCTCAGGCCATGGAAGGGACCGTCACCCTCCCATGGCACCTGCGACAGGTAAAGGGTTACATGATTCAGATACTGTCACATCCCTGAGATCATTGCTTTTGTGAAAAACAAATGGTTTGATAGCTCTGTCATATAAACGTATGACCGAGAGATTAAGAAAACCTAAAAACGTGGATCAAAACAGCACAAATCATTAAAGTAAAATCTTGAATAATATGCACGAAATTACGAATCATGAAATCCTGCAAAAAATATCACAGGCATCTTGCAATACCACTGCGTGCCTCTAATGTGAGTCTTCTTTGAGTGCAGTCTCTCGTGATTGCTGCTCTACAGTCCACTATTCATGCCTGCAGGCCATTGAGTATGGAAGTGTTGCTCAAGGCAGCCAAACAAATCAAAACCTCAGACATGCCCAGACATGCCCGCTGAACCATGCTAAGCAGCATACCTCAAGGATATACTGATCACATAGGTCCCAGAAGTAACTGCAATCCTAAATGCACTTGTCATGAAGAGGAAAGTATGCGATTGCTAGGAACTAGCATTAATCACTGCCAGGTAGAAATCCGACTTTTTAACTGATTTTGTAACCCCTTTTTTATCTAAAGCCTGTCTGAAAGTGTACCTTTGTTTGCATGTGTTCTGCCTTATGTGCCCTTGTGGTTCTAAGGCAGGGGTACCCCAAAGGTGCCCTAGAGGGTCGTAGAAAAGTTACTGTGGCTAGGCTTGTGGTAGCCTTTTCACCTGTGTAATATGGGACCACTATGTGGAATCCATTTGACCTGGTTAGGTCCTTTTTGATATCCTCCTCCATTTTACCAAAATGGAGTTTGGCCTTGTTTTCTTCTGAGGCGTGACGACTCACATGACTAGCCCTTGTCACTCTTTTGTGCCAGTGAGGAAGTGGTCATATTGGGCCACTAGATGCCTGTATCGGAGGACTGGGAGCTGTAATCAGTCTGACACCAGTTCTGACTGGCATATACAGATGCCTCTCTGGGATAGCGTGGATTAGTTCCTTTGTGTGATAGTATGTTTCAGAATGCATGATGGTCTTTCAAGGGATGGTCTCCTATTGGCTGACCACTTCTCTTTATGAATGATTCTTGGTGTGTTGTTATGTGCTGTGTGCATTCACTGCCTCCCTGCCGGTTAATTGCAGACCGTTTTACCCCCTGACCTTGTCGACTGCTGGAAATCTGTTCCAGCGTCCTCTGCTCGAGGAAGGAACTAAACTCTGCACTAGCTACACTGAATCCGACGGTGAATCTCAACCTCTCCAGAAGACTGGAAGGCACTGACTATGGCACTCCTTCCCCCTGATCTTGTGGGGACAAATGGATCACAGCTCCTAATGAAGGCCTCATTTACTTGAAGCTACCGTCCGTACCTGCATCACTGGATCCAGAAGCGGGTGGCCCCTCACTGCCAGGGCTCCAAAGATGGTGTGGGTGCGTTTGACTGAATTTTTTTTGATTGCGGCAAACTGACTGTAATTTAACTGCTCAAGCCCAATTTAAACGCACATTTTTTATTTCCGCCTCCAATTTCAAGGAAGTGGGGGACACCCCTGGACCTCCAAAATTGCAAAACATCAACCATAGAGAGCGGGGGTCACCCCCACAACGCCTGCTCTCCAGTTGGCCCAAAGGCCAAATCACCCATGCAAAATTCGATCAAATTGGTCATTAGGTCAATTGTTTTAGGTGAAATAGGAAAATACCTCAAAGACTCCCCAAGATAAAGCTACCAGATCCTCTTCGTCTCAGGACATCAAGCATGTGATGTGATTCCCTTTTGCCTGCCTGGGAAGCTCCAGGTGGCTGGGTGCATGGGCAACTTGCCTCCTAATCCTTCTTCCATGGCTGGCTCCTCTCTGGTGTGACTACTCAGGTATTATGGTATATGCTCTCTCATCCTTGGGGTCTTGTCAAGCTGACCTCATTCTCAGAAGCTGACTCCTCTGCCCAAGGGCATCATAGAACTCTTTCATCGTTCTCTACCACTGACCACATCCACTTTGCACTTCAGCTCCTCTGGCTTGGACCCTTGACCTGGGAATTACAGAACTGTGAATACTTGTCCATGCCAGGGATCTTAGGGCCCTGCTTGCACCCGTTGATCATTGCTGGAATTAAAGTGGTTGCCAAACAACACGCACAGTGAGCACCTCTGGAAACTGGCAACCACCTGTGGCAGGACTGTTTTTTAGTGCGCGGGTATTGCTCTCCTGACTCTCCGTAGATGCTGCCAAGGCTCTTCCTCAGTTATTTCTCCATCACTTGTCCCACTCTTCATCAAGGGTCCTCTGTGGGTCTCACTCTGACAGAATGCCTGGAACTGCTCCTTTGGGACACTTCTACCGAAGGTAACTCTTTCCCTCCAAAGAATGAACCAAGTCGGCACCACTGGTCTCCTTTCGCCTAGATCGGAGAAGTGTGTTGCTTACCAGCCACTGCATTTTCTTCTCTAGCAAAGACTCTTTCACTGAACTCTTCTTGAAATTGTTTTAATTGCCTGTTACATTGTAGCATCTGTTGTTTTATAACGTTTACTTACCTGTAAGTGTACTGATTTTTCTCTTATATTATTAATACAAATATAGTGTGCTCTTAATGAGGATAAATGAAAAGTGTGTACTGTACCTATTAACCATCTTTCCCCACATCCTGAGTGTTAAGCCTGGGCTGCTCTGTCATGACTACCCCTTTGAGAGACTGGAGAACCTGAGGGAATTAAAAACAGTATCTAAGTTAGGAAGATAGGTCCAAAGGCCCTGACTAAAGCGCTTAGAGAAAATCTCCATAACAATCACCCTGAAGAAACCCCCACCCACGTCAGAGATCATAACAAACTATAGACCAATCTCAGACCTCCCCTACCTAAACACAATTTCAGAGAAAGGAGTGACAAAGCAATGACAGAAATGCATGAAACAACACATCCGCCTTCTTGGCTGCCAGTCAGGATGCAGACCTATGAGAGGAACTGAAAGAATGATGGCAAACATACGTGAAGAACCCAAGTCTCTGGATGAATTCCATCAATCTGCCCTTGACCTGCTTGACCTTCCCACATCCTGTAACACTGTAAATCATGACATTCATCCAAAGAGGAAAGAGGGCAGGAAGTTATCAGTCCCTGGCCTAGAATGGATTATGTGTGTGTGGGGATACCAGGTATTAGGGCGCTGTGGCTTGAGTGAGAGATGGTTTGTCAAATCTAATATCCGCTGCAGACTATGGAACTCTAGGCTTCCCTGCTTAGTGTAACAAAGCGAATGGTGGGATTGTTCATTGTACATGCGTTCGTATTTGTAAAATAGATGTTAAGACATACCAGTACTGAACCAAATATGTGAATTCTGGTATTAGTATTTATTCCGTGTTCATGGTTATGCAGAAAAAAAAACTATGCTGACACGTGTTTCGACCACATCAGTCTTTTTCAAGGCAAAATAATGGATCTTTGATCAAAATATTACGTCATTAACAATAATACGTAAAGATGACAATACAAACAAACAAAAAAGAAGAAATCAAAATGAAGGACCAAATGCATATTCAAATCAAAAATACGACAATTTTGCGTTCCAAAATTCATCAAATGTTCGGAGAGAACAAAGAAGAGGGAGGGAGAGGAAGAAACAAACCAAAAAGAATATATGAGAGCCAGCGAAAATTGGTGAAAGATACCAGCATCTATCTTAACATCTATTTTACAAATACCAGCGCATGTACATGGAACAATCCAAATATTTGCCAGAATGGATTGTGTCTGTTCTCAACCACCTCACAAAGATGGTTCAACTGAATTCCTCTGCCTCTTCTCTGCGGAAGGTACCACATGGAGTCCCCCATGGTCCATCTCTTTCCTATCTCCTATACAACTTGTACATGTGCCCACGTTTCAGCTACAGTCAGGTGCTACCCACATTAACTTCTGTCCACACAAGGAGGGAATGAACTGGACCAGTTTGACCAATTGCTTGAACCACATGTGTGTTGGACAAAGGGAAAGCTTCCCCTTCTCACCAATCTAATTCAGAAACGTTACATGTGGATGAATCAGATAGCTGCACAAGTCCTTTTAAATGACTCGCCTCAATTGGAGCGGCCCCCACACCAACGCCAAAGGTAAAACATCTGGGGATGCTACCAGGCCCAAATCAATGCATTCTGAAAGACCCCCTTCTGAAAGACCCCCTCCCCACTTGCAAATAACCCAATAGATGGAGCTACCTGAGTCCCTGGTAATGGCTGTGCATAACAGTTTATTTTCCCAGTTTGGTCCTAATCCTTCTTCAACAAACACAGGCCACAACAAACATAGGCCACATGACTTGGTCACGTGGGGAACAGAGAGGACGCCTCTCCTCTCTATTTCTAAAACACGAAACGGCGCACAACTTCAAAACTGGTGTAACGCACGCACAACATGATAATAATAATTTGATTTTGATATAGCGCTTTAGTCTAAAGCGCTTTACAAAGGACATATTTACATACATTACTATTAGTCGTGTATCCATGCTTCCAATGCTGAGGTACAGAACACTAACTAGGTTAAGGACCATGTATATTAAATGCAGGCATCGCTGATAGCCTTAGTCAGCTAAACCAGCCTTTACATACCAGAATAGCAGTGCGGCCTCCTGTTGCAAAGTCACAGGCCGGGTAAGAAACATGTATGGATGCTTTTTACCTCGACATACGTTACACTATCTTTAGGTCTTTTTAAATACAGGGGTGCTTTAGCAACAGGGATGCACTGATGCACATGTGCATTTTTTCCAGGACTGGAATGTGGGGGTCCGAGCAGTAATTAGAAAGGTATGTGTTTACAACAGACACAGGCATCTAGATTGGGAGCTCCTTTGGTAAGAGGATTGCCTTCATTATTCAATCAACATTGCATTACGCGTTTTTTCCATTATAAACGTTGTCTATGTTTTATTGATTTGTTATTAAAGAGCAAATGTTTGCTCTTTTTTTAAAAGGTTTCTGTATAAGAGCACACAAACAGTGTTTTTTTTAGCATCCTGTGGAAGGCTTGCCTCTACATCGTTGGGCTGTCAAGGATTTCAATCAGGTGACACACACCTTAGTCTCGGCCTAGTATGCAGCACGCAATTGAAATGCTTATGTTTTATAGATATGATGCAATATTGAGATGGTACACCACTCATATCACACACCCTTTTCAAATACACCAGGTCACAATGGACCATAAACCAGGCTGGTTGGTAAAATACAATATATATTTATTTATTTATTTAAAAACTAAAAGAAATCATACACTTTTTAATATGGGGCAGTAATCACCAATGAGGTGATAATAACAATAGGAATGTAAGCAATGCACTTAGTTTAACCTTCTATTGACACATCTACAAAACACCAAGGAAAGAAGCACTTTTTGATTTTAGGTAAAA
Source organism: Ambystoma mexicanum (assembly GCF_040938575.1). NCBI lineage: Eukaryota > Metazoa > Chordata > Amphibia > Caudata > Ambystomatidae > Ambystoma > Ambystoma mexicanum. Next base: position 308,586,397 of record NC_090924.1, read on the forward strand.
TAGCACTTGAGTTAGAATTTCCCCCTGCATCGTTCCCTCAACCCACAAATAATCGATTCTAAATGGATAAACAGAAGCAGCAGGTAATCATGAATGATAAACAGGAAACAGAATTAAAATCTGACCTTCCCTCCCCAAACAAGAGAGAAAAACGGATTTTAAACCTTGGCAATGCTAAAAATGACACTCGGAAATGGATGAATAAAATAATGAATGTGTGCAAAAACCTTGAAACAAATACAGCTCTTCACGAAAAGCAACAATGTAAAGGTACTAACAATCACAAGCAATGGATTAGCAAGAGCATACAGTTCGAAAAGTGAGTGGAAGATTTAAAACAGATTGCAGAAAATGACACGTTGGAAACTTTGCAAACTTTGCAATTCCCGCCTGAAATTACTCAAACGGTTTTTAATAAAAACGGGTGAAATACACTGATTTAGAGTGTGTTGGGGAATAGCTATAGATCACAGGTCACCAAAGAGGGACTCAGTAAGCTCCGGGGTTGATTTGCGAGTTCAACCCCAGCTCCCCAGAGCCCGCCCTGGTGGAACCAGTCCGATCACTAAAAATAGGACTAAGGCTTAGGATTTCACAAGACAAAATTACTATTGAGCTGGCGCTAGCACTAGAAATCAATGGCAGGGTTGCAAGAATGATTGTGACAGTTTTACAAGTTATCAGGGTAAGGATAGGATGACTTAGAGAGTGGGATGAAGACAAAGACAAGATGGGCTATGGGTTTAGGTGGGGTGGCAATTGATACTCACAGTCCACTTTTTAGTTTTTGGATTTTGGACAGTCAGCGTTCTGGTCACCACACGGATCTGGTCTAACAAAGAACAGCCGGCCAAAATCAGTGGGACAGGATCAGCTGTGCAGTTCTGGTTACCGGGTAGCACTTCTGGACAGGCAAATCTGGTCACTGGATACTACAGGTTAGCTGGATAGCAAGATTGCAGCAAGCAGGCAGTTAGTGGGATCAGGATACTTCCCAAGAACACCACAGCTTTTTCCTTTGGTTATTTGCGAATTTTAGTGGTTTTCAGATTTGAGGCCTTACTGGGAATGAGACCAGCAATGCTTGGGTTTTGCAGTGGACCCCAGAGCAGGATCAGCAATATTTGGCCTTGTAGTTGGAGTCTGGATCTGGAAGATGACGGGTACATGAACGCAGTGCAGGAAATCAGGAAGAGTCTCTGTCTCTCAAGTCTTGTCAGGGACCCTTATTTATAGTGCAAAATGACATCATCAAAGTATAGGCTGGTCAGGGTTAACTAAGCACACCCCTAAACTACTTGTATTGGGCAAGGGTGCTGGTCTCCGCCTTGCTCTCAACTGGTTGGATTTCCATGGGAATTATGTCAGGTTTATGAGGTGAGTTTTACAATGTCCAAAAACTCCCACATTTACTTTGCTGAAAATCTGATTTTGCCAAAAACATACATTTACACCATTGCCATCTCATGGCAAATTATACATATTATGTGCGGCAGGTATCAGTCCCATCCTCAAGTCTGTGGGACCTTGTTTCGCCCTTCTGGTACATTTTGGTAATTTTGAGCATGAAAGATTTGACCTAAAATTCCATAATTGTGTACACGGATGCAAATTATCCCAAGGAATGTATGTAGAAAAATGTATGTTTGCAACATTGATACTTTTCAATTTATCCTCAATACTTTGCCCTTTCTGTCCCCAAGATGTTAGTTACTTCTATCACATCTCAAAAGAAAGCACGAAAAAACACTTTTAAACTGTGACATTTTTACAATTTTTCAAAGTCTTGCTGCAAAGATAGAAGTCTTTAAAGTTTATTCCTGAAATAGTCTTGGGGAACAAAAGGCAGTCTCTTTGTTCCTGGGTCAATTTTCTTTTTCTGTTCTTCCACTGCTGCCAACTGTCATTTTCTTTAGAGTAGGGTGGAGGTTTCTCCCTTCATTGAAGTTATATTGCACCCTTCACACCTTCGGCTTCCTTCCCTGGGAGCTTCATTGTTTGGGTCCCAGCTGAGACAAAAGTCTGTTCAACCCTGTAATTATCAGGGGGTTGTCAGTATCTGCTGAGAGAGAGAGCCTTCCTTTTGGTGCCACCCCTCCAAGCAGAACCGGTTTTTACACTTGCAGCTCCAGCCACCATATTTTTTTACCCTTTAATTTCTGATCTTAGATCCAGAATTAAAGCAAGCCCGTTGCATAAAATAACCCAGGTTATATAATCTCACCAGCAACAAACTGTCACGCTCACCTGATTCCCAAGGGGGCGCTGGCCTGGTTTCGAGTGCTGATGCCTCTTCAATGGTGAAGCGCAGGGCTCTGAAGATGGATAGGACGGGCCCCTCAACTCTGGCTAATCTGGCTCGCAGGAATATCCTCCTGTACGTGAAAAGGGAGTATTACAATCTGGCGGAATAATGCTCGAGCCTCCCACTTCCTTCCAACCCTCCTCGATACCCTTCCACGATTCCCCGTGAAGTCTCACCTTAGGGTCTGAAAGGACGAGCTCTCCATCCTGCTTCTGACGCAGGGGCTCGTTGAACCTAGTTACTTCACTATATTGAGGTTGGATGGGAGTTCAGGTAAGCTTGATTATACTGGTAAGGTGCTGTAAAAGTTCTGTTGCAAGTTCAAAAGTTCAGCTTTAAATAATAATGTTCATTGTCTTTTTCAGGTGATGAATGAAGATTCCTTTGAGGACTTCTTGCAACAAAGCGCTAATGTTGATGTCTTTTCCCCATAGGGGTTGGGGTTCGGAACGCCGGAGATATGGCGCCGACCCGAAGTGAAACGTGCAGTTCCAGTAAAGATCTGGTAAGTCCTAGATGAGCGCTCAGGTAATGTTTTTGCATTCGCTCATCTAATGTCTTTGTATTTTTTCCACATAGGTGCCGGGGTCCGGAAAATGCCTGGAAGCAGCAAAACCCGAAATGAAATGGGAATGACCCAACAGGTAAGTCTTAGAAGGAAACTGAGCTTTTCCTATTCCTTTCCTTCTCTAACCTTGTGTTCTTGTCTTTTTCTCTCTAGGCTCTGGGAAGTGGCTGCGGATCCGGATGATCGCTGCTGAAGATGGAGGCTCCCAAGAAAGGTGAGTGAAATGCAGCGCTGCAGCGATCGGAGCGAAATGCTTTTTAAAAATGATGTCTTCCTTTTCAGGATCGTCGGTGAAATGTCTCTGTGATGCAGGTTTAGCAGGTAAGGCCTTCTTCCTCTCCAATTCTCTTCTTATTACCCTTTGCAGGTGTCCCAGGATGCTGACAGGCGTGGCTGAAGTCCAGAAGCAGGAGCAGACACGGTGAGCGTCCAGCTGCTAGGTGCAGAACAACGTGAAGCACGTGTGGCTGTTCGGGTGGGGTTTAAATAGCTTTGGAAGAAGTTCCAGGTATGTATCCTTCCACCGATCAGGTATGTATCCTTCCCCGACCACACCCGGGTGGAAAGTAGTCCCACAGGTAAAGTAGTCCCATTCAGGCCTCAAGAGGGCCTGGATGTAGCAGCATGGTCTGCATCAGGTAAGTGCACACTGAAGCACTTGAACACATGTCCAGCTTTATGAGCCTGGCGCCTAAGGCGCCAGGACTGGGGTCCAACATGAGCCTGGCGCCTAAGGCGCCAGGACTGCGTCCAAAGGGCCCCAGTTTGGGCCCGCTGGAACTTCCCTGGGGGGAATGATGCCTGCCTCTGGGGTTGCTGGGTCGGACCTGGCTCCTTGGAGGTAGGCATCATGACAGTACCCCCCCTCAAGGCCCCTCCCAAGGTTGTTCCCTCCGGGGGTTTTGGATTGTTCGGAAATCTCTGGTGGAACCTTTGTATTAATCGAGGTGCGTGAACATGGTTACTAGGCTCCCACAATCTCTCCTGAGGTCCATATCCCTTCCAGTCAACAAGATAGAAGAGTTTAGACTTTAACACCTTGGAGTCTAAAATGTCTTTAACTTCGAATTCTAATTCCCCTTCAATTTGAACTGGGTCTGGAGGCTTGGACAGTCGGGTTCCTGGTTGTACTGGCTTCAAAAGTGACGCATGAAAAACTGGATGAATACGCATGTTGGACGGTAAATCCAGTCTAAAGGCCACTGGGTTGATTATAGCTTTGATGGGATAAGGTCCTATGAATCTGGGATTGAAGGTTCGCGGGCCCTTGAGGGGTAAATATTTAGTTGCTAGCCATACCTGGCCTCCTACTTGGTAAGGAGGAGTTTTACTTCGGTGCAAATCAGCGTTTTCTTTATACTTTTTCTTGGCTTGCTGTAAATGAGTTGCAGCTTCTTGGAAGGCTCGGGTTATTGTGGAATGCAGATGATTTACTGCGGGCATTTCCAGGGTCAGAGGTGGATCTAGGACAGAGGTCCGAGGATGGTGACCATACAAAGTATGAAAAGGAGTTTGTCAGGTTCCAGAATGCACTGAATTGTTGTATGCATATTCTGCGATCCAAAGGATGTCTTTCCAATTCAACTCGGATTGGTGTAACATGCACCGAAGATATTGCTCGAGAGTCTGATTGGTTCTCTCGGTTTGTCCGTCGGTCTGGGGGTGGTGGCTGGTGGATAACCGCACATCTATTTGTGCTAGTTGACAACACTTCTTCCAAAAATGGGCGATAAACTGGCTTCCACGATCGGAGACTAATATGGAAGGGAAACCATGTATGCGAACTATATTCTCCAGAAATTCCTTGGCCAAGGTGGAAGCTGAAGGCAACCCTTTTAAAGGGATAAAGTGGGCCATTTTGGAGAATAGATCCACAATTACAAGGATAGTGTTGTAACCACCACAATGAGGCAGGTCAGTTATAAAGTCCATTGACAAGGTGTGCCATGGTGCCGGTGGAATATCCAAGGGTTGAAGTAGGCCGGCTGGCCTTTTCTTTTGACCCTTGTTTTGGGCGCAAATTCCGCAAGACAACACAAAAGACTTTATGTCTTTTCTCCAAGAAGGCCACCAGAAGTGGCGTTTGATTTTTTCCTCCGTTTTAGCGATACCAGGGTGTCCTTCCATTAATGATTCATGATGATGGGCAATAACAAGTTCCTGCAATTCTTTACTTGGCAGAAACAACCGCTCCTGGAAGTAGGGTAAATCATCCTTAACGTTGTAATGAGGACCCTTTTGACTCCATTCCAGTAAGGCTGAAGAGTATAGAAGTTGTTTTACTTGCGTTTGGATATCCTCAATAGTTTGCAATGAAGTTAAGCCTAAGATTCTTTGTTCAGGTATGATTGGCACAGGTTCTAAACTCGAATTGGGTTCTTCCATGCCAATCCGGGATAAGGCGTCTGCTTTACCATTCTTGCAGCCAGGGCGATAGGTAATTACAAAATCAAATTCCGCAAAGAATAGAGCCCATCGGAGTTGTCATGAAGATTGAGCTCTGGCCGTCTTTAAATACCGCAAATTTCTGTGGTCCGTAATTACGGTGATGGTGTGTCTGGCCCCGAGAAGGTAGTGACGCCAAGCCTTGAAAGCAGATTTAATAGCCAGTAACTCTTTGTCGGTAATTGCGTAGTTGATTTCAGGAGGAGAGAATTTTCTGGACCAAAAGGCCACAGGGTGTAGTTGGTTGGTTTCTGGGTCTCTTTGCGACAGGACAGCTCCCATGGCCGAACTGGATGCGTCGGTTTCCACAATGTAAGGGAGATCTGGGTGCGGGTGCCTCAATACAGGTGCAGAGGTGAATTTGGTTTTCAGGTCCTGAAAGGCTTGTTCGGCCTCAAGAGTCCATTCGAAGCGTTTATTTTTCTTTAGGAGAGCTGTGATGGGTTGGACTGTTGGGGAAAATTCCGGGATGAATCTTCGATAGAAATTGGCAAAGCCAAGCATGCTCTGAACTCCCTTCACCGAGCTAGGAGATGGCCATTTGAGGATGGCGTCCACCTTTCGCGAGTCCATTCGGACTCCTTGAGGTGTCAGGATGAATCCGAGAAACTCAACTTCTGTGGTATGAAAAACGCATTTTTCGAGCTTGGCAAATAGTTTGTACTGGCGCAATTTCTCAAGAACTGCCCTAACATGTTTTCTGTGATCGGATTCTGAAGAAGAGTACACCAGGATGTCGTCAATATAAACAATGACACAGACATCAATAAGTTCCCGAAAAACATCATTCATAAAGTACTGAAAGGCGGCAGGTGCATTGCACAAACCGAAGGGCATCACCTGATATTCGAAGAGCCCAAATTTGGTGCGGAATGCAGTCTTCCATTCGTCGCCTTCTTTTATATGCACCAGGTGATAAGCTCCTCGGAGATCTAACTTGGTGTACACACTAGTGTCTTTCACCTGGTCGATAAGCTCAGGGATAAGGGGCAGAGGATAACGATTCTTAATCGTTATTTGGTTTAGGGCACGATAGTCTATACATGTTCTAAGGTCGCCCTCTTTTTTCGGCACGAAGAACAAAGCTGAAGAGACAGGAGACTTGGACGGGCGAATAAAACCATTGGCTAGGTACTGATCTAAATACTGACGCAAATGCAGGTTCTCAGGTTCCGTAAGAGCATAAATCCTACTACAAGGTAGTTGAGCATTGGGTACCAGATCGATTTGGCAATCATAAGATCGATGGGGAGGTAACGTGTTAGCCTGTTCTTTCTGAAAAACGTCTTGGAATTCTTGGTATTCTGACGGTAGCTGTACAGAGGTGGAAGTTGCTGAGGCTAAACCCATAGCTGAATTTCTTGTATAACAAGTTGGTTCACAATCAGGAAAACATATCTTCTTAGCTCGCCAGTCTATTCTTGGATTATGTGTTTCTAACCAAGGAATTCCAAGAATTACTTGAAATTGTGGGGCCTTGATCACATCAAACACGATTGCTTCCCGATGTCCATCCTGACCCTCCAGTGTCAATTCAACAGTGGAATGCGTTACAGGCCCTGAGGCTATTTCGGATCCATCGACTGTAGTAATGACATCTTGGATTACTTTCGGGCGGAGAGGGAGCTTAATCCTGGAAGCCAATTCACGGTCTACGTAATTTCCACTAGCTCCACTGTCGATATATGCTTTTATAGCATGCAACTGCTGAGGCTGTTTTGGATCCACGAGCACCATTGGCATGACAAAATGCGAGGTCAAAGAGTTTGTTTTCAAGCTCGGCACCGGACCCCTACGCTTGTCGGGCTAGGTCGTTTCCCGAATCAGGTGTCAATAAATCGTTATCAGTGGCTCCAACCACCTTCTTAGGTGGTTTAACCGGACAATTTCGAAGTAAGTGACCGGAAGCCCTGCAATACAGACAAAGTTGCATTTGCCGTCTTCTCTCCCGTTCCTTCTGCGTTAATGGTCCTTTAACACCGCCGATTTGCATAGGTTCGGATACATCGGCACTCTTGCAGTTAGCGTGGGTTTTGATCGGTACTCGGGGTTTCGTACTTGAACCGATCTGCTTTTCTATTTTGAAGTCTGTGATCAAGTTGAACCACAAAGTCTATGTAGTCGGCGCAGACCTGGGGTGGATTTACTATCTGAGCTAGAACATCTTTAAGCTCTCCGCGCAGGCCTCGATGAAACAATGTGATCCTTTTATTTTCTGGCCATCCAGTTTCCACAACCAGTCTATTAAAGGTGGCAATGTAGGACAGGAGATCCTGATTACCTTGTCGTAAGGATAACAGTTCGTTATCAAGGGCCTGTCCTTGAGAGTGTCGAGCAAACAATCTTTCCATGCTGGCCTGAAAGCTCTGAAAATCCTGGAGAATGGGATCATCCTGATTTACCAATGGAATAGACCAATCGGCAGCACTGCCACTGAGGTAAGATAGTATAAAGGCTACCTTGGTCTGGTCGTTAGGGAAGGCCTCGGGTCTGCATAGAAAGTGTAAACGACATTGGTTCATAAAGACGGCATATTTCTTGGGATCCCCGCAAAACGTTCAGGCGGGGCCAAAGGCATGTGTCCAGGTAGATTGATTTGTACCGGGTTATTCAAACCCATTGATGTGGAAGTACCACCGGAATTCGGTAAAGGAGTGTGCCCTGCCTGGGCCTGCAATAACCTTTTGGCCAGGTCATCTGTTCTTTCCTTGGATAGGATCAGTTCTCTTTTGAGAGCGTTAGTCTCCTGGCGGGCTGAGTGCACCTCTGCCCGTAATTCGCCCAAAAGCTGGGCCAGCTGGTCAGTCTCGGAAGTCTCCATAGCGCCCGGGTGGGAAATTGTGGGTAGGCTTCGCGTTCTGTCACGCTCACCTGATTCCCACGGTGGTGCTGGCCTGGTTTCGAGTGCTGATGCCTCTTCAATGGTGAAGCGCAGGGCTCTGAAGATGGATAGGACGGGCCACTCAACTCTGGCTAATCTGGCTCGCAGGAATATCCTCCTGTACGTGAAAAGGGAGTATTACAATCTGGCGGAATAATGCTCGAGCCTCCCACTTCCTTCCAACCCTCCTCGATACCTTCCACGCTTCCCCGTGAAGTCTCACCTTAGGGTCTGAAAGGACGAGCTCTCCATCCTGCTTCTGACGCAGGGGCGCGTTGAACCCAGTTACTTCACTGGATTGAGGTTGGATGGGAGTTCAGGTAAGCTTGATTATACTGGTAAGGCGCTGTAAAAGTTCTGTTGCAAGTTCAAAAGTTCAGCTTTAAATAATAATGTTCATTGTCTTTTTCAGGTGATGAATGAAGATTCCTTTGAGGACTTCTTGCAACAAAGCGCTAATGTTGATGTCTTTTCCCCATAGGGGCAGGGGTTCGGAACGCCGGAGATATGGCGCCGACCCGAAGTGAAACGTGCAGTTCCAGTAAAGATCTGGTAAGTCCTAGATGAGCGCTCAGGTAATGTTTTTGCATTCACTCATCTAATGTCTTTGTCTTTTTTCCCCATAGGGGCCGGGGTCCGGAAAATGCCTGGAAGCAGCAAGACCCGAAATGAAATGGGAATGACCCAACAGGTAAGTCTTAGAAGGAAACTGAGCTTTTCCTATTCCCTTCCTTCTCTCACCTTGTGTTCTTGTCTTTTTCTCTCTAGGCTCTGGGAAGTGGCTGCGGATCCGGATGATCGCTGCTGAAGATGGAGGCGCCCAAGAAAGGTGCGTGAAATGCAGCGCTGCAGCGATCGGAGCGAAATGCTTTTTAAAAATGATGTCTTCCTTTTCAGGATCGTCGGTGAAATGTCTCCGTGATGCAGGTTTAGCAGGTAAGGCCTTCTTCCTCTCCAATTCTCTTCTTATTACCCTTTGCAGGTGTCCCAGGATGCTGACAGGCGTGGCTGAAGTCCAGAAGCAGGAGCAGACACGGTGAGCGTCCAGCTGCTAGGTGCAGAACAACGTGAAGCACGTGTGGCTGTTCGGGTGGGGTTTAAATAGCTTTGGAAGAAGTTCCAGGTATGTATCCTTCCACCGATCAGGTATGTATCCTTCCCCGACCACACCCGGGTGGAAAGTAGTCCCACAGGTAAAGTAGTCCCATTCAGGCCTCAAGAGGGCCTGGATGTAGCAGCATGGTCTGCATCAGGTAAGTACACACTAAAACACTTGAACACATGTCCAGCTTTATGAGCCTGGCGCCTAAGGCGCCAGGACTGGGGTCCAACATGAGCCTGGCGCCTAAGGCGCCAGGACTGCGTCCAAAGGGCCCCAGCTTGGGCCCGCTGGAACTTCCCTGGGGGGAATGATGCCTGCTCTGGGGTTGCTGGGTCGGACCTGGCTCCTTGGAGGTAGGCATCATGACACAAACCCCTTCATATTGACAAAGACTGGCAGGCTTTTATTCACCAGTGTACTGTTCCAACACACAGGCATTTGTTTTTCTTTATTTTGCAAAAGCCCATTTTTTTTACACGTGGTGCAGCCAGCCTTTCCTTCTTAAATTCAACTTTTCATCTCCAGCAGATTCACACACTGTCTACAGCTATAATTATTCTCTTGAAATGTTGGAGACTTTTGCAAGAAATAAACGCGTGTTCCAGTGCGATTGAAAGTGAAGTTGCTTATTGATTTCTCTCAGAGTTGGTTTGACTGGGCCTGTCACTCAGAAATTATGCCTGGTTTTGGTGAAGCACAGTAACATATCCTGGGCATGACAGGACCTTTTTAATCACAGTGGTTTCAGAATGAACAGATGCAATTAGCGTCAAAGCAGCATTTTTAAAGGGTGAAAATGTTTCATTTTGAAGGGGAAATTTGGGTTTTCCGCAAAGCAGTGCCACCCTTTTCACTTCATTTCATTTATATGTTTCAGGACACACTGAAATACTTTTTCAGTGTGTCCCCTTGTTCCATCTTGCCTGAAGTGTGCTAGGCAAGATGGTGCAGCCATCTTTTTGTTGCTGCCAAAATGCAGTTTTGAGGTCCTGGTGCACACGGGAGCCAGCGCAGCCCTTTTTGGTTGTTTCTGCGCAAATGCAGCTTAGTGATGTGGGGCCATGCCGTTGAGTGGGTCAATATATCCCACAGGGCATATGAGCCTAAACATAAGTACTTGAGTTGACGTAGACACAGCTTTTACGCAGCAGTCTGTATGAGTTGGTGTCTCTAAATAGGAATTCAGATGTTTGTCTGTTTGTGTTTCAAAAAAAAGTTTTTGTCTGCATGGCAGTTCACATTGAATAACCCTGACAAGTAATCCTACGTGTATACTGTTAGGTGGTTTTGTTTTCACAGAGATGTATTTATGTTTTGTTATTTAGTTGAGATGTTATTATTGGTATGTGTGTGGTCTTTTGCAATGGATTATTCATGTACATTCCCGTGCAGATCTTTAGATGTTTAATTGTCCTGGTATTTTTAAATTTAATGAATAATGCCATTGTTAAATGTTTTATGGAACAATTTATGGAACAAATGTGTTCAGTAACAAACATAAACTATGTATTTTGACTCAATGCAGTATCGTTGAATATTAATATTTTGCACCCTGCATGTGGTTGGTGGCCAATCAGGCAGCCCGGAACACAGGTTGTACTGTATGTGTGAGGAATTTGACCATCCGCATGATGGGGTGCGCTCACCTAGGCTTTTTAAAATGGTACATGAAATTGAATGATAGTAGATCAACCTGTGGAAAATGTGTGGGGCTAATGCACACCCATTTCCCTATGCTCACTGCTCGACATACACATAGACCTGTTTACTCTGGGTGGACACAGCCTACAAGCAGATGGTGGCATCAATTAACATACTAATAGAGTATACTACCTGGGGCCTGGCTGCAGAGTTTTAACAAAGGAGACAGGAAACCCACTTAACCTTTGATATGCACTGTGTCAACCTAAAGCCAGCTCCCGCCTTTCAGTGTCAAGGGCAGTGACCCGTCATGTCTGGGGCTATGTGTTTACAGTAGGCAAACCCGCAGGGGGACCCCATTCAGAAGGTTACGAGTATGTGGATTGATGGAGACAGAAAGTCTGTTCTCACCACAACTTCACGGGAGAGATGCTGCTTTAATCAGGAACCACAGAGAGCTCTGTTAACTAGAGAGACCCTTTGATCCTCAACAGATTGGAAGATGGTTCGGACTTAGTATTACATGTTTTCCCCCTTTACCTTTACTGTTGCAAAGCACTTTGGTTTTCTGACCTCATGCATACAGGAGATTGTTGGTGGGGACTCAGGATTGGTTCATTAAAGTAGACCTTGTCTACACCAACCATTGTGGCCCATTTGGCTTTAGAAAAGGGCTGAGCCCCTCTTTTGGGGAGTTCATCCGAAGACTTTGCAAGGAGTAACAAGAAGGACTGTGCATTGTAACCTGACTGAAGGTACAGTCTGCCTTACAGCTTCTGCCAGTGAAGGAAGGCCCGGATCTCCAAAGATGGCAGCAGGATTCCTCCCCTAAACATCTCCCAGGGAACAGAGGAATATACTGAATGCAGGGGACACTCCTGCATCTCCAGAACCAGTACCCAGCCAGCATGCAGTGTGCCCTGCTAGACTCTGCAGCAAACTTCCTAGGTGGGAAGTGCCAGAGTGTCTCTGAACCAAACCAAGGACAAGGCCGTTGCCTGCAATACTGTCCTCAGCTTTGTGCCATCCGCATTAAAGAATGACACAAGCCAGTGAAGAAGCTAGGAGGAGTACATCGACAAGCTTCAACCAGCGTCCACCTTAAAGGACATTTTCAAGCCAGTCGAGTATCTGGAGCTGCAACCAACTGCACCGCTGACTGTTGTCACGCCACCATATCTAACATTGTCCAAGACACCTCGACCAGTGCTTCAGACCCACCAACAAGCACGGAGACAGTGATTCCTGACCCTGAGCCGCTGTATAGACCAGCCTGCAACCATCTGCCCAGCCTCACTCGCCGAACTGCCTGCCACCTGATACCTGCAGCTGTCTCTCATCTTGAGCTCTGTCGCAAGAGCTGCAAAGCGCCCTGAAACAGACTCGACCCTGTCAAGCACCAAGAACTTCTACAAGCACAAGATACATTGTGGTTCTGTCCCCCCTTGTCCGTCTCTGAAGGTCCCTAGTGACGTTTTACGACCCATTGCTCCCTTTGTGTTGAAACTAAGTATCCTTGAACTATTGCGATTAATTGCTTAACCAACTACCCTCTTGTCAGTATGCAGATTGCATCCCTTTTCCCTCTTGAAACAGTCTGTCCTCTGCATTCTTTTACATGGTGGGTTGTATTTTGTAGTGTGATAGAACTGTCTGTTGTGATAATAATCAAGTAGATAGTTTTATACAACCTTGACTGGACAGTCCCTTTTATCATTGGGTAATAATTGCATTTTTGCTGTGTTGCAACTAACCAACAATCCACATCCTTGCGGAGATAAGTCTGCCATTTCGTCCGCGTTACCAAAATTGGACAAGGAGGGTTATAATTTGCTTCTGTTTCGAATCAGTTCGGATCCCTTCTGGTGTACTAGAGGTGTGGGGCTGATTGATGGTTTAGAAACTGATATTCATCCCTAGACCACTGGTGCCCAGGAAGTTGATTCATCACAGTATGCTATAAGCCTGTGTTCTGAGCTACCTGGGCAGGCGGCACCCCATTCCTTCCCCGCAAACCCCTCACCTCTTAGCACTTGCATTGTTCCCTAAATGGGTGCTAAGAGGTTTTCCCACCCCCCAAAATAAAGAAACATACCTTTGTGGAGCAGCCTGACGCTGTGTAGTGCTGACTTCCTGGCAGTAGTCAAGAACACTGAAGAGGGACTTCCCTGTATGACAGCACTGTGGCATTGGGCCTCGCTGCAATGGGAAGTTTCTTTTTTTTAAGTAAAAAACAAAAACATTACCACCCATGTACGGATCTACACAGATGCTAATGGCGATATGCCCCTCCGTAGCGGGCCCTTAACTTGGCCAGTGGGCCATCACCAGCAAGTTCGGCACACCACTTCAGGGCATATTGCCTCATTATTATTGAAAATAAAAATATAGGGTACATTCCCCATTTTGTTTAAATTTTTGCTTTTCAAACTCAATACCTGGCATACAGGATGCCTTTTGCCCGCATGGGGTTGTTTTTTGTTATTGGGCTTGACAACTATACTGTTGTTCAATCTGGAATACGAAATAGGCTAATCGGTAGATGACAAAGCGTGCAGAATCAGAGAGAGAGTCTGGCCCTGAACCGGAAGAGATGTGACTCTGAGCAGCCAGACCTTCAAGCTCTTCACTGCCTGCCTGTGGATGAAGTCCACATGCCTGTGCATCGGCTTTTCGGAACAAGGGTCCATGTTACATATGGAAACTGACCCCCAACTATATATATCCCGCCTGCTCTCAGCTAAGTGTAAAAAAATCAATCAGCAGAAGTTCAAACATCCACATGGGGGGGGGGGTAGTTCTGGGGGTCCAGGGCTCCAAATTGTGAGTTTCTCTCAGTCCCACATTGAGAAACCGACCAAACTATTTCACGTTTCAGAAAAGGTTAAGGACAGAGTTCTTCAAAGGGGCATTCGATGGACAAGGACTGTTTTACCAGCGTGAATGTGTCAACTCGTCCCTAGCCAGACTCTATCCTTGAGACAATAGTCAATAATACTTGTAGGCAGACAATCCTCATCCCTACACACAAAAGATGTTATCATCCTACTATATTTCGTGATGCTCCAAATCGTTGCCTTTCTCCATAGACCAGCGTAATGCTGTCTATACGACTTCTGTGGGCCCGTCTAGCCTCACGACTGATGCAGAATCGCTCACAACAGAGGCGTTGCTAGGGGGTTAGGCTTAGGGGGCTATACCCCAGGTCTTTTGGTTGTACCACCGGATCTTTTCCAGACCTAGCAACACCCAGGGCTCACAGTGCTTAATTTGTAAAACAATAAGTGCGAGGCTCAAATATCTTCAAACAAGCCCACGACACGTCAGGATGGGCAGCTCCACGCCCACTATTGCACACCGCCCATGGCTGCTTCCCATGCTGTCAACATGTAAGGGGTTAAGGCTGCAACTCCCACCTGCTCAGTGTGGTTGAAGGATGTACTCAGTATGGCAGATGTGTAATTTACAAATAACCATCAACATATTCCAAAAATAATTTAATCGTTGGGTCTTGACAAGAGACAAATGTTTTAAGAGTGTCTTTAAACACAATGAACATTTACATTTTGCTCTGATTCTATAGGTGTTTATTACGTGACTGGCAGTCAAAATAATAAAGTTACCACAACACCACATTATAATCAAACTGAGTCTTAGACAATAAGATGGGGCACAGATATAAGTGCCCGGGCTCAACACACCCACAAATTAAGCAGTGATAGCTCACCAACCACCTACCTACCCTCTGGTAACAACCCCACATTAAAATGCAGCACACTGGTATGCTTACTCACGGGTGACCATCCCTTTCTTTTTTCTAGGTGAAAAGGCACCCTGAAGTGGACACACGATAACAGTGACTTGAAACATAAAACTCATAAATAAATAAATAACTACATGCATACATAGATATATGTATACATGAATACATAGAGTAATTTGAGATGAATTGGGATGTAGGCTATTTGGTTTGCAAAAGAAAATGTTAATTCTACTGAGGGGTGGAAATTGGGACACAACAAAAACGTTGTGAACCAAATAGCTTTCAGGTGAGGGCATTGGGCCTCCTCGAGTCAGCTGTAAATCAGGGCCCTGCGTGGCGGTGGGAATCCTGCCCCACCGGTATGTTGACAGATCTTGAAGTTTAAAACGCCGTTCCTCTGCTGGTCGAAAAGCAGAGCGGGGTGAGGCGCAGGTTTGAGTGATTATTTCCAGTCCTCGGGCATCGTTGCCTGGCAGGCCGCCAAAGAGAGAGTGTCTACCTACGAACGCCCTCATGCCTACGTGTGACTGGGGGGCAGCTTCGTGAAAACATTACCTCTTGATGAGGCTTTTGACTGACACAGGTGCGTGAGAAAGTGGGGTGGTTGCAAACGCGGTGTGTTCCCCCACCTACCGCAGCACAGCTTTACAGAGGTGACCATTTAGTAGAGCTCAGTGCCAAAACGGCGCAGGGCAACACAGTGTTCAATATTGGGCCCGCACTTACAAATCGCTTCGGCATTGAGCGTGTTATAAAAAAACAATTATAATGATAACGCTTTATGTGTTTTCCAATGTTGCAATCTAATGAGTCTGCTTTAATTCCATAAGCAGGGGTCAAGTCCTAAAAATTAAAGTGGGGGGACTCATCAACAAATGCAATGGGATGTGACGTTGCTAGAAATTAGCATATCAAGGTGACATATGCACATTTTATTAAATTGGCTTTGCATAACCACTCTAATTTAACAACACAAAATCAACACACACTCAAAGCTAAAACAGGATATCTTCTTCTAATAGTGTTTTTGAAAACGTTAGCATGTGTGCATGTGTTAAACTCCAAGAACCAATACAAATATTTTCCCTGGGACTTGCAATACCAAAGTGTTATATTTCACCTATAGTTGATTGTTATTTTCGATCACGTTATGGTGCAGTGGTGAAGGGTCCGGCCTGCCAACATGACGACTGCGATTTGTTCCCTGAGGTCGGCTTTAATTCATAAATTCAAAGAGGACATTCAATGTTTATCTTTTATCTGGGGGGACTGAGTCCACCCTCTGAATAAAGTGGGGGGACTCTATCCCTCGCGTGTCCCCTCGACTTCAGCCCTGCCCATAAGTGCCAGGCTGTTATGCAAGTCTAGTCTATGCAAAAAAAGCATACTCGTCCTTGGCACTTAATTTAAAACCAAACCCATCGTCCTCTGAAGTTGTTGTGTTTACAAAAAATAAAACCAAAATCTATTGTTCTTATTTCGGCCTTAGAGCACGATTCATCAAACTAGCCAGCTAGCGAAAACAATGGTTGTTTATCATGTTGCATAGCCTTGCAGAGACAGTCTTCATGATGGTCTTATTAACGACGTTCACATCAGAGTCCTTCAACAATCTCATGTCTAGCTGAAACACGCATTGGCAAAGCCAACAGCTTGGGCTTTTGTTTAAGTATGTGATTGGCATTCGGCTAGGCACTGACATGTTACCTACTACCTGGCCATAGGATTGAACAGCTGGGAAAGGGTGTGATCACCTGGACAGATGACAGCAGTGCTTGGCAAATGCCTATTTAATATTTATTTATTTAATGCATTGCAGTTCAAGTTTAGAGCTTTTCGCAAATCGTTACAAACAACAAATCAAACAGAAAAAGTAAAAAAAAAAAATTTAACCTAACACAACATACAAAAGGAATCAACATTTCTGTTGTAAATAGATTCTTATACATTTTTCATGTTTCTATTATGTGTGTTTTATTACAAACCTTTGATATTTCTACAAATCCACTTGCAAAATGTCCATTACAACCATTTTAAAATTAAACCAATCCAAAAAGTGAACCCCAAAATTCCCTCTATTCCAACATTAGAACTTTTTCCTAAAAATGTCATGACTGCAAAAATCATACTTGGATTGTCCCTGATTAGGAACCTATTCCACCACTCCTCCGCCGACAATGTATTAACATCTTAAACAAAAGCTCCCAAATACCAGGTTCTCACATTTGTTAAACCCATACAAGCCACCACCAGATGGTCTAATGATTCGATCAAACCCGTCTCATCACAGTGCCTACAGTTGGAGAGAGTCTTCTCTCTATGCGAAGCGTTAGAACTTCTCTAGTCAGAAAGATATTCAACCGCAGTTTCATAAACAAGTCCCGGTAATGGGAAGAGGGAAACTTGGTCAGATATGAAGGAATTGCATTAATGGCTCTCTTTTCATGAACCAATTGTTATTGCTGTTATATAACTTTTATACGGCGCAACTCGCCCAGGGGCCTCAGTGCGCGGCAAGACAGAGGGATCAAGACCAGGAAGGAATCAGAGAAGAGTAAGGACTAATCATTAGAATAAAAAGGAAGGTTTTGAGAGATATCTTAAAGGAAAGTACTTAAGTGGAGAGATGAAACCCAGTAGGGAGAGAGTGCCACAGGCGGGGAGCGATGGAATCAAAACTAGTGCCACTGAAACGAGTCAGGTTATAGCTGGGTAGCTTGAGTCTATTAGAATGACTAGAGCGGAGTGAACGGGAAGTGCCAATGCGCTTGATCCTGTCCTTAAGATAGACACGTGCTTTATTAGTGACCCACTTACGGGTAAAAAGCAAGATTTTATAAGTGATACGATTTTTAATGACAAGCCAAAGTAGAGATGTGCGTGCATTGGTGACATGGTGCCTTTTCGAGAGACTGCACACCGGCCGAAAAGCAGTGTTTTGAACAACTTGAAGATGGACTTAGAGGTACCTGCCAAATTACCATAGTCAAGTTTAGTGTTGGCCAGAGCAACAGCAAGGCAGCAGTATCATTTGCCTAATAAAACGGCTGGGAATGGCACATGATGCCGTTACCTGACTAGCATGTTTTTTTCATGTTTAACGAGGAATCTGCAACTGGCAGACGCAGCCTGGCTGGAATGTACGTGCCTCCCCTCCCTCCTCATCATGTTGCACGTGGTTGTTGGGAACTAGTCAGCAACGACTCCAGGCAGATTGCCCTCTTTTCATTTTTTAAAATTAGTTTTATCCCCTTTCAGCTCAGGGACATAATAGCTTTATGGAACACGACCGGGCTATACATGGAGTTATGGGCTCATAAACCGTGTTAAATGCCCTCGCTCTGCTCAAGTCTTTAACTCGGTCTTCAGGGCCAGTAACTCCTGGCCTAGCCCTCGAGCTAGCTCCAAGGAGCCTAATTAGGCCAAGTACAGAGAAGCAGAGAAAGCTTTATGACATTGAATACTGTGTGAATTATCATTTGTTTCCCAGTAGTAGGTGAGGTGGCAATAAACCTGCTCCAACACCAGTGCAAAAGCGAATCTGCCCACCAAACCTCAAGCCACAGTAACTGATTCACTGAGGCAGAAAACAGGCCATTTGATTGGTCGATGGAATCAAGCACTAGGACTTCAGGTCCTTGCTGCAGCATTCCAGGAGGAAGACCCCCGCCGCCCCGTCTCTCACACTTAAGCAGTGAAAGGCTCAGGAACCAGCTCACTCACAAGGGGCTGCTTCGTAACAGACCGGCACCAAAGTTATACAGAGTAACATATTTAGACACACTCTACCTGCACATAGCTTCAATATGAGAAGGTACTGATCAGCACAGTACCGCCCAGGACGCCGGACAGAACACACAGGGCCCAACAGGAGCCAGCACTGCCATAAGGAGAGTCCTCATATACAGAACCCCACTGAGGGCACACAGCAATCAGTACATGCCTTGAGAAAGACCCTTTGGGTCGAAACACGTGTCCGCTGACCAAAACTTGCACAGCAAGTCTCAAACAGTGTTTCTTAAAACACAAATATTTCTTATGAATGAACCACACAAGAAAACACCAATAAAAAACGAATATTCTCGTACTAACCGCAGTGTTGGAAATAATTATTTCGGATAATCCAAACAATATACCCGGGAGTAAAAAGACCTTTTCTTCTACCTACCAAACTGGGGCTTAGTCCAAACCCCAAAACCACTTCTGTGATCTTGCTAAAACTCACAATCACAAAGCAAATGGAGCTTAGCACAGGCAGGTTCAATTCCTAGAGCCGCAACCTACCTTAGCTTGAATATGAGGTTGCATGTTTTGCAACATGGAAATTAAGAAGATTAGACTGGGAGACCATTGTACTCATGAAGAATGTGACCCAGGTGGGCAATAATTCTACTTTTGTCCTTTATAAGGCCTTCTGTGAACCACAGAAGAGCAACCCTATCTTAATTATTGCAGAGTGCTCTGGTTAGGCATGAGCTTGGGGAACACCAACCAGGTAGTGGGCATTGCCCCATCCCCAGCCAGACTCCTACACATCATCCTCACTAAGCACTTCAGTGCGCTGCACACATCTTAGAAGGACAACCTCCAGCACAGCCTGACCTGCTATGCCACCCCGGGGGGAGCCCTTTGTACTACTGGTAGATGTGCTCTACCCAGGGCCTTTCAACATTTTCAGTTGAAATGGCCCCTAGCGCTCTGTGGGTGGGGGCTATGACACAGAAATATACTCTTTTATTTTGGACAATAAATGTGCCCAGCATGCACATTTCATGCTGGCATCAGCAGGCCGTCACCTCCCTCTTGGCGTATCCAACAATGTTCTTTTCACCTCGTTGAGTTTTTACTATGGTTTCCCTGACATTAGCGCCTTGCTCTCAAAGAGCGATAATTAGCTTTTCAGCAGACATTTTGTGTTTCAGCTCCCTGCTGGCTGCCTGTCCAGTGATACTCTGAAGCCAGGGTCGGACTGGGGCATAGAAAGGTCCTGGTCACCAATGAAAAAGTGTCCCACAGTTGCGAATGGCAATTCATTCCTTTTTGACAGACAAAATAATATCCAAGGGGGAGATTTTTGATAAAATGTGATGCAAATTGTGCAATTTAAAGAATATTTATTCAACAACAATGGCCAAAACCACTAGCTGCATAGCCAAAACTACTAGCTGCATAGCCAAAACTACTAGCTGCATAGTGAAGTAACTCATCAAATTGACTGACATTGGCCAGAAATGTGGGCCACTTTGACCCAAAAAATTGGCCCACACCAGCATTTTGCCTTTTTGGTTCGGGCATTGCCCCTATTGCCCTACAGGCCAGTCCAAACCTGCCTGCAGCTATTAACCACTCGCAGCTTTAACCATTAATCATTCTTTTGACTTCATTGTAATGAAAACGCCCCCCAGCGATTCCTCAGAATGTTTTTCCCAGCTCTAAGGCAAGGGGGGGCCCTAACATCATGTTGAAATGGGCCCCCAGCATCCCCAAGAGATCTTCAGCTGGCCCTGGCTCCGTTGTGTGCTTCTCACTCAAAGCTCTCTTTCCTGCCCTCACTCGTCCTGAAGTTTGACTGTCCGTCTTGCGGCTCTTGGCAGTCTGCATGCCCCTGCATTCACGGAGCAGCAGCTGACTTTTGTGTGGGCATGGGAAAGACACTTGCCAGGCACTGCCATAGTGGTATTAACTGGCCATTGATGGTAGCAGGTGCAAAATAGTGCAAGTGCCGGGCATCTAATAATAGTGCCTGGCAAAAGCCTAAATCACATGCACCAGCCAAACATGTGGATTTGCCAATGATTGTTTGAAAAAGGTTTTCAGTGGCTTTGCCAATGCTTGTTTTTAACAGGACTTTAGTGAAGGACACGCAGAGTGCTCATATATCGACTGGCTGAAGCCATGCCTGGTAAGACAGGGTGCCTACAACTTCAATTAAGTAATACACTCTCAGCAGACTCCTTTGAACAAACACAAGCAGGCCCTTTGAATGCAAAGACTGATGGTAAGGCTTGATTAAAGTGAGCTGAGAGTTCCCATGAGGAGGTGTTTTGTGCGGGCAGAGGCAGGAATGGATGGGATAGGGATTAGCAAGGCCATGGGCAGGCAATGGGTGGGCACATAACCAAACAACACCTACAGCCTCTGTGTCAATCCTCATATGTCATTCCTCCCTAACTGTAGCCCAATGCAACAGTTTGGGTTTATAGATGTCGCAAGGGACACCTGATAGCCCAAACTAAGAAAGGATGGGAGGTAATCTTGGAAAATGAAGTTTTGGTTCTCATACTTTCCCCCTTTGTCACTTCTTCATCACTGGATTAAAAGTCTCCTAGATCAGCATAATGATATGAGTGCTGTGCCTTCTTCTGTACACATGTGTATGCCCACAGCCTCAGCTCCTGCCTTGATTGTGTGGGCAAACCCATAGATAAAGCAATACAGGGGTGCGTGGCCTGCAGATTATCAAGGGGCTTGTTTAATGTCCGCTCTGCAGTAGAACAAAGAAAGGCTCCCAGCAGTGGAGCTGGAACGCTTATGCACCACTCAAGCCAGCTCTCAAGCTTTCTATGTCAGACTATGAGCTCCACACCCTTCAAGGTGTAGGGCCCGTTTCAGTTGAAAAGGTTGAAAGGAGCTGGTGCTGTCCCTAGTTCTCCATATCCCTGCAGCGAGTTCCTGCTCCTTTCCCAGGCTTCCGGCTGCCCCTACCCTTTGGCTGTAGACAATTCCAGCTCCTTCCCTGCGTATTGTCTGCCCCTTCCCTGCAAGCTGTCACTGCCCCTTAGCAGCAGACTGGCCCTGCTACTACCCTGCAGGATGGTCCTGCCAAATCCGTGCAGCCAGTTACTGCATGTCCCCTGCGGCCAATTGCTGCAAATTCCCTGCAGTGCAGTCTCCTTTGGATGCTGTGCCCCTCTCTATCCCTTTTCTGACACCTTTAGTCTGCCTTGAACTGCAAGTGAACACAGCTGATAAAACTATCATTGGTTTTGGTGAATTTTTGGGGCAGGCCACAAATATGCCAAACACATTGCTTCAAAAGAGAGAGGGAAATGGGGTTCTGAACACAGAATATCAGGTTGGCATAGCACCCAGCAATGCCACGGAATGAAATGGCCAACTCACTAAAATCTCTTTTCCGAACTCCTCTGCTGTATTACCCAATGGGGAGCTCGCTAACAAGATTTGCTGCAATCAGCAGCTTTGTAAGAAGCAGGTCTGTCTGGCTTCCCATTTCCCAGCTGCATAGAGATTTGCTACTTTGGCTATTTCACGTATAATTGGGCTATTTTTTGGCTATGTATGGCAGCTGGACTCAGACCGCCCCTTCGGCTAACACGGTCGGACTTCATTTCACACAGAACTGTTTCTTGGGGTGAGTGAGGGGGCGGCCAGCGCGTTTGCCTTTGGGGGCGCAGCGGCAACTAGTGCTGCATTTTCCTCTTTTGTCCGACCCTCCGTTGCACTCGTGATGTGAGTCTGCACTTTGGCCTCCCGTCTGCCAGCCTGCCTGCACCATTTTGGGTACAGGAAAGAGGCAGAAATGGCAAGCTGCCCTCATATAGCCTACCTTTGAGGATCATGCTGCAGCGACGGACGGAGGGAACCCTGCTTTATTCCAGAACCCAAACAGGTTGTCTCCCCGGCTCACTACCAGTGAATCCTCCAGTACTCTGGCTCCCATTTGGATCGGCGGTGGGGAACCCTAGTCATCAACGCCACCACAGCAGCCAGTAACACTGTGCTAGTCCCACGCTGTGCAACCCCTCCCTGGCCGGCTTCTACCTATCTCGCTGCGTGGATCCAAGCTGCACTCATGGGCGTAGGACATGAGAGGGACAGGGGGGACAAATCCCCCCCCACTATTTTAAGTGGTGGGGGATGTAATGTCATTTATCCCCCCAGAATATGTGTTTGGTGTGACGTGCAGGGATCTGTTTTTGAAGTGGGGGGAGGGGGTGCTTACTATGTAAGCTGCCCTCTCCACCCTGGCCCCCAAAGGCATGAGGGCAATACCCTGGGGGCAGATGGGTGATCATCTGCCCCCAGGGAATGGGGGCAAACAAAAAAAAGATGATTTTTTTTAAAACGTAGTTTTGGGTGGGTGGTTGCGGGTGGGACCACTAGCCACAAGGGATTTTTGCAAGGGGGTGGCCCTCTCCCCCCACCCTAAATGGATGGGGGGCACCTTATGTAGCCCTCCCTGGGGGGAAATTTATGCCCTTAGGAAGGGGTACATGAGATGCCCTTCATCCATTTGGGGTGGGGGGGAGAGGCCACTGCAAATATTGGCAGAGCCACCCCTCCCAAGCCTGGGGCAGTATGTTTTGACCCCCCCCCATGGGGGCAGATGGCTACACACGTGCCCATCTGCACCTAGGGAAGGGCAAAACAAAAATATACGTATTATAACTTGTTTTGGGTGGGGGGGCCCACTAGACCGCCAGGATTTTTTGTGTTTGAAAGGGGGACGGCCCTCCCCCCCACCCTAAGTGGATGAGGGGGCACCTTATGTAGCCACCCGCCCCCCCCCAAGCCTGGTGCAGTACGTTTTGCCACCTCCCTGGGGGCAAATGGTCACACACATGTGCCACTGCCCCTAGGGAAGGGCAAAACAATATATATATATATATATATATATATATATATATATATATATATATATATATATATATATATATATATATATATATATATTATAACTTGTTTTGGGTGGGGTGGGCCCACTAGACCACCAGGATTTTTTTTTTTGAAAGGGGGGGTGGCCCTCTACCCCCCACCCTAAGTGGATGGGGGCACCTCATGTAGCCTTCCCTGTGGGCAGTTTCTGCCCCTAGGAAGGGGTACATGAGATGCCCCCATCCATTTGGGGTGGAGGGGAGGCCACAGCAAATATTGGCAGAACCAACCCCTAAGTCTGGGACAGTACATTTTGTCCCCCCCACGGGGGGCAGATAGTCACGCACATGTGCCCATCTGCCCCTAGAAAAGGGGCAAAACAAAAATAAAACAAATTATAACTTGTTTTGGGTGGGTGTGGGGGGCCATTGAACCACCATGGATGTTTTTAGTGGAAAGGGGGGTGGCCCTCCCCCCCCCACCCCAAATGGATGGGGAGCATCTCATGTAGCCCTACCTGGGGACAGATTGCTAGCACAATCTTCCCCTAGGAATGAGGCAAAACAAAAACAAACATTTTAAAAATGATAACTTGTTTTGGGTGGGTGTGGGGGTCACTAAACCACCATGGATGTTTTTAGTGGAAAGGGGGGTGCCCACGGGTGTCTTCTTTTTGGAAATGCATGGGGTTCTCTGTTTTCCTTGGTGGCTTCGACACCCTAGGCCCAAATCTGTAGGTTGTCCACATGAGCAAAATGTGCTTTTCCGAAAGGCTTGGGGTTATCAGTGGGTTAGCCTTTTCCCTTTGCGCCGAGGTAGGTGCATCCACACATGTAAGGTACGTTTTTGTCGGGACACCTGTGGGAACGCGGGAAGGTAGGACATCTGTTGTTGGCGGCGTGTTTCGGTGGGTGGGCAGAGGGAAATGTCTGAAATTTGGTGGAAAAAAACACAATTTTCAGACATTTCACTCTGGCCACCCGCTGAAACACGCCGTCAACAACACATGTCCTACCATCCTGCATTTTCACAGGTGTGCCGACAACAACGGTACATCACATGTGTGGGTGCACCTACCTGGGCCCGAAAAATCGAAAAGGCTAACCCACTGGTAACCCCCAAAGGGTTTGGGGAGACAACCTACAGATTTGGGCCTAGGGTGTCAAAGCCACGAAGGAAAACAGGGTACCCCATGCATTTCCGAAAAGAAGACACCCGTGGGAATCCACAGAGGTCTGACTTGATTGAATCGTCCCAGAATGTATTACCCACAATCCCAGACAAAGTGAAAATTTTGTTTTTTCCACAAAATTTCAGACTTTGTCAGGGATTGTGGGTCATAAATTATAGGGCAATTCGCGCAAGTCAGACCTCTGTGGATTTCCACGGGTGTCTTCTTTTCGGAAATGCGTGAGGTTCTCTGTGTTCCTTCGTGGCTTCGACACCCTAGGCCCAAATCTGTAGGTTGTCCACATGAGCAAAATGCCTGAAAATCTGCTGTTTGAAAAGACTTGGGGTTACCAGTGTTTTAGGCTTTTCCCTTTGCACCCAGGTCGGTGCACCCACACATGTGAGGTACTGTTTTCATCGGGTAACCTTTGGGAATGCGGGAAGGTAGGCCATGTGTTGTTGGCTGCATGTTTTGGTGGGTGACCAGAGTGAAATGTGCGGAAATTGTGTTTCTTTTTCTGTCATTTTCCCGATTTTCCCCCAAACTATGGAATCTTTCCCTACATAGTTGTTGCCTGACCTGTGCAAATCACCCCTTCCTAAACTTGTAATATTGCCTACTTTTCAGAAATGTATACCTTTCTGGCTTCCCATTTAGCTTTTGTACCCTTTTCTTCCATTCCGTCCACGCATGTCCTATTGGACAAAAAACGCCAAAATCACCTCCCTCTCACAAAACGGCTGATTAGCAAATCAAAATATGTTATTTTGGTTTCCACTCAATCTGTTCTTGAAAGCCTGGAAAATGGCGAATCCAGCACAGCAAACCATTTGTTCCTAGCTCAGACATGGAAAACACCACAGGCTTCTTTGTACAACATTTTATTGGCATTTTCTGAAAAAAACCCAAATGTTGTCCTTTTTGGTTATTTTCTCTCACCCCTCTACAGCAAACTAGGATTCCTGGGTGGCGTTACGACCGCCTACATGTGGGAAAATAGGGGCCAACTTTGGCCGAGATATCTCATGTAACAAAGAAGTTACAAGGGATTGAATGGCGAAATACTGAAATCACCAAAAAAGGCCTTGGCACTGGGGAGAAATACCCATGGCAGTTAAGGGGTTAAGACAGTAAAGCCCCAGAGGAGATATCATTTGTAAGGTAGCTCAGTTAGTTAATTCTCCAAATGCAGATTGTGCACAGGAATATGTAACACCTGTGTTCAGCTCCTGGCTAAATCTTCCGGTGGGATAATAGGCAGAGTGAATGCATTCAGCTTCCGATGCAACACAGCATTTTCCAGGTCAATTGGTTAAGAAAAAGTGGTGGAAAACACTATTACTGTCGCTTTTTCTAATTGGCCAGATTTTCTGGGTGGTGTTCGGGAGCCGAGTGTACACACCAGGACCCCCTGTATTTCCCGCTCCACCAGACAAATGCGGCCTTACTGCCAGCATGGATTCTCACGCTGGAAATAAGGAAAGGGATTCCTCTGGTATCTGCTTGGAAATGAAACCTGGTAAAAGCGGGCAGAGTCCAAAGGAAGCCATTGTCAATTCCGCCAGCAATCGCTAATTGCGTGAGGTATTTACACTCTTCCAAAGTGGAAAAGCAATGTGATTTCACCTGTCTTTTACGCTAAAATCTTCCATTTTGTGGTGGAAAAGTAAAAATGCGCGCCAATGGAAGTGGTCCACTCCATGCAGTTTACTTTGCGCCTTGATGCTTGGGGGTTTTGTGTGATGCTACACATTAAATAAATAAATAAATACATTTAACATGACCCCAGATAAATGCCAATTCGTGATCAGAATGAGTGAGCACGGCATGTCGCTGGTAAGAGGGTGTTCTGTGCTTCTTGAGTGCGTTGGCAAATGCCCTTAATTGCCATCTCGTGTTAAGAAGGTGCTGAAACCCATCAGTGTGGATTGCGCAATAATAAGTCAAAAGAGGTATTTCAAATGGCCAATTTTGCTCTTTGGGTAACATTGTCAAAGTGGGAGAATGTTGCCCAGCATGTGACACTTTCGCTGCAGAGTGAATTGTGCCCACCCTGAGGAAGAAGTATGAAAAACCCACAAGGGCACTGTGCCCTGCTCTTTCTGTGTGTGTGTCTTCCCCACAGGGCGACAGATGCCGACTCAGACCTGGGTAAGTCTCAGGTGACAAGCCTGTACCCTAGTTGGTGTGGCAAAGGATTGCAGACTTCTGAGGCTGATAACATTAGTAGCATTGAGTTACATGCCACCTGACAGGTATGTTTGATAAAGTTGCAAAGCAGAGCTGTTAGTGGACTAAAGCAGGATCTAATGTCTGCCCACCCTCAAAGGGTACGTACGGCCCAAAGTAAGAGGCCCCTCCCTCCATCGTGGCTGTAGGGGCAAGGCTCCAAAACAGGGCAAGAATGCCCTCCAATCATCCATGCCCACCAGTAGGGTACCCCTCATGCTCCAGGAACCCTGTTGAGCAACCTCTGTGCTTTCCAGGTGATACTAACGTTATTTAAAGCCAGAAGTCTGAAAGGTAATCGCTTCATTGCATCTGGAAATTAGCTCCTGGCGTGATCAAAATGTCTTAACCAAGTATGACATCATCCCCTTCCTTTATAAGCAATATGCATGCTCTCGCGTTTCTTCATCCACTGAATTACTGTTAGAAACAAAGGCAAGAGTTGTGTCTCTTGTGTAGGCATTAGGAAGGCAGTTGGCAGCCTCTGGCATAATATGCCCATGTTCTTCCAATATTGGCTAGCTGTTGCCCTCTTATGGCCAGGTAGAACCATTATGGCAGTGACTGGCAAATGTCTTTCCCCGGCAAACAGTAAAGTGGAAATAAGAGTCCAATTCAAGACACGGAACAAATAGAAGTTAAGATAGACTGCAGCTGCCTTTGCTTTGTTAGGGAGAATATGTTGAGTGTTCAAGCAAGGAGGTATGTATTAAGCAAGCAAGCAGTGAGACAAGGGAGAGGCAAAGAAAGGCCAGAGGGTCTCTTTGAATAATGTAGCAGGGAAGAGGACCCATGCTCTGCCATCCTAGTAACATATAAGAGAATCAAATAGAACAGGCTTTGCAGCAAATATTAAACGAGAAAGGAACAGAGTCCAGCTCTGCATTCAGAATAACAAAGGCAAAGAAAGGCTAAGCTCTGAATTGAGGTTTATTTTGGGAGTGGCGGGAATGCAGGCAGAGTCTAGAAACTGCTCTGTTTTCACATATCATACTTGTACACCTGTGCATATTTTGGAGCGCTAGAAAATCAGACGTGGGGACAGTGCTGCGCCACGCCCCAGGCAACCGTCAGACGGTTATATATACGAAGCGCAAGTGTTAGCACGCGGCCACATTTGTCACAGGCTGGAGAAAGGTATGCGTGGATCTGCATTCCCGGAGTCACAACGATAGTCGAAGATGCTTCCAAGGGTTTTGCTGTGCATGCTTGTCTTCTGTTTCTACCCAGATCCTGCAGTAACCAGGAAGCATTCTCTGCTAGGCTCTAAGGGGACATAATAAAGGGGGGGGCATCTTCCCAATTAAAAAATGAGTCATGGGTGTCCCTCTGTGAGAATGAACGTGGCAAAAATGGCCTGTTCCTTGGGAAGGTACCCACTATAGAGTCAACAGCCACACTTTAGCTCACTGTACCTTTCACAGATGGGAAATAACCATTTGCATATCAGTCTTTGTCTCGCCCACATGGGCAGTCCAGCACCGAAATGCTATGGCAATTCCCTTCTGAACAAGAGTACCAACAGCAACCCCATACACGTGTCTCAACCTTGTTGGGCTTCATCAATGAGGTGGAGCTGTGCTTCTCTGAGCACAGTGAGAAAGGGGTCCACGTCTGGATGACCCTGGGAAACTTAGGATGACTAGACCTAATGCCTGTTTAAGGGATGGACTTAGTTTTAGTCACCCTAAGTTTCCCAGGGTTATCCACACGTGCCCTTGCTCACTGTAAAGTGTGGCTACGGACTCTTGAGTGGGTACCTTCCCAAAGAACAGGTCATTTAGGAGTGTTCGTTCTCGCAGAGGGGCGCCTATGGACTATTTTTTGATATTCCCAATTCACATGAGAGATTTAACAAATGCTAATAATCTTCTTCCCCTGAAAGAATCAACTGCAGTGGGTAGGTAGATCTAATTTTCAATTGCCACCACTGTTTACTGCACACAAACAAATGCATTCTGTGGAGTTTCAAATGACAAAATGCGTTGAACACTTTTGCAAGGGCGCAATAATAACTGTTCCCCACAAAGTGCTACAACTACTTCACCGTATTGCTCCTTACAATGGAGACAAAGCATCTTTATCAAAAGGCATTGCCAAATGTCTCTATCTATATATATGGTTTCGGCTTTACAATAGAAATGACAGTTACATCTATGTGTAAATGGCTTTCTTAAATGTTAACTTTTCTTTTTTGTTTTTTTTACCTTTCCAGTCTGGAAATTCGATCCGTCATTGAAGCCCTGTCAATTATATACACAATCGAAAAAATCCACCATTCCACCCTCCTTCCAGGGTCCGTTTGGGATATGAAATCTATGACTCGTGCTCCGACGTCGCCAAAGCCATTATCTGGCCAATGCAATACGTGGCTGAGAGCAATTCCTCGGATCGGGCATCTCCAGCGTGCGCAAATTCCACTCAATTGTCTTTACTCCAGGCTGTTGTTGGCGATGCATATTCAGAAATTTCAATTGATATCTCTCGATTCTTCGGCGTTCCCTTAACATCAAATGTTAGTAACTACACCATAACCCACATAGAATTAATTACACAACAGTGTGACCTCAAGTGGCTAGCAGAATGTTTAACATGAATGCAAATCTTTGAAGAAAAGTATTGGGATAGCCGCTCAGGCATGACATTTTCACAGTGCTCCCGTCCTTAGACCCTGCCTCGGCTGCACACCTAGAGGACTCATACTGGTAGCCCTTCTCATGTCAAAGATCTAAGGGATTGCCGACAAGCACTCAGAATGTTCTTGAATTTGGGAATCACAAGCTCATTGACAACAGCCTGCCTACTAAAACTGCAAGATGTATTAAGCCTGCATGCCTTGCTCCAATCTAGAGATAACGCAGCCTTACAGATGACCTTAGCACCAATCACTTCAAGGTGAATGGCACATTAAGAAATGTGAAGGCCCGCACAGTTACGGCTCTAGAAACGATTGATCTGGTGAGCACAAGTATTTCACTTAGAAGATCTGTGAAGTTTAGACAGATTGAGCGGTGAGCTAGATACTGCACCTGGATAGATCTGGGAGTGGACACTTTGGCAGCACTTTATAAGGCTTATCTCTTCCATTGCGCTAAATGATATATGATCTATAAGTCACCCACTGTAACTCACAATAATATAGGTCCTTCATACTGCACTAGAAGAGGCCCGATGTAAACCTTTTATTGGAGATAGAAGATATGGAGCAAGTCTACAAGGATAGCCTGTTCTATTGCGCCTGAAAATACTATGACTCTAGATCCCATGGCAGCCTGGCTTCATGCTTAGAAGACGGTATAAGATAGCTGCTCTATTTGCGCTTAGGGTAGCTGGCCAAGAATTAGCACATGAAAGCTGCATGTCTCCTTCACACAGTCGACCGGATCACACAATGATATCAAAGCTAAGCTCCACCTAAGGTATGCAGAAACGCACCACTTCGGTGGACATATGCCGCAGGCACGGCTATCCATGCACACACTTTAGAATGCAGCTATGACTACGGCAAATTTGGTCTAGCTGGACATGTAATGGCAATGCCCTTACACTAGACTTGCATCAACTCCTCTGCCATTAGAATACAATGACAACCTTTGCCAATTTCCGGTCTATCTGGGCACACATCATTTCTCCTGCACTAGCGCTCTGTCGTGACCTCCCTCAGGCCCCCATCAACATGCCTGAACTTGTGGGTTGCTTACTGGAGCCTAGCCAGCCCACCTAACACCTAACTCCTAATCCTGAAAAAATGCACACACACACTTTAAGCCTTTTTCTCAGAATCTTCCCACACCTGGACTCCGGTTCCCAATGGCGTTCCTATCACAAAGTACTTTGAGGCCATACAAATGGAAAAAGGCGCTATATAAATGACAACTACAATACAATGCATTATTTAACTATACCCACTCTGTGCCTCCACCACCCACCCTAGCCCCTCTATTACCACACATACCCACCGTACCCCCTCTCCCCTCTCATCCTTCCTCTCACACTCTCGCTTTATTTCTTACCCTCTCATATTTCCTTTTACTCATCATCAATCCCACCCGGTAGCAATGGCATCCTCTCTTGCCCTATTCCCGATTTCATTATATTGCACACCTACACCCCTTATCGCATCCTCCTTTGAAACTTTGCACTATCCTCCTTGCACCCTTGTGCCTATAAGTGCAACATGCAAAGAACAGCAGTAAACGCCAAAACTGTTGGCATTGCCAATGCTTGTTTTTCACTGTACTGCTTGTGTACAGTTCATTATTCAAGCACTGCGACCCAACCTCTCCTCAGCCAAACACAGTACACTATAAATAAGGGAAACAATAAAAAATAAACAATTAACATGACACAATCCAAATGGATAACCGCAATTGGCAAAATGGTTGTGTGTTTTATGAACTCTGAATGATGAAAGTTTGAAATGAGGCAGTTGCGACTATTAGTTAGTTCTGCTGCGGATACTTTAAACTATCTCATTGTCCCCTTCCAGGGACAGATATATTGGGTGGACATAGGCTACCCCTCCCTTTTCCACCTGTAGGTGTGTGTAGTGCACCCAATTGGTAACCGATCTGTGATTGGATCTGTCTTGTTCTGGCAGTACACTCACTAAATTGTTATATCACAAAATATATTGAGTTTAGCTTATTTATGCACGGTTAAAAAACTTATACAAGCTACAACTGTCACAATTCAAAACCCAATTTTTCACAATTTCATCAACAAATACCTATGTGATCTATATTATCAATCGTATAGAGCTGCTATAGGTTGAGTGCAATACAGCATTCTTTTGTGAGGTTCGTAATTGGTCACTTAGTGTATTGCTGCCATTACGATACACTTTCATAGTCGACACTATTGGTGTTTCTAGCTTGAAAACTTTGTCATTCAGTTACAGTTCTTGTGTTTAGCTGTTCTCAAGCTTTCCTCAGGACCGGGGTATAAGCTGTCAGGGTCTACAAGTGAAATACAGACCATTCCGCCTGCGTGATTCCCGGAATTACCGGGGCATTACAACCCCGGTTTTCCGGGAATCACGGAGGCGGAATGGTGTTAATCCCCATTCCCATTGAGTCCTATGGGACTCAATGGGAATGGGGATCATGGAAACACCGGCAGCATCTCGTAATGCTGCCAGTGTTCCTCGTCCGCCTGCAGGTGGGTGGTGTTAAACCTGCCAGGTCAAACCTGGCGGGAACATCACCTCCTGCCTGCAGGTGTTGGGATCAGGCGGTCCGGAAACAACGGTGGCGGCTGGTTTACCGCCACCGTTATTTCCGGACCGCCTGATTTGTAATGAGGCCCATAGACATCAACTGACAACTATTTTATGGACAGCGTTTTAAATAAGCTGGCCCTAGCCGGCTTCCACATGGCCTGCTCTTCTATCTGAAGGTATGGCGAGAGAAAAATTGAAGCATTTCATAAACTGTATCGTTAGCTCCTGTGCTACATTTGTAAAAAAAATACAAGTGCCAGCGCTCAGATATTTTTTAACGCGCCCATGGCACGTCAGGTTGGCCATCTCCCTGCCCTCTGATGCCACTATCGATGGCTGCTCCCATGCTTTCAACATATATGGGGTTAAAGCTGCAACTCCCACCGGCTTATTGTGAACTCAGTCACTACGGCAGAAATGTGATTTGCAAATACCCATCAACATGCACATAAAATAGTATACTTGCTATGTCTTGACATGATATAATATGATATGGCATTTATAACGCGCCTGTAGACAAATGTTTCTAGGCGCGACATGAAAAGGAGGGGGAAACAGAGGGAGGACAAAACAGCAATCTTAATAGGCCTTGTGTCATTCAGATCGTGCAAGAGCAGGGAAGTGGATGGAGAGAAGTGGCAAGGGAGAGGTGTGGGGGGGAGTGCAGGTAATCAAAAGTGCAGCCAGCTCTTGGCTCATAAGTACAGAGAAAAGGGACTGTAGGGTTACAGATACAGACCTAAAGCGCTGGGAGAGTCAAGAGGCAGTGTGAGGTGCAACTGGACATGCAAGGACCTGGGTCCAAGTTCAATGGGTGGCTAGGAGACCAGTGCATGGGCCAGACGGGTCATCAGCATGGGAGAGGAAGAGAGAAAGCAGAAACGAAGAGGAAGTTCTTAAATTGCTTCAAGAACCGGAGGTGCTTCTGCTCAAGTTTGAAAGAGAAAGGGAGGCTGTTCCAGAGGGAGGCCCCAGCTGAAGAAAGAGATATGCCCTCAATTCTCTGCTTGGAAAAGCAACTGACCCTCAGAGAGTTGGAGACGAGACACATGTTAAGTGTGTCTTTAAACAAAATCGTCATTAACGTTTTGCTCTGATTCCATGGGTGTTTATTGTGTGACTGACAGTTGCAATAATAAAGTTGCCAAACAACCACATCATTATCGAACTGAGTCTGAGACAAGAAGTGCTGGCGCTCAGAAATAGGTGCCAGGGCTGAGCCCTGGCAAACACCCCCACAAATGAAGCAGTGGTGAAGGCTCCCACAGCCTTTGCTGTGACACTGTACTCGCTCCCACCTCCTCTCACACCCACCCTGTGTCCCAACCCATCATGACTCCTTGCAGCCTCACCATGCAGGTTGCAGAAACCCCCATGAACTTCTTAACATCAGTAAGATGGCGGATCATCTCTGTAAATTCAAAGCCAGGCAGAGCCAGCCAGGAGGGTCTCTATCACGCCATCAATCAGGAGGACCCTGCTCAGACCTGCCATGCCGCTTTGTCCTTCTCATTCCTTCTTTGTGGCACTCTTGGGCCCCTTGACAGACAATCCGTGTCAACAAAAACTGAGAAGTAGCACAGCTGCCATCTTAAATTCTTTCAAGGCGCTCAACGGCTCTCCTATATGTAGAGCGAGGCAGATTGTTTCCAAACATACCCAGAGTTTTTTAATGGATGCATTTTAAATAAATACATAGCTTGGGGTTTGAGCTCACTGCTACAGTAAGTCCAGGGGTGGACTGGCCTATATGGAACTCTGCAGATTTCCTGGTAGGCCCCTGCACCCTGGGCACTTAGGTGTGGTAACCTATTTTATTTCCAAAGGTTCTCATTGGAAAAGGCTTGGGCTTGCTGAAAGTTTGTAACATGGGGCCACTTTGAACATTATTTCCAGGGCCACTTTTGGTTCCCAGTCCAGCCCTGAGTTAGTCTGGCGTGTTTTTGATCAGTTGATTTTTGGAAGGCCCACTCAGTAGCACTATCGTCACTACCTGTGCTTCTGTTAAATGATTTCCAGATTTTCAAACTCATGAATTCCGTTCACCTTTCTGTGAGTTATCTCTCTACCGTGAGCAGATCTGGTTCTAAATAGCAGCTGCAAGAAGGCTTTTATTCACAAATGGTTGACCCCCTCCCCCAATAGGTCTCTTTTTGCTCGTTGTGGATATGCTGATAGGTTGCTCACTGGATACAAAAGATGATTCGCATTCCAGGCGTTCAAAAAATCGTGCGCCCTCTTGTGTTTGTGTGTAAAACCTCCTTGTGGGTGTGTCTTCTAGTGAACCCAGAGGGATGAGTGTAAGGCTAAGCCCAGAAGTGCATGTTACTCACCTGTGAAATCAGCCCACATTTCAAGCAATTGTTCTAGTGTCTAAAATTGAACTTGTCTTTTGTGTTTTTTGTGGTTGTTTGTAAATGTGTCAGTGCCCAGTACCCAACAAATATAATACTTTTGTAAAGAATTCTAATTAGTGGGAGTTTGCCCTGTGTAATCAAATGGGCTCTGTGCCAGGCTGGGCAACATCAGCTCTACTAAGAAAGCTACCATGCCAAACTACCTGACCTACATTTGCTGTACGTCATTCTGCATTACATCATGTGTGTTTGAAGTATCACTGTGCTGTACAGACATCATGCCTCATACTGCCTCCAGCTTGCTGCAACCCGTTAGGTCCAGCAGTACCCAGCTTCACTATCTTACTTTTCTCCACATCAGCGTATGACTATCAATGTTACGAGGCATGACCTAACACTGCGCACCACTAGATCATCACAGTCCTACAATTTAGTGGTTCCAAGATACAATCTAAAAACAGCAGGAGGAGCCAGCTTCCCAGTTCAAGCTGCCAAACGATGGAACTCGATCCCCATCCCCATCAGACAGGAACCCTCATTCCTCACTTTTAAAGCCAGCATAATAAACTGGCTGAATAACAAGCCTCCTCAGTAAAATGTTGTCACCTAGCTCACTTAACACTATTGAAGCCTTGGCTCAGCACCAGTAACTCAACATTGTACATTTTCTGCTGTTTCTTATTGCCTGATCGATCTGTAACCAGGGTCCATTTGATGATGTTAATCTGTTTGCCTGTCCTTGTTTTGTAACCTTAAGTTTCTCAAGCGCCCAGTTACCTCAGGGTTCGGCGCGCGATACAAATAATAACCAAATACAAATACTGCCAAGTTCTGTCATCCTGCAATTTGCATTGTTTTTTTGATGATTGTCAGGTGTGCATATCTGCTGCGGTGCACACAGGTTACATGCAATGAGTGTCCACTCTCAGCTTAATACATGTTGTTTGAGCTGTGGCCTTGCAACCTGTTGTCCAAGAATGCAAGTTCACTCACGCTGCCCACTATGGGCTAGAAGACCGTTCTCGCTGGGTTTGCACTGGACATCACCAGTTTCAAAGAACCTGGATCCTCATATGGACATGGTCCACAAGGGCGGAACTGTTACACAGAAAGCTGCATGGATCAGAGGAGACATCAGCAGTTCCAGGGGGGGCTACAGACTACTTCCCCTCGACGCTGGCGCCTCTACAAGTACAGTTAAAGCTCTGCATCATGACTTGTTTCACTTGGCAGATGGTTTGTGCCCATTCGTGGTGGGACCAGACCTACTAATGCTTTGTGCCAGGCAAGCATTCAACCATGGAGACTCTTATTGGCAATATGCAAGCCCAAAACATTAGGCCAATGCACTTGCATACAGCCGACAGATTACATCTACAAACACTTTGGTGGCTGGCCTCTGGTAACAAGAAAAGAAAAGGAACATGGAACCAGTGTTTTCCAGGGGGTCTGCGGCATTTACATCAAAGTGTCATGGAATTGTGACAATCACATGGCAAGGGGCATGGGTCAGCTCCAGGAGTGGGAGATTGGCACAGGAGCTTCCTTATGCAAGGCTCTGGAAGATGTCATAACATCAGCTTGTTCATCACAATACTTCATTGAGCTCCTTCAGCTTGATGTTGGAAAGTTCAAAATGTCCAACAAGGGTCGAGTATCACTAGCAAAATAAACAAGGCAAGTTCAGGCAAAAGGGTGTTAAGCAACCAGATACACTAGGCCTGAGCAAACAAAATCTCCGGCACACGTCGAAAGCAGAGAGGAGAAATTCAGATAGAACAACCATTGCCATTTCAGCCATGGGGTATTTCACTTCGGAGGTTGTTCAGAACAGAGGCATTTTCAGAGAGGGAACATTTTCAGAATGTGGATAGTTTCAGGATAGGCTGTGTTTTCAACATGATGCACATGTTCAGCATGGTTTTGATTTCAACTTGGGTGACATTGTCAGCATGTTGTCATTTTCTGTGTAGAGGCGTTTCCAGCTTGGACACCAGGTATTCAGCACTTGCACTGGAGCGCCATAGCATGAAAGTCAGACAGAACATCTCAGGGTCTGGCAGGGATAAGAATGAGTTAAAAAAAAGAAGAACCCAAAACAACTCTGTAGACTCTCGCAAAGTTGTATTTTGATTAGTGAGCTTTAATTCAAGGACATTTAATGGGTTCCATGTAATAATGTCCCCACAAAAATGTCTCCTGACAAAAATGTCGCCGTTTTTTGCAGAGACATTATTACATTGAATATGCGGCGGTGTCCCCGGAACCCAGAGTATTTTTATTTTTACACAGGGAGCAGGGGACATACCTGCAACCCATCCCCATACAGAATCTCACCTTATATAATGTCGCCAATGGATTTTCCTGGGGACATTATTACCTGATAGCATTTAACGGGAGTGAATGTTAGGCTAGTGAGCGGGAGATCACACACAAAGGCGAGGGAGATGGGGACAGACCTCGCTAGAATTGATCCTCAGTATAGGCAGGAGGGACCTTCTACATCATTTTGAGGTGGTCGTCTTTTCACCTTCTGCCATTGCGACAAGCAGAACACCTTTGTTTAGAATGTTTTCTCTGATTGGAAATGTGCACACCAGCTTGGTTAGATGACACACCCATTTGCGCATTGTTTGCACAAATCTCTGCAGCAGGCACATTAACCATCAGATTTATCGTTCTGGGAATGCAGCCTGTAACCTGCAGCTCTACACAGAGCCATCAATTAGACGCCGTGGCCAGCTGAGCTAACTTACTAGGATCTGCAACCGGGAATTTAACCCACAGATTGTGTACTGAGTGACTTGTACATTGAACACAGAAGCATACATTTTTGTTTTACCTTTCTTATCTGCATGTCTTAAGATCCAAAGGCACGATTCAAGAGGCATACACAGACTTGAACAGCAGGCTTCTAACATTAACCTCCAGCATATTGCTGTCATATGGGCAGGCAATTAATTAGCTCATGGCATCTATGTACGCTGTATAGTGTGAACAGCAAATACGCAGTGCCTCTTTATATATAGGTTGTTTCTGTAAAAATATCACAACCCAGATTTGCACAATGTACACAGTTCTTTCTTGGCCCTGCAACTGCATTACCTTGGAGCTGGGCCTGCATGAAAGGCTCATAGAGTACTAGCCATGGATGCTTCAAAATCTAGAGTGAGGGGCACAGGCAGGAGCTGTGGGTTAGGAATGAGGTGCTCCTGTAGAGCCGTGTATGGGTTCTAGACATGGAATAGCAGGTGTCCTACAGGTCAGGATTGAAGTGCACTGGTAGAAATGTGTGTAGGTCTCAGTAATGGTACACCTGTGATGATTCAAGTCATGACTGTGGTGCATTGAAAAAAAGGTGGATGGGTATGGGTGCCAACTTCACACATGTATTGGTGTTGCCCAATCAGTGACACAAAACCTCTGAACATGTCAGGTGTAATAGAATTGGTGCTGCGTGCTCACTGTCCTCTACTACATCACAGGAAGTTAAAAAAAAAAAAAGTGGGCACTGCCTAATTATTTGGTTCAAATCAGTAAACTACTTATGCACAAAAATGGATGTAGAAATGTAGAATCCTGAGTAGAAGGAGGAAATTAGCCTTGGTGCTGACTGCACCCTGGTAGTACTACTACAAAACATTAAAGAAACAACACTTTAAACGTCAAATATTTAAAGCATCCTTTAATGTAATTTCATCTTCTACAGATGTTAACAGGTAGACCTTTTTGGCCAATGCATTTCAGACCAGTGTCCTTCATGAGGGACACATCTAGCCAAAGAATGCAACTGGTAACCACACTCATGGGGTATCATATAAGGCCACAAGGGCTTTGGTGGTCTATCCAAGCTAGTTCCAAAGATTATACATATAAAGACAAGTGCAGATGGCTGGCCTCATGTGAACTTCAAATGTATATGGCACTATCCAACAAATTCCAGGCTCTACAAAAAACTCCAACAGCCAAAAGTAATGGAAAGGTTATTGAATGCTGTGCACAGCAAAAATAGATTCTGCTTTCACATACATTGATAGAATGCAAAAGGAATATGTGCGGATTCCACCACCTGTGCCAACTGCAGGCCACAGTCAGCAACTCCACCACACTAGCAACACAAACAGCGAGTTAATAAGGAAAATCTTAAATCAAATATCTAATAACTAAAATAATCATTGCATCATGATGCAAGCTTGTGACAACATGAATCAAATTATATTTTGTATCTAGAAGTTGCATCTACCAAACTATGCAAGCAAGTATATATAGCGCCATGTAAAAAAAATTAGGGGACAAATGGCCAAAATATGGAATGATCTACAGAATCTAATAATGTTCATTTTTATTAATCTCACATGTTCAGATCCAAAATAAGGCCCCAAAAACAAAATTGGCATTTTCTCAATGGGATTGCTTTCCCCCACCTTAGCAGGATCATAGGACTGGTAAAATCACACTGCTGTAATCATTGGGAGGAGTTAAAACAATAGATATTTGCTTGCTGATAAAGAGAAGAATATTATGGAATATGGGGACATGAACAATGAGGATTTTTGGAACGACCTCGAGATGGGAGATTAGAGCTGATACTATCTGAAGGATTGACCCCAATCAGATTGGAGGCCAGTCCTTGAGAGAAGGATGACCAGCCTATGTTTGGAAATTAATTTCGTGACAACCAAATGAAAAGAGGCATGCCAGTAGAATGATCCCATACCGACTGAGTCCCCAGCAGATTCTCCAAAATGAGTAGCCACATTTCAAAAGGTAAATTAAACCTCACTAACCCCAAAATGTCCATATAGATTGACCAGGATGAATCTGGGAAAATAAAAGGCAGGGAGTTCCAGGAAATGCAATTTGAGAACAGGAACACATGTGCTGTGGATTTCAATACCCTGTGTTCTTCCAATTACATTGAACACAAGGTGAGTTGTTCTTTCTTTAAAGCCCAATGCATTTTGTATTGAGAAACAAGATTTAAAACTGTATGCATTTTAGTTCCACTTTAGTGCAGAACTGCTTTTGTAAAATGAAGTACCATTTGAAATATAATTAGTGGCGTAAGCCTTTGTAGAGTCATTTTGGGCCATAGTGTTGTTGCAAAACAATGTTGCCTAATGTATTATCAAAAGTTATTTATTCCAATATTTTACAATTAATTATATTATCTATACAACATGAATCAGGATCAAAACACAAATACATTATCCTCTCAATAATTCAACATATCATTCTTTAGCACATTTCACACAAAAACATTTAAGAAACATTCATAAAAAAACATTTCTAAACAGATACAGGAAAGAGACTTACCATTTTTATGGCATCATCACTGTATTCATTATTTTAAAGACATGCATGTCCATCGAACATTACTATTATCATCCATCTCACTGGATGCGTAGTTTTCATTTTAGTTCATATTTCTAGCTATCTAACAGTGCCTCCAGGCATTGTGAAAGGATGTCAACAACACATGCAGGCTGAAAACTACACACAGTCACACAAGAAATTCTGCATGCATACATAGATTGACAGTTGTATATGTAACTAGGTTGAAAGTAGTGCAAACACTGTGTTAAAGCTGCACACACATCTCCATTCAAAGACACACACCCACAGATTTCCTGTGTCGCAACAAGTGTAAGGACTCCCGGTTTCTCAGCCGCATCCAGGGTGAGTTTTGTGACAAGGCCTTGGGCCTTGCTCCTTTTCTCCTGCACCTCACTCCTATCCCGACCCTCCTTTGCTGAGAGCGCATCCATGCTCAGTCCTACCTCCCTGATCTTTTACCTGCCTCTTCGCCACCCCCTGCCTGCCCCATTGACATCTGATTGGCTCTTCCACTGGGTCAGCTGACCCATGGATACACCCAGCCGGCAGAGGGACGGAAGAATCAATTTCTTGTGTCAGCAACGAGCACCAGAACCCTTCGTTACTCAGCCCCATCCAGGGTTAGTTTTATGACCAAGAGTTGGGCCTTGCCCGTTTTCCCTGCACCCTGCTCCTCTCTCGACCCTCCTTTACTGAGAGGGCTCCAGCACTCTGCCCTACCTCCCTGATCCCTTGCCCGCCTTGTTGCCACCCGCTGCTTGCCCCTACTGACACCGTATTGGCCCTTGCACTTGGTCAGCTGACCTAGGGATACATCTAGTCAGAACGTGAACAGAAGAATCCATTTCCTGTGTCGCCAAAGAGTGCCTAGACCCTCCCTTCCTCAGCCCCACCCAGGATGAGTTTTGTGACCAGGCCTTGAGCATAGCTCCTTTCTACAAACCTCCTTTGCTGAGCTTACTTCCGTGCTCAGACCTACATCCGTGATCCTGCGCCTGCCTCATCGCCACCCCCTGTCGACCCCTCTGATTGGCCCTTCTACTGGGTCAGCTGACCCAGGGATACATGCAGTTAATCGCCTGCCTCAGGGCAGCCAGCTAAGGGCTAAGGCAAAGGGAACCTTCGTTGGGCACCTTCCATCACCTGTTTGCCTGTTCGCCCTGGTCGACCAAGCCCCTGCCAAGCCTCAAGCCCTGTCCGCTGCGACAATCGGGTAGGAAATATTGCTGCTTGTATTTTTAGTGCAGTTCTAGGCCTGCATTTTGAATCTCACTGCTGTGTTTTGCCACTGTCCTGCGCCTTTATCCCATGGTGTTGTAAGCTTTTTTAATCTAGCTGCGTTATTGTGCCGCTACCCTGCACCTTTTCCCATAGCGCTGTAGGCTTGTATTCGAAACTTGCTGCAGTGTTGTGCCACTACCCTGCCTCTTTTTACACAGGGATAATTTTGTAGGCTTTTATTTTAATCTTGCTGCTGTGTTGTGCCACTACCCTGCACCTTTTTCCACAGGGATAGTGATGTAGGCTTGTCTTTGAATTTCTCTGCTGTGTTTCTGCCACTACCCTGCATCTTTTTCTACAGAGATAGTGTTGTAGACTTGTGTTTGCCTCTTGCTACCGTGTTGTGCCACTGCCCTGGACCTTTTCCCATAGTGTTGTAGGCTTGTATTTGAATCCAGCTGCTGTGCTGTGCCACTAGCCTGCTTCTTTTTACACAGGGATAGTGTTGTAGGCTTGCATTTTGTTTCAGCAGGGATCTAGTTGCTTGCTCCTCAACCCACATACCCGCCCTATTCACATAACTCCACTTGCCTACACAGTACTTCCTATGAGAGATCTATCAGCACCACCAACCCGCTATTGCAGTACTTTCTCCTGATTGACGCAGCAGCGCTTCTCTTTTCATACACTCTTAACACCTTCCCCATTAGAACCGAGGTTGCAGGTCCCCCACCATCCCTAGCAGCTCCAAAGTTAGAGGTGCACTCTGGTGCACCAGAAATGCCTCCACATCATCATCCAGACTCCACCTCTACATCTCACCTCACCCGCCCCATCCTTCCCTTCCAAGAGAACACCCCATGCCATCCAAGACCCACCCTCCCACCTCAACCACTCAAGCCTCCCACCTGATTTTCCCAGGTGACAGGTGCTTTGCCTTGCCCTCAACCAGACCCCTACTCCCGATGACCTCCATACCGCCACCCCATCATATAATCCCTCCTCTCATCCACACCGCTGCTCTTTGCATCCCTAAACTCGATCCAGGCAGTCCTGGCCCCAACCCCCTTCTCAGTCACTGCTCCATCCCTTACACACACACCTAGCACCCCCCAGAATCTACTAAATACAAACACTGCACTACCTGGGCTCATTCTATACTTCACTCCTCACCCTATCTCTCTTCCAAACCCATGCTATCTCCCCTCACATGCACCCTTTTTGTCTCAGAAAAAAAGTATGAGTTCTCTAGTCCCAGCCCTGCACACCTCCCACCTCCTTCCCACCTCAGTCTCCACCTCACCCTTCACACCTCTGAACAGGGTCTCTACCCCTCATCCTTCACACACACTTCCACTGCCATTAACTGACTTTGCAAGCTCTCTTCTCAGACACAAAACAATACACTCAACCACCACCTCCATTCCCTCCCTGGAACAGAGACATTATCCCCCCCACCCCTTGCAACTTCTCACTTCCTAACAATTCCCAGCCACAACACATTCCTGCTCCCTTTGACCCCTCCGCTCAACACAAACGATGGGCGTAATTTTAGGGGGGAACAGTGGTGTTTGTCCCCCCCAACTTTCATGGCACACCATTTTGTCCCCATTCATTTGGCTGTGGCATCTTTTCTTCAGATGGCATGGCCCCCCCCAACATTTTTAGCAAAGTTACTCCACTGGCACAACCCTATCACTGAGGGGATGCCCCACCCAGCAGACCATCCCGACCTCCACAGCATTTATCACAGCTCCAGCCCCTCTACCCTTACATCCATTCCACCTTTTCACCCCCTTACCTGGCGGCAGCCACCTCCGGCCCTTAAGTCCCCCAAGAATTCTCCTCCGCTCTCATCAAACATTCAACCTATCAACGGACTGATGTGATTCCTAATGAAGGCCAGATTGGTTGCTAAAAAAGTCACAACAAATACTGCCTTATTTCCTCTGAAGGCCCTGTGAGGAATTCTACTATCCGCACAGTGTGTGTGCACTCTCCTGGGCTTTTTAAAAATGTTATATGAAATTGAATAATGGTAGATAAACCTCTGGAAAATGTGTGGGGCTAATCCGGATCCATTTTCCTATGCTCACCTCACGACAAACACATAGACCTGTGTACTCTGGGTGGACACAGAATACAGACGCCCCCCCTGTCACATTTAGTTGTGATGTGACAGCCAGGAGTACATCAAGGCATCTCAAAAGGGGGAGGGCAAAACCTTCCTCCTGCCATGGCAAGCCTGATTAAATGACAAAGGCTCCATGGAGCCGCCCTATCCTTTTTTGGCCTTGCTGGTTGCAGCTATGCATGCTGATGAGAGTTAATTCAAGCAGGCTTACGAAAGGCCTGGTTGCAGGGCTGACAAAAGACAGGAAACCTCAACACCTTTGATATGCATCTGTGTCAACCTGAAGCCAGCTTCCACCTCTTAGTATCAAGGGCGGTGAAATGTCATGTCTCGAAAAGGCTGTTTACTGTAGTCATCCCCACAGGAAGGTACGAGTAGGTGGTTTGGCGGAGACCAAAAGTCTGGTCTGGCTGCAGCTTCAAGGGAGACCTGCCGCTTTAATCAGGAAACACAGAGAGCTTGATTAACCAGATAGTAATACCAATACAATCAAATCATCACATTCGATCTCTCAACCCCCACCGCCCTCAACAAAAGCGAAATATACAATGGGCCTCATTACGACCCTGGCGGAACGGGTTAAACAGCGCTGTAAAAAAGGTGACGGCGCCATTCAACCCGTTCCGCCACATTACGAGGTCCCCTCGTGGGACACGTTAAGCACGCCTGGGAAAACCAGGCGTGCTTACCGGGTCCCGCGAGGGGAAGAGGGAGCAAACAACGGGCCATCTCGTTATGGCCCGTTGTTTGCTCCCTCTCCCATTCCCATTCAGCCCTATGGGGGCTGAAATGGGAACGGGGAAGGA
This sequence comes from Ambystoma mexicanum, assembly GCF_040938575.1. Taxonomy (NCBI): domain Eukaryota; kingdom Metazoa; phylum Chordata; class Amphibia; order Caudata; family Ambystomatidae; genus Ambystoma; species Ambystoma mexicanum. The sequence goes on from NC_090924.1 coordinate 308,630,194, forward strand.
CCGTCCGGGTCCTTGAGGGAGGAATTACCGGGCCATCCGAACTCGGAATGGCCCGGTAAATCCTCATTCCGAGGACCCGGACACGGATGCGATTTCGGCAGCAGCCGTGCCACCAATAGCGGCAGGGCTACCGGCCGAACTCGTAATGAGGGCCAATGTCCTCGTTGGGATTCAACCAGAAACAACTAAGTGACATCAATGTCACAATTCAAAAAAATCTACCCCACATTTGTTCAAACAAATTCATCTTCTTATTTCTGCGAAGAATTATCTTCTCAAATCTGGATACATGTTTCAAATCATCCATCCATTCTGAAAAAGTTGGCCTCTCTACACTTTTCCATTTCCTCAAAATGACTTTCTTTGCAGAGTTTGCAGCCCTGAAAAACCAACACCTCCGTGGGTAAGTAAGATCTTCCACCAAGTCGTCCTCGCCCAAGATGACAGTAACATAGTTGAAATCTTCTTGTAACATCTGGATCTCATTCATCTTCATGGTGACCTTCCTCCGGAACGATTTAGTTCGTAACAGTCCCAAATCATGTGTTCAAAAGATCCCACAGCATGTTTACAACTCCAACATGCATCCGAATCAACCATACCCCTTGCATGAAGTCTTTGGGGCGTCCAAAAAACCCTATTTAGAATTTTTATTTGACGGCTTTGTTCTCCCAGATTTAAAGTTGTCAGAATCACATTTTTGCATATATTTCTCAATCTGCTCTCAGACATCTCCGATCCAAGTATCTCCGACCATTTTGATAATAAATCTTTATTCGGTTCATGGTGTTGGCTCAGATTTTTATACACTTTAGACGCCATACCACCTTCAGATTTATATTCAGAGAACCAGGACTGCCAACCTCTATCTCCATCTGCAGATTCATTCTGTAGGACTCTCTTCAACTTCCTATACTCTCCCAAAGTGCAATCCTTGAGGTCTTTAACTTGTGCAAGTCATTTAAAACAGATCCATTTTCCATCTTCAATAAGATCTCCAGCCACTGCACTCCACCCAGCAACCAGTTTGACCACAAAAGTGGTTTTCCATTCAACTTTATTCCTGGATTCAACCAGATTGGGATAAAACTGTTGTCACAAACCATTTTCTTACTCTTCTTCCAAAGATCTTTCTAGCATGATCTAAGAAATTCCTTTGCTGGGAAGGATTTATATCCAAACCCATCCACCGTAGACAGAATTGCTCTCGGTGATAGTGGGGATGATCGACTTGACTCCGCCAATGTCCAGACATCAGTTGAATTTTCTATAAAAGGAACCAAATGTCTATCTCCAAACACCAAGTGATAGTTTTCAAAGTCTGAAACCCCTAGACCACCACAATCTTGGGATAGTTGTAATTTCCAAAGCTGAAGGCAAGGCTGTTCATTCTCCCATATAAAGGACTGGATCAGATTCTCAATTTTCTTCGGAAAAACCTTCTTTATTTGTAAAGGGATCATACTGAGCACGTAATTAACACGTGGTGTAGTTGTCATTTTTATTGCATGTACTCTCCCCCATAGACTTAGGTGAAGTTCACTCCATCTTTTCAAATCCAAGGACTAGACCACATGAGTCAGGTTGACATCCATAATTTTAGACACATCACTAGTCAACCAAATACCAAGATAACGCATCTTGTCCGGACACCAATTGAAAGCAAAGTTCTTCATTCTCAATATAGAGCATGCACTGGATGCCGGTAGTGCTTTGGATTTTGACCAATTAATCTTGTACCCAGATATTCTGTGAAACATATCAATTTGCTCAATTAACACAGGAATGGAATTTTCAACATTTTGAACTACTAGCAGCATATCATCTGCATATAGCCAGACCTTCTGACAAGCTTCACCATATTGAATGCCTTCAATTCTCTCATCCTCTCTTATTTTACCAGCAAGAAGTTCCATAGCAATAACAAACAAAATGGGTGACAATGGACAACCTTGTCTTGTCCCACTTTCAAGTTCAAAGATGCCCGAGGACAAACCATTTGTGTTGACACTTGCTGTAGGGCGTGAATAAAGCAGTATTATCCATCCTATCATATTTTTCCCAAATCCGAATCCTTCCAGTGCTCTCAGGAGATACTTCCACTCCGATCAAATGCTTTTCTGCATCCAATGACAACACCACCACATTATTCCGATGTTCTCTGCTTTCCAATATTGTCAACAAAAGTCTCCTCTTATTGTCTGATGCGTGTCTACCTTTCACAAAACCCAACTGGCTCTGGTCTATAATATCTGTCAGAGAAGTCTCAATTCTCAAAGCCAATGCTTTTGCAAAGGTTTTGTTGTCAATGTTCAGTAGGCTGATTGGCCGATAACTATTTGTTTTAACTGGAGTTTTCCCTTCTTTTAAGAAAACAGATATCGATGCATCTCTTGTGGTCACCGGAAGACAACCATCAATCAGAGATGAATGCAATATTTCCAACATAAGAGCAAAAACCTCTTCTGGGAATATTTTATACAGTTCCGCTGGCAACCCATTCGGGCCCAGACACCTCCCTAAATTCAATGCACAAGCAGCAGTCCTGAGATCATTCACACTGAGTTCTTCCTCCATGGTGTCCTTGTATTTTGAATTTATGGTTCTTATAGGCAACCTTTAACGAATTGACACACCTCCTCTTCAGGTAAATGAACTTCAGAAGAATATAGGTCAGTGTAATACTTCTTGAATGAGTCATTAATCTCAGCAGGTTCAAAAGTCACAACCCCATCCTGCTTTTCTATAGCATTAATTGTCCTTTCGTTATTCATGACCCTTAAGCGATGCGCTAAAAGTCGATCACATTTTTCTCCCTTTTCATAGTACTTGCTTCGTGTTCTGAAATGAAGCCTTTCAGCCTTTGTAGTAAGTAGGGCCTCTAATTCTTCTTTTTTCTTTTGTAAACTACGCAAAGTATTTATAGAAAAATGTTGCATATTTTCTTTTTCAATAGACTCAATTTCCTCATTCAGTTTTTTCATCTTAACATCTCTTTCCCTTCTCTTTTTGCTTGACAATCCGATCAACACCCCTCTCATGTTGGATTTAAAGGCTTCCCACACATATTCCACTTTCACTTCTCCAGTCCAATTCTCAGCCACAAAGAACTTTGTCTCTTGCACAATTTCATTGTCATCCAGAAGGGTAACATTCATTCGCCATGTATTTGACTTTGGTAAAGGAAAGGTCGATTCCATTTCTAATGAGATTGGTGCTGTTAGGAAAGATTTCGTAATTGTAGGTAATTTTCCTTCCATGTGGCAACCCCTAAACTTTTTGCTGTTGTTTTTCACTTTGTTCTCGACTTTGCCAGAGAAGTGCAGCCTTCTGCCGCACTCCTCTGGGCTTTCGCTCCTTTCTTACGGGGAAACGAACAAGCCCTTAAGACAGTCAGTACCGGGGAACGCTGTTTCCCGTAGTTTCTTTTATCATGTTGCGGCTTTCGTGCAACATGACCCAAGAGGGCACTGTAAGCTAAGTTACAGCTCTCTTGGGTATCTAGCCTTCTACAGGCCCTAGATACTCGTTTAGGATTGTATCTGATCGGTGCAAGAGATTCAGGGACGGGAATGGTGGCAGCGATCGTTTCTTGTGTTTTGAGCTCCTTTTGGCGTTCTAAGCGCGTTTCTCGTGTTTAACCCAAAATGGTGGCCTGGCTCCCAAAATGGCCAGACCACGAGGCTCCTTTGTCCTGTCCGCTGACCGTCTTGCTCCCTTCACCTTCCCCAGGTCGAGCCGACCCGGGGCCTTCCTTATTTGGGCATGTACTTTCCCACGAAACACGGATGCTTTCGCGGGCTTCTACATGTCTTGTGTGTGCCTCCAGGATGTGGGCCCAATACACATCCTGGGTGCCAGAGAGTCTAGGGTGGTGTGAATGCCTGGGACCACCGTGGTCCGTGATTGGTCCACAAATGGTGTGAGTGTTGATGAGCGGATCTCCCATTGGGTCCCCTCCGTTTTGGCGCGAAGGGAACCGTGGATAAGAGGGGGCTGGAAACACCACTACCATGTCGATCTCCTGAGTTCTCACGAACGAAGGAATACAGGAGCCAAGTATCCTGCAACCAAGAGGCTGGACCGAGGAATCGCTGGTGACCCGCTGAAGGACTTCTCCTCTGCACTGCTGTCGCCTTGTGAAACCCTTTTCACCTTTGATCGAACCAGAAGGCCTGTACTGGTACTTCGACCCTTGGAATAGAGGGAACAGCTATTCTCGGCTTCGTCACCATCTCCTGCCAGTAAGCCTTCGGAAGCGTCTCTGGGCCATCCAGATGACTGACCAGCTTACACGGGAGTCTTGCTCTGTAACCGCCTCCAGGTTGTGTAGTATTTCGAGTCCTTGTCACTCTCACACGCTTCGTACACTTGGCGTTCCTAGGTCTGAAGTGAATAGTGTACATTTGGCTCAGATACACACGGCCGCTCCGTTGCCCTGCTGTGGTAACAAACTGTGCGGGTTTCTTCGATTGGGACGTCTTTTTACTCAACACGACGACAAGCCGTTCCCTGCTCTTCTGAACCTGCCAGCTGATGAAACTGACGCGGAGAAGCCTGGGTCTGCTTGCATCGGGGACCGGTGAGTGGCATAGCTAGGATCTGGTCGCCCTCCTGCAGGAGCCCATTGCTTTTCCCCGCTGTGTCAAACAGCACCCTTTTCCGTACTCGCGCTCTGCTTCTGCCCACTGTGGAGGCTGCGCTTGAGTCGCGGAACTTGTTCTTCTTCTTTTGTGCACTAAACTGAACTGCCTGATTTCCCTCGAAGAGCTTCTCCTTTTGCCCGTTGGCACCAGCGCGTGCAGGTACTTTTGAGCACAAGGCTCCACTCTTCGCAGGGCTCGGACTTCCATCTAGTTAGGTGCCTCTGAAGGCGAACTGGGTCTAAGCATTATTGCGCACTGCCTGTTTTCCCTCCCTTTTAGGTGGACTACACATTTCGTGCATATAACGCTTGAGACTTGTTGTATTTGTATATATATTGTGTTGATATGGTATGTGTTGGTTTACTATCGTTATATTGTGATTTTCTCGCTACGGTCATTGTTTTAAAGGCCTTGAAATAAATGTGTATATATTTTTAATATAACAACTGTTTGGAGTAGTTTGTAAGTGTTCTTGCTATGTGTGCTCATTGCGGGCTTTCAGTCACCCTCACCCCTCTTGAGACCTAGTCTTGACCGCCGCGATCGCTACCTTGATTGGTCTGGCTCGTCCAGAGGACCTTGTTCCAAGTAATTAGGTTGGCCTTCTGAACTTCTGCGCCACCAGGACAGAGTTCAGAAATCCGTCTTAACAAATTGGTGGCAGCGGTGGGATATGACTGAAGGTATCCAGTGTTGCGCACAAACTAAGGCATTTCAGGTTATTCCAACCAGGACACGTAGTGAATTGTTGTAGTATAACTTTAAAAAGGCCATAGTCCTATCTAACAGTATGGAAACACATACCTTGTTAACTTTAAATGCTTCCAAATCAGAAACATTGAAAAAGATGTGTGCGGAGAGAGGTGTTTCCTCTCAAGGCACGAAATTGGAAATGATCCAAAGAATTGTGGCGTGGCAAGAAGTGCAGCTTGACGCTATAACTTCTGAGGACAGTGCGGAAGGAGGTGGGGCTGCTCTCACTGGTAGAACCGACGGTTCTGCCGCTGCACTGATCCATCGCGACCACGAGGACAGGGAGGACGAGATGTCTAATGTTTCCTCTGCCAGTGCTGATGGGGAGGCTATGCTTGAATTCAAGAAGCAAGAGCTGCAGTTTAGGCAGCAGGAGCTTGAATTCAGCATAGCCAAACTAAAAATCGAACAGGCAGAAAAACAAAAAGACAGGGATCACCAGTTGGAACTGGCCAAGCTTCAGGTTGCAAATGGGTCCAAGGGTCCTGGACATGGGTCTGGGGCCTCCTCTCATCCATGGTTTCCGAAAGATCTGCTCAGTGTGTATGAGGAAAGGAATGACATTATGGACTGGCTGAATGCGTTTGAGTATGCATGTGAAGTTCAACAAGTTGACAATGCTGATAAGATTGACTGGTTACTCAGCAGACTGCCCCATTCTGGCTGTAGTGCCATTATGGAAATGTCGAAGGCTGAGCGAGCTGATTTCGCAATGTTAAAGCAAACTCTCATTTTAAAGTTTGGGAAGACTCTGGCCCAATATTTGAAACGTTTCAGAGAGTATAAGAAAAAGGAAGGTGGTACTTGGGTATCTTATGTCACTGAGTCCTTGAAAAACTTAACTGGCTGGGTCGAAGGTTATAAGGTTTCTACCTTCGAAGGCATGATATATCTTGTCATGCTAGAACACATTTTTCATCTTCTTCCCCGGAGCTTAAGCAGCATTTGGCCGATTCGAAGGAGATAGATCCTAAGAAGCTGGCCATTGCAGCCGACTTATGGGTGTCACATCGAGTGTCCCATAAGGACAAAACTCATCCTGGTAAGCAGGAGGAAGGGAAAAAGTCCAAAGATAAGGAGGGTGGAGAATCTGATAAATCTTCTTCTCATAAGGGCCACAAAAAGAAAAATAAGGGTAAGACACAAGAGAACTCACAGGGTAGTGGAGGTCAGCCTCCGAAACAGAACTCTGGTTACAATAAGCCTCCCTATGTAAACAGACCCAATGGATCTTGTTTTGCTTGTGGAGCAACTGACCACGTGAAGGGGGATCCCCGGTGTAAGGTTAGACCTTTGGGGGTCCACTCCGCTAATCTGGCCTTCTCCTCCTACGAGGAAGAAGAGATTACAGGAGCATCCTTCTCCTCAGACTCATTTCGCAGCGGGATAGAGGCTGAGGTAGTTTTAGTGTCCCTGGGTTCCTGGGAGCCTAAAGTCACAGAGGCTTATGCTAGGATTCCGGATAATACCAAGCACTACTTTAAAGACAGTGTGCTGATCAAGGGAGTAGATACTCCAGCTCTTAGGGATAGTGGGTGCAGTCGCACTGTAGTGGATTCTACCTTGGTAGACTCAGAGGAAGTTGCCAGAGCTACTCTGATGCCCACTAAGTTGGCTGACGGCCCACTCCGTATGTTTCCCAGTAATACCTGTAAATCTTACTTTAAATGGTACAGCAGTCAGGATTCCAGTGAGCATTCAGAGAAACGTCCCGGGAAAGGTCTTGCTAGGTAATGATCTCAGAGCTTTAGGGCTCGTAGGAGACACTGCCGAAAGACCCTACACACGGTCTCAAGCACGGGCAGCATTGGCCAAGACCAATACGCTGCCCCAGCCGAAGGGGAAACCCAAGGCGAAAGGAGTCGACAAGTCAAGACGAGGGAAAGAGAATATTCCCCCGAGCTCGCCTACCACTGCGGTGGAGGAAGTTGGTCAATCGCCCGGGCCTGACGAGGAGGTGGCGATGCCTGAAGTATTTGACCCCAACGATCATCCTGAACTAAAAGACTTGTTAGTTGAAGGAGGTCCTGATAGGGACGAATTCAGTAAAGGCCAACGTGAGTGCCCATCTCTGGAAGGCCTAAGGAGACAGGCCTGCTCCCAGCTTCAGGGAGAACCTCCTGGGACGCATAGGATTTATTGGGAAGGTGGACTCCTGTATAGTGAGCCCACAGAGTCTACAGAAGGAGACCATAGGAGGTTGGTGGTTCCCCTTGCTGTTAGGCCCTTCCTCCTGCAGTTGGCGCATGAAGTGCCCCTTGCTGGTCACCTTGGTATGAAGAGGACCAAGCAAAGGTTATCCATGCACTTCTACTGGCCCAAGATGGGGGTGCAAGTAGAAAGTCACTGCAGGAGTTGTGCCTCCTGCCAGTTGTCTGGTAAGGTTGGCGCGACAATCCAAGCTCCGTTGGTACCGCTCCCAGTTATGGGGGTACCATTTGAAAGGGTAGGGATCGACATCGTTGGTCCCCTTGACCCGCAAACATCCTCGGGCAATAGGTTTATCCTGGTGCTGGTCGACCATGCAACCAGATATCCTGAGGCCATCCCATTGAAAACTGTAACTGCCAAGTCAGTTGCAAAAGCTTTACTTGGCATATTTACTAGGGTTGGCTTCCCTAAAGAAGTTGTGTCGGATCGTGGCAGCAACTTTATGTTGAAGTATATGCAGGCTATGTGTAAAGAATGTGGGGTCACCTACAAGTTCTCTTCTGCATACCACCCCCAGACCAATGGTCTGGTGGAACGTTTCAACAGAACGTTAAAGAGCATGATTGGGGCTCTGGAGGAACCTCAGAAAAGAAAATGGGATCTTCTTTTACCATGCTTACTGTTTGCCTACCGAGAGGTACCACAGGAGGGTGTTGGCTTCAGCCCCTTCGAACTTCTGTTCGGTCATCCCGTACGGGGACCCTTAGCCATCGTCAAAGAGGGATGGGAGATGCCCACTCCCCCTGTTACTACCAACGTAGTTGATTATGTGCTAGGGCTCAGAAAACGGATGGTACTTCTGATTGGGCTTGGCTAGTGATAAATTGAAGGCAGGACAAGCGCTGGTGAAACATTGGTATGACCAGAAAGCTTCCCTCATCAACTTTACACCTGGTCAGCAAGTCCTGATCATGAATCCCATAAGGCCTCGAGCTTTACAGGACAAATGGTCAGGCCCTTACACAGTGGTGGAGCCCCTGGGTGAGGTTAACTATTTAGTGGACCTTGGAAGGCCTGGACAGGCTCCAAAAGTGTTTCACGTGAATAGGCTGAAGGCTTTCGTCCCAAGAGTCGAAATCGCAGCACTGCTACTGGCTTCAGATGTTGAGGAAGAGGAGTCTGAACCTCTCCCCGACCTGTTCCAAAGCGGTCCTTCAGATAGCTCCTTTGAGGGTGTCCGAGTGGCCCCTCACCTGACTTCTGATCAGCAGGCTGAGGTGAAAAGTTTGCTTAGGCAGTTTTCCCCCCTGTTTTCACAGTCGCCTGGTTTGACACATTGGTGCAAACATAACATTGACACAGGAGACAGTGTACCTACCAAAAGTAGGGGATACAGGATGTCAGACAAAGTACGGTTTTATATTAAGACCGAGGTCAACAGGATGTTAGACCTTGGGGTGATTGAACCCTCTAGTAGTCCTTGGTCCAGCCCTGTGGTTTTGGTTCCAAAGGCAGGCACTTCTGAATTGAGGTTCTGCGTGGATTACAGGGCTCTGAATGCTGTCACCAAGACAGATGCACACCCCTTGCCTCGAACAGATGAGCTGGTGGATACTTTGGGTGCCTCCAAGTACCTCAGCACGTTTGACCTCACTGCTGGCTATTGGCAAATAGCTTTAGCAGAACATGCCAAGGAGAAGACAGCATTTTCTACTCCAGACGGCCTTTACTAATTCCGGGTAATGCCGTTCGGGTTGAAGAATGCACCTGCCACTTTCCAGAGGCTTGTGAATCATGTGTTGAATGGGTTGGACGAATTCTGTCTTGCATATCTGGACGATATAGCAGTTTTCAGTGCCACCTGGGAAGACCATGTGAAACACCTCGGGATTGTGCTCCAGGCTCTTCAGAAAGCACACCTGACCATAAAGGCTAGTAAATGCCAGATTGGACAAGGCTCAGTGGTTTACCTTGGACATGAAGTAGGTGGAGGGAGGCTACAGCCTCTTCCCAGTAAAGTACAAGCAGTACAAGACTGGCCTACCCCCACTACGCAAACCCAAGTGAGAGCCTTCTTAGGACTCACGGGGTATTACCGCAATTTTGTGGCGGACTATGGCACCATAGCTGCCCCTCTGACTGCCCTCACAACTCTGCAGAAACCCAAGAAGGTAACTTGGACCGACGAGTGTGAGAAGGCCTTCAATGGCTTAAAAGACTCCTTGTGCCAGGCCCCTGTGCTCAGGGCCCCTGATTATCAAAGACCTTTTATCGTGCAGACGGACGCCTCTGACACTGGGATAGGAGCTGTACTATCACAAGTAGATCAGAAGGGTAAGGAACACCCTATTGGTTTTATTAGCCGCCAGCTTAAGGACAGAGAGCTCAGATGGTCCACGGTAGAGAAAGAATGTTTCTCTGTTGTGTGGGCCCTAAGGAAGCTGAGGCCCTACCTCTATGGGACCCACTTCACTGTGCAAACTGACCATAAGCCCTTAAAGTGGCTAATGAACATGAAGGGGGAGAATCCAAAGTTGCTTAGGTGGTCCATAAATCTACAAGGCTTCGACTTCACTATTGAGCATAGGCCAGGTGTCCAACATAGCAATGCTGATGGGTTGTCCAGAATGTTTAACCGACCTGAACAAGAGACTCATCCAGGGGTGGATTAGTTCCCCCTGTCCATAGTCTGGGAGGGGCGAGTGTTAGGAAAGATTTCGTAATTGTAGGTAATTTTCCTTCCATGTGGCAACCCCTAAATTTTTTGCTGTTGTTTTTCACCTTGTTCTCGACTTTGCCAGAGAAGTGCAGCCTTCTGCCGCACTCCTCTGGGCTTTCGCTCCTTTCTTACGGCGAAACTGACATGCCCTTAAGACAGTCAGTACCGGGGAACGCTGTTTCCCATAGTTTCTTTTATCATGTTGCGGCTTTCGTGCAACATGACACAAGAGGGCACTGTAAGCTAAGTTACAGCTCTCTTGGGTCTCTAGCCTTCTACAGGCCCTAGATACTCGTTTAGGATTGTATATGAACGGTGCAAGAGATTCAGGGATGGGAATGGTGGCAGCGATCGTTTCTTGTGTTTTGAGCTCCTTTTGGCGTTCTAAGCGCGTTTCTCGCGCTTAACCCAAAATGGTGGCCTGACTCCCAAAATGGCCAGACCACGAGGCTCCTTTGTCCTGTCCGCTGACCGTCTTGCTCCCTTCACCTTCCCCAGGTCGAGCCGACCCGGGGCCTTCCTTATTTGGGCATGTACTTTCCCGCGAAACACGGATGCTTTCGCGGGCTTCTACATGTCTTGTGTGTGCCTCCAGGATGTGGGCTGGGATGTCTGGTCCCAAAACACATCCTGGGTGCCAGAGAGTCTAGGGTGGTGTGAATGCCTGGGACCACCGTGGTCCGTGATTGGTCCACAAATGGTGCGAGTGTTGATGAGCGGATCTCCCATTGGGTCCCCTCCGTTTTGGCGTGAAGGGAACCGTGGATAAGAGGGGGCTGGAAACACCACTACCATGTCGATCTCCTGAGTTCTCACGAACGAAGGAATACAGGAGCCAAGTATCCTGCAACCAAGAGGCTGGACCGAGGAATCGCTGGTGACCTGCTGAAGGACTTCCCCTCTGCACTGCTGTCGCCTTGTGAAACCCTTTTCACCTTTGATCGAACCAGAAGGCCTGTACTGGTACTTCGACCCTTGGAATAGCGGGAACAGCTATTCTCGGCATCTTCACCATCTCCTGCCAGTAAGCCTTCGGAAGCGTCTCTGGGCCATCCAGCTGACTGACCAGCTTACACGGGAGTCTTGCTCTGTAACCGCCACCAGGTTGTGTAGTATTTCGAGTCCTTGTCACTCTCACACGCTTCGTACACTTTGCGTTCCCAGGTCTGAAGCGAGTAGTGTACATTTGGCTCAGATACACACGGCCGCTCCGTTGCCCTGCTGTGGTAACAAACTGTGCGGGTTTCTTCGATTGGGACGTCTTTTTACTCAACACGACGAAGAGGCGTTCCCTGCTCTTCCGGACCTGCCAGCTGATGAAACTGACGCGGAGAAGCCTGGGTCTGCTTGCATCGGGGACCGGTGAGTAGCATAGCTAGGATCTGGTCGCCCTCCTGCAGGAGCCCATTGCTTTTCCCCGCTGTGTCAAACAGCACCCTTTTCCGTACTTGCGCTCTGCTTCTGCCCACTGTGGAGGCTGCGCTTGAGTCGCGGAACTTGTTCTTCTTCTTTTGTGCACTAAACTGAACTGACTGATTTCCCTCGGAGAGCTTCTCCTTTTGCCCGTTGGCACCAACGCGTGCAGGTACTTTTGAGCACAAGGCTCCACTCTTCGCAGGGCTCGGACTTCCATCTAGTTAGGTGCCTCTGAAGGCGAACTGGGTCTAAGCATTATTGCGCACTGCCTGTTTTCCCTCCCTTTTAGGTGGACTACACATTTCGTGCATATAACGCTTGAGACTTGTTGTATTTGTATATATATTGTGTTGATATGGTATGTGTTGGTTTACTATCGTTATATTGTGATTTTCTCGCTACGGTCATTGTTTTAAAGGCCTTGAAATAAATGTGTATATATTTTTAATATAACAACTGTTTGGAGTAGTTTGTAAGTGTTCTTGCTATGTGTGCTCATTGCGGGCTTTCAGTCACCCTCACCCCTCTTGAGACCTAGTCTTGACCGCCGCGATCGCTAGCTTGATTGGTCTGGCTCATCCAGAGGTTACCCTTTTCCAAGTAATTAGGTTGGCCTTCTGAACTTCTGCACCACCAGGACAGAGTTCAGAAATCCGTCTTAACAGGTGCATGGTCTGAAACCAAAATTGCTTTAATGTCACCCCCTTTGAAAGATTGCGTGCAAAGTTCAGAAGTCAGAAGGAGGTCAATGCGTGAATATACTTTATGTCTTGCAGAGAAAAAGGTATATTGGATGACAGAAGGATTCTGTAATCTCCACACATCTAAAAGATTCCATTCGTCCATAAGTTTCTTCAAGGCCACTCTTTTCAAATTATTTGCAATGTCCACTGCATCTCCACTTTTATCCATTTTAGGATCAGGAGCAACGTTGAAATCCCCCCCATAATAACATTACTTACATTCACATTCTGTAAAGACTGCGCTAGGGAAATTAAGAAGCTTCATCCCCCCCATTAGGAGCATATATATTGCAAAAACAGTATTGAACATTTTGGATTTTCGCAGTAACACAAATAATTCTTCCCTCCTTATCCTTTTCACACTTCATTTCTGTTATAGGTAGATTTTTTTTAAACAGAATGCACACACCTCTAGAACTAGAAGTGAAGGATGAACAATAAACATTACTGACCCATCCCTTTTTCCACTTATCTATATCAGTCTCTAGCAAATGAGTGTCCTGAAGCAGTGCAACATCTGCACCCATTTCTCCCAATTTCGTGTAAAATCACCTTCCTCTTGTTTGCACAATTAGCACCATTAACATTCCAGGATATCACCCTTAAAGTTCTCTTGTAATGGAAAGCCATGAGTGTATCCCATCTCTCATCTCTTGTGATGAGTTCAAATATTGCAAAAAAACTAAAACCTATAACTACAATAAAATATAAAAAGAAAACAACAGAAAATACAATAGTTTTCTTGGATTTAACCAACCCAACCCTCCGGAACCTCCCTTCGACAATCACATAGAAAAGGACTGCCCCGCCCCCTCCCTTGTTTCAGTCGTTAAACATAGTCATCATATGTATTTACACCATTAAAACCACATCCTTACAATCCAAAATAAATCCATCTTTGAATACTATACTAACTAGTTTCAAAATTCAAAGACCAAAATCCCTTCCTCTAAAGTGTGCCACATTTCATCCGTTGAAAATCCGACAAGCACCACAACAAGTCAGTGAAGTGCACCATTAAGCCCCATCTATGCACACCATCCACTGTAGTCCCAATAACATAAATATTAAATTCTATTCCACTTCCAGCAAATGGGCAACTATATTTCAACATCTCAGAGGTTCGCCATCTAAGGTATTCCCCCGATGACACCAACTGCCTATTAATAAAATCTTCCCACTGACACATATTGCTTGGGCCATCTTTGTCGACAATGTGGAGGATGGGCCATGGTAAATTTTAGCCAGTCTCATTTCCTCCCAAAAGGAACGCCACCTTGCGCATTGTGGAAGGGTCAGGTCAGGCACATACCCCTGCTGCATTCATCCCCTTTGAGGGCAATTCTGGTGCTACAATGGGTGAAAAACCAGACTGGTCCTCAGCAAGTAGCAGGGTGAACACGTAGAACACGCAAATGGGCCCTGGGAGCAGAACAAAGACACTCAACCTGACACAAGCATACACGAACCCCACCTTTAAAATTATTCAATACCATCACCCCTTCCCGCTTCTCCGCCCCACCCATCAAGCCAGAACAGGGAACATTTATTTTGTATATTTTGTATACCAAAAGGGAAAAGGTGAAGGAAGGAATCAAACTGACATTAGGTTATATAGGGCCCACTGCCTTTTTCCTTAGGCACACACGCCCACGCTCTGCAGGTCATTGAGGTGCTCAGATTGTAAACAAGTATCTATTATCAGTGGCAGTGTCTTCCATGTGCCAACTTACTTTCTTCAGAAATATGTCAAAGGGGGGCAGAACGGTCTTGCCCTTGGGAAACACCATATATGGCTATTCTGCCAACTAATCTTATCTCAGACTTACAAATGTGTGTATTTTCTAAACACGCACAAACCAAATTAGATGTACCATACCCCAGCCCCAATCCACTGAGAAGACCGCCATCCAAGAGTGCTTTGCCTTATCCAGTCGTAAACCCAAGCACATTTTGATTCTAACCTAGTTCACACATTGCGTTACAACCTTATTCCATTTACACTACTAGCAAAGCCATCTTGAACTCTGTCGCAGAAGCTGCAAGGCAACCTGAAACTGACTCAACCATATTGAGCACCAAGAACTCCTACAAGCAAGAGATATGTTGTGGTTCTGTTCCCCTGGTCCTTCTCTGAAGGCCCCTGGTGACATTTTACAACTCATTACTCCCTTTGTGCTGAAACACGCATCCTTGAACAAAAGCGATTAATTACTTTACCGACTACCCTCCTGTCAGTATCCAGAATGCATCAATTTTCCTTGTTTAAACTGTCTGTCCTCTGCATTCCTCTACAGGGCGGGTCGTATATTGTGGTGTGCTAGAACTGTCTGTTGGTATAATAATAAAGTCGCTTTTTTTTACAATCTTGACTGGACAGTCCCTTTTTATCATTGGGTAATAATTGTATTTTCGCTGTGTTGCAACTAACCAACGACACATAAACTTGCAGAGATAAGCCTGCTGTTCCATCCATATTACCAAAATTGGACAAGGATGTTTATATTTGACTTGTGTTTCCAATCTGTTCGGATTCTTTCTGGTGATTGATGGTTTAGAAAACTATATTCATCCCTGGGTCACTGATGCCCCGGAAGTTTATTCATCACAGGCCCAGAATTCTGCTTCATCACTAAACCTGGTTCTCCCAAGACTTCCATCCCATTGCACACAAGGCCTTCCTTCCAGGCTACACTATCATTGTGCATAACAGAACCAGCAGGGCAGGCGGAATTGCAATCTTATACAAATCCCTCCCCTCCATCTCACACTCAGAGGAACAAGCCTACAGGTCAGATTGCGAATCACTCCTGGAAAAATGTCTCCTGACCCCCATCGTCACTCACAGCATCCTACTCAGGTACAGACCCCCATGCTACAACAGACATTTTACAGAAAATCCAAGTGACTCTCTAGCTGCCAGTCTGGTTTCTCACCCTTCCCTCACTAACCATTCTAAGGGATTTCAATATCTGGTTCGATGTCCCACATAACCTCATGACTTGCCCCATTCTAGACAACCTGGAATCCCTTCATCTGACACACCTAGTATCAAGACCCGCATGCTTTGCAAGCCACAATCTGGATGCAATCGTCAGCACTCCTGAACTGACCTGATCACGATGCTCCGCATCGACCACTTGTCTGGGTGGACCATGCAGCCATCTTCTTCACTCTCTGAACTGTAGACCCGCCCCTCCTGACTGACCCCTACATCCCCCTACCCATACCCCTCTATACAACAAGGTCAAATAACACTGGACCTGGCAGATTCCCTGCTTGCTTCCCTTCCCTCCCTAGCACTCCAGCTGGATCAGCTCTGCTCTAGATCAGCCATTTTGACCAATGGCTCTGAGAAGCTCTAAACCCACTTACCCCTATCAGACCCATCTCCAACAGACATGCCTCTCCCCCAGACGATTCAACTCAGCTCTCAAATCTCTCAAAACCCTGAATCACATCCTTAAACGCGGATGGCAGGCAGACTCATCACCACAGAATAGAACAGCTTACACCCAGCAACTCAAATTCTACAAGGGCAGAAATATGCAAGGCCAAACATTATTTCTATGGGACTAGGCTCACCATTCCCCAAAACCCTGCAGGGAACTACACACGATTATCTCTGCATTCAAGGCCACTTTGTGCACCACCCCCTCCCACACCCAAGCACTCTGTGACTCTCTCTCTGACCACTTCCACAACATATCCCTGGAAAGAACCCTCACCATTGGCACTAATATAACATCGCTCCCGCCCTTAGCCCCTTCATCCATGTCCAGCCTCTCTGATCCACCCTCCACCCACTCACTCTTCTCCTCCTTCTCTCCTATCTCCCACACATAATTTCTAAAGCTACTGGCTAACAGATGGCACTCAGGATCTCCTGGAGACCCCCTGCACTCCTTCTTCTCTAAAAGAAATTGTATCCTCAAACTGTGGCAGAAACATCGATTATAAACTCATCTCTCACTTCTGGCACTCTCCCAGCACTTTTCAGGACCTCGTACATCAAACCTCTGCTAAAAAGACCAATCCTTGACCCCCTTCTACCAGCCAACTGCAGATCATCTCAAGAAACCACTTCATTGCTAAACTAATCGACCGAACAGCCTACACCCAGCTATGTCTTTTCACAGAAACCAACCTCCTCCTCGACCCTGCCCAATCCAGCTTCAGGCCCCTATGAGGAAATGATCATGCCTAGTCTCCATCTGGGATGATCTCAAAGGAACCTCTGATTCAGAAGGCTGTGCAACTTTAATCCTTCTCAGCCTCTAAGTGCCCTTCGGCACTATTGACCACCACACCCTCATGGACAGACTCCATGCTCTCGGCATTAGGGATGCGGCCTTGAAGTGGATCTCTTCCTCTCAAACAGATACCAAATAATACACATGCCTCCTCACCCTTTTACTCACTGAGTACCACAGGGCTCCTCCCTCTCTCCTCTGCCCTTTAAGTTCCACCTGAGCGCCCTTCCCACTATCATCCGCTCCCATGGCCTATCTTGCTACAACTGCACAGATGACACATAAATCATCTTCACAATCCCAAAGGACCCTGCCAACACTGCCCCGGACCTCGTGTCATGTTTCACAGAAATTGACCACTAGATGACTACTAACCACCCCCTTCTCAGCCCCGGAAACACTGAAATCAAGATATGCGGGAAGACTCCCGTCTTCCCCCAACCAACCCCTTGACTGCTTTCTCTCTAGGTCCGCCCCCTTCTACCTCTATCACAGCAAAGAACCTTGGATGCACTATGGACCTAACACTATCACAGCACATCAGGTTGATGTTGAAATCCTGCTACCTGCACCTATGCATTCTCTGATGTAGCTCCCCCTACCTGACCTTCCCACACAGAATCACCTCAATCATGGCTATCGTCCTCTCATGCCTAGATAATGCCAACAACCTATACTTCGGTTCCCCTGTATCACAAATAAGAACAAGAAATGCATTGAAAACACTGCAGAAAGGCTCCTTCTTTCCCTAGGCCCGAGAGAACACATCTCACCCACCGTCTGTGTCCTTCACAGGCTGCTGATCAGGCGATGATTCACCTTCAAGGCAATGTGCATCACACTCGGAGCCCTGCACAACACAGGACCAGAATATCTTCAACACAAACTCACATCCTACTGGCCCACCAGAAACCTGAGAACAGGCACAGCTCTCCTCCTTGTCATCTCAGTCATTTAAATCGACCGGAATAGTGGGATCCTCTATCTCTGTCCAAGCTCCCACCATGTGGAACTCGATTCCAGTTACCATCTGCCGCATAGAGTACCACCTAGCTTTCCGAAGGCACTCAGGTCCTGGCTCTTTCCTTCTGCATCTTGACTAACCTAGTCCACCTCCTGGGTAAACTATCACCCACCCCATAGCTGTATCCCTCCTAAAGCGTGGCCTCCCACCTGCATACATCTACAATTCCCCACATGACTTCATTACGCACATCACCTCTGCCATTATAATGCAGCTGAGTCACACACAATTAATTCGGTCCAGCTGGGTACATAATCAGTCTCCACCACTCACCTACTCTCCTGACAGCCTATCACAGCACCCATCCACTAGCCAGATCTCCATCCATGTGTCGCTATCAGGGACGTAGCTGCCCCTACCTACCTTGGTGTTAGATTAAATGCACACACATATTCCACAATCCTCCTTACGATTCCCATACCTCAGACTCTCGTCCTCCAAGGGCGTTCACCCTCGTGCTTTGAAGCCATACCAATGGCATTAGGTGCTATACAAATGCCATATAACATAACGTAACATATAGACTGAACATAACACACATGTGTAGTGAAAATCACACACACATGTTTAGAAAAGCAATACATATTCTGAGAAGACTGCATACACAAAAATGATACTTGCATGAATAATTGCATGTATCTTTTTTGTATTCAAACCTACAGGTGCCAAGTTAAGTTAGTGTCCACATTAAATTATCTGCACATAGCCAATACATCCACAACTGCACCATTTTACAGGGAAGTCACATTGATTGTAAAATGTACTTTAAATGTTAAGTGTTCAAGTACATTTCTCTGATACATAGTTGTCTTAATACTGGAGAAAATCAAGTATTCAGAAAAGTGCTTTGGAATGTTTCCCTATGAAAATGCACGCTATTGCCTTATTTGGCATGTGGTCATTGAAGCACTAGGCTGTTTAGCAAATAGCAGCAGGAATGTTAAAGTGCCAAGCATCTTTTAGGGTACAATATAAACTATATGTATAATATTAGAATGAATGCGTGTATGGACTGATAACAGTGAACTTCATATGGGTGCAACATTAGTTTTGGTGATTATCGATTTGGGATACCTCTAGCGTTGTAGTGTTTTCCTCACTACACTCGCTCTTTTTTCTAGTTCTAAACCTAGCGAGGCACAAGGATGGGCCTAGCACAGGGATTGGTCTAAGGGGATCAGGTTTGTAGCAAGGATGCAACCTCTTCCAACATGTCACCAACCACTGTGTCAAAACACCTGCCCTCAAGACTTCATGTGCTGGGAGGCTTCATGTGCTGGGAGAGTTCATGTGCTGGGAGAATTCATGTGCTGGGAGACTTTATGTGTTAATAGAAGATGTGCCCCCTTCTTCACTCACTTTGCACTCTCTTTCCAGTGCAGTTTCTAGACAATGTGCTGCCTAGGGCCAAATACCAGAATGCGACCATACACTGCAAACACTGTGCTGCAACCCTGCCTCACAATGTATACATCACTGCAATGTAAACACAATCTGGCTTTATTAACTTCACTTAAAGTACTGAAGAGTCATATGTAGCCACAGCAAAGTTGACAATACTGCAAACGAGTGTTCACTGTGTATATATCATGTATATGCTCATTGCATAACGGCCACCCTCCTGGATGTTGTATCCCCAAGAGTATTTCTTGTATCCTCATAATCTATTTTTGATATTTTTGCTCTGAATTGAAAGAATGAACAGAGCAAATAGTCGCTCTTCGGCCCATAAAGACCAAAAGTATGATGTATCCATTCAAATGTACTGACATTGTTTCAACTATCAGGAACAGCATCAACCATAACCAAGATCCTCAATATGACCAACACATTTGGAAACAGCGTACTTTTGTATGGCGACCCACGTTGCAACAAATAAAACATTTTCACTATCTACAAACCATAATTGTTGACTTTGTTAGTCCTACACTAGAATATACCATGAGTGTGGTTTTTTTAATAGTGCACAGTATAGAAACTGACTCCATTGTATGGAGTCACAATTTTGTCCGACAAGGCCCATTAAGATTAAATGATTTGCCCAGGATCACACATTTAGGGCTTAAATCCCAGCTTCATCAGTGAAAGAGTCTGCAATGTAGGCACTTGATCACATTTCTTCCTAGCTCCAGTTGGTAGAGATATTTGTTATTTGGCTTCCCGGAATACTATGTTTTATAGAAATGACTTGAGATGGTGATGCGTTAATTTCTGGCTTCCCAGGATTATTATAATGTTAAAAGTACATACATCAAATAACAAATGAACCTGACAAAATATAAATTATGAAAAGACTTTAAGCAAAAAGAACATTATTGTAATTTATTTTCACCACCAGCCTACAATTATCGGTCCACAAAGTTGCCGTCAGGTGGTCAGTTTGCATTTATTACTAACTATTGAGTCGGCTCTGGACAGCAGGAGAAAGGGAGACTGCCAGGACAGTTGTCAAGCACAAACAATGTCTTTAGTCTATTGCTAACTGCCAATTCTTTGCGTTCTGGGACTTTGAGTCTCGAATTCGCAAAATATCAAGTTCCAGCATGCAAAGAACAGGCCTTCTGCACATCTACTTAATAGTCACCACCAAATAATGCATTTACAGCAATAGATTCAAAAAAATCTACATTGAAAAATGGAACCACTTATTGGCAAAGATCAGAGAGGCTGCACACACTTCAATCCCGGTTGGTTCTTCGCTCCCCACATTGTTTTTAAATGATTTATCTTGTGATTGTGCTTGGGGTCCACACAGCCTGCTCTTTGCACTCTTTGGTACACTAGTCGGGTCACTCACAGTGGCAATTTGTGAAAGCCTTCCAGCACAGAAGCCCGGCATCCCTGCAGGAAGAGTCAAGACAGATATCCGAAAAACGAAAGACAGCGTGAAAGCCAGGCAATGGCATCTGGGCATTGAGCCCTTGTGTAGTCTGAGCTTACGGCTAGATCCGGCAGGCTGGTAGTCATTGCTGGAGTTGCGGGTTATCTGAGCAGCTGCAATCATGATGCACCTTTGCACTGTTTAGTGTCTGGGGAGGGGGAAACAGTTCAGGAAGGGAACAGCCTGAAAGGCGTGCAACACCATTGAGCTATCTGGGCTCCAACCCACGGCCCTCTGCCAAAATGTTTGTTGAGGGGCGGGGCTTACTTCAACATCATCAAGGTGAGATTGGAGCCGATGGTTGAAAAAAATGACCAGGTTCTTGATACATAGTGATTGGCTGGATGCTTCACCATGATTGGCCAGAAGCTGAATGGCAGCTTGGCCGTTCAATCATATTTAGAATGTCAGCCAATCATTGTGCAGCTCGGCCCCCAAATCATCCAATGGATTCCAATGCGGAAACATAATGCGGGAAGTGTAGACCTAAACAACATAGAGGTTGCGTTGCGTTTTGTGTGTCTGCTGCTGACTCCGAAGCAAGATGGAATCAGCCCAGCTCCTCAGCTATCCTTCAGTGACTTGCAGCCTCATCCCATTGTTGGATATAAGGGATGTGACGTCCCAGTTACTTATGGCGCATGCGCGAGCCTCGTTTGGGCAGCGCACATGCGCAGTTGAATAAAGTACGTCTGTGCAGGCAGTTGCCGCCGGGACGCATAAGAGGCAACATCGCGTCCCGTGTCTATGTGTGCGAGTGCTCGTGTGCATGCGTGCGTGTGGCCCACCCAAGGCACGGGTGACTATATAACAACTGGCAACGAGGCGGGACGCCAGCGGAGCGTTCGCTTGACGAGCGCTGCATGTCAACATTAGCAACGCTACACCGTGGCGAGTCACGGACCCGGCGGGAGCAGAATCACGTGTTTGAACATCCGGTATGATGCAGTAGCGGCCTGAAAAGGTGCTCGTGCGCTGCTCATACCAAAAGCAAACAATTTTTGGAACTTTTGGCAGTCCTCACCATCCTAGAGGACAGCACAAAACTGGTAGCTAGCACACAAAGGGTGGCTGGAAAGCAAAGCTGGCACAAGAGAAGGAACTCAACATTGGAAGATCCGAAGGGTATGCCGAATTCCACCGTACTCAAGGTACATGCACTGTACAGTGACTCAAGGTACGTGCACTGCCCACCCAAGTCAGGTTTGCAGCCTCTGAGCCACAAGGAGGTGCCTGTGCGACCTGTGAACATGGCGGAAAGTGACGGTGAGACAGAAACAGCGACAGTGGTGGTTAAGGCACAACAGGGGGCTTTGCTACCCATGCAAGAATTTGATACGTCAGGCCCCCCTTCGAAACTGGGCCCAAGATGGTTGCTGTGGATAAAAAAACTTGATATGTAATTTACGGCAACTGGGATAACCAATGACGATGCTGTCCCCCACGGAGGTAAGGAGCTTCCTGGGGATGGTGAATTACTGTAGGCGCTTCATCAAGGGTTTGGCTTCCTTGTCTGAACCCCTCAGGGCGTTGACCAGTAATGATGCCGTGTGGAGGTGGGAAAGTATAGAACAGGAGGCATTTCAAGCCCTCAAGAATGCCCTGTCCGATGGGGACACCATGGCGTACTTTAACCCTCCAGTAGAATCGGAGATTGCTGTTGATGCTAGTCCCGTGGGTGTTGGGGCAGTGCTGCTGCAGCCAGATGTGAGGGGGGACATGCGACCCATCGCTCATGCGAGTAAGGCACTCTCCAACACCGAAATGCGATACTCGCAAATTGAAAGAGAGGCTCTGGCCATTTTGTGGGGCTGCCACCATTTTCGTCTTTACATCTTGGGCAAGCCCGTTGTGGTAGTGACCGACCACAAGCCGCTGCTGCCCATACTGGTGGGTGTGTCTTCAAAGCCGCCACCCAGAATAGAGAGATGGATGTTGGCCCTAATGGAATATGGGGTTCGGCTAATATATAGACCAGGAACCAACAACCCGGCAGACTATCTTTCACGACACCCCAACGCAGAGAACGCGGACAAGGACGAGGAAGTGTCGGATTGTCAAGGGCTGCTCTGTCATGTGGTAGATGGGGCATTACCAGTGGCGCTATCGAGGCTTGACATAGCAACGGAATCATCCAAGGATGAGGTTTTCCACATCATCAAAGCGGCGGTGAGAAGTGGCGATTGGAGGGAGGTACTGCGAAACAATTCCCAGAGACAGTCTGATGCCCAAAAGGACCTTCTGGCACTCTGGAGGGTAAGGGATGAGCTATCCGTCTCTGATGATGGACTAATTCTAAGAGGGCGGCAGATTGTGATCCCGCAGGCATTAAGGCTTCGTGTCCTGGAACTGGCCCACATTGGGCATCAAGGGGTTGTTAAGGCCAAAGCGAGACTCCGGCCCAAGGTATGGTTTCCTGATTTGGAGGGGATGGTTGAGCGGTTTGTGAGAAGGTGTTTGTCATGTCAAGCGGCAACTCCAGGGGACAAAGCCCCACCGATAAGCTCCATGGAGCGGAGCGAAAAGCCATGGGGAACTGTCCATGTAGACTTTGGCTCGACTGGTCAGGGCACGTATTTCCTAGTTGCGGTGGACCAATGGTCAAGGTATCCCGAGGTGGAGGTGGTGGAATCCACAGCGACGGAGTTTGCAATGAGAGCCCTGGACAAAATGTTTGCGACACATGGGTTCCCGGAAGTAATTTGCTCGGACAATGGACCTCCGTTTACCGGCAGCCAGTTTGCTCAATATCTCCGAGAAAGGGGGATCCATCACTGCTGAGTATCCCCGCAATGGCCTCGCGCCAACGGAGAGGCCGAAAGGCTAATGCGTACTTTGAACAAAGTGCTAAGGATTTCCGCCAATGGGGGTGAAGATCTTCTGAAGAAGCTCGTAGAATTCCTGCGGGAGTACCGTACCACTCCCCACCAGTCAACGGGGGTTGCCCCCGCGGAAGCACTGTTTGGGTGCTGCCCTCGGGGCATGATACCGGAAATGGAAGGCCGGGAACCAGGAGTCATAGACAACAAAAAAGTTCGAGAGGAGCGTGCCATGCGCAATCAGAAGGAGAGTGAGAGACGAGGTCTGCAAGACAAAGAGGTGTGTGTTGGTGATTCAGTGTTAGTTTGGAACCGTCACCCAGAGTGAAAATTGTCTTTACCATACGAGCCTCGCCCGTGTACGGTCACCCACGTGAAAGGGACCATGGTGATGGCGGCCTGTGAACGTGGCACGGTCACCCGCAACAGGTCTTTCTTTTAAAAAGTGGACACGTCAACGGAGACCGTGGATCGGGAGGAGATACCCCACCAGGAGGCGATTTCCGAAGTCCCGGTCGAGGCTACCACGAGGGCAGTCGTCCCTGCTGAAGACAGTCCCAGTAGAGCAACAGAAGGCACGTCGAGGTATCCAGTGCGAAGGGAACGTAGACTGCCTGCTCACCTCAAGGACTACGTCCTGGAATCAGGAGACTGAGTTGAGGTCACAACGGATCCTGATTTGTGAAGGGGCAACCCGTTTATGTTTGACAGTTTGCATTGCTGTTGCTCCATAATGTTATGTTGTGTTGTTGATAAAGAAAAAAAGGGGATGTGACGTCCCAGTTACTTATGGCGCATGCGCGAGCCTCGTTTGGGCAGCGCGCATGCGCAGTTGAATAAAGTAGGTCCGTGCGGGCAGTTGCCGCCGGGACGCGTAAGAGGCAACATTGCGTCCAGTGTCTATCTGTGCGAGTGCTCGTGTGCATGCGTGCGTGTGGCCCACCCGAGGCACGGGTGACTATATAACAAGGTACATGCTTGCTTAGGTTCCATTGTATTGGAAATATTTGTAGTTTACTTGTATGACCGCCGCCTAGCCCGATCTTATGTGGGTCGAGGGGGCTGATGTGTGCGCTTCTTTTGTTTGGCAGAGAGGTGAGGAGGAAGAAAATCTTTAATGAAACTAATGGTATTACAGTTTTACAGCATTTGTGCACATGCAGAAAAAATACTTGCACAAATGCAGTAAAACTTACTTTAAAGCTGCTTTTTCAAGTATTGCTTCAATTATCCCATCAATTAAGAAGGATTTTGAGCAACACTCTAGGGCCCGATTCTGATGTTGGTGCAGTGAGCGTGCTAAAGAGCTCGAACCTCTGCGCCAAATCGGGATACCCAGGCTCCACCACTATTCTCAAATGGTCCTGGGCATTCTCGTAGTGCTCGACAGTGCACCGCCTTCATTGCGCCTGTTTCTAGCGATAACAGGCGCAATAGAAATTCTCGGCAGGACTTTCCTTAAATAATGACATAATTGTTATTTTACGAAAGTGCTGCAGAGAGAACACCTTAAACAACAACATATTCGTTATTCGCATGCTTTAAAACAATGTGCCAGCTGTATGCCAATATTCACAATTACCCACAGATTACATAACACATTACCCACACACCCATCCCATCCGCCACCAGTAATCTTTGCCCACCCACCAGCACTGCGACTGGCTTCCTCGTCCACAATACTAGCACCGAAATGGTACTGTATATGTGTGCCACTTTAACGCATATTAAAAAGCAGAGGAGTGCCACAAGAATACCCATCTTAAATGTCAGGTAACCGATGTGGCGGTTGCTAGGTTGGTTTCCAACCCATCCTAGCAACCGCCACAAATATTCAGAAAATGGCGCATTCATACCGACCTCGGAAGAATGCGCCACCTTCAGAATAGGTCTTAAGTACCGAAAAGGTTGTTGACACTTTTTCCAACCTTTTCGGTACTTAACACCCACATGAGAATCGGGCCCTCTAGAGGCTGTGCCTGGTTACATTTCTCCAAAGGATGCATGGTTGAAAATGGAATAATACTTGGCCATTACTCACTTGGCAGCTTCCTTCTGCTGATGTCTAGTGACATCATACAAGGAAAGTGCAGGCGTCTTGCCACTGTGGATCGAAGAACTTGATGACATTTTGAGACCTGACAGTGGGTCAAGGTGCTGCAGCAATATTGGACTTGCATCATTGGACTGGAGCGCAAGGGCCATCCAGATTAGATTACTACATCATGTTTATTGGACACCCAATCGGATGCCTAGAAGGAATATGGCTGATAGTGACCAATGTTGGAAGTGTAAAAGGGAGAAAGGCACATTGATTCACATGATTTGGTCTTGTCCCAAAACAGATGAATTCTGGAAAGAGGTGCCAGTGAGAATTAACCTTGTATTGGAAACCAGTATTCTGGTGAAAGCTTGGATTTTCATCATGGGCGATGACAAGCTGGTGCGCGACCTGCCCAATGCACATAAAGCCTGGCTTTTCAGAGGATACATGCTGGCCAGAAAAGTGATTCTACATGCCTGGAAATCAACAAACATATGAGCATAGCAGACTGGAATCAAGAGACCTACTGATCCTCTCTACATTTGAACGGATCATATATAAATGCAGGGAAGACCTTCATACGTTTGAGGAAACCTGCAGTCCCTTTCTGGAAACATATGGCTGACCTGTTTATGACCAGCTAATAAAAACTCAGTTGCCCGAATATCACCCTCTAATCTTAGACCCTTTATGCGCTACACTGAAACTATTATTACATCAATACTCATTATTGCAGATCACCTTGTTCTGTATTTTCTGACTAGGTGTTTCAATGCATATTGTTGTGATACTGTTTTTCTTTTTTTTCTTTCCCTCCTTCCACTCTTATATATATTGTTATGAATTGTTATGAATCTGATTATTATTCTATTATTCTGACTTGTCATTTGCATCCTATTTATGTTATGCAAGTGTTATACCAATACAATTTGTATGGCGATCAAGTATCGCTTCCAGCGCCCATCTGCCTCAGCAAAATCAAATGCTCACATCAGCCCCCTTCCCACAGATTTGAGCCAACATATAGTGAAGTTATGTGTTGTTTCACAACCACAGGGAACGGGCTGATGTGTTATGTGGTTAGAATAACATTTTGGTGTAATCAGTAGTCACTTATTACTGTGGCACGAGCTTATATTTTTTGTACTTTATTTTTTAATGGGCATCTATTATAAAGTAGGCAGGTCAGGTGTTTTTATTACGTGCCTACGATGGCATTTTGGTGCAGCCAGTCTAGTAATTTATGACTGTGAAATTACCTTATACTTGTTGTAATTGTATTTATTTATTTATTTTGTAATGTCCATCTATAATAAAGAAGGCATTACGTGCTATTATGTGGCTAGACTACCATTTTGCTGCAGCCAGGCTGGCCATTTTTTTCTGTGACTTGACATGTTTTACAGGGCATCTCTTGTAAAGTAAGCATACACGTTTTTATTTGCCTAGACTGGATACATTGTGCAGCCACTTTGGACATGTTTTCATTTTTTGATATGGCATTTTTAATGGACAAGCCACCAGAAAAATTTCCTTATATGGGGCTACTATCAGTACTGACATTATGCAGAAAGCAAACATAAGTAAATTGGTATATGGGAATATTGGCATATTTCCAATCCCTCCTACAAATGTTGCTCTTTGATATTGGCTATTTCACTAACAATAAAAAAAAATGGCAAGAACGTGCAATGAAAAAACAATGTCCCTGGCTTCTCCCTTCAGTTGTGGTATCTGCACAACTTTGCGGAACAGGCTGACATAGTGAAGGCATTAAAAGGACGGCCTTTTAATTCCACAGGGTGTCTCCTCGGGCTCAGCAGTGACGACTGGGGTTGCCTGTTTAGTAATAATGGCCTGGAGCTGAGTGCATACATTGTTACCAGAACCCGATCAATCTGTTTCGAGCTTAGCAATCCGTGGTGTTTGGATGGTAGACACCCATGCGAGAGATGAGATCACAGGTGTGCTGTGCCAGCATTACTCAAAGAAGCATCCCCAGGCAGTCACAAATGATAAGAAAGATGGATGAAGGTGTGACATAGTGACGTCGAGAACGGATTCGCGGGCTTTCCTCGCGTGCATCTGAAATGAAGCCGAGCAGCTGCAAATTCTTGAATGGGATCCGATAATCACCGGCACGTGCAGGGCTTACTGAAGACTTCCTGAAACTAGGAGCGCGCGTGGCCTGCTTTGCTGTACACTAGTATCTACAGAGATCCAGAAGAGAGGGCCTGCGCGCCCAACTCTAAAATGGCCGCTGAACAATCACCGTGTTTAGCTTCACAAAAAGTGGCACTTTTCCAAAACTGCTCACTCTCAGATATGTAGTGGATCCCGGAGTGATCAAGTGATTTTAGTGTTGTGCATTTTCATCATCTGATGCGACCAATAAGCGATGCATGCGTGGGAATAAAATTGAGGTCTCATGACTGGTTTGGCTTTTCAGTCCACAAAAGTATTTGTTACTGTTCTTCTGATAGGTGCCCACTGTGCCAGGGAACCGCAGGATAATGTACGAACTCCAGCATGCCAAAACACAGCCCAAGTCAAAAAGGAAGATCATCCTGGAATCATTCTGAAGTCATCCGATGACTCCATTCTAGAGTCATCCATGCATAGTTCAGGAAGATCATCCGAAGTATTCCAACAGGCCAAAATATGTAATGAGATGATGACTCTAGAGTTATCACAGAAACTACTACAGGATGAGTTTGGATTACTTCCAGTGATGATCTTGGATTACCCCAGGATGACTCCATGACAACTTCAGGATGAGTGGGGATTACTCCTGGATGACTTCGGATGACTCTAGGATGACTCCATGACACTTTCAGGATGAGTTGGGATTACTCCAGGATGACTTCGGATTACTCCAGGATGACTTCATGACAACTTCAGGATGGGTGGGGATTACTTGAGGATGGTTGCATGAGAACTTTAAGATGGGTTTTGAATTGTGAATGATTCTTGCAGACCACTCCATGATGAGTTTAAAAGATTTCAAGATGCTTCCAAAACATTTAGGAAAAGGGGTTTGATTACCCAAGGATGTATTCCTTTTGAGTAAGATTGGTGGCATTACTTTAGAATGACTCGTTAGACTTATGGATAGTTTACTGGAAATAAATCTAATGAATTTTGCAGCTGTCACTGTCCATCTTTGCTAGAGCACCCAAATGTTGTTAACCAAGTTCACCGATTTAGTGCACAAAACTACAACCGCCCCCTCCCATGTCACAAACCAACCTGTAAACTCCCTAATTTCAATTCTCACCTCTAGCAAACAGGGCCTCACACCCAAAATTACAAAGCACTGCATTAAAACACACACTTCCAGTGACCTAAACAGAATCTGTTAAAGGTCTACCTGCATGACAGACTGCCACCAGTCACTTCACCCAATATCACTGAGAGCAGCCAACATTATTATGATAGTAAAATACTGCAGCTATACATTGTTGATATTTTATTATAGTACTGCTGTGGCTATAAGATGTCTTCAATCAAACATAGGCTCAGAAAGTGTTCAAAAAATGTTTTATTTAACAAATGCAGTTTAAAGGCATAGCTGTATTCTATAAGAATAAATCAGTTTGCAAAAATACAAACGAATAATCATCGATCCTGCATTTCGAAAGGCGGTGTCTTCTTTAGGCCTCTTCTGGCATTGCAGATTTTGGTGGCAAGCTTCCTTCTCATCACCTGGCTGTCCATAGTAGGCCAACTGTTAGCCTTGCAGACAGATCTCAGAAATTCTACAAAAAAAAGAAAGGATATATGAATATAAATGGACATCAGAATAGGCATTGTTAAATTACTTATTGTAGAATAAATACAGGATTAACAAATGTTAAAATGTCAACCTACAAATGTGTCACTACATTTAAATGCATTTGTACACAACGGTTGAAACAGGCTTAAAAGATAGATTTGAACTGAAAATGAATCATGGTTTTCTGTGGCTGCATTCAGAAGATTTATGGTCTTTAATGGTCAAAGGGGTTAATATGTCTTTGAGGAGATGTTGAGCCAGGCACTCAGTCGGTGGGGATGGGAGACGGGACAATCATGCAGAAACAAGATTGACAGATTCATTGTGTAGATACAACAGTTTGACTTTTAAATTAGAAACTATCACACAGTTAGAAATAGAAAGCATAAGTGGATGTGGGGAAATATTCTTTTAAACCCTTTGCTAATTAACATAACCAGAAGGTCCGGAAACACATGACCCCAGATATACCAAAGCACACCTTGCTTACATGGGTGACCCAACGCCTCCTGCCTGAAAACCATGCATCACTGATTTGTTACATACTCGAATGGACTAACAAATATACAACACCCCAAAGATAATACCCACTCCCTGCCTTTAATTACCCCTATTCTGCTTGGAAACCAGGAATGGCCAATGTGCAATGAATGTGAGGGACAGGTTTTAAAATGTATTAGAAACAAATGATTTATTAGTCTAGAATAGAATTTGTTCATGCAGTAGCGAATTGATACACCAACAGCTCTCGCGTAACGGCCACCATCTATTTATGGTGTCCATTCAATGCGGAAAAGGTACTCTCAAAATTAAGTAAGTTAACTACAGTTTTTAAATTGGGAACGGTTCTGTTATGAGGGGAATATCACCTTCTGTTGTGTGGATGATCCAGTGTCCATTCCCAACGACTTCTCCACTGATTCTGGTAATGAATCGGTCCTGGTAAGCGCCACCAGTGATGCCTGCAAATGATGTATTGCCAACTGATTGTGTCTTTGCGTGGCTTGTAACTGTTCTACAATTTAAAAAAAAACAAAAAAAAACAAAAAACAAAAGTTAAAGGCACCTACTTTCTGGCCATCAGACTAACTAACAGCGTAGACAAGAACAATAAGGCAAATTGCGCAGGATATCACACTGCGGTAACAGTGGGAGAAGACACAATTACAACTTGGTCTACTGCCCCTACCAGTGAGCAATGGTGTCAGGTGGAGATCCAGCCCAGGGAGTAACAGGGAAGGAGAACCTGAGAACCAGCCAGGAAGTCGGATGGGCGCCCTGACCCTGCCGAGAGAGTCAGTTGAGGGCTATCGGGTGTCACTGAAACTATTGGAATAGAGTACACCTAGGGGGGAATGTCATAAAAGGAGGGACACAAAGCATGCAGATGTTTGGTTATTTGCCCACTTATTGACTGGCCATGGCCATGCTAATCCCCATAGCCATTTACACCCAGATCCTGCGCTTGCCCCAAAATACCTTCTCATGGGAACTCTTTGAGCTCGTATTAATCAAGCCATCCCATCAAACGGTGCACTCAAAGTGCCTGCCAGTGTTTTTTTCAAAGCAGTCTTCTGAGCGTTAATAACTTAATTGGAGTAGTAAACCCACTACTGGTGTAATAGAAATGTCTTAACCAGGTCTGCCTTCAGCCACTCGATTTAGAACTGGTGCAGCAAACTTGCTGCTTCAGCTAGTTCACACTGAGACAAGTTGTGAGGTGAATAGCCAGTGCTGTGACCAGTGTAGTGCGGAACAGAGCTCCAACATTGGGCTCTTCGCTTATGTCTTGCTAGTCTCAGTTGGCAAGAGTGAACCCCCATGTGTCAGTGCGCTCTCACCGTTCCTGCCCTTGCCATTACGCTCAATGTACTCCAATCCCAACAGGCCCAACTCACCTTCACAATATATATGAGATGATTGTAGCAGTTTTCCAGGAGGTTGAAGAAAAGTTTCTTGAGAAAGAGCCGGACGTTCAATGCAGAATGCCTTTCTCTCGTCGTCGCCTTGGCCTCTTGCTTTTTCTTTGGGGCCCTTTGAACCTCCATCTCATGGCTGTAGTTCTTGAACTGAATGACCCAGATTCAGAAAAACAGTAATCTTCAGTTTTGAAAACGGTGATCAGACATTCTAATCCCTCGAGACCAAAGTAACACTTCCGCTTTTTGGTGCCTTCCTGTTAAGGACAGACAGCCCTGAGGAATGAGCAATCCCCCGAAAAAGCCACTAGGACAATCTTCTTGTGCTCGTAACACCATTAAAAGAGATTTCCTTTGCCAAGAAAATGTTTTAAATCAGTGTATATGTGTATTTTAGCACCATGCGGCCCCCCCTTTGTGTGGTGAATGAGTAACTGTATTAAAATATTTAAGTGCTGCACTCATTCCCAGCAACAATAAGAGCATTCAAGCCTGTGTGTGTACTACATATTGGCTTGTTTATTTGACCGGTTTTACTCCACACTAGTTGACCTAAAATGGAAGTTCAAATTGAAATATAAAGACACTGAAACTGTGCACCATCTCTCCCAACATACTCCCCATCTCCCTTCACCCCCAAATGGCCTCTCCTCCTCGACTGCCCCACCAGCCCCTTCCCCGTCAACTACTCCCATCCACCCTTAACTGTGAAATGCCCCACCTCATTCATCCCCTACCTGCTCCCTCTCCCTCAACTGCACACCTTCTCTCCTAACAGCCTCTCCAAGTGCATCCTTTTCCATCAACTACCCCACCACCCCCCAACTGCCCCTTTCCCCCTCAACAGCTGCACCACCCCCTTCTCCAACTGCCTCCTTCTCCATCAACTACTCCCAGCCACCATTCACCCCAACTACCCCCTTATCCATCAAATGCTCCACCCTCAACTGCCCACAGGACCCTACTGCCTTTTCCCCCTCTACTGGCCCCACATCTCATTCTCCAACTGATGTTTGGGGAGAAGGGTGGTGGGAGCAGGTAAGGGAGAACCCTTACCTGCTCCCACCACCCTTCTCCCCAAACTGCCCCACACACCTTCTCCCTTCAAATGCCCCACCACTTCTCCAACTGCCACATCCTCTGCTCCCTATCTGCCCCCATCCTGTTCTCCCCATTTTGCACAAATGCCCGAAACCGCCCCCCCCGCCCTTCAACTGCCCCCAGGCCCTTCGGCCTCAATTGCTCCCCACCCCTTCTCCATAAAATTCCCCCTTTTCCTTTAACTGCCACTTCTCCCATCAGACTCATACACCCTTCTATCACACACCACGTCTCTCCCAACTACCCCCATCCCCCTTCACTGCAGTTACTCCATTAACTGCCCCGCCCCTTCAACTGCTCTATTCCATTCCCCCCAATTGTCCCTCCTCCCCCAACTGCGCAATATCTCTCCTAACAGCTAAGACGCAGACCCAGTCCCAGGTGCAAAGGGGAGGGATACAGGTCAATGGAGCAAGAGAGACAGAGAGGGGAGAACACAAAGCCAAGCGTGGGAGTAAGGGGGAGGAGGGGACCCAACCGGAACACAGGTAGCAAAATGGCCGGGGAGAGGGGGTTAGAATAAGCCCAGGCAGCAAGGGAGCATTTCATAATGCAATAACTGAATGTTTCGAAAAATAAGAAAGATTTTGCATTCCTTAAATTGCAACGAGACGCGCATGAAAAGAGAAGTCGGGTGCCTTCACCTCACACTCAGCCAAAAATGCTCTCCGGCAAGCCAGTGACCACCCCAGGCCTTATGCAGAGACCCCCCCACCCACCACTTAGACACTAAGGCATGGACTTTGCAAACTGCAACAATACCTCAGAGAAGGCCTATTCGTTCAGCTTCCAGGCCCCCCTGAACAGCACAAACAGCACCAAGGAACAACCCCACACACACACACACACACACACACACACTCGCCCCTACATTCCCACACATTCAGACCTACCCAGAGACACACCCAGACCCCTCAAACATCTCCACACACTCATCACCAGTCCCCCAAACACACAGTCCCCACAAACACAGCACCACCTCACCCCCACACAGCACACCCTACACACACAGCAGTAGGCCCCCCACACTCAGACCCACCACTCACACTCAGCACCCAGCAATCACCCACACTCTGCATCCACCCTCCACTATTCTTCTCTAACTGTCCCCCTTTTTCCTGAAATTGCCCTCATCCCTCTTGTCCTCCAACTGCACCCCACCCGTAACCGCCAGAACCTCCATTAACCCACTGCCCCCCATCAAGGACTTCCCCCGCCCTTAGCCCTCCCCCTCAAGGACTCCCCACACTTAGCCCTCCTTGCCCTAAAGCCTCTGCCCAGCCTCTTCTCTCAAAAGACTTTGACTGCATTAACCCACCTACCCTCCAATGACACCCCAAACCTTAACGCCCCCCCATGTCTCTCCTGCCCTTAAACATCCCCAAACGCACTCCTGCCCCTATCCACACCCAAACTACTCCTGTGCCCTTAACCCCAAGACTCCCCCACCACCCACGTTTTGTTATACCCGTTCTACCCGTGAACCCCCTCTTAATCTTGTCACAATACTTCCAAACTCTTAACCCGCAACCCAAAAGACACCCTCCCCATGTTTAACCCTCTCCGCTCCAAAGACTTCCACCCAGCTCTTATGCCTCAGACCCCAAAGATTTCCACTGAACTTAACCCATGTCCCCGCCAAAGACTTACACCAAACTCTTAATCCCCCACACCAACCACTTCTACCCACTCATAACCATCACCCCAAGGTCTCCCCTCACCCCCTTATCCCTTAGTCAAAGAATTCACTCCCCTTTAATAGAACCGCCCTTGGACTTACCACCTTAACCCCATACCCAAGGTCTGTTTCCCCACACTCAGGTGCACCCCCAACCACCCACCCAGCCCAAAGGACGGTTGTCCCCTCGCTACACTTGGCCCCAAGGATGCCCCCACTGTACCCCAAGGATGCCCCCATCACTACACTGTACCCCAAGGATGCCCACCATCAATACGCTCGGCCCAAGGACACCCCCATCACTACACTCGGCCCCAAGGATGCCCCCTAACAACACTTGGTCCCAAGGACGCCCCCTAACAACACTTGGTCCCAAGGATGCCCCCCCATCACCACATTCAGCCCCAAAGATGCCCCCTCACAACACTTGGTCCCAAGGACGCCCCCTAACAACACTTGGTCCCAGGGACGCGCCCCATCACTACACTTGGCCCCAAGGACGCCCCATCACTACACTCGGCCCCAAGGATGCCCCCCCATCACCACATTCAGCCCCAAGGATGCCCCCTCACAACACTTGGCCCCAAGGACGCCCCCATCACTACACCTGGCCCCAAGGACGCCCCCATCACTACACTTGGCCCCAAGGACACCCCCCCATCACTACACTTGGCCCCAAGGACACCCCCCCATCACTACACTCTGCCCCAAGGATGCCCCCTATCACAACACTCAGCCCCAAGGACGCCCCTCCCCCCCATCACTACACTCAGCCCCAAGGATATTTCCCTATCATCACCACTCAGCCCCCAGGGACACCACTGCCATCGCCACACTTGGCCCCAAGGGACACCACTCCCATCACCACTCTTATGCAGGCACACGCTCCCATCTTATAAATCGAACGGGAGAAGGCACACTTAGTTAAGGCATTTTTATTACTTTATGAGCTCATTTATAGTGGCAGATCAACCAGTATAAAGAAATAAAAACACCCACATGCTGTGGGTCCCTCCACACGTGTCCTACGTACTCCACTGCAATAACTTCAGTTTAGCCAAAAATAAAAAAGCACTGTGTACACAAAAGTGCTGCACACTGAGAACTGTGAAACCAGCACGAGAAGGGACTGGGATGGAACATTTTGAAATAATATGCGGCCGTTTAAAATGAATATTGTCCAGAAACAATAGTGGAAGCCGAGTGGAAGATATACCATATGCAACAGGACTTCAAACACGGCCACACCATCCTAGCCGCAAAAATAATTACAGTGCTCAAAGTGGCTCGCTGAGGCGATCACAGCCATGGAAACGAAAAATTGACTAGGCAGAAATAATAATTGCTCACTAAACCAGGCACGCTTTCATGTTTCACATACACGCCTGCAGACTGCTGTCTTTGCTGCGTCTTCCAACAACAAAGGCAGCACGACCTGCCTCCTAAATCAACATTCTTGAATGTAGCTCCTCTTAACATGCCTCCTTTAAGAATGTCTCGGGCTAAAATGAGGTTTATGTGTTTTCTCTTGGAACATATACAGAACATATATTATGTCATCATGGCATTTAACATCGTTTTCAGGAGATTGTGGCCAGGGTCGGACTGGGACAAGAAATAGGCCCAGACACTCCAAAAAAAAGTGGCTGACCCCTCGCCTCCAAAAAAGTGGCCCTCAAACCATCATCTGTGAATCGCGTCAATTCACGACTTTACAGAAAATGCTACTTTTGGAGGGTTCATGTGTCTGTTGCGTGTTATGTTTTGTGTAAACGCTTGAGAAAGTGATAACATTCCTCACCATCACATAGCTAAATACTTATTTTGCAGAACCAGACTCAAGGCATGTTTGAGGCGGCAGCCAGGGGAATGGAGCTGTGCCCGGACCCTGCTGGCCAAGGTGTCTGCGAGCCTGTGTCCAACAGTGATGCAAAAGTGCTGACGACCCTTGTGCCAACCCAGTGCACACAACACTCAACCTCCCCAGTCTATGCCTTCCTCGTGTCCTGATGCAGAGACCACCAGCACTACAGCTCAGTGGGCTGTGCATCTGCTGCCAAAACCTCGGAGCAACCTGCAAAGGTGAAAATGATGGCGTGGTCAAGAAGTCGAATACAATAGGACTGTGCTAATAGAAGTGCCGTGCACGCGTGGGACGGGGGCATAAAAGGGGTCAAGTGGGAGCATTACAGCTTCAGAATAGGCGACACAAGGGGTGCATGGCTCATTAAGAGAAACAAGGCATGAAAGCCCCCCCCAGTCCATTCTGCAGGAGCTTCACTGGCTCCCCACGCCAGCCAGCATGCTTTTTCAGACTACGTGCATCACCTACAGGTTCACTGCTGCCTGTGCACTGCCCACCGAGCTGCAGAGCTCCGTAGCTACCGGGGCTTCTTGCTCCTCCAGAAGTCAGGCTTGAGACAAAGCTGGCGTGCAGGAAGAGGGCCTCTTCTCGTACACCCTCGACTTCTGGACATCACTCCAATGCCAGTCCAGACCATGCCAACGCGCTGGCAGTTTACACAATAGCTCACAAGCTTACTCTCCAGTCAATACCGGACCTGGGGTTCCTGCATCACACCCCAACCATATGCACAGAATCCCCAGGCCACATTTTGTAACCAGCCCTCCTTCACTTATATGTGACCCTCCATTACATGCACAGCGCTCTCTTGCTCCTTAACTAGGGGGGTGCTTTATAAAACCCAAATACAAATATTGTTAAAAGCTTTGCTCGTGAAGTGATATCAATGGATTACAAATGGAGTGACTCGTTTCCTTCATATCCGCCCGGCCCCCCATTTAACCCACCATTCATTCCATTTCCAGCCCTAAATGAGGATAGCTGGGAGGTGGCGAAGGAACTGTTTCATGCATCCACGTGACTGACAATGCAACTTTACTATATCCCAATACTCTGCCGCCCCCATCCCCACCCCTTGCAAGCCTGCTCAGCTCCATGTTGCTCACAGCAAAGACACAGACAACTTTTGGCAACACTTTGATTTAAGTGCACGTTAATGAGTGCAGAGGGCTGTCCAAAAACACATGCTGCCACGTGGAGAGCAGATGGGCTCAGTGACTACATTTGCATCTATTAATTACCATGAAATGTTCGTCCACTGGCAGAGGAGGTGTCTTGCAAGGCAGGATGTGAGCGTGTGGTGGGTGTGAGTGGGCTGGACCCCTGACACTGGGCTGTGCATGCAAGCAGCTATGTTATGTTACTCTGACTAACCCACGTTTTAAGCACTTGGCCGCTCTTTGTCCTGTGTCGGAGTGCTTGAGGCTGGCATGCGCTACTCTCCCTCCTTTGAAAGCCCCAGGGGCAGAGCATGGCAGCAGGGGGTGCCCTGCCCCCCTTCGCACTGCCACAAGTCTCTTTACACGTCTCTGCCCACATGCTTCTTTCTATGTGTGGTGTGTGTCCCATGCCTCTTCCCCTCTCCCTCCGGGGCCCTCTGTGGTAATTTAACACACCCAGGAACTTTAACAAGGGAACTTTACAAATACAATAATCAAGATTTTGTTATCAGGCAGGTGAACACACGATATTAATTATGCGTAGACTAGACGCAGTGGAGCCCAGTGATGCTCAAACTTGGGGGTGCCAGCCTGCCACATGGCCGGAATCTCCCCTAGCAGGGGTTGCATTAATGGCTGGTGCTCGGGAAATTCCCCGGCCCTACACCTGCCGGCAGAACCCCCTGGTGTGGCGCCTGGTAACTTACAAAAGCGATTAAGTGAAGCAGCAAAAGCGTACAGCCGATTGAATTCACTGGGAGCAGGCTTGGCTGAGGCAGCTGCCCCTGTCCCACCCAGCCCGCTCCCATTGTTTTGTAAAATAAACACTGCTGGCGCCAGGGTGTTGCAGCAGACTGCTTCAGGGGCTGCCTGCAGCACTGCAGGCACGACGAGCACGGTTGGCCGCAAAGGCAACCAATGTAACTTACGTTACTTAAAGTAACGTAAGTTACATTGAAAAACCGGCTCAGGCGTGGGCTTAAGATTTCACCCCGGCCACAGGCCGAATGGCCGACAGGCCAATCCAACCCTGATTGTGGCTTTCTAGGACCTTGATGAACAGCTGTGGAAGAAAGGGTGCCAGAGGGCCCCTGAAAATCTTATAGAACCTTATGGTCTAACCATCATCTGCTGGGGCCTTGCTGCGGGGCATGCTCTTTATTATGCTGATGATATCAAATTGGGAGATGGGGTTTTCCATATTTAAAGCATCCTGCCTATTCAGCTTTGCAAGGTTTAGCCCATCCAAATATTTAGTTAAATCCGATTAATCCCCCTGGAATTCAGTTTGGTACATCTCTCATAAAAGCTCTTAAATGTGTTTGCCATGTCCTGCCTATTACGCAGTACCTGGTCCCTTGGTCCTCTTATACTTCTGCTTTCCCTCCAGCTTCTCTCTGTTCATAGCCCCCACCGAGGAGTCTGTCCGCGTTTCTCCCCTTTTCATTGTATTTTCGCCATAGGAATGGAAGCTTCCATTCCGTCTTTTGGAGCAGGAGCTCCTTTAACTTCACCTTTCAGATCTTTAGTTCCTTTGCCAACTCTTTCCTCTAAGCTTGGTTGTCATTAAGCCTTGCTTGCACTATACTAATCCTACTCCTTAACTCGGCCTCACTGGTTTTGCTTTACCTATTCCTTCGAGGCCCTAAAGTGATCAGCTCACCCCTTAACGTCGCCTTCAGACCCTCGCAAAAAATAGCCGTACTTACCTCCCTGTTGTCGTTCAGTTCTTTATAATACTGAATTTTACTGCCACTGACATCCACCATCCTTCTTTCTTTTAGCAGGTAATCATTACAACACCACCTCTCCTTTTGGATGCCGGTGTTCCATTCCCCCATGCTCGCACCCACTAGATCGTGGTCCAACCATGGCCTTTCATGAATGTGTATTTCAATCACCTGTGAGGCCAGCGTCTGATCCACGCAAAAGGAGGTCAATACACACAAATGAGTCATAACCCTGGAATGTAAACCCCACATCATCCCCTCTGCAAACCCTCCATGAGTCCGTCAGGCCCAGGCCTTTGTTCACCTCGCTAAACTTTACTGCTTCTTTTTCTAGAGTCCCCTTTCTCTGCTGCCCTACTTCCCCAGTCTGTCTTTCGCTGGCTCAAGCTCCCTATTGAAGTCCGCCCTACTATCAAGGCCCCCTGCATGAAGCTGTCCAACAGGACACAGACGGTCCTCCCAGTATTGACCCTGCCCTGAGTTTGGGCAATAGAGTGGGGCCACTGTGCCATATCTTACCTACCACTGTCTCTTTACAAATATATAACTCCCTCCCACATCCCTTTTCACTTGAACTCCCTTTAAGGCACACGCTGCACCTCTAACGATGGCTATTTCCGCTTTCTTACATTTGCTTGACGCAAAGTAAACTTTACTGAATTCCCTTCCCACTTGGTCGGCTCCTTCCTGTCCTGTCTGCATGAATACGCCTGCACACGTGTACCCTGATGGAAAATAAACACACGGAGGCAAGTAACGTGTGTCTAGCTTCTTTATTCATCTTCACAGCAACTGCTGAGGTCGAGAGATGAGTTGCACGCATGCGCCATGTCCCTGACCTCCGATTGGATGCCAGTGGTAGTGATGGCATGGAAGGGGGCCCGTTAAACGTGTCCTTGCCACACATGACAATTTTTCTTTCACTAAATTCAACTCCTGGACCCACCATACATCCAACTTCTGCTTTTCAAAGTCTCTTTTGAGCAGAGCGTGCTTTGTAGGGGAGTTTAGGCCCCTCACACTCAATGGGCCTGCCCCTCAGCAGAACCCCTCTGCCACTTCTCTGTCCCTCCCTTCTGGGGGATCTACGCCACCCATTTTAATTTACCCCTTAATGTGGTCTCCGTTACCCTTCTCCTTGTTGGAGGCACTGAGGACCTCATCTTGGGCTCCAGGAAGTCAAAAGCAAAAAGGAATAAGTCAGAAAATAAAATAAGAAATAATACCTAAAAAAGACAAAATAACATTTACAAGCAATTTTCGACCAGACAACCTGGTCTCCTAGAATCTCCATATCCTCATTGACGGCTTCAAGAACTAACACTCAGCCGTCTCTCTGGTCTCCTTCACTCTCTTTCCAGAGTATTGACACCTGAGGGCTGATCATCCCAGGCACAGTAAACCTAACCAATAGTCCACAAATGCAGTTTACGGAACAAGTTAAATGGTTTAATCCTAACTACACTCCAGCCTGGAATCACCTCGAACTCCCCCTCCCTCCCATGACATTATGCTTTTAACATTTCAACAATCCCACATTATACATCCCATCCGCCCAATTGCATTTTCTACCCTTAGTTCTCCCTGCCGCCTTCCCTCCAATCCCCCTTTCCTCTTCCCTCTCCGTACCTCTGTCCACCTACTGTCCCTTGCCCCTCACACTTATCTAACCTACATCCTCTTTTACTCCATGCCCTTTCCCCCTTCTTCAGCCTTTTACCCTCTACCCCTGTCCCCATCCACAATACCTCTCCCTCTCTTCCCACTCCATCCACCCCTTCCCACCCCTATTCCCTCCTACCTTCCTACTTTTCTTCCCTTAGTTCACTCTCTCTCCTTCCTTCTCTTCCCCCATAGCCCACTTAGCGCCCCCTTCCATTCCTTACCCCCTCCAGCCATCCTATCCCCCTTACCTCTTCCCCTTTGTCTCCATATAAACCAAGTCTTTCCTTTGGTGCCTACCTCATACTTCCCCATTCCAACCAACCTCCGCCCTCCACTACCCCCTCTTCTCCCAATTACCCCTCTGACTCTATATGGCTCTTCCCCTTCCGCTTTCCTCTCTTGTCTTTTCTCTCTCCCTTTCTGGGCTTCTCCATCCAGTTCCTCCCCGCCTTCCTCTCATTGCCTCCCCTGAGTGCTAGGCCCCCCAAGTGCCATGTAGCCACTAATATTGTGGCACTCCACCCCTTTTCCTTGTATTCCTCTCCCGCCATCCCTCGCCTCCTCCCCACACGGCCCTTTTCCCAGAATATTACTGTCCTTTTGTAGACTGTTGGCTCATTTCTTGGGTGAAGGGGTGTTGAGCTTCTTGGATTTTCAGTATCCTGCCATCCTCCAATGGTCATTGGCACCGTCCCGCTTCTTAACCTATCTGTCAGTCCAGAAAAAGTAGACACCCCTCTATAATGGAGGCAATGTATTCTGTTGGCCGAAGACCAACCGCCTCATGTATGTAGTATTAGAAATACATAGCCATAAACTTGACTAAAGTGCGGCCATTTTGAAGTGATTGAAATCGCCATTTTGTTTTCTAATCTTTGCCTTTTGCCTTCTGGTAAAACTGCTTTGCTGAAAACGTATTCTGCTCCACTAGTACATTATTGTTCATGCATAGAGCAAGGCCGCAAGAGACTTGTTGAAACATAACTCAGCGACCCAGACAGAAATGCCCGGTCTCCTCCCGCACAAATCCTTGAAAGTAAGCAAGAAGGCATTTAATCATTACACAGGTGCCAGCTAGTCTTGCTAATGCAGTAGAAATGTTAGAAACAAACATTTAATGGCTTGAATTATGCTCTCCTTTACGGCCCCCCTTCCCCGAGCCCTGTAGAGGGTGTTGACCCTCAGTACATGAATAGAAACTAGGAGATAGCGAGGCCTGGAAAGTGTCTCTCCCCTGCACGCAGCTTGCTTGCAGAGAGCAGAAGCAGTGTGTTCTTACAACAAAGAATTGTGTCTGTAGGCTCATGAAATTGCAAACTGTTGCTAAATAAATGTCTGAAGGTGTCATACTCGTCACAATTGTCAATCATCAAACCCAATTCAAAGGAAATACATTATGGGCGGTATTGAATGTGTCACCACTGATTGTAAAATGCTTGCTTTGTATATATGTAACTGTTGTACGATTCTCACTCTTTTGCGTCCCCGGGGTCTGGAAACACATGTCGTGGGGCGTGAGACCCAGTTGGCCAACTGAGACTATTTGCTTTGCAATAAACCCTAGCTTTTGGGAATACAACCTTGTGTCTGTCGTATCAGTTCTTGTGTGGTGATTGTGTCTTGTTTCCATAAGCGAGGGTCCCCTAGGGGCCCCTTCATATCCTGCCGTTCTGCTTTCTCTGTCATTGTCCCCCCGGCCACCTTCCACATTCCGTTCAAATTTCACCCATTGATTGTCATCCTCTGGTATCAGTTTATACTCCCAAAGGCAAGCAAGAATGGGTATCCCCACCTGTACCTTATGTCTTTACTTCACAACCACTGTGTTAACTCTTTGCACATTTTCATCCTGTTCTAGGTGCATGCCGAGAGGTCTTGGTATATCCCAATCTTGGACTCCTGAAATTCTATATTCCTTGCCCTTGGTAGGATCTTTACTTTCTCAGAAAAATAATGGAAGCAAGCCACCACTACTCTCAGCAATTCCTTTGCCCCTCCACCTCCTCTGTGTGCTCTGTCCAGCATGATCTTCATGTCACCCGCATCTACAAAAAGACTGTTTGCTATGTCTTGTCTCGCTTGTTCCACCTCTTTACTAATCTCCAACCTTTCTTCTGGAATACTGAAGAAGCAGAGGTTGTTCCGGCGCTCACAGTTCTCAATGTCATTCACCTTCATGTGATGTTCCTCCTCCCTTTGCTCCACCTCTGAGATCCTGACATGCAGCTGTGTTTCAAGGATTTCCACCAACGTTTGGTTAGATTCCAGACCCTGGATACACTCTTCCATAGTGTCCAGCCGCTCATTAAGATGGTCCATTCTGATTCCCATTTTCACCCTCTTGGCCTTGACTTT
This sequence comes from Ambystoma mexicanum, assembly GCF_040938575.1. Classification (NCBI taxonomy): domain Eukaryota; kingdom Metazoa; phylum Chordata; class Amphibia; order Caudata; family Ambystomatidae; genus Ambystoma; species Ambystoma mexicanum. The sequence continues at coordinate 308,672,890 of NC_090924.1, forward strand.
GTGAAATATGGACCATATGTCACCTTTTATGGACCCTTGCTCGTCTATCAATCCGCCCTGGGATGACTGAGATGCCTCCGTTACCAGTGGTAGTGCATGCCCTGTGTTAACGCGTTGACATTTCTGGAGGGCCACTTTCTAGCTCATGGACGTGGGGTGGGGGTACCCTATCTTGTCTCTTCCGTCTCCCATGCTTTGTTACTTATCCTTTACTTTTTTCTTACCCCACTTTTCTTGCTCCATTCTTTTCCTTTCCCCTTCTTTACTCCCCTTCCATCGGCCGTCTTGCTTTTCCTCTTTCCTTTCACCTTTTCTTTATCTTTTCCTTTCTTCTAATCTCTTCCTTCCTTTCCTTCTTCTTTTCCTTTCTTGCCCCGCTTCTGTTTCCTTACTTTTCTTCTCTTATGGTTTGCTCCACTGTCCTTCCTCTTCCTGTCTTTTCTCCTCTGTTCTTTCCTTACTTGTCTCCCTTTACACCATCAATCATCTGCGGGCTGCATACCCTCACAGGCCAAATTCCATGCACCGCAGGTTCCCCTCTCTATTCTTCCCAGCAGTGACTGCAGGGGGATGGACAGGTAGGTGACCCCGCCTCTTCAGTCAGATGAGGCACTTCACTGCTCAGGACCAAGCCCGGCTCCTCGGACCGGTGTGGAAGGTCCTCTCGCCAGTCCACCCGGCCATCTCCGCTCGTCACATCACCTCAACTTTGGCCAGCTGGTGCATGTGTCGGCTCATCCTAGGCACCCCCTCTGGCTTTGTCCTCCACACTCTCTGGGCTCAACCATCACCAAGCCTGCACCGCTCCAGGCCTCCACACGGGTGCTGCCTGGGTCAGCGACTCTCTCTCCACTGAATAAGGTCCGCGATAGAAGGGGTGGGTGTTGACAATCTGTTACAATTCACCGCATTTGGGCATAAACCATGGGTTTGGAACTGTCTTCTTCACGGTTCACTGGGCATCAGGGAGCCAGAGTTTGTCTACGGAACTGCCATCTTCTCTGCGCACCTGGTGGGCCCCGTCCATTGGTTTCAATGCAGTGAGCAGAACCTCATCAAAGAGGGTTTCTGCCTCCCCCAATTAACACAATAACCGCTCTGCAAACCCTAGCTCTTCCAGGTACTCAAGGTCAATTCTGAGACTCGTAGATATTTGCAGCTTCATACAACAAATAACATTAAGCATTAAGGCTCCCTAAACAGCAGTCCACTCGAAAGCAACAATATCAGAATTCTTTAATATCATTTTGGCAGTAGAACCGTTTCTCAAAATAATTGCGCTAGTGCAGCCGTTTCAGACATGTAAGTTAACACAGCAATACTTGCAAACCTATTTGTTTCCGTTCAGCCTGTACTCATGTTATTCGCAATGGATCCCCTTTCCCAGCCAAGCTGCGTCATAATGCTACATTTGAGGCATGGTTCTGCCCAAATCAGTACACAGTTTCATAATTGCACCGTGTCTCATCAACATTGCACCATGTCCCATCACCATTCTTAATGCATACATTTCTACCCCCCAACACTGCTGACAGGTCAAAGACTGTGACATCGGGCAAGGAGGCAGCCGGGGAGTTAAACCAGAATAAAGTGCACCCGGGCAAAATAGGTTGGGGGCGCGAACGGTGTGAAAATCAATTAGCAGATTAAAATTGTCCAAACAAAGGTTTGAAAATCTAGGTATGCAAGTTAAGGCGGAACTAATGTGTATCTAAAAATGAGCTGGCAAAACCTGTTAGTTTATGACACTGGCGTTTGCATTAAAGTCCATCAAGTTGCCACAGGTTATGCCCTACTGCTAAACCAGTGTCACGGTATGTGCTGCCGAGTTCCAGTTATTGCTTTGGTGGGTTTGTAACTAGTTCACCGACATGCCTAAGTGACGTAGAACATCTGGTCTATTCTAGAACACTCGGGTGGCACCATGGGATGGCACATGCTTGCAACCTGAGTCATTACACAGTATGCATCAGAATCTAAGTTGTAATTAGACACGTTATGGAAACGCCTTTTTTTATTTTGACAGCTACATCTCTTAAGGCGTAACAAAATATATTAAAAATGTATTTTTTTTATTTTTGTTTTACAAGACTAAACTTTTTTTTTTTATTCTTGACAGATTCACAAGTGGAGAGTTACCGAAAAATAACTTAAACAAGTACCAACTTTTACAGCAATAGATGACAGTCGTTTCAGTGTCGAAATTGACAAATTAATTGTCAAAGGCTTAATATTCAGGAAACAGGTCTTCACATTTCTTTTCAAATCAAATAATTGGCTCTTTATTTAATCAAATGTGGCATACATAAGGGTCATAGAGTGTATGTGTGAGAGAGTAACTCCTACCCTTCGTTTTAACGATGCTTTAAGTCACTAGACTTTCTCTGACCAATGAATTGGCCATGTTCCTTTTATAAGGTCATACAATACCCTTTTTGCCTGCAGTAGGAAGGGATTGTATTCCTTATAATTCGTGGCAGCTTGCAAAATCTGTATAAACGCCTGGAAATAATGTTCTTATTACAGGCTAGTTGTGACATTACAACTGACCTGTAATAAGAAAATGACATCACAACCGCTCTGTGATCAGTGATCCTTTGGTTGTGAAGTCACAACACCTGCTGCTTGAGCAGCACATACAGTTCCAGCTGTCACTGCAGCACTTATTTAAAGCTGTGAAAAGCTTTTCAAATGCATTGCTTGCAGAGCAGTTCTGTGTCACTTTAAAGCCATTATTTGATAAGTAACTCTTTATGGTAGAATGTTTAATTTGTGCACTGCTGGAGTTCAACACAAGTTTATGTTATTGCTTATGTTAAAACACAAAACATGAAAACGTCTTTTCTGTGCGTTTTATTCCACTGCTTAAACTACTCTTCTGCAACACATTAGAAGCTGCATATTAGCTTTTTAAAATCCTAACAGATTCTACATTGATAATATGGCTCAGCAAATCGAAGATATCTTATATTAGACTGAGCAAGAAGCCAGATAATGGCAACCAGGACCATACCACTGTCATGGAAGGGTGCGATTGTAGTCCTGATCTTTAAAAGCGGAGATGGAGACGACCCCGGCAACTATCAACCAATAGCCCTGCTCGACGTACTGGGGAAACTCTACGCAACACTTCTCCTACAGAGACTGAAAGAGAGGGCTTAGGAAAATGTGCATTAAAACCACCTGCATTTTGGTTTTACTAAGGGCCTTTGGACCTCTCTGCCTCTATTTCTGCTTTCGCTACTGAAAAACAAGATGCTAAAAACAACAATTGCACGAGCCATCACAGGCTCAAGATTGGACTACTGCAACGTCCTCTTACTAGGAACCGCCACAAAAAATCTGGCTAAACTACAGGTTATTCAAAATAATGCCCTACGCCCATCCCTTGGAATCCCTAAAAGACAGCATATTACTGCTGCATGGAGAGAAGCCCATTGGCTTCCTATCAAAGAAAGTGTCATCTTCAAAACCCTTGCACTGACACACAAATGTATTCACCAAACTGCTCCCACCTACCTCTCTGAAAGAGTCCACTCCGTCTCCACAACCAGGCCCACCAGAACGCCCTATGCAAACATGCTCACAGTGCCCAACTTTAAGAGAGCTTGCGCAGGTGGCACTAGCTTCCCGTACCTAGCACCCACACAATGGAACGCCCTACCAGCTACACTCCGAGTTGAAAGCTCACACATAGCCTTCAGAAAAGCTGCCAAAACTCTACTTTTCACTTTATCGCGCCACACACCTGTCACTCTATCATGCTCATGTATAATGTTTCTTATTAATCATCTAAATTGCATAATTGTAATGTACTACTACTGTAACTAAGCAAGTAACTAGGCTGTAAACTTTCAAGTAGCAGCGCCGCGATGCCTAGGGGCTGCCCTGTGTGCTACACAAATGTAAAAAAAATAAAAATAAACCCAAAAGTTTTTCTTGGCATTTGTGGACTTCTCGAAAGATTTCGATAGCATTAACAGACACCTGCTCTGGGAAAAACAGTTAGGGAGAGTGATTGGGTTTCTACGATCAGGTGGGCAACTAAGCCCATCCCAAGTGCAAGTCACTACGAACGTCATCAAAAACATGAAGACCCATTGGTTATACAAACTATAGGGTTCTCTATTACGTGGCCCTCTATAATTGGTTGGCACCCTCGTACCCCTCTGTAATATTCCACGTGCGTTGCAGCACGCAGGTTGGCACCCAGGTGCTTGGTGGGCTGGTCATAACCATAGCTTCCCACCTCATTGGCATTCCATCTATCATCACTCTGCTGTCTGCCAGTCAATTAGCCCTTTGAAGATTGGCCTTGAGTTTGTTCTTCATCCCCGAGAATAAAAGGCAGTACAGACATCCTCTGCCTCCCATTTTCGATTCAGCTCACCCCAGTGGCTATTTCCATCCGACCATGTGACTGGAGACCATGTTTTAGAGCATTTTGCTGTATTAAACTCTATTAAATGAAGAATCTTTGACGTCTCAATGTTCTTCCATCTTACCTCAGCAAGAGCTTGTTCTTTTCACACGCTAATTGTACCTTCTGTAAGAACATTATGACAAGTGGTGGCCTTCACTTCTTGATACTGGGCCACCCAAGCCTTTCTTTATTTCTCCTCCTGTCTTGGGCTGTTTCTGCCAACTGCGCCACACTGAAGTAAGCCTTTCTGTCCATGGGGCCTAGACTATGCTAAAAGTACGCTGTGGAATATCTGTAGTCCATACGTTCCTATGCATATACGTTGGCGCATCGCTGCATTCTAATTCACTATGTAGCCAGCCTCAAGAATTCTTTGTCTGCTTGCGTTACTGCAACTGTACAATTGTAAAATGACTTAATATCTTCCTTATCTCTGTAGAATTAGCATCTTCATCTCAAGCCCGAAATGTTGCTCATCTTTGACACCTTCTCCTTTGATTCTATGGAATGTATGCACTTGTCAGCTTCTTCTATGTGCATCAGTCCTGCTCTGTATGACGTCACCAATCTGCTCCCGTGCTCCCTTTTCCCACTTCCTTTGGGATTTCATTCAAATGACCATCAGGAATTCTAGAGTGCATGTATGGCTTCCTTAATGGGAATCTTGCTTCCATGATCGGTATAGGTAAATTCACTGGTACTGCGCGTGTCTCAGACTCTGGCTCCCAACATGTAGGCAACATGGGGGAGGAGCTTTGAGTGGGGGTACTTGGCTCCACCTCTACACTCTACATCTCAGACCTCACTGTGTTCATGAAATAGTTCAATCATCATCTCGCCATGTTATAAACCATCACCTTTTTTCTTTTGACCTCTGCTATCCCCACGTCTCTGTCCCACTACGGGTCTTCACTTTAACAACAACTCTCTGTGTCCTATGTGCTAACGCGATATGTGACGTCACAAAGCTAAGAGAAAGATCTCAATGCCCTTTCTAATCTTGCAATGCCCCAAAACACAACAATACAAACACCACAACATATATTTGTATATACGGCCTGTCCTTCAACTGTCAAATAAGAAAGTATATTGTGCCTCCTATTACAACGAATATATGTATATTGGCCTACGCAAAGCTGCTAACAAGTCGCTTGTGGTAGAAATCCGTGTTGCAAGGTCCTGACCTTAAAATCAATGTAAGCCACCATTTTAGGTCAATCCGCCTTTTTAGGTTCACTTTGTAAAGTCACCCTGAGAGTTAAAATGGTGGACAACGTCATTTTGAAATACAACATGGCTGTCTTGACCCCTGTATGTAGCTAATATGTAACTTGCCTGCAGGCCATTTGTTGAGGTCATGAATTGAGACCTTGTCCTTCGTTGACCTGTGTGTAAAGGATTACTTGTGCAATGAAACTAATCCACGAGCATATGTTAAGAACAATGTATTCAAATACTGAACGTAGAACACTTGTTCAACTACATTGTATTAATGTTTGAGAAGACCTGCATGGGAAATCCCAGAATACACAGTTGCCGTATAGGCTTGTTGATATATGTATTAAAAGCAAACCAGTTACATGTGGATGTGCGAAACTCGGCATGAACCCTAGATCGGTGATGCATTAGCGGAATATTAACCCGAAGTAGGGCTGGACATCGTGCTCACGAAGAGTATAAAAGACCAATGCATTCTAATGTACAGCGTCTCTCACTGAACACACTGAACCACGCTGGAATTTGTTGTGTTGCACTGAGGGCCGATAGCTATCTGATTTTGCTCTGTTCTTCATAACTGGATTCAGTATAAAATAAAGTACCTTGTATGTTCCTTTGTAACCTGTGTTCGGTGTATTTCCTTTTGGGGTACTCAGCCTCGATATTTTGATTTTTGTTTTCACAGTTGCCGCGCGAATACGGACCCTCAAGATTGATGCCGGATTGTTGAAGGTTGATGCAAGCTATCGGACAGGGATCGGACGGTATGACAAAAAGGGGCCCCACTGAACGAGACGCGACACCTCAGCAGCGCTGCATGACCCGATCCCTGGACGATTAGCTTGTGGTCCGAGATGGCATCTTGATGAGGGTCCACTTATCGAGGCGGGCAGATTTGCCGAAATCACCATACACGAGGTAAGATTAGTTAGGTAAGATTCTTTGAAATCCGATCGGACCTCCTTAGGTTTGTTCAGGTGAGTAATGAGCCGACTCTTAATTCAACCCTGATATTTTGAATTTGGCGCATTGTATCTGCAGACACAATTATTGACCAGGTAACACCAATAATTTGATATGCCTGGGAAATTGTCTACCTGCTTCAGGGTGTTGTTCCGCAGCGATAGACAATCTTTGGAATTTAGCCGTCCTGCACCACAGGAGGGGTCGCCGGCATGTACTATGTACTGTAAGCGTGGCATTGGAAGTATAGTATTTAATGACATTTGGCACAGACAAACCAGACATGCCTCTGAACTTCAGTGGCCAATCAATGGTAGTTTTGAAATCCCTCGTATTGAGTATTTAGAGTCAATTCTATTAAAGAAAAAGGCTAGACCTGCAGCATTTGATGTTTTGCAGAATTGGAAAAAAGAAGGGTTGCAGCAACTTAAAAGTAGAGAAAAACATGCGCACCGTCATAAGACGAAAGCCGAAAAAACATTATTGTATGACCAAGATAAACATTCTGAATCGACTAGGAATATGGATAGGGCTTTCTCACTTGGAATTCAGAAAATCTATCCTTCCAAAGAACTCCATGCTTCCGATGAATTCATAGACAAATTGTTAAATGAACGAAGGCCTAGTGCCTCTGCGCCACCTCCGTATGTTCCTCTTCCTGCTGCTTTGCCTCTTCCTCCTGCTATTCCTGCTCTACCTGCTGTTGTTCCCGTTGTTCCTGCTCCTCCTAATGTTCCCCTTTCTCCGGCTCCTCCACCTCTTCTTATCGCACCAGTTAGATTACCTCCTTTGAATTTGCCTACTCCCTCTCTTCCAAGTGGTCCTGAGCCGCTTGTAGTCGATTGAGGTGCAGGGCCGAAGGTTGTCACTCACAATACTGTACCACCAGAGAAAAAAACGTGATTTGATTGCATGGACTAAGCATTGTATTGGGAGGGATGATCAAGCTAATGTTTTTGCCACACTTTGTAATATGGATAATTTTCCTGAGAAAAATGATTTATTGAAGGTTTAGGGATTCATTTATGTGTAATGTGGGGAAAATTAAATAATACAGATCTCCCGCAAGGGTTAAGGGATCTAAATACTTTAACGTTTTCTAGAGACACTGTGGCGAAAGTAAATGAGCATGTCAAGAGGTTATTTGGGTATAGAAAGGAGTTAGAAAAGTTGCAGAATGAGGATGACGAGGGGGAAAGTATGTATGTACAGAAACGGTTCCTTCGTTGTCGTAAATCGATATCTGAGGAAGCACGAATTTGTACGAAGGACGCGCTTGGATGGATTTAAGATATGTCGATAACTCCAGTTGAAGTATGTGACACATATAGTCAGTATACGACACAAATGCAGAGGAAAGTGATACAGGTAATGATAGAGTACCTACAGGATGATTATGTAAAAAGAAAGATTAGTTGTCCCAGAGAGTTATTGAGTATTTATAAGAGAGCTTTTTCACTTGACACTTCTTCGACTGCTTTAGTGCTCGACTTAGCTCTGTTGCTTAGTAAGCGTTCGGAGTCACCTACTTCTCAGTTGCCTATGAGAGAGGTTCCCGCGACATTTGTCCCGAAGGTTGAGATTGCGGCTGATCCTGCAGCAAATGTAGTCGCTGTGAACATTCCTGCACATTATGTATCGCAGTTTGTTCATGTCCCGTTCTCAAGACAGGAAGTGAATACTATTAGGCAATCTATTCCTGATATTATGAAAAATCGGACAGGATTCTATAAAGAAATAGAGTCCGTCTTGCAGTCCTCAGTATTCACCTTAGGGATATTGATCTGTTATTTCCTGTACTCCTGCCCGTAGATATATGGAAACAAGTTAGAACTATAGATGACGTGCCAGGGTTGGGAGATACATGGGTGAATATAACTAGACTCGATGGAGAAAGGCCAGCTGGTGAAAGACCGCCTCAGGTGATACTAACTTTTCCCGATAGAATCATTGCAAAATTGAAAACTATAATTCCAGAGAACAGAATTATTTGGGACAAACTTACGGCTTGTGTCCAAGGGAAGTCTGAGGGTGCTACCAAGTTCTTTAATCAGTTCGAACAGGTATTCTTGGATTTCAGCAGACAAGACCTAGGCACAGAGTCTGGGAAAAGGTTATTTGTGGACAAATTTGTGCGTGGATTGCTGCCTGACATCCAGTCACAAATTATGTCTTCTGAGAGCTCTTGGCAGGCGAAGTCCCAATCAGAAGTACTGCACATGGCTCAGTACTACGAGAATCGTGTCAATAATGAAAAAGATAGAGTTGAAAAACGAAAAGGTGATTTGAAGACTAAAGTGCTATTACAGCAAATTGTTAGAGGCCCCAGAGGGGGTAGTTCTCAGATTAGAGGTCAGTATGTCCCACAAGGGAATGTGCCCTTGGGTCCTGTGAACATTAACCAGTGCGCCTATTGTCGTCAAGAGGGTCATTGGCGTGCACAATGCCCCGTCCTTCGACAAAGGTCTAATAATGCATTTGGGAATATGGGTAGACAATCCAGAGGTCGCCCGGGTGTAGGGGGCCCTGGTAGAGGTCAGTTTACACAGGATCCTCAGCAACCTTTTTCACAGGATAATCAGACTCCGAGTGTGGATACTAGGAACATATTTGATCATCCTTCTGCTGTATATTTATCTGAAGAGCATCCTTTTGATGACATTTTGCATCGTTAGGATTGCCCGAAGCAGGGATTGGAACCTACACCTGTACCTGTCAATCAGAAAGGTCCCTACGTTGAAATGGTGGTGGGAAATAGGAAACATCCGTTTTTGATAGATACTGGAGCACAGAAGTGTTCCATTGATCATTCACGGGTTCCAAACATTCCACTGTCAGGGCAAACCAATGTTTCTGTAGGGTTTTCTGGCACGCCAGTTGTTTGTCCAGTTTCTTCGCCGGTACCCATTTCTTTGGGTCCCTTTACGGACCACTGTCCATTTCTGTTGACTTCGACTTGTGGAGAGAACTTGCTGGGGTTGAATCTGTTAAAAGAATTAATTGCAGTGATTTATTGTTCTTCTGATGGAGTGCGCTTGACGATTTCACCACAGCAATTTTCTGTCTCGCAATTCTTGACTAGACCTTTGCCGCCAGAATTCATTAATGTACTAGAGAGCTTGTGGGCTGTTGACAACAATGATGTCAGTGTTTTACAGATTGAACCTGTTAAGATAGTTTTGAAACACGGAATTGAGCTGCCACGCATTCCCCAGTATAAGATTTCAGTTGAGGGTGAGCAAGCTTTGAAATACATTGTTTCCGATTTTGTGCATCGCGGGGTGATTGAGGAAATTTCAGGAAGTTTGTGCAATAGTCCGATTTTACCCGTGTACAAGAAAGGCGATAATGCAATTCCATTCTGTTTCATAATTGATTTACGTGCCATTAATAAGGTCGTCGCTCCGCAATTTCCAATTGCGCCTGATGTGACAACAATATTAACTATGATTCCAGCTACAGCTACTTACTTTAGTGTTGTGGATCTAAAGAATGCTTTCTTTAGTATTCCTATACACAAGAATAGTAGATACTTGTTCGCGTTCACCTTAGGGGGACGCTCGTTCACATTTACTTGTGCCCCTCAAGGGTACACAGAGAGTCCTAGCATCTATAGTAGGGCTTTGAAAGAACAGCTTGATACCCTTGAATTGCCCTCTACTTGTACATTGCTTCAGTATGTTGATGACTTGCTTTTAGCTGCTGACTCTGAGAGCACCTGTAAGGAGGGCACTGTGTTATTGCCTATCCATCTAGCTAAGCATGCTCACAAAGCTTTGCTTAAAAAGTTTCAATATTGTTGCCAGGAGGTCGCCTATTTAGGCTATCTCCTTTCAAAGGAGGGAAGAAGATTGACACCTGAAAGAATAAAACACATTTCTGGCATGTCTGTCCCAAATACACAGAAGGAAGTTAGAGCCTTGATAGGTATGACTGCTTACTGTAGGTTGTGGATCCCACATTTTTCACTAGTGATCAAACCGATGTTGGCTTTGACAAAGAAGGGCATTTCTTCGCCATTACCATGGAACGCGGAACACCAGCAATCAATTGACTTGCTTAAGGCTGCATTATGCTCTGCACCAGTTTTGGGCACACCAAACTATGAAAAGGCCTTTGTGTTGTTTGTGTATGAATGTGATGGATGTGCTTTGGCTGTATTAACGCAGGAACATGGAGAGAAGAATAGGCTGTGCGGTTACTTTTCTTCCGCCCTTGATCCTGTAGCATGCGCTTTGCCAAGATGTTGCGAGCTGTCGCTGCTGCTGCTCCGTCTGTAAAGCAGAGTGAGGGAATGGTCCTAGGCCATGATCTAACCCTGATGGTGCCTCACTCTGTAGATGTTCTACTGAACCGAACCCAAACGCAACACCTAATTTCTGCACGGTTGACAAGATATGAATTGATCTTGTTTGCTCCTCACATTCAAATTAAGAGGTGTTGTGTTCTTAATCCGGCTGAACTCCTACCTTTCCCGCAAGATACTACTTGCGGCGATGAAGAGTCACATGATTGTTTGTATATTACCGAACAAGAAACAAAGGGTAGAATTGATTTGAAAGACACTCCTTTGGATAATCCGCAAGGAGAGCTGTTCTGTGATGGCTCCTGTTTCAAACTTCCGGATGGTACATCCACAGCTGCTTATACAATCACCACATTAAGCACGGTCGTGGAAACCAAGAGAATCACGCATAACTCTGCGCAGGCCGCAGAGATTATAGCATTGACCCGAGCTTGTGAACTTTCCGAAGGGCTTGCAGTAAACATATATACTGATGCCTTTGGGGTGGTTCACAACTTTGGGAGACTTTGGTCGGAGAGAGGGTTCCTAACTTCACATGGCACTAAAATCAAACATGGCTCCCTCATAGTACAACTACTCTCAGCGCTTGCGCTCCCTACTCAGTTAGCAGTTATGAAATGTGCAGCACATCGAAAGATTACAGATGACATAGGGAAAGGGAATGCTTTCGCTGATCAGATAGCTAGACAAACTGCTACTGATCCCCTTACGGAGATGTATGTTTCAAGGGAGCCTATAAATGATTATGCAATGGATGAGGGTGTTGGGTCTGTATGGGATATCCAAGCTGATACCCCGTTAGAAGAATCCAAGAGGTGGGCTGAAGGCTTGGGGAAACTTGATGAAGACGGGTGTTGGGTGGACATAGCGGAAGGGAAATGGCTACTCCCTGACGCGTATATAATGATGATGTTTATCATGGTCCATGGTCCTACACATGTATGTGCCGAGAAGATGACAAAGATATTAGAAAAAAGTTTGGGCAAATGACAAAATTTAAAAAATTGCCCAGCGCTATGTCCAGGATTGTATGATTTGCCTACAACACAATGTGGGAAAGGGGACAGCAAATCCAAGGGGAAGTTTCGGGCCACCCTCTGTCCCCTTTGAAGTTATCCACTTTGACTCTATTGAAATGGAACTATGTAACAACAAAAAATATGTACTGGTGGTCATCTGTGCTTTTAGTAAATGGGTTAAGGCTTTCCCCATTAAAGATGCTACAGCCATGACTACTGCAAAAACCATGTTAAGGGAATATTTTCCACGGTTCGGGCTACCAAGAGTTATCTGGTTGGACAATGGTCCACAGTTTGTCGCTGCTGTAAGTCTGCAGATATGTGCGGCATTACAGATCGACAAACGGTTCCATTCGGCCAGACTAGTAGAAAGACACAACGGTATCATCAAGAACAAGCTTGCTAAGACGTGTGTCGGCACTAAATTAAAATGGCCGGACGCCTTACCGATTGTGTTATTATCCTTGCGTAGAACCCCTCAAACTAAGACTGGGCTCTCTCCATTTGAGGTGGTAATGGGGAGACCTGCCAATATCTGGAACCTAAATGTAATTTGTTTAGAAATGTTGAAAATGTATTACTTTCAGATTATTGCAGCATGTTGTCTAAAAACCTGTATTTGATTTATCACCAGGCACGAGAGGCTTTACCTGTGCGATACGAGGGCTCGGGCCACAGTATACGGCCTGGAAGTTGGGTGCTCATCCAGGTATTTGAGCACTCTTCCTGCCTTGCACCTCGCTGGCGTGTCCCGTTCCAGGTCCTGTTGGTCACCCAAACAGCGGTGCGGGTCTCTGGAAGAAAGGACTGGATCCACGCGTCCCATGTCAAGAAACCTCCTCATCCAGTGCCACACGTTACAGAAGAAACAGAACCCCTCGCTAATGCTGCAACCAACAATCCCAAAGCAGTTAATAGCGCCGAGAGAGTGTCGGAGAATCTTTCTGAGCCTGTGAGGCTTGGGGAAACAGCCATTTTGTCTCCACACTCTCCAAACGTTTTGCATCCGGAAACTGCTGTTCCAAATTCGGGATCTTCACTTGTCTCTGATACGTTGCTTCCAACGGGAAGTGATGACACATTGTTTCCGGATCAATCAGTACCAGGAAAAGTAAGGTACAATCTGCGTCCAAGAAAATAGACTTATGGCACACTTTTGCTGTGCATCTGATAGACTTACAGCACGGTTTGGCTGTGCATTCGAAGAAGGAAAGGATCATCGAGGGCTTGTTTTTGCCCAAATTTGAGAAAGGGGATTCTGTTGGCTAGGGTTGTGGAAGGACTAAGAAGTTGCGCGGCCGGGAAGTCGCCAGCAACGAACATTGGGGTTTCTTTGTGAAGACTACAATGCCTGCCACAGCTACCGCTTGTATGGGACTTGTAAATGAGGGGGTGACCCACCGGGACAATGTACAATATGCCTGGGCCCCGAAAACGTATTGCTGTGTTTTTTTAATGATATCTGGGTTTTTAATAGTCACTGTTTTAGGATTGTGGTACCTTGAGGAAATGCATCCTTTAGAATCCTTGTTGCCCACTGAAAATGTACTTACTGTTCCTACTCCCTTTGTACATTTGCATACTCTGTCCATTAGGGACTCTCAGCATAGACAGCATAGACAAAGGTACCACAATAATACTCTGCTACTTATCATGAATGCTACGCATGCATTTTTAATAAGTCTAACTGTTGGGTCTGCTCACATTTACCGCAACACAGGGATAAGGGGCTAGGTTGGTATATTCATCCTTTACCTTTGACAACTGCTTGTTATGCTTCTCTTAGATCACTGTTCTTTGGCCGTTGGAATGATAGCATCTCAGGGAACTTTGACGGCACTAATTTGAATAGTTTTGAGAAACGTGTTTTGACTCCTCTGGTATGCTCGCTTTTCGCAAACAGGAGTAAACCTAACGTTGCTTCTATTAGGCCTTCGGATAGACTGTCTCCTCCGTTTCAATCTTTGATTTCCTGTAAGATGGCTCCGATTGGCAATAAGGATGCCATGCCTCCTTCTTACACTGTTAACCATAGCCCTGATTCAGTTTCTTTTTGCATACAGAGGAATGGAACTCAGTCAATGGGAGATTTTCTAGGTTGTGCCAATGTTGCAAATTTGACTGGGGAAAACAGACATTTGTATGTAGACAAACTTGTCTACTTTGTCTGCGGTAATGTGGCATTCCCATGGTTGCCCAGGGATTGGCCGGGAACCTGTTATTTAGGGATCCTGTTACCTGGGGTGTTTATAGCTAGTACAAAAGAAGTTTAAAAGACTCGTCCACGGCGGGACGAGAATGGTGACACTCCAGCACAAATCTTGGGAGATATAGCAAAATCAGTTGTGCCATTTTGGGGGCAGATAGCGAATTCCGAAGATATCAGAAGACCAGCGAGAGTACTGGAGAGAACCATCAACCCGACCACGGACATACTATATAATATGACATTAGAACAGAAGGCGATAAGACTAGTAGCACTTCAAAACCGGATGGCATTAGATGTCATTCTGGCTGAACATGGTGGAGTGTGTAAATCAGTGGGGTCTGCTTGCTGTGTTTTTGTGCCAGATTCCTCCCCAACCATCTTCAAGGCAATACAGAATCAGAACGTCCTTAGTTCAGAAGTGCATGTTCCCGAGGGAAACTGGGATCTTAGCGCTTGTTTCTGGGACTTCTTGCGATCTTGGGGTTGGAAGGTACTTTCGGTTTTGCTGATTATTTTGGGAATCCTGTTGTTTCTTTGTTGCTGTATTCAGTGTCTACCTAGTATATGTTCGATGCTAGGGGGATGTTGCGCACAAGCGATAGGTACGATAGGACATAAAGTGTATGCCCCAGATAAAACTTCCAAAGAATATGTGTTGAAAGAAATTTTAGCGAATGACCTAATGGCAATAGATATTTCCGACCGCCATGCAGGGTGCCTGGACGATGATGCATGGATGTTATTTGCAAGGAGATCCAAAGTAGTTTTAGCACTTGGCATAGGCCAAAAGGAGGGTTTGTCAAATAAGAAAGTATATCGTGCCTCCTATTACAATGAATATATGTATATTTGCCTACGCCAAGCTGCTAACAAGTCGCTTGTGGAAGAAATCCGTGTTGCAAGGTCCTGACCTTAAAATCAATGTAAGTTGCCATTTCAGGTCAATCCGCCATTTTAGGTTTGCTTTGTAAAGTCACCTTGTGAGTTAAAATGGTGGACGATGTCATTCCGAAATACAACATGGCTGTCTTGACCTCTCTATGTAGCTAATATGTAACTTGCCTGCAGGCCACTTGTTGAGGTCATGAACTGAGACCTTGTCCTTCGTTGACCTGTGTGTAAAGGATTACTTGTGCAATGAAACTAATCCACGAGCATATGTTAAGAACAATGTATTCAAATACTGAACGTAGGACACTTGTTTAACTACATTGTATTAATGTTTGAGAAGACCTGCATGGGAAATCCCAGAATTGACAGTTGCCGTATAGGCTTGTTGATATATGTATTAAAAGCAAACCAGTTACATGTGGATGTGCGAAACTCAGCATGAACCCTAGATCAGTGATGTATTAGCGGAATATTAACCCGAAGTAGGGCTGGACATCGTGCTCACGAAGAGTATAAAAGACCAATGCATTCTAATGTACAACGTCACTCACTGAACACACTGAACCACGCTGGAGTTCGTTGTGTTGCACTGAGGGCCGATAGCTAACTAATTTTGCTCTGTTCTTCGTAACTGGATTCAGTATAAAATAAAGTACTTTGTATGTTCCTTTGTAACCTGTGTTCGGTGTATTTCCTTCTGGGGTACTCAGCCTCGATATTTAGATTTTTGTTTTCACATAACCACAGGGGATTCTCAACAAATACATGGTTCTTCTTCCATACCGTCGTATAGGATAATGTCTCAGTGAGATAAATTAAGAAACCACCTTCCGCGGCCTACGGGAGCTATGCTACCACCTAGACACAGGAATTCCAAATATGCATCATCCGTAACTAAGCTACCTGCCTAGATGGGTATCCTTTTTATTTTATTTCCTTATTTTTCATCCATAAACCAAGCTAGTGCCTAGGATACAGGCACCCTTTTTCTCTTTCTTTTTTCTATTTTCATCATTAACCTTAAGTTTAATGCCTGGAAACAACAAACAACAGCTTTTCCTCCACACTGTTTGTATTACAGCTGAGTCTATGCTTACACTCCATGGATCTGATGAAGTCCACGGGCATCGCCTTTCCCTCTAATCTGCCACTTTGCCGTCCGGTCTGCGTCCCACGGGGATCAGGCAGGAATTTCTCCAGGGTGACTCTTGATGACCTTTTCAATATTCAACACATGATATTCAATCCGTCCTTGCGGGTCGTGACACAGCTCTTCGGGCATGCAGCGGGACAATGTGGTCTTATAACTGAGGGGTCTTAGCAACCATCCTCTCTGTTACCACCTGTAATGGCAGTCAGGGGTCTATTAACAGCCTCCCAATTTACATGCAAGAGGAACTGGGCCCTAGAAATCCCCTGCACCAAGAACGGCAGACCCATCCATAAGACAAAGTTCAACTGTCTTTATTGCGCATTCAAATGATAGGGATTGCAGCATGAACAACATAACATTCGCCACATGCTTTCAGTGTCTAGATGGTTGTAAGCTGGTGGTTTTGTTTACAAATGATGTCACAAACTGTGGTTACATCCCAAAAACCTAACAGGGGAAGGGATTGGTTAATGAGGTGAATTACATATAGGTTCTATACTGGATTAGTATACTTATTGGATAAACCATATCTGGTGGCTCCTCCTGAGACCACCCCCGAAAGTATATAATGTAGAGTTACAAGTTAATGAAAGGTGGTTGACCAATGCAACCGTGTAAGCTTAGCATGAATGGTGAACAGGGATTGGACAAAAAAAGAGTCTTCTCAGCCTTGGAGCCTTGGACAGACACCAGGTCGAATGCAACAACTCAAGGTAGAGGGAACGACTCTGATGGTGCTGCGTGTTCTCATTAAGTTACCTTCTACAATCTCCTAGGCCCTGAGACAGAACATTTGCCTTTGAACCTGTATTACATTTGTATCTCACTGCCTTTAGCTCCATGGGAATAGGCATCCATATCTAACATGAATGTAGAAGCACTGTCTGGCAGGTGCAAGTCTGCTTGTAATTATGGGGATTTGTGCTTGGTTTCTTGCAGGTGCTCAGTCCCTCTGCTTATCTGGAAACATTCATTCTCTCTGTGTCCTTGGCTATCTGTGAACGGTGATTGCACTGGAATCCTGTCCTGCCAGCCTCAGCTGGCTCAGACTGCCAGCATTCTCTGCATCTCAAACTCTCAAAGCTTCTCCCATTCATTCCAATGTACCTGTGGCTTCCATCTTGATTTTTATGGCTGTCCATGTTAATTGCATTAAGCGTCAGCAAGCTGTTCATATGTATTCGTGTGCGTCTTGCGGTTTCATGCTCAGCAAAAGAGTATATGTGTCTGTCAGTCCTCTCAAAGTTTGCACTCTATGTGGTTTCCCTTAGAGGGGGAATTATTAATATTTGTATTAGTTGTGTATACTTTCTAGTTTAATTCAATTATCCTATTTTGTACCCTAGTACTATTGTTGTTGATTTGCTTCTGTACCATCTCACATCTCTCATGACAAGTTTAGCCTGCCCTCGGCCTGTTTTACCCAAAGAGGACAAGGAAGTAGACCTGTCGGGCGATGTGGGATCACTGCTGTTTACTACTGTGGCGCTGAGTAGGAGTTTTATTTACTACTCATCCCTGTACTCCTACAGATCAGTAGTCATTTTGTCACAAGCCACTCTTTTGATCAGTGCACACTTACGGGGTCCTGTGGACTATCCTGTATCTCAAACTCTTTTATGGGGGTGATGGTTGGTATGGGCAAAGAGGTTTGGAAAGGGCAAATGGCCCTGGTGAATCCATCACATTGAACCTTAAGGGTTAACTTCACTTAGCAGCCGGTCATTAAAGAGAGGAGCCTAAACATCGCCCTCATTACACCCATCCCGCTCTCAGCCCATGAACAGAGAAACAACAGATGTACTTCACTCCTAACCCCGGTTTGAGATATGTTATTCGCCCAGGCAGCCATTCAGACCATAGCCATGTCCCATGCTGAATATGTGGGGAAGTTCGGCCCATGCCCTAAACATCCTGACATATAATTTTGTGAACACCTCTTTCTTTTTGTAACACTATTTCCCACACTATCTGTATTTAGAGGTAAGGATTGGCAATATGTTTATTAGTATAGGCCCTTTTATTTTGACAAGACACAAGTAGGACTGCGTTATTATTATTTGATGATCGTAGATTGCTCCCATCTGTAGATTTAGTATTAGATAGGTGTTTTTCAAACCCTTTTTGAAGTTCAATAAACACCCTTGAACGGTGGTCACTGTGTCTGTCATACTGTTGATGCCATGCCTTCCTTACAGTACTCATAACTCGAAACGTGTATAAATGTATAGGTGGTATCGGACTACTGATAAGATTTAATGTTTGAAACTATACAAACAAGTCTTCGTGGGAGGGGTTGTGGTGGTCCAGAGATCTTTTTGTAGGTTTGATGGGACTGAGCTAAATGTATCACGTAGTGGAGCAAAATAGTGCTACAAACCCAAGCAATATGTAGTGTTCTGCAACCACTGACCCCATTGTTATACATTTGGGCAAACCAGTAAAAGAAGTATACCAAATTACAGGATCAAGGGGCAGCCTAAACACTCAGTGCCCGCTGAAAGGAAGGTGCTGCCAGATGGAAGCTAATCATTCCAGATTTCAAAGCCTGCTACTCAATGATTTGGGTTATAACAGCCTGGAAGAATATTGTGATTGTTATTAAAGAGAGCTAGAAAGATGGGTATCCAGTGATAATATTGCAGGAAATAATAAAGAAAGAATTTAGAAAGGTGAAAAATATTGCAAGAAATAATAGAGGGAGTGAAAAATACCTAACAACAGAAAAAATATTGAAATAAAGAAAATAAAATGTAATGACAGGAGTGGGTTTTAGGTGTAAAAAAATAAATAAACAGATATAGGTTCAAATTGGGATAGAGGGCAGGGAGACTAGGAGAGTTTAGGAGTAGGGGAGGTAAGGAGGGTTCGGGGGTCCCTCACCAAAATTAGGTCTTTTTACAATGTGCACTGTAAAAGGCATTTCGATATTTTTTCTGGCAATATTTTTTGCACTCTGTAATTGTACGTCTCTGTTATTTCTGCAATGAAATTACAGTGAACCAAAAGATGTGCTTACTAAAAAAGCAGCCATTCTTGACTTTGCACAAAACATGACCACCACCTTGACCTGCTTAGATAGATACTGTTCTCATGGTGCAACGGAGTAACACAGAATAAATGGGGCCTCTACAATGTTGGAGATACCCCCACCTTTGATTGCTGCCACATGTTTGACAGCACCTGGCGGCGCCGGCCGTTTTTGTGGTGGCCCGGACCACACAGACTATCATACACCAATCACGACCCTGGTTTCCCACAAGCACCACTAGCTGAAACACAGCCCTTCATATATGAAATGCCACAGGATTGATTAGTCTCTGCACCTGGCATATACAGCAAAAAAGGCAAATCATCCTCAAAGTGGTTGTGATAGAATCACCACCATTACAATTGGACAGATTGGGATGCACTGCAGGGATTGG
The DNA here is from genome assembly GCF_040938575.1 of Ambystoma mexicanum. NCBI lineage: Eukaryota > Metazoa > Chordata > Amphibia > Caudata > Ambystomatidae > Ambystoma > Ambystoma mexicanum. Next base: position 308,692,497 of record NC_090924.1, read on the forward strand.
CATGGGAGGAATTGTGCCATGGTGTTAGTGAGAATTCTCATAAATGTGTTAATTCCCTCCACCTTATAGAGCCCCAGCAACTTTGCTGGATTTTGAGGACTTGATATTTTTACCTGGAGAGAGTGTGACCCTTTTTCCCACTCTCCGATGTATTTTAATGTGATTATATACACTGTGTTTCTTTTTGGTTGTGGAGTCTAACCAACTCCATAGGCATCATCTTTTACAATTGTGTCACAAAGCACCTTCAGTGCAGTGCCACAGGGAAGTCTTCCAGATTTCTCAAGGTTTAAATACCTTCTCTGGGATCAACTACTTTTTCCCAGGGCAGTAAAGTAAAATTGGCTTTACTTAGCATTGTACTTGCTAGACCCAGCACACCCTATCTTACAATAGAGTGCTGGAGGGGTTACTTAGTATCCCCTTTGTCTAAATGCTCATGTAACATCTTTACAATTACCCTTTCCTCAATGGACTGGCTGGTGGCAGTGGTTTCATTTTGAACTACCTAGGTTTACAATTATTTCGACCGTTCACAGATCCGGTATCGTTAACCGCGTGAGCCATCTTTTTCAAAATGGCATCCAGCCATCTTTGCTAAAACCATGCCCGGTCTTCTTTTTTCACCAGGTCTTTATGGAAAGTTTCTTCTAGAGAGTTTCGCTGCTTGCCAAACCAGGTTTGGTCTCTTTGTTTATTTCATCTTTGGCAGGGTTTCTGAGAGAAACCTGCCTCTGGTACCCAAGTGTCTGGGGTAGGCTGGAAGTGAGGGAGGTGCCCGAAACTCCCTGTGCCTAGTGTCCTAGGAGACCCAAATGCACTCTGTGGTGATTGGCTGGCTGACTGTCCGGCCAGGACAACCACCCTGCTGGGTGAGTGACAGCTAGGCTGGAATGAATGGGAGAGAACTGAATAAAAGGTGATTCTTTTGGTTTGGATGGGAGAGTCGACCACTGGACGAAGGAACCACAGAAGAGCTTGAAGAGCGCGCCTGCTGCAACTCCTGGACCGTTGGTTTGCCCAGTGATGCCCTGCTGCAGTGACTACTTGCCAAGTTCGCATTGACAAAGAAGCCCTGCAAGGACTTGGGAGTTGAGCTGGTGGGACCAATCAACTCCCAAGTAAGCCACCTGGACACCCATCTCAGAACTGGTTGAATTTCCTCAGAGTTGCTGCAGGAAACCGTAGAGCCAGGGAGAGGGACACCAGATTATGTGCGTTGCTTGTAAGCTGGCCTAAATCATTTGGAAGATCCTCTGGATTCCCACGAAGCAGGGCTGAACAAGCCTAATCCCCCTCAGCAGAGTGCGGGACCCCAGAATCAAGGACAGTCCACCTTGACAGCCAGAAACCGTGCTTATTGCTATTTGCTGTACCGCAAGGAGCTGAAACGCGAAACAGCCACTGAATGTAAAGTTTGCTGGTTACCAGTTAGACAGTACTGGTGTAGTGCCGGAGTCCCGCAACGTCCTCCCTCTTGTCCCCACGACTGAGGTCCAGGAACAGTGAGACCTGCAGAGCTGAACATGAACAGAAGTCTTCAGCTGCATCTTTTCTGCTTTACCAAGGTACTGTAACACAAGTTTAAGAGAACTTACCTCTTACTGTGGAAGTGCTTGTAACTTCTGCAACTCACAAGTCTAATCAGCTTGTGGCCCTACATTTGATTTTTCTTTTTATCAAAGACTCTTAAGAACTTGTGCAAATACTTTTCCGTTTGCTTACATTAAGTGCTTTATCCTATACAAAGACTTTTGCCCATTGACTTTGGCTTAGCCTATTTGAATTGAATGACTCTTCTGAGTGCTATCTGAAAGTATTTGCCCTGATTGTGAATATTTGTAATTTCTTGTGTTCTAATAACATTTGTCTTTTACCAACTTTTTAAGAGTGTTCTGAATGCCAACAGTAAGATATTAATGTCCCCAGCACCCTTGTTACTAAAGTCACCTGTGGGTGTAGGTTGTGTCTTTGGGCCATCCCAAAAGGGTCTTGTCTTATTCAGAAACTCAGAGTGTACAGTATTGAAGTATATCTGTGTGTTACTATTCTATTGCTCCCTTCTGAAGAAGGCTTTATAACTGACTGATAAATAAATTATTAATTGTTTATGCAAGAAACCTTGAGTATAAGAGTTTATTTGAATACCTGTAACTGAATCTTTGTGCAACTCCACTACTGCTCACATTTCCCCTCTTGAGATAAGCCTGGATGCTCAACATGCTACCAAAACTGTGTAGTACAAGCTTATACCAAAGGTAGGTTGCCTATGCCTGTAGTCATATTTGCTTGTAGTGTTCCCAGAGGGTACTGCATTCAAACTTTGCCTAACACATGGCCATGTGTTGCGCCAGAAGGCCAGATGGGGGTTTCTCATGCATTAGGAGGGCAATCTAGAACTAGCCCCAGAATCGCACTGGAAGGACTTGAGGTATGGGCAGGTACTGCAGATTTATTAACTATAGGATGGTCCGCCCACGGTAAACTTAAAATTGAGAAGGTTTGGTAAGCACATGATATCTGGGTAGACTCGCCACGCTATACACCTAGAAGAACCTGGAAGTACAACCTGTGCTCCTCTTGCTGCAAATAGTTAGAGCATAGAATGTCGCTGTCGCTAACCATTTTATCACAGCCACAAGAATCGACAGAAGAAGCCAATACCTGATCGGGATCACAAGCAACAAATCACCACCGAATCTGCTAGGTATGTGTAACGCACCACTCCGGTGGACACTGGGCGCAGGCATGGGACTATGACAAAATGTGGTTGTGCTGTTCACATAATTCAGGGCCTACTTACACCAGACTACACTTCAACACCTCTGTCATCAGAATGCAATGAAGACCTATGACAAATTCGGGCACGCTGAACACATTGCAAGTCGCTAGCACTCACGCCATCTCCTGACTCCTCTCAGCACCCATTCACCTGCCTGACTGCATCGGTCGCTCTCTACCGGAGTCTGGCCAGCCCTGCTAATCCTTTTTGGGCCAAATGCACACAGGCATTCTAATCTTACTCCATGACCTCCAACACTCTGAACTTCGGTCCACTGATGGTGTTCCTACTACCAGCGCATTGATATTATATTAATGGTAAATGACAAGTACAATACAATACAATATAATCTAATCTAACAATATAATAAAAGGCCAGATGTATGTTTGTCCCTGTATATTTGTCCGATGCAGTCATAACTTCGCCTGTTGTCACTGCTAGAGGGAGTTGTTGCCTTGAGATATATAGAGACAATGCAGATTCCCATAGTTTTGCCTGTTGTCACCTCTAGAGGGAGCTGTTGGCTTAGGATATATAGTGGTCCTACTGTGTTAATGAAAACCTGAACGTTGACTTAACACAATGTGGGGGGCCTCTTACAGTGTAGGTTCACCTGCAGTGCATGCTCTTCAGGAGTGTGGATTAGGACCCCAAAGATGCCCACAGTTAATTAAAGGATATTCTGATCTGTCAATTTTCTATGTCTGGACCTGAAGTGTACGGGTGATGAGGTGATTCCTGTGAAAGAGTGACAACCAGTTTTGAACAGACGACTGAACCTATTGAAGGGTGTTTGGGCCTTAGGTGCAATTAAGTGATGATAATTGACTTTTGTTCTTGCTTCATAAATAAACAGTCCTCAGAGAGAATTTTTGATAATAAAAATGACCCATTTAGACAGACCCCTCAGAGCGGTCGTTCTAACTCAAACTGTCATGACCCTGGCTGTGCACGAGTGCACGCAGGTGTTAACAGGTGCGGCTGGGCATGTGGAGACGAAAGTCTCTGGCGTGAGAGGTAAGTGTTTGTGTGTATGTAGAGGGGGACTGTGTGTAGTGTGAAAGGGAGGGATAGGGCAGGGGAGAAGGTAAGTGTTTGTGTCGGTTGAGGAGGAGTGTTTATGGCGTGGAAGGGAGGGGGCAGGTGGGTAAGTGTCTGTTTCTGTTTGTGTTTGTGTGTTTGTGAGGGAGGATGGGTTTGTGTATGAATGTTTATGATCGGGAGAAAATGGATCTCGAGGGGGGGTGGTGGAACCCCCCAAGTTAAAGGGTGATGGCGGGCAGGGGATCGCTTTCAATGGGGGGTGTCAGGAAGTGATGTTTTCAAATATTGAAGGCGGCACTTAATTGGCTGAAAAAAAATCTGTTTATGTGTGTGGCCTTCAATATTCGAAAATATCCCATAGAACCTAATAAACACACATTGAAACATAAATGAGTGGTATATTTTTATTATATTCTATTTTTTGTTATTTGTTCTTCATTCAAAATCCCATGTACTGGGGTAATGATAGGTGCGACATCTTAATTTCTTTGCGTCTGCCTATATAACAAAACCATTACATTAAAAAACAAATTAGAAACAGTAGACATCCTTCGAAATCATTTGGCTAAGGGGTTCATTTCATTCGTTTTTAAAGCTGTAGGAGAGGGGAAACACACATGCCTTTCTGTAGCACTACTTAAGCCCTCTGTTCAGAGGTGACTTTTTGGAGTTTTGTAACAAATCCAGGCATGTCATTTAGGAATCGCTGGGGGGTCGCAACTGCGACGACTGAGGTCTCCCTTGCTACCTCTGTGGTCTCCCTTACTACCCCTAAACATTTTTTTTTTCTTTTTTTTCGTTTTTTGTTAATGGAAGCTCCTGGGCTGTGACCAGCGCTGTTTGGCTCTTTGCTTCTGGAGTGGCTGGCTTTCCTGTTTAGGTCTCTTAAGATATTTTATTTAAAAAGAACAGGGGTTCCACAAGTCTAAAACTTTCAGCACTGACTCCAAATAAGAAAGATTAGGAATACCAAATAATGTGGATTTCTGGAATTCAATACAATAATTGCTAGACTCATTAGAGGTTTATTTCAGGCACACTTCAGGGTGTGAGTCACTGATTTAGTCTGTTCTTAAACACCTCAACTCATCCTTTCCTCCTCCTGAGGTTGATAAATGAGTACCAACACAGGTTGAGTGATATTGTATGTATATTTTTTCCATATAAAGCGCTTAAGTATAGTTATTTTTTTTTTTTTTTTTTTTTATTTTTTTATAGTTTGATTTACAAACTTTTTAAAACAGTAGCTTTCTCGTTGTAGTTTCTTATTTTTTTTTTGTATTTTCAAGCAGCAATTTCATTATAATTCTTTAAAAGTTCATCTAGAAAGTCAATGACTCGACAAGTCAACATCACATTTTTTCCACCAAGCATACGAAACCACCAGTCTTCCATGTTTAGATTTCTTGGGGCATAATTTCCTAAGTGAGTGGATCTTTGTCGATTTATGTTCACGCATTCAATTATAAGATGTTTAATGGACTCAACTTCGCCCTTACAAAATCTGCATAGATTGTCGGTCGTTTCGTTGTCGTGTATCCTGAATAGCAGTTCTTTTGTCCTCAGAATGTTTAGCCGCAATCTCATGAATGAGTATCGTAACCATATCTTTCATAGTCTACTTAGGAATAAAGCTATGTGATGCCACTTCCTGTTTTGTCAAGGTGCGAAAGGGGCGAAAGGTTGTGTTCCCTCGATCTCACTTCAGAGTGGGGTCAAATGACATCTCTTCCTGTGATGTCGTCAGAGGTCAAGGGTCATGTGATGTTACTTCTGCTACCCCTCGCATTTTGTTGAAATGACGCCCCTGAACAAATCGTGCAGTACATAAATCCACAACAGCTAATTATGACTAAGTTATCATTTTCATTTTTTGCCAGTAGCATTCACAAATACAAGTATTGCTGGGGCAAAGGAGAGGGATCCATATTTAACCTTCTCAGTTGGCATGTACAAAATTCGAGGTTTGTTTTGCTTGTTCTTCAGGGAGATTTTTCAAACTTGTCAAATTCAGGTTTCTGACACGCAACCCCTGCCATGTGTTTGTGGGGGGCCTAGGGAAGTAAGTAGATGTGCTTTGCTGGCTGTTTTCTTGGGCATGGCTTCAACAGGCCCAGGCATGTGGTGAGTAACTTCCAGACATACGCCCTGGCGCAGTGAACATCTCTCTCCAGCTATCTCTCCTTTTGGCATTATGCGCTATACATTATAGTTTAGTCCCAGAATGCAGTTGGTCCAATTGTACACATAGCTCCTCCCCCTTTCCTTCTCATGACTTCCTGAGCATCTTATCTATCCTCCACCCTCATCCCAACTATCTACCCGACTTTGCTCCTCTCTTCCACCACTAAATATTCTATCATACTCCTTTTCTTCTCCGACACGCATAGCTCTTCCATGCTGTAACCTTTGTCAGGGATACATGCAAGATAACATAAGGCATTCGTTTTGCATGCTTTGAAAGCCCTAAAATGGCAATCAAAATGTCAGTGGACGTGCACTATTATGCATATACCATATACGGTTTCCCTTAAAACAGGGCAATTTTATTTGAAACTTTAAGAGTACTAGTCATAGTGGAGATTTTCCCAGCTATGAGTAGGTACACATTAATGTTTCACTGAGTATGATTTCCCAGCATTCACCTCAATTTACAGTTATGGATGATGTGTTTTATACTTACGAGCAGGAAAGTAGACCATTTATGTATCCAGTGAATTATTTCTGCAGTTCTTTACCAGGGCTGAGCCCTGAGACATGTTTCTGAGCACCAGCACTTATCTCAGGGGCAGGATCATCATCGCGTTACTCTGGCCAGCATATGTCGTGCTTCAGCGCCACGTTCTTTAAGCAAAACACTGATAACGCTATATTGGCATGTGTGTGGCCCTTGCCTGGTTCATCCGTTTTCAATAATGATTTATTCTGTGTAGGAGCCCCCGCAATAGCTGCTTCATGCCCACCATTAGTTTCTTGCAATCTGTAGGCAGTTGCCGCCAGGCCTCAGTCAGGTTCTCAGCAGCAGCTGTAGGTCAGGCAGGCAGTTGTGCCTGCCCTGTGTATGTCGTGTATCGAGTGTGTCCATGAATGAGCGGGTGTGGCAGGACTTACAACAAACTCTCCTGGCACCTCAGAGTGTCCTACGGTATACTATGGGTACTTTCCACTTTATTTGATTACAGGGGACCTGTCTCATGTGGGGAAGAAACACGTGAAAGTGCAACAAACTGGGAAACATGCTACCTCTCGCTTTGTACGCATTTACTGAAATTATGTTACAACCTCAAGTGCCAGAAAGTAATCAAATCATCTTCAAATATGCCACAAGTCTGTTAAAAATAGTTTAATGATTCACTTTTTAAAAAATCTAAAAATAATTTACACAGTAAACATATAGAGGCGCGTACTGTTGCAATATCAGTTTACACAAGGCAAACCAATATTTCAAAGCGAACTAAGCAATACAATCTTCACACCGTGGGGTTAGTACACTGAAAAAGTGTCAAGACAATTTTTAGATAGCACACAACATAAACATTACCTAAAATAATGAAAAAAAATACTTGTTCCATTTCGCATGAACTGGGCCTATTCAATGATTTTATGTGTGCTATTTTGGTAAACTTTCTGATGATTAATATTTTTTTACACAGTGCAGAGGTATGGTGCATTGTGGGAAAGGAGTATTCGACCTAATAGGAACAAACTAGTATACACATTATCTAGTTAGATTAAGGAACGACATGCTGTGTTTCGGCTCCATATTCAAGATACATGCATCCTGGAACATTTTGGTAGAATTTCAAGGAGGGCCTTCATCAGGACAAATAATGTCTTTAAGTGTGGATACGCATATGCAAACCCCGTTTTCATTGCACTGGGAACTTTGTCTTGTTGAAAAAACATATAGGGCTGGTTTCTTCTAATCTTCTCTTTTTAGATTGAATCAAGAGGGCTGTGATCTCCCACTCTTTGCTATAGGCATTTAGAGGAATTCACAGATTTCTGGCTCATGAATGATGCTCAGTCTTTTCATTTCCACTTTCTTTTTTTAATTTTTTTTTATTGCATTTGATTAAATAAACCTTTTACAAAAAGAAGCACATAACCATCACAATTTAAATAAAACAATTCCTAGACATACTCTTATTCAAACCATGTTAAAACATATAATCCATATAAAATTCAAAAACACATATCATAAAATGTTATATCCAATTAATCTCGGAGGGAGAAAAAAGAAAAACAGAAGAGAAAGGAGATGAGGAGAAGGAGAGTGATGCGCAATGGCAGAAAACCATTGGAACAGCCCACAAGACTGTTGAGTATTATGAGTCCTAACCTTAAAGCCAACACCACTAGAACAACTCAACCGATCAGATGGTAAGGAGCGGAAAGATCTATCCCTGATGAGCCTCAGAACTGGAATGGCATTTAAGAATACTATATTACATCTTTCCAACACCTGTACCAATGCTATTGTAAATGCCTGAACATGCCCTGAGATCAGTCTATCCCAAAACATCTCTGGGAAAAACCACTCAGAACCAACGCTAAATCTGGCAAAAAGCAGGGATCTCATGGGCCAGGTGCCTCATAGTCTATTAACAGATGTTTAAGATATTGGTCTTCTGGATTTTTACACACATTACATAGAATAATGGTAGTATCCCCTAGTCCCCTTTTGGAAAGAACCTCCCCAGTGTGGACTACATTTAAACGAACTCTGAGAAAATGTTTCCTGATCTTCCAATCAGGAAACTTCACCAGATATTTTGCAATGTGTCCTAGCTTTTTGTCAACTTTCAGGAATGAATTTGGACATGCCATGGAACACATATTGTCTATTATGACTATCCAGTCCATTTCATCCCAGGATTTATTTTTTAACCTTCACTGGGTTCTAAATACTCAGATTTGTTAGCATTTTGGATCTGGCGTTCTCCAGATGAGCTCTAATGTCCGCGTACAGTATCCCCTCCTGTGCCGTTACAATAAGCCAAAGAAGAGAAATCAGCTTCCATCCTGCTTGGGCCTTTAATGACTGCAAGCCTAGTTCGGATCTAAGACTTGACATGGAAAGACTCATAGGAAGGCAAAGAACATTCTTCCAAATGAGTCCCTCCCATCTTTGCCAATTACAATTCCACAAGAGGGGCTTTGCCTCCAATCCATGCCAGACAACAGTAATAACTTTTGCTTGATAGTATTTGATTAACGGGAAGATCGAGAATCTGCTGTACTTCACAAACCCTTTTTTCATCTGAGCGATGAGATGCATGATTTTATTATGCACATCCCGCTCCACTTTACATATTGCTGGGGAGGCATAGACTTTGTAGCCCAGATAAACCAGATCTTCGACCCTTGTGATAGGCTGACATCCTATTTCCCAATGGGGATAAATATCCCTGTTATTCCTGTGTCTAAAGACCAATATCCTGGACTTATTAGGGTTTAGTGCGAGTCCATTTTCCTTTGCATAGCAATGCAGTCTGTTCAAAAGGCGCTGCAGCCGCACTGCCGTCTTGTCCAACAGGAGCACATCGTCGGCGTAGGCCAGCCAGTGGATCTTATCTCCATTAATCACTGGACTGGCCAACACCAAGGATTGGAAGAATTTCCCCTAAATACAGTTTAAAAAAAAGGGGTGTCCCCAAGCAACCCTGCCGAACCCCTCTCTCCACCCTGATTGGCTCAGATAGATGCCCTTCCTCATCTAGACGAACTCTGACTGTGGTATCCCTGTGGATTTCAACCAACATTGCCAAGATCCGCTATGGGATACCCCAAGCTCTCAGCTTCGACCATAGACGGCTTCTATCTACTTTATCATACGCTTTCGAGAAGTCCAACCAGGCCCCAAAGAGCAGTTGCTCTCCCTTGTTCCCTGTGTTTTCACTCAGGATGTTTATTACCACTCCATTTAGAGCGATAGAGAGACCCCTCCTAAACCCTATTTGATACTTAGAAACGATTTTCGCTTCATTCACCCAATTCTCTAGTTCCCTCAGAAGGACTCTCATAAACAATTTACTTTCGATGTCCAGGAGGACGATCAGTCGATAGTTCACTGGAACCGACCGGTTCCCCCCTTGAACAATGGGATGATTATTGCTGATTTCCACGATGGTAGAAACTTTTGTCTCACAAGGATCTCATTAAATAACCAGAACAACAGTTTTGGCCAAAGAGGGGGATTGTTTTTCAAAACCTGGTACGTTAGACCAATAGGACCAGCTGCTTTCGAGGTCGAACGGCTTCTGATCAGATCCACCAGGGTCTGTTCATCGAAAGAAAGACACCAAGTTATATCCTTATTAGGAGAAAAGGCGGTATTTAGAGAGTTTTCAAAAACCTTGAATAGATAATCAATCCACCCTCTTTCCAACACCAGATTGCACTGCGAGCTTCTTGAGTTGCCCTCCAGTGGTTTATGACTGACCAAAAATCTCTAGAGTCCCCATTGCCAATCAGCTTCAACATTTGTTCACCTTCCTGTTGGAGGCGCAGCATCTTTCTGCCCACCGACCAATGCTTATAATAATGCACTAGACCCCTAGATTCTCTTCTATAGTCATCTCCACTCAAGTCTGACTTTTTCAACTGCCTTAGCCTCTGACTGAGCTGTTTTTCCTATGCATAGTTTCCTCATTAAATGTATGGTGATGGGTCTGGTCCCCCCCGCCCCTCCCACCTTCACACGGGGGGCCAGTAGACCAGATAAATTTGATGAAGCTATCGGGCTGGCATTTTTCTCGTTGGATTTCCTCAGGAACCTCCAAGAGACAGCTATTCAGAGCTCCCCCCTCCCATTTATATTTAGGGAGGCGTACTTCCTTTCCTGTTTAAAATAGCCTGTCTCTGTCTATCTTGCAGCCTAAAAGCAATGTCTGGAAAGGTCAACTCTAAACGAAAATGGTCACTTCCCCCTTCCTGTTCAATGTTTATTGAAACATTTTGCGCAAAAAGATCAGCTGACATGAAAATATAATCGAGTAAAGATAGCAGAACCCTAGTGCCTAGTTGGATTTGCTGGAATATCCCCCGGCAGCTTCTCATTTGTCATTTTCAGCCCCATCCTGACAAGAACTTCACCCAAGCTCTGCCCTTCTCAGAGACAGAGGAGTACATTGAGTATTCAGGTCCCCACCCCAGAATTATTTGGGCTCTCCCAAAAAGCAACTTAATCTTTTCAAGTGACATTGCCAATTCAACAAAAAAATTCTGCTGTTCGGAACAGGCAGGGTTCTAATATACGTAAACAAAAATCACCTCTAGACATGGCCTCTGATGTTTTAAGGACGCCTTACAAACTTGAATTGCCATTTTATTATTTAAAAGCATTGTGGTATCTCCAATTATAGTATTTTTAAACACCAATTGCAGACCACCTGATGGCCTGCCCATGGCTTTTTGGAGTGCAGATTGAGTATAGACTGTATAACCTTCGAGATTAATCGGGTTGACCAACCACGTTTCTTGCAACATCAGAATGTCTCCATTATGAAAGAGGTACTCTTCCATTTTTCTTGAGGTGAATGCATTCGGACCCCGCGTATTCCAACATATCACATTTAACCCTGTCTGGTTAAAGAGGCTTCAAACCCCCCCCCCAGTTTCTGAAGGACCTGTGTCAGTATTTCTGGCAACATAGAAATAGTACTTTCTTGTGAGTTCTCTCCACTGTTCTTTACCCTTCTTGGAGAAATATTAGGGATCCGTCCGGCCCCAACGTCTTCCCTTGCTCTGTATGGCCACTTTGAGACTGGTCGGATAGATTGTAGAATTTCCAATGGCTGTGAGCAAGAAACCAAAAGACTTTGCTCCTCCAGTTCTCTTGCTGCCCCCATTGTTGCATCTTGACCTTCACGTGATGTAAGTCCTACTTCTGCTACATATTGGTTATGGAGATCTGGAAACCGTACAAATTCAATGTCTTGAGAACTCAAGAGATAAAGACTTTGTATTCTTTTAAGCATTGATAAAAATGACTCCCCTACAAAGAGACTTTATTTTATTTTTTATTTGATGTTAAAGTTAGCCACATTTATGGCATTGCAAAAATTGACTTTTCTTCTTCTTTCGACTTTCCTTGTACATCCAGATGATCTGGGACCTTCCGGATTAAGGCGGGCTGGCAAGAATACCCACCAACTTTTGCTGATTTTCCTACTCCATTAAAGTTCATGTCCAGCATACAGTGCTTACCTTGCCCAATCTCTCTACTTCTCATGAGTAAGTTATTTCTGACTTTTTTATTGGTATACATTTCAGAAATATTGAGGCAATTTTCAACTTTGCCCCCAGAGTTGCCTTCACAGTCCCAATAGTACTGGTGTGACTAGTACTGGTCCCTTCTAGCCTTGGGTGGTGTTTATTCATCAAGAATATCGGGGCCACTGGTACTTCCATACTACTAGTAGTCCGGCAGTTCTTAGAACCAAGAGGATTTCTCAAATCATTCCGGGCCAAATTAGCCCCGTTTTCCTTGTTTCCCTTTACTTGCTCCGTCATGTTCTTGCTCTCTAGACCTTGCCAATCCGTTTGAAGCCCAATACTTACATTTATGATTTAGCTTCCTTCTTGCTGCAAATCAACCAGATTCTGCCTCTTGCATTTTTGAATTTGATTTCTTGACTTTGGCAGCACCTCTTTTACAATTCTTTTGCTGTGTTCCTTCCTCGGCGCAATAGTAGAGTTGAGAACATCTTCTCCCTCTATATTGGCTACTGATGGGGCCTTGGATAAGGATTTCAGAAAGGCATTCGTCGCAGATTTTTTGACTTTTATACATTTTTGTTTCTTTGTTTTTATCCGCTCCTCCTGAGATGACAAGGTACCTATATTACTCCTCCTTCTACCTTTAGAGAGACGATGGCCAGTTTCTGCATTGACTTGCCTGGATGAGTCATGATCTTGTTGTGTGGACTCTCCTATTGTCTCGGGCTGTGATGAATCTCCCTCCTGAATTCCCTCAACCACATTGGCCAATCTTCCGAACTCCTTGAGGACTGATTCTGAAAGTAGAGTATCATCAAAGTGGGAGTTTACCTCCTACACTCTGTCGCTCTCTCCCTCTTCCACTTCGCAGTGAGTCACCATTTTTAGTTGCGTCAACATGTCCTGCATAAGCATATTGTTTGAAACTTCTTCGTTCCTTTTTGTGGAAAGGGATACTTGGACAGCTGACAGGTCCAATCCTTGCTTAGTTACCACTAAATGGAGGTCCTACAAGGAGGGGGCCAATTAAGAGTTTACAGCATTACTGCACCCCACTACGGATCAATCGAGAGTAGCTATTTCTTTTGTCAGTTCCAGAAGGACCCCAGCCTGTGACTGGACCTCAGCCCTTAGTAATTCAAAAACCGACACTAGGGAGTTTAAAACAAAATTAAGTGCTGATAGGGTATTATTTGTAGTCCAGTCTGAGCTTGGGAAATTCTCTGAAGGGGGATGGATTCCTCTTGTTCTTCAATGACTCTCTCTGCTACTGTTGAGTTCACCTGGGAGCAACCCATGACAGAAACATCCAGCCTTCTCCCTCCAGTGATATTTCATTCAGATGAGAGAGATCTCGAAACTCCCCCTAACTGTGACTTAGGGTTTTAGGGTTTTGGTTAATGAGCAATACATCCTCGTCATTCACACTCCTACTTCTCTGTTTCCCAAAGCGGTCTTCAATTTTCCTTTGGATCTTTTTTGTTGCTACTGTATATTCGAGCCCTTGCTTCCATGAGTGTGTAATGGACTGTTGCCCCTGCTCCGAACCCGACCCAGCCCCAGGTGTTTGAGGCAATGATTCTGCATGCACTTGAGCCTGCATGGAGTGGCTATGGATCAGAGCTAGGATATTGTCAGCAACCTGCAGGACTAATAAGCGATGTTGGCCTCCGGATGCTGGTGGCCTTAAAAGAGGCAAATTGACAAGGGGGGTCCTGGGAGTCCCTCTGCCAGACATTAGTCCTGGTTTCGAGAGACTTACCCAGAGTCTTTAGCTCACTATCTTTCACAGAGAAGAAATATCCCAAACATATCAGTCTTTGTCCTGCCCTGGGGCAGTCCAGCACCGAAATGCTAGGCAATTCTCCTCTGAACAAGAGTACCAGCAGCATCCCCAGACACGTGTTTCGGTCTGGTTGGACCTCATCAGTAGGGAGGAGCTGTGCCTCTCTAAGAATAGTGAGCAAGGGGTTCACGTCTGGATTCCCCTAGTAATTTAGGGTGAGACCCAAAGTTACTTAAATATGCAAATTGACAAGGGGGGTCCTGGGAGTCCCTCTGCCAGACATTAGTCCTGGTTTCAAGAGACCTACCCAGAGTCGTTAGCTCACTATCTTTCACAGAGAAGAAATATCCCAAACATATCAGTCTTTGTCCTGCCCTGGGGCAGTCCAGCACCGAAATGCTAGGCAATTCTCCTCTGAACAAGAGTACCAACAGCATCCCCAGACACGTGTTTCGGTCTGGTTGGACCTCATCAGTAGGGAGGAGCTGTGCCTCTCTAAGAATAGTGAGCATGGGGTCCATGTCTGGATTCCCCTAGTAACTTAGGGTGAGACCCAAAGTTACTTAAATATGCAAATTGACAAGGGGGGTCCTGGGAGTCCCTTTGCCAGACATTAGTCCTGGTTTCGAGAGACTTACCCAGAGTCTTTAGCTCACTATCTTTCACAGAGAAGAAACATCCCAAACATATCAGTCTTTGTCCTGCCCTGGGGCAGTCCAGCACCGAAATGCTAGGCAATTCTCCTCTGAACAAGAGTACCAACAGCATCCCCAGACACGTGTTTCGGTCTGGTTGGACCTCATCAGTAGGGAGGAGCTGTGCCTCTCTAAGAATAGTGAGCAAGGGATCCACATCTGGATTCCCCGAGTAACTTAGGGTGAGAGGACCAACCCACTCTGGAGATGTGATATCTTGCAGAAGAGTGCTACATAGTTTCATTCTATAAAGACCAAGGGTCAATCAAGGGTTAATCAATTGAGAAGGTGCTCACTGAAGATATTGATTAAGGGTTAGGATTCGCAAATTTTGCAATCTTTGTGCAATCTTTGCGCAATCTTTGTGCCTAGACCGCAGCTAACCCAACCCACTGAGAGGCCCCTTCAATGTATCAAATCCTCAGCGGTTTGCTACAGGACAAATGCAAATACAGTTGTAAAATACATGCCTTATAGATGAGGCGCGCGGCAGCGAAACTCAGCAGTACTCAACTTCCTGTGTGATGTTAATCAGCTCCCGGCTTTTAGCTGCGAGTACTTTCTGGATGAATCTTTATAATTTGAGTGGTGGGATCAAGGGGGACGTGCCCCAACAGTCTACCCACGTAATGTTAGTCAACTCCCGATTTTCAGTCGCTGGAGCTTTGCAGCCAATTCTAAATGATTTAGGGGCGGGATCAAAGGGGACAAGCCCCAACAGTCTACCGCTTAGCGGACTAGACAGACTTAGCAACTCTCAGTCAATATTCACGGCTTACCAATTCCGCAGTGAGTGTCAGATCTTCCGATATAACTCCTTTCGACGGAAGGTGGGCCACAAGTCATCCGTCTCTCTGTCTCTCTGGAAACCGACGGAACACGACAGACCACTTTCTCCTCCACTTTCCCCTCTGCGCGTGCTCTGCGCTGCAAATGGGGATATACAGTCTTTGGCTGAGCACATTGTTCACTGACTAGACCTCTTCATAGACACTGAAGAAATACTTTAGCCAGACCACGATCTCCTCCACTTTCCCCTCCTTTAATATCCACTTTCTTATGCCAGGTAATGGGCTAATGCACCCCGATTGTGAGAATATACCTGAACCTCCAGGCAGAGTGATTAGCCCATTACCAGGCATAGAAAAGTAGAAATTAAAAGATTGAGCATCATTCATAGACCGAACAAAGAACTGGCCTAGCCAAGGATCCTCCGATGTCACTAGAACTACAGCGTCTAGCAAGCCATTTAAATCTAAATTCAATAGCAACAGAGCTATTACACATCCTTGGTGGACTCCAGAATCTAAAAATAAATTCCTCTGTTCTGCAGCCAGTATTATTGCACGAAACAAAAGCAGATATAATTAAGTTGCACAATTAAGGTAAGCAAATCAGCATCTATTTTTTGGGACTTCAACATTTCCCACAACATGGCCCTATTCACAGTATCAAACGCTGCAAATATAGATCAGTTCCCTTTGCTTCAACATACTTATCATCAGGGATAAGTTCAGGCAGTGTTCTGTGCTTCCAAATGAAGGGCTGAAACCCAACTGCCTATCTGAGATGATGTCCAACTCATCAACCGGTTTAAAGTGATTGCATCAAATGCCAAAGCATCGAAAGCCTTACCATCTAAAAAAAAACAGAAAAAAAGCATTGAATGCATTTTTTTACATTTTTATTTTATTGGGGGTCCCTCACCTCCATGTTTTTACCATTTAAAACCCATTATAATTAAAATAAAACCTTTACCTTTGAAAAAAATGTATTCAATGCATTTTTTTCGATGCATTTATTTTCAATGCTTTGGCATTCTATGCAATGACTGGATACTCATCAACCCATGCACACAATTTTCAAACACATTTTTCCCTAATATTTTCAGGGAAACATCAGTCATTGAAATAGGTCAGTAGGATTCACACTTCGACCAATCTCGCTTTTTGAATATGGGTACTGTTGCACTTCTTAACCACGTGCTAGGTAAATCTCGTGTTGTTAAAACAAGAGTGGAACACATTTCGATTTTAGCCCAGAAACCTGGATTACTCTTATAAACATCTCCCGATACCCGATCCAGACCAGTGGCTTAATTCTTTTCCACTTCCCCAACGTAGCCTTCCACCAGTTCAAGTGTAATTTCATCAATTATGTACCGCAGACAGGACTCAAACCTTTCTATATAGGTCAAACTATTAGAATCTTCATAAACCTTTCTGTAGTAAGCGCTTGCCATTCCTAACTAATGCATCTGCATCATGCCTCGAATTAAAGGCCTTTGTTACCAGTTTCCAAAAATCTCTGTTATCCTTATTGTCACAGGTGTGACTCAAAGAATCCCACGCTTTCATTGGCCATCCTTTCTTTGCTCTTTCCTGGTTAGTTTTAAAAGTTCTGCGTGCATTAGTTATATCAGACCGAGTGGAAACTTGGACTGTAACACTGCTAACAAATTGTTCCTCAAGTCCCAACAGCCCTTATCAAACCAACCATTCTTCCCTTTAGGAATATTATTTTTTACACGATTTCTTTATTAAACAGTTATTAATTATATCATTTAACTGATCAAATGTTCTTACCACATTCCATTGATCATTTTCAAGGTCCAGGCAGGGGGCTATTTGGGCATGACCTATAGACAGTATTCTATCGTTTAAAGCTCTAGCATCAGCCGTTGACCATTTCAAAAGCCTATTTCCATTAACCAGTGATGTTTAATTCGGAGTACTGGGCTGTAATTTATTTACATGGCATTAATAATGCATGTAATAAGTCATGATGAGTTTCAGATAGTTGGGGCAGGGTAATCGCCTGAAAATAATTGTGCTGTTACGAGCATGGGGAAGGCTCATCGGTCAGTATTTGGGAAATTAATTGGTGAGCTATTTGTATCTTCGATTCCTCGTCAACATGTCTGGTCTTGTTGGTATCTTTCAATTTAGGTGTGTAGTTCCTAATCCAGGTCTTCATTACTTTATAGGACATTTGTCTGTTAGCTTTTACCGCCCCTGACTGTAATAACTTTGGTCAGTGTATATTAGTGATTGTGCCGTTCGGTTGGACATGTGACCTTCTAATTTATTGCCAGCGATTTTCAGATCTCGCTGGGCTGGAGTAGACAACATTGGGAAGGGAAATGCATTCCTATGGTGAAGCACTGGTTGGGCGGTTATTTCAAGTCTCAGGAATTATAATCATTACATCTGAAGCCTCTTTTAAAGTTTTGTGGAAACAGGGGGTAGTCTACTTCTAATGCGTTACTTGCGCATGTGTCAACCTATTAGCACAAAGCCCTACATATTCTTCTGTCGGACAGACTGAATAACAACAACCTTTAAAGCATACTTTACCCAATATCAATGCATCTTATAGCAAGAGGCATTTCAGATAGTATGGGCATGTCAGAAAGGAGATTGTGCATCACAGCTACAGGAGGGGCTTTTAAAAATTCCTAAAACAAATGTGGGGACCCCTACATGGGTATCTGGGGTGAGTTCAATATATACTAAACAGAGAGGATGCCCTATGTGCTGAAAAATTCAATAAATGTGTTTCAGAAAGCGCATGCTGAGGACCAGAGAGTGCGTTCTTATTAAAAATATATCATTTTATTCTGTTACAATTTCATAAAATACATCATTTTTGAACAATTACAAGATAACAATTCATTTCCAATCAACATATATTTTTGTGAACAAGATTTTTTGTGCAAATAGCGCATTTTTGTGTAGACATTTCTCCTATGTGTATATCACTAACACACCATTCTACCATTCGTCTTCACAATCAAATCTAGTTTGTATAGAGACATTCTAAATAACGTTTACAGTAGTAATATTCCTACTTTGACAGTCCACCATTATGTATCAACTATAAGTATGCAAGATTATTCTAGTAGTGTTCCTCTCATCATTGAATTTCCTTTTGTATAGTTTTGACTTGACATCAATTGGCCAGATTTTACAGAACCATTGGTCAACGTCTTCTTCAGGATTAGTAGACTTATTCAAAGGCTTTATCAGTGCTACAACATAGAAAACAACAAAACCATGATTTAAAACATTAAATAATGCTTAAAAACATAGACAAACAACATTGTTAAAAAAAACACAATCTCTGAGCTCCCTCAGTATGCTACTGTTATTTCATAAATGGGGAGCAAACTTCAATTTTGTTGTAAACTCAGACCCAAGATGCTCGGGGTTAGTTAACCTCCTAATGCAAAAACAGGGGTACATGAATTACCATTGTTAAAATTGGGCCACTAAGTCCCCAACTGTCTTCAAATAAAAACCAAGAAGGCCCCCTTACTGTACATTCCTGTCAGTTCAAGCAATTATAAGCCCCCAAGGGGTGCACCATACAGAGGGCCAGGGTTCAAGATATCTGTAAAGCAAGGCAATCTCATTTGTACCTTTAAACGTCCATTTAGAAAAAGTTTTCTTTTTGCATCTTTTCAAAAAGTTCCAATTCCTGTGGTTTCCCACTGTGTCTTTCCACTAGCGTTCAGTAAGCGAGTGAAATATTTATAGCTCCACCTCAATGGCAAAGTATTCCATTAAATACAATTCCTGTGAATATAAGAGTATAAAATAGATAAATGTTAGTTGAAGCATAGTGTGTCTCTAGTTAGCAAAAAAAACGGTGTTGTACCATATCTGATTAACAAGAACGGTATAGTACCGTTGTGCTTTTGGTCTTTCCAGTGCTAGTGTTGATTTTTACATAGGAAAAAAGTCATTTCACTTTCAATATGTTTCTACCGAGCTGGGACACACTTGCTTCCCTGCTACCGAATTCGCTCAACAGTAAATAACTACCAAGAGAAAGAGGAGGGAAGAAAAGGATGAATAGTCAATGGACTTATTATTTCTAATGTGTGAAACTACATATCCCATAATTCCATTTCCATTTGCTTAACAGAATTCATCTGAGAAAGGGTGCTTTAAGTCTTTCTGTCAAGCTGGTTGGCCCGAGAGGACCGCGTACCTGCAGTCTTGGTGGTTGGTCTCGCAGAGGTCGGCAGTCTGGAGTCCGGGAACTGATGAACTAGTGGCACGAGGAACCAGCCTCTCCACCACCCAAAAGAGGAACTGGGTGGAGGATGGACCAACTCCCAATGTCACGAAAGGCACTCTCCAGATAAGCGTGACAAGAGGATTGTTAGGCTCAGACGGATGGAACCATAGTCCAGGTGGAGCTTGTTGTCGAGACCATGAATCTTCCAAGAACCTCTGTGCAGCGACAGTTGGTAGATAGACCAGTGTGGCAGAAAGGGAATTCGCAGTAGGCAAAAGGAGCTTGGCTGGTGCTGATGGTTCCAATGGTACATAGGATAAAGTTTGGAGTCAGGCAAGACAGGAAAGAGGGAGGTCAGATGGAGCTTGCTGTCTGGCCAAATAAAGAACTGTCTAAACGTGCCCAGGATGGAACAGGAGAGTGCAGGCTAGCATAGGGTATGACCCAGATACACAGTTGGTGGTAGATGACCCAGGACAGGGCTCAGGTAAGGGCTGGTGGAAGGCTGACCCATGACAGGACCCAGGTAAAGGCTGGTGGCAGACTGGCCCAGGACAGGACCCAGGTAAGAGCTGGAGGCAGGCTGGCCCAGGACAGGACCCAGGTAAAGACTGGAGGCAGGCTGGACCAAGACAGGACCCAGGTAAGAGCTGGAGGCAGGCTGGCCCAGGACAGGACCCAGGTAAGGGCTGGAGGCAGGCTGGCCCAGGACAGGACCCAGGTAAGAGCTGGAGGCAGGCTGGCCCAAGACAGGACCCAGGTAAGTGCTGGAGGCAGGAACAACGAGGCGAGCGAAGCGAACCGCGTTGAGACGCGACCCGCTTCGACTCGCGGCTTCTTTTATGGGCCGCCGGCGCCCGAGAGGCCTGGAACGCAAGCCGTTCCGTTTCCGGGTGCCGGCGAACCCACAACGAGGCCTGGAAGGCAAGCCCCTCCAAGGAGGCGAGCCCAGTCCACGGCGCATGCGCGGAACCGAGACAGAGGTCTCCCGCGCATGCGCCGAAGGCCGCCGGCCCCGTAACAAGTCGCTCCCCTCCCGGCGAGTCCCCAGACGCGAACGCGCGGGTAGACTCGCCAGGAGGAAATGGGAGCGGCAGACCCCAGTCTCCCGCGTGACATGACACTATGCCCCCTCCCAGAAAGACCCGGGGCCCCAGGTTTCCAGGGAAATCATACATAGAACTCACGTATCAGCCGGGGTGCATGCACGTGCTGGCGCGGTTCCCATGTACGATCACAGGCTGGGTACCCCTTCCAATCAACCAAATAGTGGAGTACCCCTCTGCGGTAACGGGCATCACAGATCTCGTGTACCTCAAACTCCGGGACGCCCTGAACCAGAACAGAGGCCGGGCGAGGAGAGGTGCGGCCGTAATTATCGACCACATAGGATTTCAACCGGGACACATGGAAAACAGGATGTACACGCCAAGAAGGGGGTAGTCGAAGACGGAAGGCTACAGAGGACAGCCGCTTGGTGATAACAAATGGCCCCAAATATCGAGGGGCCAGTTTGACGGGCAGGTTGTGAAGGGGCAAGTTCTTTGAGGATAACCACACCTTGTCACCCTCCCGGAAATCTGGTTCTGCACTCCTCTTCCTGTCTGCCTGTCTCTTCATCCGATCCTTGGCTTCACTCAAGATCTCGCGTGCTAGTTCTTGTTGTTTCCGGATGTGTAAGACCAGGCCATCAGCAGAGGGAACAGTACTAGATGGAACTGGTTGAAAAGGCATCAATCGAGGATGTAGACCAGTGGAACAGAAGAATGGGCTGACTCCAATGGAAGCATGAACGGTGTTGTTGTAGGACACTTCTGCCAGATCTAACCCATCTTTCCAATTAGACTGTGTGGCATTGGCAAAACAGCGGAGGTACTCCTCCAAAGTCTGATTGGTCCTTTCGGTTAGCCCATTGGTCTGTGGGTGATAGCCTGAGCTTAGGGCTCTATGTATTCCCAGATGACCACACACCTGGCTCCAAAATGATGAAAGGAACTGGGTTCCCCGATCCGATATGATCTTCTCCGGTAGGCCGTGCAACCGGTAAATTTCGTGCAGAAATGCTGAAGCCATTTGAGTAGCTGTAGGGATTTTCTGGAATGGGATGAAATGGGCCAGTTTGGTGAAGCTGTCCACAACCACCATTATACTGGTGTACCCTTCTGATGGAAGCAAATCCACAATGAAATCGGTAGCGATAGTATGCCACGGATAGGGTGCTATTTCAGTGGGCATTAGCAATGGTCGTCTTCTAGGAACCTTGCACTGGGCACAAATTGGACAACTTTCGATGTACTTCTGGACCTCGGTCGCCCAACCAGGCCACCAGAACTGTCGGGATATCAACCCTCGAGTGGCTCTGATCCCGCGATGTCCTCCTATGGGTGAATCATGGAATCCATGTAGAATGCCCCTTCTAACAGCTCCTCTAGGTATGTAGAGTCTTTTCTGAAAAAACAACAGTCCATCTCGTTCTGAAACCAATTGCCGACTAAGAAGGGTCGTTCTTTCTGGATCCGACCGAGTGGCTTCCGCGATGGACTTAAGGTGAGGGGACAAGGCCAGCAAAAAATGGCGAGGAGAAATCAGTGGCAGATCTGGACAAGACGTCTCTTCCACGTTTTCCAGGGACCTGGAAAGAGCATCCGCCTTCAAATTGGAGGTTCCCGGGATATAAGTAACGTGGAACTCAAACGGAGAGAAGAAGAAGGCCCACCGGGCTTGACGAGGAGTCCGACATTGCAAAGAGCGAAGATATTGCAGATTGCAATGATCTGTCCGCACCTCCACAGAAAAGCGAGCTCCGAGGAGAAAATGTCTCCATTCCTCGAATGCGGTCTTGATGGCCAACAGTTCCTTTTCAATCACCGCGTAGTTTCTTTCGCTGGGACTCAGCTTGCGAGAATAATAGGCCACTGGATGTTCTACTAACGTGGTTGGATCTTTCTGAAGAAGGACTGCTCCTACCGCGAAGCTGGAAGCGTCGGCCTCCACTATGTAGGGCAACTCTTCCTGGGGATGGCGCAGGATCGGGGCAGCCATAAAAGCCGACTTCAAGACGTCGAAAGCCTGAGAAGCCACGGAATCCCATTCGAAAGAGATCTTGCTGCTGGTTAGCCTGGTGAGAGGTGCCGAGATCTGCGAGAACTGTGGAATAAAGCGCCTGTAAAAGTTTGCGAATCCCAAAAAGCGTTGGAGAGCCTTGATATCGTGTGGATGTTTCCATTCTTGTATGGCTCGCACCTTCTTGGGATCCATCCCAATACCTTCCTGATTGATAACAAATCCTAAAAACTCAATGCTGGGTTGGTGAAAGCTACATTTCTCTGCTTTGGCAAATAGGTTATTGATGGACAGCCGACGAAGGACCTCACGAACGTGTTCCACATGCTCGTCTAAGGATTTAGAAAAAATCAGTATGTCGTCCAGGTAAACCCAGACGGATAATCCTAGCAGATCACCAAAGATGTAGTCCATGAATCGTTGAAGAACAGCGGGGGCATTACATAAGCCGAAAGGCATAACCCTGTACTCAAAATGCCCCAAAGGTGTCTTGAAAGCTGTCTTCCACTCGTCCCCACTCCTGATGCGCACCAAATGATAAGCTCCGCGGAGGTCCAATTTGGAGAAGATTCGCGCAGTGTGCAGGGTTTCAAGGATACTGCGAATTAAAGGTAAAGGATACCGGTCTTTGGCTGTTATGTCGTTCAACTGCCGGTAGTCGACACAGGGTCTCAATGTACCTTCTTTCTTCTTTACAAAAAACAGGGGAAATCCTGTGGGTGATTTTGACGGCACAATGTACCCCTTTCTTAGACTCTCTGACAAATACTCCTGAAGAACTTGCTTCTCGTCACGTGTTAGGGCATATATTTTCCCATGGGAATGACGTGGTTCGGCAGCAGTTCAATGGAGCAATCAAAGGAACGGTGTGGAGGAAGGGGTATGTCGCCGGGTTCAGAGAATACCTGTTTAAATTCGGAATATTCCTGTGGGACCAGAGACGTGGAACATAGATGGACCCCACTGCAGTCTGTTTCTAGAGAGGTCGAAACGGCCATGGTGGGAACCGGTAGCTTGCATTCTTGAGCACACACTGTGGATGAAAAGGTCAAGGTCTGGGTTCTCCAGTCTATCAAAGGATTGTGGTATTGCAACCAAGGTAATCCCAAGACCACCTTGTAGGTCGGTGACTTAATAACATCCAAGGCAAGTTCTTCGTAATGGTCAGCAATCAGAAGAGCCAGTCCAACTGTGAACTGACTAACGGGTCCAGAAGACAAGGGAGTACCATCAATAAGCTCCACAGCCAGAGGTGTGTGTCTGGAAATGAGTGGTATCTTATGTCTGGAGACGAACGTTTCGTCAATGTAATTGCCAGAAGCCCCACTGTCCAATAGACCGAATACTTCCAGGTTCTTGTCTGGTAACTTAATTTGGACCTTCAGGGTCTGTAGCACCGCTGGTTGCATGGGCAGACGAATAGAACAAAGAACAGAAGGGTCTGAGGAAGGGATAGGACCTGTCGTTGCCCTTCCAGTTTACGACAGGTCTCTTAGTTTCCCGACTTCTTCTTCTGCGGACGCAAAGGGCACGTACCCAAATAATGCCCAGCTGCTCCACAGTAAAGACACAAACGCAAAGACCTCCTTCGTTTCTTCTCTTTTTCCGTCAAAGGTCCTCTCATGGCTCCTACTTGCATGGGCTCAGGTCTGGATTCGGTCGACCCGAACGAACCTGCGGGTGAGCTGGTCGTCCTGGGACTGCTTCTGTCAAGCCGACGTCTCTCAGCCTTTCGTTCGGCTAACCTTTGGTCAATACGGAGTACCTGATCAATCAAGAGTTGAAGGCTCTCTGGTTCAGGGATGTGGAGTAACTCATCCTTGTACTCCTCTCTCAGGCCTCGACGAAACAGTGTCTTCTGTGTAATTTCGGGCCACTGGGAGTCGGTAGCCAAAAGTCGGAAGCGGCTGATGTAGGTGATGATGTCAGTGCTTCCCTGTTTGTAGTCCATCAATTGATTCTGTGCAACGGAGGCCAGGTTCGGCGTCTGGAACACCTCAAGGAAGGCCTTTTCAAAGGCAGCAAAGTCATTCAAAATAGGACTGTTCGTAACCACAAACGGAGTTGCCCAAGCTAATGCGTTCCCAGTTAGGTTCCCCAAGATGTACCCAATCTTGGCCCTATCGTTGTTGAAGTAGGTAGACCTGAAGAGAAAATGTATCCTGCAGTGGTTACAAAACTCTGCCACCCGTCTAGGGTCTCCGTCGAATTTGATGGGTGTTGTATGAGCCAATGATCCCTCTACTTGAGAGGTACTGGGTGCTCCTTGCGTTATCATTTGACGTAAAGTTTGATTCTCCTGACGCAGGGCGGTCATCTCGGCCCTGAGCGCTAGCAACTCGTTCCTCATGTCTTGCGAATCATCCATCTCCGAATCAGAAGGCAGGCGTCTCAATCTGTCAAGCTGGTTGGCCCGAGAGGACCGCGTACCTGCAGTCTTGGTGGTTGGTCTCGCAGAGGTCGCCAGTCTGGAGTCCGGGAACTGATGAACTAGTGGCACGAGGAACCAGCCTCTCCACCACCCAAAAGAGGAACTGGGTGGAGGATGGACCAACTCCCAATGTCACGAAAGGCACTCTCCAGATAAGCGTGACAAGAGGATTGTTAGGCTCAGACGGATGGAACCATAGTCCAGGTGGAGCTTGTTGTCGAGACCATGAATCTTCCAAGAACCTCTGTGCAGCGACAGTTGGTAGATAGACCAGTGTGGCAGAAAGGGAATTCGCAGTAGGCAAAAGGAGCTTGGCTGGTGCTGATGGTTCCAATGGTACACAGGATAAAGTTCGGAGTCAGGCAAGACAGGAAAGAGGGAGGTCAGATGGAGCTTGCTGTCTGGCCAAATAAAGAACTGTCTAAACGTGCCCAGGATGGAACAGGAGAGTGCAGGCTAGCATAGGGTATGACCCAGATACACAGTTGGTGGTAGATGACCCAGGACAGGGCTCAGGTAAGGGCTGGTGGAAGGCTGACCCAGGACAGGACCCAGGTAAAGGCTGGTGGCAGACTGGCCCAGGACAGGACCCAGGTAAGAGCTGGAGGCAGGCTGGCCTAGGACAGGACCCAGGTAAAGACTGGAGGCAGGCTGGACCAAGACAGGACCCAGGTAAGAGCTGGAGGCAGGCTGGCCCAGGACAGGACCCAGGTAAGGGCTGGAGGCAGGCTGGCCCAGGACAGGACCCAGGTAAGAGCTGGAGGCAGGCTGGCCCAAGACAGGACCCAGGTAAGTGCTGGAGGCAGGAACAACGAGGCGAGCGAAGCGAACCGCGTTGAGACGCGACCTGCTTCGACTCGCGGCTTCTTTTATGAGCCGCCGGCGCCCGAGAGGCCTGGAACGCAAGCCGTTCCGTTTCCGGGCGCCGGCGAACCCACAACGAGGCCTGGAAGGCAAGCCCCTCCAAGGAGGCGAGCCCAGTCCACGGCGCATGCGCGGAACCGAGACAGAGGTCTCCCGCGCATGCGCCGAAGGCCGCCGGCCCCGTAACCAGTCGCTCCCCTCCCGGCGAGTCCCCAGACGCGAACGCGCGGGTAGACTCGCCAGGAGGAAATGGGTGCGGCAGACCCCAGTCTCCCGCGTGACATGACACTTTCTAGTGTAGATTTTTACATGAAAAATGCCATTTTACCTTCAAAAAGTGTTCCAGCGCGCTGGGACACACTTGTTTCCCCACTGTCAAATTCACCCACCAGTATTGGACTAAAAAAGGGAAGGTGGTGGGAAAGAAGAAGGATAGTCAATGGACTTAGCCCTTTGTTTAGCATCAGAATTTGTATGTGAAAAGGGGTCTTAGCTTAGCTTACCTTGAATGCTGGCTTCAAAAAGAAGGGCCTCGCCTACTCAGGAACACACGAAAAACGGCAGAGAACCAGAACCGCAGCAGTCAGCTGTTCCGAACTGGACATTAGGGTTACTTCCTGCTTCCTTTTAAAGGGGAACTTGCATTCTAATCTGCCAATCGCGCGACTGCTCCTTCAAACATAAAGGAGATAGAAAGAGGACTTGGCATTGCCTCAGTCTAACCCAAGCTCAGGGTACACTCATAGAAACAAAAAATTGACTTTCTTCAAGATGAATTTAGCAAAGACGCTCTCTAATGCATAAAGATGGAATACGATAAAGGCTAAAAGATAAGGACAACCCAAGTTAGTCAAAAAATGAAAATAAGTATAATCATTAATGTAGATAAAAAAAATAAACATTTGAAAAATGAAAATAGATTGAATGAAATAAACTGAATAAAGCAGCCCAGCTAGCGGTAATCCTCAATCAGAGTGGAAACCTTACAATAGAAAAAATAAATAAATAAATACTAAAGAGTCGTAAGGAAAGGATCGTACGTTTGAAAAAAACATCCCCCGGAAAAAGCTGCCTTACTCCCAGCCTGCTGCACAGAACCAACAATGTTCCATTAAATGGGAAATGAAATAAAGATAATAAAGAAAAAGAAATAGGTATATAAGGGCTAACTACTGTTGATTAAGAAAGAGAAAGAGGGGCTAACAGCTGTTGCCTAAAGAAAGAGAACAGCTCCTCTTAATCGTCACTATCTAAGAAGGACTTGCTTAGCGTCAAAAGGCAAACAAGCGGAAGTGTCCATACGTCTGAATGTCTATTGTATCATTAGGGAACAACAGGACCGCCAAAACCGGTTCATGATATTTTGCAGCGTTACTAAAGACCGGAGTGTAACCATAGCAGATATATTAACTCCATTCCTCCTGCGAATTAAGCCCGTCAGTGTAACTTTTGGTATGGTAAATCCACCATTGTTCCCTTTGCGAAAGCCTTTTCGCAGTGTTTGCTAGATCTGTGCCTCTTACTTTCTCAATGGCCCACCATTTTAGGGTATGAGGGTCATGATTACATTCTAGGAAATGTGCCACAAGCGGAGCATTAAGCTGTTCATTCCTTAGTTTTGATCTATGTTCAGTGATTCTTAATTTCACTGGCCGCGATGTCTTACCTATGTATGTTTTACCGCAGGGGCATACAATAGCATAGATAACTTTACTGCTATTGCACGTAGTATAATCCCTCAGGGCCCAAGTCCTCTTATTGATAGTGATGTTTTTACAGGATGTGGTGAGGTTACAATTGCAACATCCCCAACAGGGGTAATGGCCTAGAACTACTGGCATACCCCAAAGAGTAGTAATTAATGGTTGTTTGTCCTGTACACTACTCCTATCTGCTTTGCAGATCCAATTTTTTATATTCTTCCCTTTCTTAAAGGCAAACATAGGTTTGGCTAGGGTAGGTAGATTTAGTTGAAGCACCAAACCACCAGGACTGCGCCCAGCTGCTTTTGCCACTTGCTGAACTTAGACCCACTATCCCGCACATTCAAACTAGTTTGCCGCCCAACATTGCCATCTGAAAGCACTTTGTTGCCTTAGCTCGAACGAAGTACTGCTGCCTCAGCACTGTTCGAACCATTGTTTGGAACCCCAGCTTCTTCAATGCCAAACAAGTCGGAGATAAAAAATGCAGGTGGTCATCCCTCACTGCATCCTTCGAGCTCCGGCATCTAACTAACTCGCCTGCACATCCCGTCGTCATTCCGTCCACTGTCAAACCTCGACTACTTAGCCGAACCTGAGGACATCCCCGATCTGCCACGCTTGAGTAATGTTTTGAACTGTTGCCTTCTTCACTTCCTCCCCACTTTGACACCTGTTTGTCATTGAATCTCCACGACTGCCGCATTTTAACCACATTGTACCGCCAATCAGCAAAGAGAAACCTGGTTCGCCATTGTCGAACCACCAAGAAGACACTACAAAGGTATTATTGAATGATAGCTGCCCCACTGATCCAGTTTGGGCCCCAGAGAGGGCACATCTATCCCTGTTCGCAACTCAAAAACATATCCTTTGTACATTGTGGTTTTAATTGCCTTTCCCACCTGACTCATCAGCCAGAGTGCTACATTTTGATATCTTGCACATTCTGTGTTTTTGTGGTGGGTTATTACAGTGTTTTTTAGTTAGGTATACATGTACATGGTGTGTTTAATTAAAGTATGTATGTTTTTTATAGAACCTTGATTAGGCATTTCTTTAATTTGGACTGTTATACTTTGATGTTTTGGTTGCAACTTTTTCACATTCACCCCCTATTGACAGTTCAGCCTTAGCTCGGCCCAGATTACCACAAAAGGCAAAGGAGGAATATCTCTTAACTGTGCCTGTTTTACCTTTATGATTGTGTTGGGTCTTAGCTTGTAGAAGTGTGGAGGCTGAGTAGGTGCATTGGCCCCTCATCTTTGTAATCCTGCAGGGCAGAAGTCAATTCGTCACAGAGGGGTTATGTACATTTTCGTGTCGATGAAAGCCTTGTTAACAATGAAATACTTGTTAGTCCATTTCGGAGAAAGTCCTTGCTCGCTAGTACACAGTGGAAGGATTGTCTTGATCAATTTGGCCTGATTATGAGCTACGCAGTAAAAAAAAGATGCTAAAACTGTGGAATGTGTGCACGCAGTTAGACCAAGCATTACCCATTCCCTTAAAATCCCATTACTGCCAAAACTCCAGAAACACATCTATTGACTCTTCATTTATGCGCTTTGTCCATTAGCAATATTTCTACCGGTAAAACCATTACCAATCAGTTATTCGCCCACCTTTTAGTGGAACTAGTTGTACATCCAAAAAAGCAGAAGAATTAATGATCAGTAATCCTGACAATAACTGGCAGAATTAACACCACACGAAAATAGCATAATTTGGTAATTTTCTGGTTCATTTTCTGTTGCCATCCGAGCCCATAAGCAGTGTCAACCACGCCGGGAGAAAACCCGAAAGATAAGGTTCCCAGAATACAGATATGAGAAGAAAAATTCAGCAAGATAGAGCTCCAGGTCCTTGCTGATGAGGTAATAATCCACCCAGAGGAGCTGTTTGGAGCACAGCATAGAAAAAGCACTGTCAAGAAGAAACACTCTATTTGGACTGAAATTCGAGACAAGGTGGTAGCTTTGCGCACTGTCCCTCGGGACAGTGCAGACTGCTGGAAGAGGTGGAATAACATGAAACCAATGTGTATGTAGTGTACTGTCCATCCACCAGTAGGAGATAGCTGCCATGGGAGGTGGTACAGTTTAACCACTCACCCTCACACCAAGGGAGGACAAGTACAGCAGTACCCTCTACATGGCTGGCCAGGAGGCTATTGGAGGAGCATAGTTCATAGCATTCAGACAATCCAGGCCTGGTAAATACAACATGAGAGTAATGGAATTTCTTTATTTTTTTAATTTCTAACCCGCACCGGGGCCCAAAGGCATAAGTGCGCACACAAACATGTAGGCCAGACATCACTCACGGAGGCTGCATGGGAATCCATGGGCCAGAAACAACAACAGCACTACCTATACATGCACTCTATCTAAACATGAGGGTCTTCAATCGCCGTTTAAACAGTTCTCTAGATTCGATCTTCCTGAGGTCAGGTGGGATCTAGTTCAATGCCATGGCTGTGCTACAAAAATGTGCTTTCACTAACCATGATCAGCTCTGTCCTGGGAACCGTGAGCATATGTTAGATCTCAAGGACCTTGCCTGGGGTTTATTTTTGAGAATTTCTGACAGATAAGAGGGGCTCTTACCTGAGAGGCAATTATGAGTTATGGACAATAGACAAAAGGAGATTATTTGCTTCAGACAAGTGTGCTCTTCTATGAAGTCCTACAATTGCTCTAACCGCGCTGTTCTGAATGGTTTGGAGCCAAGGACGTCATTTCACCAAAATGCCAGTGGTAGCGGAAGCGAAATCACATGACCCTTGACCTCTGATGACATCACTGGAAGTGATGTAATTTGACCCCACTCCAAAGTGGCATCACGGAAGCGATGGAACATTACCTTTTACCCCTTGACAAAACAGGAAGTGGCATCACATAGTATTGTTCCTAAGTACACTATGAAAAATAAGGTTACAATATCACTGTAACGTGATAAACATTTCGTACAAGAATGGATCACCATATGTATCGGCAGAAAAAAAGCATGCTATAACTGCTTGTGAAAAAAGCAAAATACATAGTCCGAAATGGATGCTTATTCTACTCTAAATGCTTTTTGCAGTATTTTGTCTGCATTGTAAATTTGAGGTGCTTAAGAACAGACTGAATCAGTGATTCGCCCCCTGAAGCGTACCTGAAATAAACTTCTAATGAGTCTAACAATTATTGTAGAGAATTCCAGAAAGACAAATGATTTCTTATTCCTATTGTTTCTTATTTAGGGTCACTGCTCAAAGTGTTACGCTGTGGAACCCCCTATTTTTTTTAAGACGCTTGAACAAAAAAGCCAGCCACTCCAGAAACAAAGAGCCACAAGGCACTGGCCACCAGGGGCGTTGCTAGGGGGGACTTGGGGGGCTATAGCCCCTGATCTTTTGGTTGTAGCCCCGGATAGAATCTCAGGAGCTACAGCCAAAAGACTAGCTAGCCCCCAGTCCCAACAGTTCCGACATCAGCTTATCCCCGGGTCTTTTCCAGACCTACCAACTCCCCTGCTGACCACAGCCCAGGAGCTTCAATTTTTTCTTCTTTTTTTAGGGGTAGCAAGGGAGACCACAGAGGGCACAATGGAGAACTCAGGGGTCGCCGCAGACCCCAATACTAATGCCAACTAAAAGACTACTACAACAGTCGATGTTGGTGCTAATGATGTCTCTGGCTATTGTGGTGAAGCTTTTTTCAGTCAGAAATGGGCGTATCTGCAAGAGGAGCACAATAATCTAAGCAGAGGTAGAAATGAGGTTGTTAACCTGAGCCTGCATGTGTAAAGTGTGATCCAGAATGACTCCCAGGGTCTTCACTTTCTGTTGTGTGGTGATTTTACAGCCTGCCAGCTGTATGTATTGATACACCGGGTCTAGATTATGGATTCGGATTGGGGAGCCCACTACCATCAGTTTTTAGTTTTTCATCATTTAACGCCAGTCCATTCTGTACCATCCACGTCTATATCAGTTTATATGCATAATTAATCTTTATACTCCGGAGAGGGGAATCAGGCATTGAGTGTCGTTTGTTTAATTCGTAAAATGAATTTCCCTGTCCTCGAGTAATTGGAATAATAGGACAGTGAAAATATTATACAAGGACAGCGAGGGGCAAGCCCCCTGTGGGACCCAGTAAAGTAAAACGTCTGTGTCCGCCTCTGCGTACCCAATGTGATTGCAGGATTTTCCTCCTCCCTATGTAAAGGTGTTTTATCAGGCTGTGGAGTAGGATGACCACAATGCCTTAGCAGAGCCTATGGTGGAAACCCAATGGGAGTACTGTTTCTGCAACAGAATGTAAGTGAAACGGAGGGAGGGACCCATGTCTACATGGCTGTGATGTCATCAATGTGCCATTGTTTTTATGTAAATGTAAATGTGACCTCAAGCAGTTTGAAGATGCAGTAATCAAGGCAGGTCCTGGCCAAATGCCCAACCAACCCCCCAAGTGCATCACATAAGTGGCCTGCACCATGAAACCTCGGTACAACGTGCATACATCGAAATTCATTGTTTCAATGGGTATTTTGCTGATTTATTTTTCTCGGAAAAACCCATCGAAAAACATATATGGAATGTAAGGGGTGGGGGGTCAGGAATAGAGTTACATTAATAGGGGAATGGGTGTGTGGGTGGAACCCCCCAAAAAGAAAAAACACATTTTCAATGTTTTTTTAAGAGAAACAAATTTGTCAAAAAACCCATCGAATAAATGAATGTCTAAAAATGAACATAGAACCAAACCGACATTGAAAAAAACAGAGGTAAACATTTCTTAGACCCATGTAAGTGCCACATGAGCACTGCATCTGCCATTGAGCTTTGGCACGAATGGCAGGCTAAAGTATCATTACTCCATCCGCTAATCCAACCATGCCATTGCATGTACATGTATGCGCGGGCACAGCCATCATCCGTTGCTTGTCAGACTGCGGTTTGTAACGCATGAGAACATACCCAATCCATGATGGTGTTCCTAGAGGATACTGAGTGCTCTAGCAGATAAAATAGTGAACATGTCAACAAAATGAGAAACTAAAGACGTGCACCCCAGAGGGCACATATACCAATTGTGATCTAGTTATGCCCCTGCATGTGCACCATCACACCCCACTCCTACTGGCCTTTAGTCAGCATGAGTGTTATACACAGCCAAATTCCAATCACAAAATGACAAAAAACGTGCCATCTGTCCCCAAACAGGTTCACAGGCACCTGGACCTCCGCTTCAGCAGGCTAAAGGCATGCTCTATACATAACACGGGTATTTGTAAAGCACACGTTGACCCCCGAAGAAGACTTCCAAGCCGACATATAGCACAGAATATGCTCAAAACGAATATCTTATGGGAGAGATAGCAGGATGAGGTACTGTGGTAACACAGAGTTTGGAGACAAACTAGCAGAATACACAGCAGGTGATGCACCTGACACAATTGTGGGGGCGTGGACCAAGAGACTCTGGCCAAAAATTAGTGTTCCACAGTTGACTTGAGTCTGAAGGGCAAGCCACCAAGATCTCCGTCTTATTTCCATTAAGCTTCAACCAGTGTCCCGACATCCAGTCGCCAATAGACGCTAAACAGGGACACGGGATTCATGCTTGAACTATTTTCCTGCTAGGCAACAATGCACACAGGAACTCTAACCTTGCGATATCGTACATTCCGCCATTTTGACGGAATGGGGAGCAGACGTACGAGTCGCACCAATACATTCAGGGCAGGTTTATGAAATGTGCCATTCTGTCATTTTCTACAGAAAAATCAGGTAAATGTGTAATTATCAGGCATCAGATGTCATTAAGAAATAAGAAATGTGCATTTTGATTTTGCGAGGAACACGTATAATTAGTCGAAACATATCATGTCACTAGTCTCTAATAAACTTGCATATGTCTAAAACATTATATTTTTTGGTCATGAGCTTGTACGTCATGCCTTCTGGATTTCAAGCTGTTTGTGCGACAAAATGGTTGACAAAATGTTTAGAGGGGCAAATAATTATACACTTATCTGCTATAAAGTAACAAGAAAGATACATTCTTCTGACGACCATGCTTTTAACCAAAAAGGTATAAGTATGAAAGACAGTATTTTTCTGAATTCTACTATTTTAAAATAGCTTGTAAAATATTTTGTGGAAGTTCATGGTTGTGGTACTCAAACTGTTTCATGTTTCATGTTTCAGAGAGGTAATGCAGAATGGACTAGCAGAGGAACAGGTTCACAGTTTTTAAACTGACACCCTACTCATGCTTGAGATAGTATGTATTGTCGCCAGAGCTCTAGTGCAGGATCCAAGTGGGACTCCGACACAAGGAGGACAGCAGCCCCTTATGTTTCCATTCACTTACCTGTTATTAGAAGTGGTCAAGGCTAAACACTCAGGAAGGGAGCGCTGTGGTCAAGCATAAAGAACAACACATTCATACTGAGCATATGGCTCTTGAAACGTGCATCTGTCACTGGATGGGATTACACCAGAATCATTCTCAGTGCAAATAAATGGACAAACTCAAGAAGATGGAAAGTTACTGTTTTATTAACAATTATCTAAAACAGGGAGGTTACAATGAACATCAACGGACGTATGCTCAGTCTCTCAGCAATTTCCACAAAAATTACAATTTACATGCTTCATTATGCATCAGAGTGATGTCATACTACGTGGCAATAGTGAAAAATCTATCAAGGATCAGGATTGGTTAAGGGATACATGTAGATATATAATCAGATTGGACTGAGGATTGTTATTGGCTATCCTTTATCAGGTGAACAATTTATGCCTACCTCTTCAAACATGTAATTTCAGAAGAATCAGTTACACCGCGTTTCACTGGTTTCACAAGCTATAAGGTCCTTTGTTATATGGACTAATACAATTGGTTTGGAACGCTTGTGCCATGTCTGGAACATTCAGTTCACTTAGCAACACATAAGCCAAGACCCAGGTGCAGGGGGGTAGGACATGAAGCTACCTCACCACCCAATTAGCCCAGCATCCCTCATCACCCAGGCCTTCTGCCTTGAAATTGTCTTTGTACTTGGCCTTGCAGAGTATTCTCGTCCTGGGCATGCACAGGATTGAGGGCACTCGCTATCCTGTCTGGAAGTCCAAATTCAAACTCTATTTTGATGCTTGACTCACGTGACAAGAGACCACAATTTGGTTCATTCTGCAGCTTTTAAATGCTTTAAATTAATTAAAACTTGGCATCCTTTGTGTTCTTTCTTTCACCTTAACGTAAGCGGATTCACCCTCTATAAACATGTTCTTCTTCAGCATGGATAGTTGACATAGATTCCTAGGATCTTGACTTCAGGCCAGACATCCTCGCCATGCAGCTTCAGCAACCTGTACTTCTACTGCAACACAGCTTTTCATTCCCCTTTCATGGTGTTTAGCTTATGTATTTCATGATACCAATGTCCAGTTTCTATGCAATGGCACCTTTGCCTGGATTCTATTCACTACTTATAACTAGCCTATACGATGACTTGATCCACCTAGCGTTTTCATCATCTGTACATTCTTCATGCTTCTGATTTCTGCAGAGCTTTTCTACTGTGTACTTTTCTTCTTTATACTTTTTAAGGTTCACTTTATTCCTTACTTTGTTATTTTTTCCTTAGGATCCATACCTTGTCTTCATTCGATATCTCGGGACATCGTGCACACTTTCTTATGACGTCCTTTGTTCATTTTCTCAGCTCTTATATTCCTTCAGGGAGTTCCTCCTGCAGGCTGTCATCAACTCAAGGGTACATTGGATATGGTTGACTCAATGGATATCTCCTTCCAAATAATCACTGCGGTATTGGTACAATAGCTGGTGTCAGACAAGTCACAGTCTCATGTCTCCAATACAGGAGAGGTATGGAGGCAGGATCCCCTGCGGATGTATACGACTGCTCCTCTACAATATTGAGAATAAAGACATTTCCAGACCGGAAATATATTTGAGATACTTTGCATCTTGTAGAAGACAGGTTAACATTTATTGACTGCAAAATATATGCAAATTCAAATAAAGTCCCAATTCTAAAACTGGAAGTGTTTGTTAGCTCCAAACTGTTAAGGTTAGCACCAACCACATGTTCTTGCTGGGTTCTTGGGCTTTCTAAAGCATTTTATAATCAATGTTCACAACAGGGGCACCGCAAGCGGATGTGAGATGATAAACAGCTAAACTACACGCAGGGCTAGCTCAGACTGCAGCTCTTTGCCAGGAATTGACTGAGTGATAGAGCAAGAAGTGGTCATGCTGCTCAGCTACTCAAAAGTAGCCCTGGGGCCAAAGAAATCTAATGTAGGTTGTTTCCCCCAGCCAAAGATGTCAATGTCACTTGCTGTAAAAGACCTTCAGCCATACCCGGCTGGAGTTGTCAACTACATGGCTCTGGTTTGGGTTAAGGAGTTCAGGCATAGTTCAGCAGGGCACTGGGAGGGTCTTCTATATTGGTTCAGCTGTAGGAGGTCAATACTGAAGAGAGTGTCTCTGGAATGGCCCTAGTGTCCCCTCTTTGCATGCATGCACGAAGGACGAGAAATGACAGATGCCAGTCGCTGTTTGGCCAACCCTCAGATGGACCGGTGCATTCCACGTTTGTGAACAGATGTTCTCTAAGGCAACCGTTCAAACCATATCCAGCTGATGTCTTTGTGGATACAGGTGCCCCATCGCTGGAACAGGTTGACGAATGATAAATATCCAGCTGTGCTGACATCATTAGTGACACCACAACATAGTAACGTTAGTCACAAAGTGAACTTGCATCCCTGCACGAAGTTACACATACACACACATGCACTGTCAAAAGCCTTTTTCTTTTCAATAGCCAAATACAAAAAACGTAAGAAAGCAAAAAGTCACACAGAGCAATCTTGTAACCACTTCACTGCAACTAACCATATGGAAATACAGGGACGTATAAGGAACCTGGAAGAGCCTGATACGACTAACACCTAAGTAGAATACTATAATATATGTAGGGAAACCATAGAATGACTGTAGTGAATTCACATGAAGCCACAGGCCTCCGAATAAGGAATGAAGAGATGCAGACTCTGCAGCACAAACCACAGGGCCAATGCTTGCAGCCAAGGACAAGGGCGGGTGGAACATTCCTGGGTCCAGGGGCAGGGAGCCACCTGCAAAATAACAGAATAAATCCTCACTTATTGCAGACCGAAAAGCTCAGTTTTGCGGTCCTCACCCACATAACTCAGCCAAGCCGAACAATGGCCATTCATGGGTGGTGGGAAGAGAAGCGGTTCCCAGCAAAGAGAGGCATAATTGATACATGCGTTGTCCACCGAACATTGTAACCTACAGGCACTCTTCCAGGCTAGGTGGCTATACCAGTGGCAACAATTAGGACACACAGTCTTTATCATTAATTTGAGAAGGTACACTGAGCGCAGTGAACAGAACAGGGTCCCAGGCCTAGAAAACCTGCTCCAGCCAACCAGGGCGCCCACATCCTGGGGTGGTGGGCAATGGGGCAAGGACCAATGGTAGTCCTGCGACCCTGCAAAAATGTAATAGGTAGTTTTTGGGTAAGTCTCAGGCAAACCCACCTGACATGGAAGGACCAGTTAGACTACTCAAATAGGGGACATCCATAGGTGTAATTACCTAAATTACCCAATAGAACTTGCTCTTAGGTTTTTGGGGAAGGGTTACAGATTGTGATTTCACTTTTGGATAAAAGCTTCTGACACGGGCTCAGGAGCTGTGATTTCTGGAGATTTGTGTGTTTCCTGTATAATCCCTGTCTGTTCGAAAAATTGCCAGGGGAATGTTTGATGGGCCCTGGATACTCTGCTAAGCTGTGATTTGTGGTTTGTGGTTTGAAGGTATACATTTTTGTGATGCATTTATCACAATGGGTTCTTCCTATTAAATGGGTCTCTTTGGGAGAACAAGGTGCTGTTCATTGATAAATGGGGCCACAAACATTTCAATCAATTATTTGATTTTTAATGTTATTTCTCACTCATTCATAGTCCAACACCTCACAAATTAGGTATCATTATGAAGGGCACTAACTATTTCTATTAAATGGGGCATTGTGCACACACACATTAGACATAAATTACCTTTATGGTTATTGATTTAAATCCTAGGATTATACCATATGATTATTCACAAATTATATATATTTTTCACAGGCCACATAACGTCACTCATGCCAGAAATGGTCCATTGAAACTCAGTTTTCTTCTATTCCACTATTTCATAATAAGGTAAGATAACTAACGTAGGTTCACATTACAGTCTATGCCATCAAACAGCTCATCATAGATTGTTACATCTACGTTCCTATACTGCAGATGTACCAATAATCATTTCTTATGGAAGCACGTTTGATGTCCAAGTGGGTTCATGAGAAAATTACAACCATTAGTCGTTAATGATATCGGATTAAATTTTAGGGTGAGTACATTTTAGGGTGAGTAGGTTTCATTCATTTTATTTCAGTACACATAGGACATACAATTTTCGATTTCAAAACCCCTGTTATATTTTGGTCATATCAGGTACTGATTGATGGAATATCTCACAAACTCCTCAAAAGCTGGGTGTTCATGTATTAAGGGTGAATTTTCCAAGACCACATATTAGTGTAATTGAATACAATGGGGGGATAACAATTGTCAATTTGCTTATTGCAACTCTATTTTTCTTTTTATCATTTGGCATTGAATTCTCATCCTGCTCTGACTCCAACCATCAAATCCTGACCTGGTACATGATGCAACATGGTATGACCTATCTATTTTCATGTTTTTTGCAACATGTATAATTCTATGCTCCAATGATAATTTTAATGGTATGTACATTATCACCAATGGTGTTATGTTTCACACATGATATCTACAGCCTTGACAACGACCAGGGGTCGAAACACGTGTCGGCTGTTGTTCTTTTGGAAAATAAACAATATTCATATCTCACATGATTTGGACATTTGCAACAGTTGTTTCAAATATTCTTCACATTGAGAGGATTGACATTGAGCGCAAGACACTCCCCCAAAGCTTAATTCTTAATCCAAATAGTATTAATTGTGTATTGCAAAGTATTGCGATTGTGCAAGACCGGCACATAGGCCACCCAGACCCTGACTAGTGTATTGCACTTCAAAGGTGTTGTGGAGATCTGCCATGATGTTGAGGCCCTCAATGTCCTCAATGGGTGCTGGATCAGGAGGAAGACATCTATCCCCCTCTCAACCTTTGCCCCAATCCAATGGAATCGTCACTTTGCAGACCCTGCCTGCAATCCGATTACAGAGCAGGAAGAGGGAGAAATGTACTGCAGACAAAGCACTGTGAGTATGAAATCACCAGGCAAGAAGATACTGAAACAGCAATCAGGATTGCACCACTTACAGAAGGCCAGAAGAGAACCAATCCACTGTGGCCTTTTGCCTATATAAGTGGGTGTCCATTATTAATCGTTGGATAGTTAAGATGGACTCACCTGGAACATGGTTGGGAGTACAGGCTGCTCTAAAGTACTCTACCCTAGAGGTGAAGACCAAGATTCCCAAGGAAGAAGCCAGATAATCTCTGCACTGGCTCCCAGTGGCTGTGAGGATTAAGTTCAAAACAATCTGCCTTTTGAGCCTGGGCCCTCAATACCTTCAACTCTCTGTTCCTAAATATCTTCCTTCTCCAGCTCTTCTCTCATCCGCCTCCTACTCCCTCAGTGTCAGTCGCTTCTCCAAGCAAAGCGTTTGTGGTAGATCCCTTTCTTCGGGTGGGGCATCCCTCTGGAACAGCCTCCCTGCCTCCCTGAAACTTGAGGAGTACCATCTCTGGTTCCGGAAGCACCTCAAAACATTCCTCTTTGTTTCTGCTTTCTCTCCTTCTCTCCCATGCTGAACTCCTAGCTGAAACTGAATCTGCAATGGTCACCTGGCTACCCTCTGATCTTGGGCCCATGTCCCCTTCCCCGCCTGTTGCACCTGCACACCTGCACTGCTACCTGGCAACCCCTGCACTTGGAGGCTGTTTTCTGTATCCCTACAGTCTCCTACCAGCACTTGAAACCAGATGTCTGCACCTACCCTGCACTTGCCATCAGCTGGCCGCACTTTTTACTTATGGCTTATTTGTTCTATTTATTTTACTGACATGTAATAACCTGCCCCTTTCCCCTGCCTGCCTGCACTTTTCCCCTGCCCCCCTTCCCTGCACTTGTGCGATCTCAATGGCACCTGGCCTAGAAAGATTGTTGTCTCTGTCTTCCTTCTGTTCCCCTTCCCTTGCTTCGTCGTGCCTCGAAACACTTGTGTATAGGCACGTTATAAATGCCGTATCATATGATATCATACCAATCCCAAGGGAATATTTGAGATGATCGGTTGGCTGGACAAAGACTACTGAAGCTGAGGCACTGGTACCCAGGAACCAGCTCACTAAAGGAAAGGTGACAGAAACCTGCAAACGCTCTCTAAACCCTACTGGCTAGGATGTGCACCATAAAGGACATACCTTGCACCTGGAGACCATAGGCAGTGTATTTCCAGCATCCAAAGGACGAAGGAAGGGACCCCTGGGTCTCCCTGCATCTATGAACTGCTTCAACACCTAGTTGGGCACCTTCAACATCAGCCAAGCTGCTGCAAGGAAAGCAATGGAGATCTCTGCAATCTCAACACTTGACTGCCTCATGTAATCTGAGTTTTGCTGAACGTCAATGCCAAAGCTCTGCTTTCTCCACATACAAACCCCTCTGAGTCTTCTAGCATCCTACACTCCACTCTGCCTGCCTGGTTGCCAGCTTCTTTGGATTACAAGCCATCACCACTACAGTAACATAATGCTGTTTTGAACCAATTGATACTGCTCATCGCTGAAGGTAGGTCTTTGCTTCTCTGCATCTGCCGCTGCCGAGTCTTCAAGTACCACTGATCTGACACTGCCTGCTGTTTTCCATTGCCTTACACGCACAAGCCATTGCCGCTGGTGATTTTCACCATATCGTTGTATCCTGTTGATCCCACTACTTTGCCCTGTTTCGTTATTCAGACCCCAGATGCCCAGTTCAATGCCAAAGTCAGCAAAGCAAGGAAAAAGGTACTGATGGTAATTCTGGCACCGTGTCATGCTTTAAACGGCCATTCTGACTTGCAAGACCCCACTCTCTACCTTTTAAAGCACATCTTCGCTAACTTTGACAATTACTGCTGAAATCATTGCCTGAGCACCACTGCCCACAAGTCCAGAGTGCCCCTTTATTTCAAAATTTGCACTCTATGTGGCTTAGAGGGGGAATTAATAATATTTGTATTAGTTTTGTATACTTTCTAGTTTAATTAAATTATCCTATTTTAGTACCCTACAACTATTGTTGTTGATTTGCTTCTGTACCATCTCACATCTCACCTGACAAGTGTGCCTGCCCTCAGCCTGTGTTACCCAAAGAGGAGAAGGAAGTATACCTGTCGGGCTGTGTGTTTCAGCATTATGGGATCACTGCTGTTTACTAGTGTGGTGCTGAGTAGGAGTTTTATTTACTACTCATCCCTGTACTCCTGCAGATCAGTAGTCATTGTGTCCCAAAAAGCCATGTTTGTGATCAGTGCACACACTTACACGGTCCTGTGGACTATCCTGTATCTCAAACTCTTTTATGGGGGTGATTATTGGTATGGGCAAAGAGGTTGGAAAAGGGCAAAGGCCCCTGGTGATTCCATCACAGTTAAACTCAAGGGTTGGCTTCACTTAGCAGCCGGCCATTGAAGAGAGGGGCCTAAACATCGCCATTGTTACACCCATCCCGCTCTTAGCCCATCGACAGAGAAACAAGAGATGTACTTCACTCGTAGCCCCTTCCTCTCCTTTATTGTTGATGTATTGTAGGTGTGAGAGACGCTATTCGGTCAGACAGACGTTCAGACCATATCCAGATGATGTTACAGAAGAGACTAGCCTGCAATCAATACAGAAAGTCGACTGACCACAGACACAAGGAGCAGATGACATGACTGGCCTCATGACATAGATACGTTAGACATGAAGTACATATGCATCCATGCACGAAGCTACGCAGACATTCTTAGTTTATTGCAGGTAGACACGAAGGATATGCTTATAACTTGAATAGCTAGAGGACTGACTTACACTGTTGCATTGGTCAACCACCTTTCACTAACTCGTAACTCTTCATTTTATACTTTCGGAGGAGGTCTCAGGAGGAGCCACCAGATATGGTTTATCCAATAAGTATACTAATCCAGTATAGAACCTATATGCAGTTCGCTCCATTAACCAATCCCTTCCCCTGTTAGGTTTTTGGGATGTAACCACAGGTTGTGACATCATTTGTGAACAAAACCAGCTTCCAACCCCCTAGACACTGAGACCGTGTGCAGAATTTTACGTCGTTCATGTTGCAATCCCTATCATTTGAATGCGCAATAAAGACAGTTGAACTTTTTCTTATGCTAGGCCTTCCGTTCTTGGTGCAGGGGATTTCCAGGGCCCAGTTACTCTTGCAATGTAAATTGGGAGGCTGTTAATAGACCCCTGACCACCATTACAGTTGGTAACAAAGAGGATGGTTGCTAAGACCCCTCAGCAATAAGACCACATTGTCCTGCTGTGTGCCCGAAAAGCTTTGTCACAACCTGCGAAGACCAGATTGAATGACACATGTGCAATATTGAAGAGGTCATCAAGAGTTGCCTTGGAGAAATTCCTGCCTGAGCCCTGCGGGACGGCAAGCAGCATACCGGAGAGCAAAGTGGAAGATTAGAGGGAAAGGCAGTGCCCCGGGGACTTCAGCAGATCCATGGAGTGTAAGTTTAGACTCAGCCATAATACAAACAGTGGGGAGGGAAAGCTGTTGTTTGTTGTTTTGTGTTATTGTGAAGATTACCTGTTTCAAGGTGTTAAGCTTAAGATTATGGATGAAAAAAGAAAAAGAAAGAGAAAAAGGGTGCCTGCATCCTAGGCACTAGCTTGGTTATGGATGGAAAAAGGGAAAATAAAATAAAAAAGGATACCCGTCTAGGCAGATAGCTTAGTTACGGATGATGTATATTTGGAATTCCCGTGTCAAGGAGGTAGCATAGCTCCCGTAGGTTGTGGAAGGTGGTTTCTTAATTTATCTCACAGAGATATTATCCTATGAGATGATATAGAAGAAGAATGACGTATCTGTTGAGAATCCCCTGTGGTTGAAGGGCAGGAAGACGGCTGCATATACGTATATATGCTGTGGTGTTTGTATTGCGTTTTGGGGCATTGCGAGATTTGAAAGGGAACATTTTAAGCATTGAGACCTTTCTATTAGCTTTGTGATGTCACATATCGGGTTGGCATATAGAACAGGGAGAGTTGTTGTGGAAGTGAAGACCCCTAATGCGACAGAAACGTGGTGATAGTGGAGTTGAAAAGAAAAAAGGTGATGGTTTTTAGCATGGCGAGATAATGATTGAACTATTATAGGGAGTTGCATCCTTTTGGGCAAGGCTTGATGAGTGCATGAAAGAATAGTAGGTTGGCCTTTAAGGGCGGAGAACACAGTGTGGGCGGTGCATGGAGCACGCTCTTGTTGATGGTGGTGAGCTGGAGAGGCTGTTGGAGGTTTAGTGAAGATTTCATGTGGCTTTGACAGAGCCGAATGAACATTGATAGCAATTGAGAAAATGCATGAATTGGTAATGTGCTAAACTCTGTCAAATCATGAGGTCAAGTAAGTATCGACAGTCAGAAAGTGACATATTTACATGCCGCATATAAAGGAAAAGAATTGAGTAAATGTTGATCATACTAACTGGAAAATGCTTGACGACAAGAAAAAGGACCTGCCCAAGAAGGAGTGGATGCTAAGCCAGAATGATACAGGAAGCAAAGCACCCATTGCGCCTCCTCCTCCTCAAACCATAAACCCCATAGTAAAATGTGAAGTATTTTACCCCTTGAAGGAACTAAAAGCAGCGGGAGGGTATACTAATCCCATTTATGCACCACCCGCGTGTAGCAGCGAGGACACGCTTAGTGGCGTAATGCAAGTGAACAAGAGGATAGGCGCTTTAGGTGATGAATGCAAGGAGCGCAGCAAATTACAAGCAAGATTGATGAACAATGACAAAGGGGCACCAGAACACCGCAGGGATGACGAAGTGACAGTGTCATTGAACAAGTGGATAGGCGGACAAATATTGCTCAAACTAGATGAAAGGAATACAGACGACAACACAACCGCAGAAGAGGAATCTCAGAGACGCAAGAAGAAAGGCAAAGAAAGTAGAGCATGGGCAGAGATAATGGAGGAAGTAGAGAGAAGAGAAAGGGAAGAGAACGAGGAACAAGAGCAACTGAGAAGGGAAAAGGAGAAGGCAAAAGAGAAAGAAAAGGCTGAGAGAGAGGAACAGATAGAAGGACATAGAGGAAGAGATGAGAAAAGTGGAAGACGAAAAGGAGAGGCAGTCAAGGGAGAAAATAAAGTTAGAAATTGAGACGCTCGTTAAGGAGCATCTGCAAAGAGAAGAGGAAAAAAGGCACAGAAAACAGGAAAGGTAAAGGAGCAGAGAAAGATGCCTCAAAGAGGATGATGTTTACTGGATGTTCCCGGTATTGAAACACTAAACTTCAGGTATTGGGACCTGTAATATTACTGCAAACCGGAATACATATGTGAAGCGCACTATAAACAGAAATGGATTTGTGTGATCAATTTTAGAGTTGGAAACCTTAGATGATCGCAAATTGAAATCTTTTTAGATGGAATTCATATGCCTAATTACGGTCACAAGCTACATTACGGAAAACAACTCAAAGAAGAAGCTTCTTTGAGGACGACCGATATTAAATATCAAAATGTTTACAACAACAGTACGACTTTGTCTGTTTATTAGGACACATACAAGTGTTTTGAGTATGAACAGTTGTAGTGCAAACTGTCAGCATTAGAAAAATATCAAAATTTGTACAATAACAGTACAACTTTGTCTGTTTATTAG
This sequence comes from Ambystoma mexicanum, assembly GCF_040938575.1. NCBI lineage: Eukaryota > Metazoa > Chordata > Amphibia > Caudata > Ambystomatidae > Ambystoma > Ambystoma mexicanum. The sequence continues at coordinate 308,737,111 of NC_090924.1, forward strand.
GACACATACAAGTGTTTTGAGTATGAACAGTTGTAGCGCAAGTTGTCAGCATTTGAAAAATATTTTTGTATCCATTTGACTGAGAAGACTTGGGGGTTTTCTTCTTAATACTGATACTGCTGCATGTGACACAATCTATAGACCAGGGACTTAGCTCACCCAACCAAGGTTATACCCCCACTTTACTTTTAATCTGCATAGAGAAGAAGAAGAAAGGGACAGAAAACAGGAAAGGTAAAGGAGTAGAGAAAGACGCCTCAAAGAGGTAGCAGATATTATGATAGGTCTGACATGGTTAACTGATGAAGAGGAAGGGGGAATATGGAGGAGAATAGGGACCCTATATAGGAGCAGGAGGGATGGCGTCTCAGCTCCAAAACCAAACAGGAATGTATCAGGGTCTCCATTGAGGGGGGAGAGCAATTCATTGGACAGAATGATGGGGAAGTGACAGCGGAAACACCCATTGAGGAGTCTTCTTTTCAAAGATGAGGGAGAAGACAGTGATTATAGACGAGGAACTATGGGTTTGGTCAAGGAAGCGAGGGAAAGTGACGATGATGAAGGGAGAAGGCCATGCCACCCAGCTAGGTAAGTAGGCTCTGAGCTCATGGGGCAGAGAGGAAAATATTAGGAAGAATAGACTAGGATCCGATGGGCACATTAAGCATCCCAAGGGTAGATCGCATAATGCAGACAAATTTACTCCACATGCACAGAGGCTGAGAGCCTTACCTGGACGGAAAACAGCAAGTATGACGAGGGCGTTTACTGTTACCAAAGACATGGGGAAGCACGACAAGGAAATAGGACTGACACAGTTCCTGTTACTATGAAATTGTGGCGGACGACCACAATATGTACCTTGACAAGGACAAGGATAATTTGAAGTGGAATCTGCCCTCATTGGCTGCAGGAGTGGGGAAATGGATATTTGAGCTTGGAACACTGACGGCAGGGACAACATTAGCAGTGGGCAACATGAAGAGCTTGCTTTCAGCCATTCTTGGGGAGCCAGCTGATGACGCGTGGAAACGGGCAGGGTATCCCGCAGTGACAGCACAGAATACGGTACACAATGGTGCACCGTTTAACAACTACAGAGCAGCCGTATGACAGGCTCTGAGAGTATAGTACCCAGACACATCTGACAATAGCGCGATTATGGCACACAAAATGCGTGAGGACAAAAACCCACTTCAGTATATTCAGGAGATACAAGAGCATTGGCTCCTTGAGACAAGAGAACCGTAGGATAAAATGGTGGGATTATTCCGTCACATACTAAGCCAAGGGCTACCAGAAAAGGTACAGAAACATCTGAAGAAATTGGTGGAAATCGACGCATATACTTATTCTATGGCTACTATCTACTGGCCTCCTGGTCATATCACCTATTTTCTCTCTGAGTGGGTGGACCTCTCCTCCTCCCTCCTGGCCTCAACCACTCAACTGCTCATTTTTGGTGACCTCAATATCCATCTAGACTCTCCTTGTTCCTCCTCGGAACTCTTCTGTGACCTCTTCGATTCCTTCTCCTTTTCTATCTTCCCCTCTGGCCCGACTCACTCTGCAGGGCATACACTTGATGTCTTGGTCTTCTCTGATCTCTCCCTCTACATCCCTCTGACCACTCCTCTCTCCAGGAGCTTTCACTCCCTCCTCTCCTCTCATCTCTCACTCTCTACCCCCAGGCCAAACCTACCCCAACACCACCACCTACCTTCTCGGACATCCGGCCCATGAAGCGTGTGTCAGTTGAGGCTTTTGGCGCCACCTTCTCTCCTGCCCTCCACCTCTGACTGAATCGCATCCTGACACAGCCCTGTCTATGCTCTACTCCTCTATTTCTGATACTCTTGATGCTCTTGCCCCTGTCATGAGGATTCCTTTGAAGCCCAAAGCCAAGAGCAATTCTTGGTACGACTGTGACCTAGCTACACTTAAACGTAAGTGTAGAGTGGCTGGGAGGAAATGGAGGGTTTCTTGTTCACCCTCTGACAAACAGGCTTGTCGCCTGCTCCAATGGCAATACCGACTCCCTGTCCACACTAAGAAGAGAGCCCACATCCAAGCCCATGCGTCTGCAGCATCTAACAACTCGACCAAACTCTTTAAAATCTGCAAGGAGCTGGCCAACCCTGCAGCAGTCTCTACCGCTCCTGTCGTTTACCAGGCCCTTTGTATAGCCCTTGCCTCTCACTTAATTTCTAAAGCCCAGGATATCCTGTCCCCCTCTCCTCGCCTCTCCTTCTGTGAACTCTGGCCCTCCTACAGCCACCCCCACCCTCTTTCTCATCCCTTCCTCTTTTCTCCCCTGATGAGGTCTCTAGACAAGTCCGATCTATGAAATTCTCATCAAAACCGGTTCCTCCCTGATCTTTCAGAACCATCAAGGACCAAATTGCCACCCTCGCTCCTGTCCTGGCTGATTTCTGAAACCTCTCCTTTGCCCCAGAAACCTTCCCCCTCCCCTCTGAATCATTCTCTTGTGCACCCTCTTCTCAAGAAACCCACAGCTGATCCTTCTTGCCCGGCCAACTATCACCCAATCTCCATCACTCCTTTTCTGGGCAAACTCCTGGAAAAGCTGGCCATCTCTAGATTAACCTTCACTCTGATTCTGTTGGTTGTCTCCACGATCATCAGTCTGGCTTTAGAGTTGTCAGAAGCATGGACACTGCTCTCCTGAACATCTGTGAAGATCTGCTCTCCAACCTTGACTCTAACATCTCCTCTGTCCTCATCCTACTCGATCTCTCTTCTGCCTTTGACACGGTCAACCATACCATCCCGCTCAACCCTCTCTGTGACAGCCTGGGTATCACAATCAGGCTCTGGGCTGGCCAACCTCTTTCCTCTCTGTTGAACCCTCCCAGGTCCAAATTGGGTCCTTCCTTTCATCTATCTCCCTTTCTACCTGTGATGTTCCCCATGGGTCTAACCTCTCACCCTGACTCTTCAACCAATACCTGACAACTCTCGCCCACTGCATTGCCATTTTCCGCTCCAATTTTGAGTGCTATGCTGATGGCACTCAACTCATTTTCAGGCTTCCCTCAGCCATCTCCACTCCTTCTCTCATCTCTGATTGCCTACCTGTCATTTAGGATTGGTGTGCTGCCAACGATCTCTGCCTGAATGTCAGCAAGATGGAGATCCTCCTCATCTGCACACCTACACCCTCCTTTCCTGTCAATCTCTGGCCAGCCTCCCTTGGCCCTCCTCTTAACCCCACCTGCGAGGCTAAGAATCTCAGGGTCATCTTTGACACCACGCTTTACTCATCTACCCACATATCTTATGTTTCTAAAAAGTCAAACTTCCTACTGAACCTCTTCAGAGATATTCTGCCTTTCCTCTGCTTCCCCCAGAAGCTCACTGTCTTGTGAGCCCTGTTTCTTTCTAGGTTGGATTACTGTAACAGCCTCTTTCTAAATCTACCTGCTTCTACTCTCTGCCCTTTGCAACTTATCCAGAACAGGACTGTAAGTCTTGTCCTTGGCCTCAAGCCCTTGGATCGTATCTCTCCAGTCCTGAAATCTCTCCACTGGCTCCCAGTGGCTGCAAGGATTACATTTAAAACCCTTTGCATTGTCCACAAGGCTTTCTGGGGCCTAGGTCCAAAATACCTTCAGCTGTCCCTCCGTAAATACCTTCCGACCCGAGCTCTTCGCTACTCCACCTCTAACTCTGACTTTCGGTCCCAGGTACATGCTCACCCTGCCACCCACAGCACTGCCTCCGGCAATCCCTTGCACTGGGGTATGTATCTGTAACCATACAGTTCCCCCCTTCGTCTGCACTTATGAGACACACCATGTCTGTTACCTTAAACCTAGCACTTGCCACCTGCTGGCTGCACTACCCAGTTTGTTGCTTTTTATTATTTATTTATGTATTATTTAGCTGTATTCCTTTGCTCAACACGTTCCGCATCTCCCCCCTCCAATGCACTTCCCCTTTCCCTCTCCCATTCACTTGAACATTCTCAATGTCATTGGGCCTAGTAAGATCGCTGTTTTTGTTCTCATTTGTTCCCCTCCCTTGCCTCGTCACGCTCTGAAACACTTGTGTATGAGTGTGATACAAATAAAATATCAATATCAATAACACATAGAGCCAACCACAGATGGCAGGAGGACGTTTTTTGTCGGAAGATGAGATATTACTCAGTGTCCACAGGGAAGAGGGTTCAGATATCCGTGGAGACAGGTTCAGGTCGGGTCAGATAAGATCCATGGGGGGTCCGCTGCATTATTTGACATGGAGAAGATTAGGCAATATGTGAAGACAGTGCAGAACTGGAGGCGGAATACAGTTGGTTGGAGGGGCGACATACCAATCGACATACCAGACTGAACAGTCTGACAGAACAGATATATTGTGGATCTACTCACAGCTATTTTGAGCCACAGCTAATATGTTATGTCGACACCGCCAGTGTCAGATCATTCATCACCTTCAATTTACAGGTGGGAGTTGCAGCTTTAACCCCAACTATGTTGACACTCTTTGGAGCAGACGTGGGTGATGTCCACCCAGTTGTGTCGCAGGGGTGCTACACAATATTTGGGCCCTGGCACAAATGGTCTTAGAAATTTAGCACTGCTGATGCCAGTACCAGTACAGAGAAGAATTCCAGCAGCTTCTAGAGCACTTAATTGAAGGCATGTTTTTCAAATGATTTCCCATCAAATTAACTTCTGTGGCAATTACCTGTAATTAGTTGATAAGGAGACTTATATGAAAGTATATTATTAAGTGCATTGTTGGTTTAGTACTGGAGTGGAGAGAAGGAACTATCTGCATGTTACCACTTACTTTGATACACGAACATGACTTTTAAATGCACTTTAAACTGAATGCAATATTCGTTTTCTACATAATACAAGGTGCAAATTGGTGTTGTGTCCAACTAAACATATTCTACACATCAACAATTGGACGATCTCTTACATCAGTTGGAGAATGAGAGCAATTAGGGAAAGGCATGATATTTTGACTGTGCATCATATATGGGATATAGTACACCTACCGTACATTATAAAGATATTGCAATTCACCCAGGATTTTCGTGACCAAATAAGGAACAAGGCCGAAGGTCATGTTCCTTTATAGAGCCACGGAACTTCAAAGTGACTTGCAATATACTTTTTTTGTACATGACGGGGCATTTATAGTTCATGGTCACATGCTGTCAAATCCTTAATTTTCAGGCCTCTTTTAAAAAAAAGTTTTATTGCAAAAACGGTTAGACAAAAAAGAGAACATTATTCAGCTCTGTACCGTATATTCCTGTGTACTTGACCATTTAGTCAAAAAATCACGATCGACTTTTAGTTCGTGGGTTCCTGGGTTTGTTGTAATACAGAGCCTTTCTGATCCAAACATTCTCTTAGGAAATGTGTGGCGGCGATTGTTAGTCCCACTCGGTTACCTCTCAGAACCATCGAGCACCATTTGTCTGCTGCGCGGACCTGGGGATCGAACCTGTGTTGCTCTGTGTTGTCTTGCTTCCAAGGCAAGCACGTTGCCGCTGAGCTATCCTCCCAAGACTTGCAGCGAACTTACATCTCAGTTCAGTTAGACTGGGGCAGGATGTAAATAGATGTTGTAAATTCTCCACTGAGTCTATTGCTCTGCGGAACCTACATGCACGGTGGATGCAGCTGTCCTCCAATCTCACTGATAATATCTCCATTGTGGAAAAGAGGATGGATCTGATCCTCATTAACTGAGATCTGTAGAAAGGATCCGGGAATTACGTTATGTAGGTCAGCATCTGGCCGTAGGTTCTGGTCTCGTTAGACAGCTGCTTCGCAAGTGGAGATGCAATCCTTTTCCCAGAGTTTCTTCCTAATTCTGTCCAGATTTGTCAGAAGCTCTTCATGTGAAGCACCAAGATCTTCCAAAAATGTTTAAAGGATTTGTTCCATGCTGAACCATCTGCGTTCTTTCCATTTGCTATCTCAGCTGTGATGACTTCAAAGTTTACGGTCGGGTCAGATTTCATGTATTTCCTAAAAAATGATAGTGCCTTCCATTCGACTGAAGCCTTGAATGAAATTAGGCCCAGTTCTCTTCTTATTATTTGGATAGGAATTGACCTAGGTAAGCTAAGAACTCGCTTCCAGAAAGTCCCTTTTAACCATGGTCAGAGATTTTCATGAATAGTTAACATTGCCTCAGAGCCGTACATTACAGTAGGAAACACCTAAGCTCTGTTAAAGTCCATAACCGGTTGTAGGGAGAAGCTGCAGAATCTTCGTTTTAGGATTACGTCTTGATTGGACAGTGCTTTAACTTTCCCTTTCAGAGAGAGCGTGTTGTCCCTTTCTGCCCCATTTGTGGCGATCTGAATCCCCAGATATTCGATGGACATTAAACAGTCCAGTTTCCTTGCAGCGATGGTCAAGGGAAATCTTCCGTTCTTCTTACTTCACCTCTGAAATTGGATGATCTTTATCTTTTCTATATTGATCGACAGGTTGTTCTGCGTAGTGTATTCTTCCAGTCGTATGAATTGTCTTTGAAGACCGATTGGAGTCCTGTCCAGCAGGACTAGATCATCCGCATGTAGAAGGTGTGTAATTTCCATCCTTCAAATTTTGGGGTGGAAGCTTCTGCAAGATTTCATGAACACAGGGAAGTCTCAGACGTAGAGTTTGAAAATATACAGAGCAAGAGGACATCCCTGTTTTACACCATGCTCCGTTTTAATTGTGTTGCCTAGGAGGCCTGTTGTATTTAACATTACTCTAAAGAAGGTGTCTGTGGGCAGCTCTTTAATCTGGGCTATCAGATCTTCGAGACAGTTCCATCTGCTCAGTTTTTCCCAGCGCAGGTGTCTGCTAATACTATCAAAGCTTTCGAGAAGTCCACAAATACCAAGTAAAACTTTGTTTTTTTTTTAGCATCTTGTTTTTCAGTAGCAAAAGCAGAAATAGAGGCAGAGAGGTCTCAAGGCCTTTAGTAAAAACCAAACTGCCGGTGTTTTTGATGCCCTTTTTCCGAAGCCCACTCTATCAGTTTCTATAGGAGAAGTGTTGCGTAGAGTTTCCCCGGTACATCGAGCAGGGCTATTGCCGGGGTCGTCTATATCTCCGCTTTTAAAGATCAGGACTACAATCGCACGCTTCCATGACAGTGGTATGGTCCTGGTTGCCATTATCTGGCCTCTTGATTAATCTAATATAAGACATCTTCAGTTTGCTGAGCCATATTATCAATGTAGAATCTGTTAGGATTTTAAAAAGCTAATATGCAGCTTCTAATGTGTTGCAGAAGAGTAGTTTAAGCAGTGGAATAAAACGCACAGAAAAGACGTTTTCATGTTTTGTGTTTTAACATAAGCAATAACATAAACTTGTGTTGAACTCCAGCAGTGCACAAATTAAACATTCTACCATAAAGAGTTACTTATCAAATAATGGCTTTAAAGTGACACAGAACTGCTCTGCAAGCAATGCATTTGAAAAGCTTTTCACAGCTTTAAATACGTGCTGCAGTGACAGCTGGAACTGTATGTGCTGCTCAAGCAGCAGGTGTTGTGACTTCACAACCAAAGGATCACTGATTACAGAGCGGTTGTGATGTCATTTTCTTATTACAGGTCAGTTGTAATGTCACAACTAGCCTGTAATAAGAACATTATTTCCAGGCGTTTATACAGATATTGCAAGCTGCCACGAATTATAAGGAATATAATCCCTTCCTACTGCAGGCAAAAAGGGTATTGTATGACCTTATAAAAGGAACATGGCCAATTCATTGGTCAGAGAAAGTCTCATGACTTGCAGCATCGTTAAAACGAAGGGTAGGAGTTACTCTGTCACACATACACTCTATGACCCTTATGTATGCCACATTTGATTAAATAAAGAGCCAATTATTTGATTTTTAAAATAATTTGAAGACCTGTTTCCTGAATATTAAGCCTTTGACAATTCATTTGTCAATTTCGACACTGAAAGGACTGTCATCTACTGCTTTACAAGTTTGTACTTGTTCAAGTTATTTTTCAGTAACTGAAATCTCCACTTGTGAATCTGTAATGAACAAAGAAAGTTTAGTCCTGTAAAACAAAACATTAAAAAAACACATTTTTAATATATGTTCTTACACCTTAAGAGCTGTCAAAATAAAAATAGGCGTTTCCATAACGTATCTTATTACAACTGTGTCTTCATGTATAGCCTTCAGGGCTATCCCGTCAATGTTAATCACTCTCTGCTGTTCATGCAGGTTTACCACAAGCTCATGGCGCCACCCGAGTGTTCTAGAATAGATCAGATGCTCTGTGTCACTTAGGTATGTCGGTGAACTAGTTACTAACCTACCAAAGCAATAACTGGAACTCCGCAGCACATACTGTGACACTTGTTTATCAGAAGGGCATAGCCTGTGGCGACTTGAAGACCTTTGATGGACTTTAATACAAACGCCAGTGTCATAAAGTAACAGGTTCTGCCAGCTCATTTTTAGATACATATACCTTCCGGCTTACCTTGCATACCTAGATCTTCAAACGATTGTTTGGAAAATTTTAATCTGATAATTGATTTTCACACCATAAAGAAAAGGTGAAAGGAAACAGAAAAAGAAAGACGGCCGATGGAAGGGGAGTAAAGAAGGGGAAAGGAAAAGGAGACTGGAGCAAGAAAAGTGGGATAAGAAAAAAGTAAAGGATAAGTAACAAAGCACGGGAGAGGGAAGAGACAAGATAGGGAACCCCCACCCCACGTCCATGAACTAGAAAGTGACCCTCCAGAAATGTCAACGTGTTAACACCGGGCATGCACTACCACTGACAATGGAGGCATCTCAGCCAACCCAGGACGGATTGATAGACGAGCAAGGGGCCACAAAAGGTGACATAAGGTCCATATTTCACAACGTCAAGGCCAAGAGGGTGAAGATGGGAATCAGAATGGACCATCTTAATGAGAGGCTGGACACTATGGAAGACCGTATCCAGGGTCTGGAATCTAACCAAACGTTGGTCGAAATCATTGAAACACAGCTGGATGTCAGGAACATCACCTGAAGGTGGATGACCTTGAGAACTGTGAGCGCCGGAACAACCTCCGCTTCTTTGGTATTCCAGTAGAAAAGTTGGAGATGAGTAAAGAGGTGGAACAAGCGAGACAAGACATTGTGAACAGTCTCTTTGCAGATGAGGGTTGCATGAAGATCTCGCTGGACAGAGCGCACAGAGGAGGTGGTGGGGAAAAGGGATTCCCGAGAGCAGTGGTGGCTTGCTTACATTATTTTTCTCAGAAAGCAAAGATCCTACCAAGAGCAAGAAATGTAGAATTTCAGGAGTCCAAGATTGGGATATACCAAGACCTCTCAGCATGCACCTTGAACAAGACGAAAATGTGCAAAGAGTTAACACACTGGTTGCGAAGTAAAGACATAAGGTACAGGGTGGGATGCCCATTCTCACTTGCCTTTGAATACGAAGGGAGGGAGTATAAACTGATTGCAGAGTATGACAATCAATGGGCGAAATCAGAACGGAATATGGATGGTGGCTGGGGGACAAAGACAGAGAGAGCAGAATGGCAGGATAGGTTAAGAAGAGGGACGTGCCAATGACCATTGGAGGATGGCAGGATACAGAAAATTCAAGAAACTCAGCACCCCTTCTCCCAAGAAATGAGCCAACAGTCTACAAAAGGACAGCGATCTTCTGGAAAAAGGGCTGTGGGGGGAAGAAGGCGAGGGGTGGCGGGAGAGGAATACAAGGAAAAGGGGTGGAGTGTCACAATATTAGTGGCTACATAGGGCAAAGGCACCTGGGGGCCTAGCACTCAGGGGAGGCAATGAGAGGAAGGCGGGGAGGAACTGGATGGAGAGGATCGGAGGGGAGAGAGAAAAGACAAGAGAGGAAGGGGAAGAGCCATATAGAGTCAGAAGGGTAGGGGTAGAAGAGGGCGTAGTGGAGGGAGAAGGTTTGTTGGAATGGGGAAGTATGAGTGAGGCACCAAAGGAGACTGGGTTCATATGGAGACAAAGGGGAAGAGGTAATGGGGATAGGAGGGGTGGAGAGCGTAAGGAATGGAAGGGGCGCTAAGTGGGCTATGGGGGAAGAGAAGGAAGGAGATAGAGTGGACTAAGGGTAGAGAAGTTGGCAAGTAGGAGGGAACAGAGGTGGGATGAGGGGTAGGGGTGGAAGGAGTGGGAAGAGAGGGAGAGGTACTGTAGATGGGGACAGGGAGGTAGAGGGTAAAAGACTGAAGAAGGGGAAAGGGCTGTGAAGGGCAGGAAGTAAAAGAGGATATAGGTGAGATAAGTGTGAGGGGGAGGGGACAGTAGGTGGACAGAGGTATGGAGAGGGAAGAGGAAAGGGGGTCTTCGAGGGAAAAAGGTGGAGGAGAACTAAAGATAGAAAGTGCAACTGGGTGGGTAGGACGTATAATGTGTGGATTTGTTGACATGTTAAAGGCATGTCATGCGAGGGAGGGGGAGTTCGAGGTGATTCCAGGGTGGAGTGGAGTTAAGGTTAAACCATTTAACTTGTTCAGTAAGCTGAGTTTGTGCACTATTGGTTACGTTTACAGAGCCTGGCGTGATCAGCCCTGAGGTGTCTATACTCTGGAAAGAGAGTGGAGGAGACCAGAGAGACGGCTGATTGGTAGTTCTTGAAGCCTTCAATGTGGTTATAGAGATTCTTGGAGACCAGGTTGGCCGGTCAGAAATTGATGGTAAAAGTTCTTTTGTCTTTTCTAGGTATTATTTCGTATTTTATTTTCTGCCCTATTCCTTTTTGTTTTTGACTTCCTGGAGCACAAGATGAGGACCACATTAAGGGGTGAATTAAAATGGGTTCCATAGATCCCCCAGAGGGGAGGGCTAGAGAAGTGGCAGAGAGGTTCTGCTGAGGGGCAGGCCCATTGAGTGTGAGGGGCCTAAACTCCCCTACAAAGCACGCTCTGCTCAAAAGAGACTTTGAAAAGCAGAAATTGGATATATGGTGGCTCCAGGAGTCTCATTTTGTGAAGGGGAAAATGGTCATGTCTGGCAAGGACACGATTAACGGGGCCCCGCTCCATACCAACACTAGCACTGGCATCCAATCAGAGGCCGAGACTGCCGTGCATGCGCGCGACTCCTCTCTCGACCTCGTCAGTTGCTGTGAATTTGAATAAAGAAACTAGACACGTTACATGCCTCTGTGTGTTTATTTCCCCACAGGGTACACGTGTGCAGGCGTATTCACGCAGACAGGAAGGAGCCGACCACATGGGGAAGGGAATTCAGTAAAATTTACTTTGCGTCCAGCGGATGTTAGAAAGCGGGGATAGCCATCTTTAGAGGTGCAGCGTGTGCCTTCAAGGAAGGTCAAGTGAAAAGGGATGTGCGAGGGAGTTATATATTTGTAAAGAGACAGTGGCAGGGAAGATGTGTCACAGTGGCCCCACTCTATTGCCTGAACTCGGGGCAGGGCCAATAATGGGAGGGGCCTTGGTAGTAGGGCGGGACTTCAATAGGGTGCTTGAGCCAGGGACAGACAGACTGGGGGAAGTAGGGCAGCAGGGAAAGGGGCCCCTAGAAAAGGAAGCAGTGAAGTTTAGCGAGGTGAACACAGGCCTGGGTCTTACGGACTCATGGAGGGTTTGTAGAGAGGGAGGACGTGGGGGTTACATTCCACTCCTGGGTTCATGACTCATTTGTGCGTATTGACCTCCTTTTGCGTGGATCAGACGCTGGCCTCAGAGGTGACTGAAATACACATTCATGCAATGCCATGGTTGGACCATGGTTGGACCATGATCTAGTGGGTGTGAGCATAGGGGAATGGAACACCGGCATCCAACAGGGGAGGTGGTGTTGTAATGATTACCTGCTAAAAGAAAGATGTACTGTGGGTGTCAGTGGAAGTGATATTCAGTAATACATAGAACTGAACGACAACAGGGAGGTAAATACGGCTGTACTCTGGGAAGGTCTGAAGGCGGCTCTCGAAGGAATGGGGACAGAAAAGCCAGTGAGGCCGAGTTAAGGAGTAGGATTAGCAAGGCTTAATGACAACCAAGCTCAAAGGAAAGAGTTGGCAAAGGAAATAAAGATCTGAAAGGTGAACTTAAAGGAGCTCCTGCTCCAAAAGACGGAATGGAAGCTTCCATTCCTATGGCGAAAATACAATGAAAAGGGGAGAAAGGCGGATAGACTCCTGGCGTGGAGGCTACGAACAGAGAGAAGCTCGAGGGCAAGCAGAAATATAAGAGGACCAGGGGACCAGGTACTGCGTAATAGGCAGGAGATGGCAAACACATTTAAGAGCTTTTATGAGAGACGTATCGATCAGAATTCCAGGGGGATGAAGCGGATTTAACTAAATATTTGGATGGGCTAAACCTTCCGAGGCTGAATAGGCAGGAAGCTTTAAATAAGGAAACCCCCATCTCCCAAGATGAGATCGTCAGCACAATAAAGAGCCTGCCCCGCAGCAAGGCCCGGGGAGACGATGGCTACACCATAGGGTTCTACGAGATATTATTCCGGAGCCCTCTGGTCCGGAAAGCAAGGGTGCTTCCACGGCTGTTCAACAAGGTCCTAGAAAGCCACAATCTCCTGAAAACGATGTTAAATGCCATGACTACATAATGCCTATACATGTTATGTACTGTATAAGTAAAGAGGTGCTGTGTTTTGGCGTGCTGGAGTTCATACATTATCCTGCGGTTCCCTGGCACAGTGGGCACCTATCAGAAGAACAGTAACTAATAATTTCGGGGAGTTAAGTGTTTTATAAAAGCCAAAGCAGTCATGAGACCTCAATTTTATTCCCACGCATGCTATCGGTCGCATCAGATGATGAAAATGCACAACACTAAAATCACTTGATCACTCCGGGATCCACTACATATCTGAGAGTGAGCAGTTTTGAAAAAGTGCCACTTTTTGTGAAGCTAAACACGGTGATTGTTTAGCAGACATTTTAGAGTTGGGCGCGCATGGATCTCTGTAGATACTAGTGTACAGCAAAGCAGGCCACGCGCGCTCCTAGTTTCCGGAAGTCTTCAGTAAGCCTTCAGTAAACCCTGCACTTGCCAGTGATTCCTGGATCCCATTCAAGAATTTGCAGCCGCTCAGCTTCATTGCAGATGCACGCGAGGAAAGCCCGAGAATCCGTTCTAGACGTCACTATGTCACACCTTCATCCATCTTTCTAATCATTTGTGACTGCCTGGGGTTGCTTCTTTGAGTAATGCTGGCACAGCACACCTGTGATCTCATCTCTCGCATGGGTGTCTAGCATCCAAACACCACACATTGCTAAGCTCGAAACAGATTGATCGGGTTCTGCTCACAATGTATGCACTCAGCTCCGGGCCATTGTTACTAAACAGGCAACCCCAGTCGTCACTGCTGAGCCCGAGGAAACACCCCGTGGAATTAAAAGGCCGTCCCTGTAATGCCTTCACTATGTCAGCCTGTCTCGCAAACTTGTGCAGATACCACAACTGAAGGGAGCATCCAAGGACATTGATTTTTCATTGCTTCTTCTTGCCATTTTTTTATTATTAGTGAAATAGCCCAGAGCAAAGAGGAACATTTAGTAATCATTGAAGGAGGGATTGGAAATATGCCAATATTTACATATACGAACATACTTATGTTTACTTTGCGCATAACGTCAGTACTGATACTATAAGAAAACATGTGTCCATGCGGGTTCTGCCAATATATGGCAGTAGCCCCATATAAGAACAAACTTCTGGTGGCATGTCCTTTAACAATGCCACATCACAGTATGAAAACATGTCCAAAGTGGCTGCGCAAGGTGGGCCAGTCCATACACATTACACCACTTATGCCCACTTTACAAGAGATGCCCTGTAAAAAATGTCAAGTCACAGAAAGAAAGAACTAGCCTGGCTGCAGCAAAATGGTAGTTTAGCCACATAATAACACGCATTGCCTACTTTATTATAGATGTGCATTAAAAATAAATAAATAAAATTACAAAAAATATAAGGTTGTTCACAGTCATAAATTACTAGACTACCTGTACTGTAATGCCATTGTAGCCATGTAATAAAAACACAAGTCCTGCCTACTTTATAATAGATTCCCATTAAAAAATAAAGTACAAAAAAGATAAGCTCATGCCGCAGTGATAAGTGACTACTGACGGCACCAAAATGTTATTCTAGCCACATAACACATCAGCCCGTTCCCCGAGGTTGCGAAACAACACATAACTTGGCTATATGTTGGCTCACATCTGTGGGGAGGGGGCTGATGTGAGCATTTGAGTTTGCTGAGGCAGAGGGGCGATGGAAGCAATACTTGATCAGGAATAGCAAAAGGAAGGTTAGAGTCAAAGGCTACCCTAGTCATGAGCGTGAAGGGGGTGGTCACCTAACTGTAGGTAGTGGAGCTAGAGACTGGCTAGTTCAGGTCACGGGTAAAAGATCACCAGAAAAGAGTTTTAATTCAACATTACATGAAGGACATGAATTCATAAATAGGCAAGTGCCTTTAGGTAGCACGTTTCGTATGCATATTGAAATATATTGTGGTATGCATAATGGTGGGTTAGTAGCAAAAGTGACAATTATTTCTTGTGTTGCTGAACATAAATCATGTAGCAATACGTTAACATTGTCAATTTATTTGTTTATGCTTATGCTACGAACCATACCTCATTCAAAAAATCCTTACCATGCTCTACTTTACTTGCACAATGACACTTTAACATTTTAACATTGCCCTAACAGATCCCAATGGAAACGTCTGTTGCCCTGGACTCTCTTAGACAGGTCAAACTACCCATACTTCCCACTGACACATTTATACTCCAGGGGTCTATATACCCTACTTTTAACGATGTAGGAATCGCATCCTAAATGTCCATAGCTGTGATAAGCTCTAACCTTCAAATTCTCAAAACACATTAGTGCCTATGAGTATTTTCACGTAAAACCTTACGTTTTCCACATCACTAGCTTACATTAGTATCATCATAGCAGACACTGTGGGACTAGAAACCTGAAAGTCCATGTTGTCCCGGGAACCTAAAAGTCCATACTGCGCCAACATCTAAAAGTCCATGTTCTGGACAACAACTATAACCAACCAAGTAGCTCCCAGTAACCTAGAGTAAAAATTCCTCAAAAGTGTTAAACTAACGCACTCACACTAATCACTCTCTCTACATCCCACTCACCTCTTTAACAAAATACAGATAACATTACCTCATAAAACACAGGTTTTACAAACGAAAAAGATTGTGCACTGTGCATCTATAAAGGATATAGATTGTGTGATGTGCAGTGCGTGTAACGCACACTGCATGTCCTTCTTGTTCTAAAACACTGTCACCAGCTTCTCTAAAAAAAAATCATAACCGCCGTAGCCCTCATTTTCTTTTTTTCCTTTTTTTATTATTTATTATGCATTAGCCAAAATTATTTGACTTTTTACACATCAAACAACATAGAAAAACCATCATAAAACATATAATATCATCATACAGCAGACTAACAGAATTCACTTCACAACAGAACGGCTGATCATTTCAAAAACTAAATTAAAACATTTACAACATTTCCTCCCTCCCCCCCCTAAATCAGAACCTCTGACCCTACTCTTCCAATTCATAATTATCTGATCAGCTTCCACTCTTAATCGTCAGTTTTAAAGCCCCTCAGGATAAATATCACTTCTGCTGTGAGAAACACTTCATTACCTGAGGCGAGTCTTTCCCAAAATGTGAGCAATTTCAAGCTGCTGATATTATGGACAAATCTACTCAATCTAAGAGCCGTAAGAGCCCAGGTTCCTTGGCAGTCAGTCATCACAGGTTGGATTGAGTGCTTAGAACCCAACTCGCACCCCAGGCAGCTGTCCGTTCGATAAGTACTCCAGTCTCTCACATGCTGAATTTCCAGAGTTGAAAGTGTATTTAACCTTAATCTAAGGAAATCCGCCCTCACACTGGGATCAGGCATCCGCCTCGGGTATGTAGGGAGTAAAGATCTGGGTTTATCAAGGATCGACCAGGAGGAAGATAGCTTTAGAACTCTCATTCGCTCAATGGTTCTTATCCAATCACCTCTTTTGACTTTTTCTTTTACTTCCAAAGGATTATGCACCAGGCTATAGCTATCTGTGTCCATATGTGCCAAGATCTCAATCGATCTCTCCTCCAATAAATTTAAAAAACAATTATCTTTTTTTTTATTTGTGCTGCCATATCTTCGTAGAGGGATGAGGGGGGAGGTTCTAGAATAAGTCTATAAGCAGAAATCCAGCAGAGATGTCAGACCTAGCTCATAGCGAACTGCTACCATCGGGACTAAAATCGGGAAGATTAAGCATTCTCTTCCATATTTTGGATTCCAACTTGTCCCAATCAATACCCAAACTCACATAACTGCATTCTAAGCCAAAAAATAAGTAGGGTACTACTTTCCCTACATAGTATTTTATAAGGGGAGCGATGGAGAATTTACGAAACTTATTATGGATTTTTACCATCTGAGACCCCAAATTCAGAATCTTAAAATCCAGATTATGGAGGAAAGATTCTTTAGTTGGATATGCACAAATCCTTGTGCCCAAATATGTTATTTCATTTGCTATTGGGACAACTTGATTATTCAACTGCCATGTATATGATTTGAACCTCTTCTGTGGTCTTTTAAAGATTACGATGTTGGATTTAAGGGGATTTATTGTCAAATGATTAACTTTTGCATATTTAGCCAGAGCGTTCAAAGGGCGCTGAAGGCTGATTTGCGTATAATCCCAAAGGGCAATAACTGTCAGGACTGGCGGGTGGAGACTATGGAACTACTGGAGGCATTGACCTGCGCTGGGTAACGCTCTAGTCCTCAACAAACATGGCGCCCTGCCCTATAAATTCTGACTCCGCCCTCCCAGCCAGTGCGTTGTATCTGTGTTTCTTCCTGTTACTACGCTCCGTACACTCGTATACCTACTCGTGAAACTCTTGTGTGTTTGCATTCTTCCATTTCCTTCTTTCGTTTTTCCTTACTTCGCTGTCATTATTCTGCTGCCTTTTGCCTTCTCTCTTGATTTCTTTATTCAACGGCTTTCTATCCGTGTATCCCTGCTGCTCTCGCCCATTTAGGTAATAAGCAGCGTTTGTTTATTTTCACCTGCTCTGTACGCCTGCGAGCCTTCGCATCCTTTTCTTTATTGAATTAGTTACTTTCACGGCGCCTCGCCGGTTACTTTGCTGCTTTCCCCTGCCGTCAGCAGCGTTCACAATCCTTTTCTTTATTTATTAAATACTTACTTCTAGTACTCTGCCTCCTGATATTATTCTTTCTTCCTTTCTTCTGAGTTTCTTCCTTTCCTGGATTCCTCTTCTGTTGATTGGCTCTTCCAAACCTGTCAGATAGTTGTTCGTGCTGGACTTTGGTCTTTTGATACATACATACATCACCTCTGAGAAACTCCATATCCAGGGTTTTTTCTGCCTCCCGGCTTTTTCCCTGGGGTGAGGCTGGCCCCCTGGGGTTCCCCGAGTACATGTTCTCATTTCTGTCAAGGTGGCCTCCGGAGGGGCCAGACCTTATTTACACGAGCGAAGGGGACTGAAACTCAAGGATCAAAAACCCAAGAAGAAGAAGAAGGATCAAAAGAAGACTGAAGCGGCTCTTAAGGATTACACCTCTGAGGATTCAGCTGAGGATTGGGGGAATTAGATCCTGAGCCTGACAATATCGTCTGCAAAGCATATCCATGAAATCTTTGTTGTTCCCAGTTTAGGGCTGGCCAAGAGTACATTTTGAAGCCAATCAAAAAGATCCGGCAAGAACAAATAAAAAAGAAAGGGACAACTAGGCAGCCCTGCCGCACACCTCGATTGATCTTAAGTTTTTGGGATAAATCCTCAGCTTTAGATAGTCTCACCTGAAGAGTCGAATTATAGTGTAGTTCGATTTACATCCTCAAGTTGGGGTCCGTGCACCATAGCCCAGCTAATTTTAGCTAGGCTCAGAGTACAACAGTACTTCCCCCCCAATAAAACGCTCTGCAGACATAACCTCACCGAACCTTGGCAATCCTTCTAGTGTGTCGCTATTCCCTAATAAAACGATTTATCACAACAAACAAACTTCACCGAAAATTAGCAGGAAATCAAACCTCACGAAATCCTGGCAGTCTATCACTCTCCTTAAGCCAGTGCACTCACAGAGAGCATTAGTCTGTCGTCTCCAATCACGACAACACCCTAGTGATGCCTTCATAACCCTCAGCGTCTGGCTTTCCAACGAACATAACTTATTTATCAGCACACACCTTCATGCAAGGAGGTGCATTCCTCAAATGCTAGGCTGGGCTTCCCTTCCATATTCCAATGATGCAACGGACGGGACTGTTTGATTTCTACGTGTAGTGTGTTGCCTGGAGTTCTTTTTTTATATTTTATTTTTAGGGTACCATAAGACTGCTGTTCCCCCCTTTCACTCGAGAGTACCATAAGGCTGCAGCTTTCTTCTCCCAGGGGAGTCCTGATGCATCAGCTCCCTCCTTTCCTGGAACTTAGGTGACCTTCTGCAACTTGAAAATGTTACCTTTATCTTCTCTCTTCGCCCTGGTTGATGGGACCTACTTGTGTGGGGGGCAGTGGTCCCTTTCCTTCTTGTCTGCACCCTTCCTCCCCCCGCAGCAGACTGGTCACCTCTATCTTCGGTTTTCCACGTAGGTTCTTTTCCTTTCCTTGAGACTCGTCGTCAGAGCAGCGATCACAGCTCCTTAGTCATCTTGGGTAGGTTCCACAAGTAAGCTTTATTCCAGTTACAGTTAAGATGGTAAGTATGAACCAATGGGTCCCATCACCCAGGCTGGGCCTCTCCAACTGACATCCCCTGCAAACTTCACGACAGGCACACCTACACTCACAAGCAACCATTCTCTCAGCACACCAACATTCTTTCAGCATTCCCAAACACCTGCATTCACTCCAAGCACGATACAACAGTTAGCAATAGGCTAAAGACATTGTTTGTGCTTGACAACTGTCCTGGCAGTCTCCCTTCCTCCTTCTGTCCAGAGGCCACTCAACAGTTAACAATAAATGCAAACTGGCCTCCTAAAGGCAACTTTGTACGCGAATAAGTGTAGGCTGGTGGTGAAAATAAATTACAATAATGTCCTTTTTTTTAACATTATATTAATCCTGGGAAGCCAGAAATGAACACATCACCATGTCAAGTCATTACTATACAATTTAGTATTCCTGGAAACCAAATAACAAACATCTCTACCAACTGGAGCTAGAAAGAAAAGTGATCAATTGCCTAAATTGCAGACTGGTTAACTGATGAAGCTAGGATTTAAGCCCCAAATGTGTGATCATGGGCAAATCATGTAATCTTAATATGCCTTGTCAGACAAAATTGTCACTCCCTACAATGGAGTCAGTTTATATACTGTGTACTATTAAAAAAATCCACACTCGTGGTCTATTCTAGTGTAGCACTAACAAAGTCAACAATTATGGTTTGTAGATAATGAAAATATGTTATTGTTGCAACGTAGGTTGCCATAAAATATTTGCTGTTTCCAAATGTGTTGGTCGTATTGCGGATCTTGGTTATGGTTGATGCTGTTCCTGATAGTTGAAAGAATGGCAGTACATTTGATTGGATACATCATACTTGTGGTCTTTATGGGATGAAGAGCGCCTCTTTGTTCTAGGCATTCTTTCAATTGGGAGCAAACTAATCGAACATTAGATTATGAGCATACAAGAAATATTCTTGGGGATACAAAATCCAGGAGGGTGGCCTTTATGCAATGAACACATACATGATATATAGACAGTGAACACTTTTTTGCAGTATTGTCAACTTTGCTGTGGCTACATATTACTCTTCAGTACTTTAAGTGAAAATTAATAAAGCCAGATTGTGTTTACATTGTAGTGATTTATACATTGTGAGGCAGGGTTGCAGCACCGTGTTTGCAGTGCATAGTGGCATTCTGGTATTTGGCCCTAGGCAGCACATTGACTAGAACTGCACTGGAAAGAGAGTGCAAAGTGAGTGAAGAAGGGGGCACATGTTCTATTAACACATGAATTCTCCCAGCACATGAACTCTCCCAGCACATGAAGTCTCCCAGCACATGAAGTCTTAAGGGCAGGTGTTTTGACACTGTGGTTGGTGACATGTTGGAAGAGGTTGCTCGACATAAGACACTGTTCACCCCTCTGCCAAGTCAAAGTTAATCTTGCAAAGCATTCTGCTGAGGCCCATCCCTACCTCGATGGAATGCCCTTTGAGGCCCCCAGGCTTATCCTTGCTACAAACCTGATCCCCTTAGCCCCTTAGACCAATCCCTGTGCTAGGCCCATCCTTGTGCCTCGCTACGTTAGAACTTGAAAAAACGAGAGTGAGTGTAGTGGGGAAAACACTACAATGTTAGAGGTATCCAAAATCGATAATCACCAAAACTGATATCCGACCTACATGAATCTCACTGTTTCCATACAAGCATTTATTCTGATATTATACATATAGTTTATATTGTACCCTAAAAGATGTTTGGCACTTTAACATTCCTGCTGCTATTTGCTAAACAGCCTAGTGCTTCCATGACCGCATGCCAAATAAGGCAATAGCGTGCATTTTCATAGGGAAACATTCCAAAGCACTTTTCCGAATACTTGGTTTTCTCCAGTATTAAGACAACTATGTATCAGAGAAATGTACTTGAACAATTAATATTTAAAGTACATTTACAATCAATTTGACATCAATTTGACTCCCCTGTAAAATGGTGCGGTTGTGGTTGTATTGGCTATGTGTAGGTAGTTTAATGTAGACACTGTGCAACTTAATGTGGCACCTGTAAGTTTGAATAAAAAAAAGATCCTTGCAATGTTTCATGCAAGTATCATTTTTGTGTATGCAGTCTTCTCAGAATATGTATTGCTTTTCTGAACATGTGTGTGTGACTTTCACTAAACATGTGTGGTATGTTCATTCTATATGTTATGTTATGTTATGTTATGTTATGTTATGTTATGTTATATGGCATTTGTATAGTACTTAATGCCATTGACATGGCCTCAAAGCACGAGGGTGAACGCCCTTGGTGGACGGGAGTCCGAGTTGTGGGAATCGTAAGGAGGATTGTAGAATATGTGTGTGCATTTAATCCAACACCAAGGTAGGTAGGGGCAGCTAAATCCCTGATAGCGACACATGGATGGAGATCTGGCTAGTGGATAGGTGCTGTGATAGGCTGTCAGGAGAGTATGCGAGTGGTGGAGATTGATTATGTACCCAGCTGGACTGAATTTTTTACGTGCAACTCAGCTGCATTCTAATGGCAAAGATGATGTGCGTAATGAAGTCATGTGGTGAATTGCTACAGATGTATGCAGATGGGTGGCCATGCCTTAGGAGGGATACGGCTATGTTCCATTGAGATGGAGTACTAAGTATCGCGGTTTCTAGTTGCGTTGAGGATGTATAGACTGTAATCGCTTCTCTCCATGCTAGGCACTATCTTGACGTCTCTTCAAGAGACTCGTCATTGACCCCACCAACCTGTCAAGGGGTGGGTGATAGTTCACCCAGGAGGTGCACTAGGTTATTCAAGATGGAGAAGGGAAGAGGCAGGACTTGAGTGCCTTCCAGAAAGCTAGATGGTCCTTTATGTGGCAGATGCTAACTGGAATCAAGTTCCAAATGGTGGGAGCTTGGACAGAGATAGAGGACCCCCCTATTCTGATCGATTTAAATGACTGGAATGACAAGAAGGAGAGCTGTGCCTGGTGTCTGGTGGGCCAGTAGGATTTGAGCTTGTGTTGGAGATATTCTGGTCCTGTGTTGTGCATGGCTCGGTGTGTGATGCGCATTGCCTTGAAGGTGGATCATCGCCCGATCAGCAGCCTGTGAAGGACACAGGCAGTAGGGGTGAGATGTGTTCTCTGGGGCTTAGGGAAAGAAGGAGTCTTTCTGCAGTGCTTTCAACCCATGACATATTTTTATTTGTGATGCAGGGGCACCCAGGTATAGGTTGTTGGCATAATCTAAGCATGAGAGGAGGAAAGCCATGATTGAGGTGATTCTGTGTCAGAATGTCAGTAGGGGAAGATATGTTAGAGAATACATAGGTGCAGTGTGCAGGATTCTGACACCGACCTGATTTGCTGTGAAAGTGTTAGGTTCATAGTGCATCCAAGGCTCTTTACTGTGATAGAGGTAGAAGGGGGCAGGTCTAGAGTGAAAACAGCCAAGGGTTTCGTTGGGGGAAGAGGGGAGGCTTCCAGCAGATCATGATTTCAGTTTTTCTGGGATTGAGAAGGGGGTGGTTAGTAGTCATCGAGTGGTCAATTTCTGTGAGGCATGACAGGAGGTCCGGGGCAGTGTTGGCAGGGTCCTTTGGAATTGTGAAGATGATTTATGTGTCATCTGTGCAGTTGTAGCAAGATAGGCCATGGGAGCGGATGATAGTGGGAAGGGGGCTCAGGTAGAACTTAAAGGGCAGAGGAGAGAGGGAGGAGCCCTGTTGTACTCAGTGAGTAAAAGGGTGAGGAGACATGTGTATTATTTGGTATCTGTTTGAGAGGAAGAGATCCACTTCAAGGCTGCATCCCTGATGCCGAGAGCATGGAGTCTGTCTGTGAGGGTGTGGTGGTCAATAGTGCCGAAGGCCACTGAGAGGCTGAGAAGGATTAGAGTGGTACAACCTTCTGAATCTGAGGTTCCTTTGAGATCATTCCAGATGGAGACTAGGCACGATTCAGTTCCTCATAGGGTTCTGACCCTGGATTGGGCAGGGTGGAGGAGGAAGTTGGTTTTTGTGAAAAGGCCTAGCTGGGTGTAGGCTGTTCGTCAATTCGTTTATTGGTTTTAATCTGATATTAAAATATTGGTGATGTAATTGTATTAATTGTGTTATAGAAAGCATTTGTTTTGCTATATGTATAAATAAACTTGAAACTTGAAAGCGGTTGCTTGAGATGGTCTCCAGTTGGCTGGTAGAAGGGGGTCAAGGATTGTTTTTTTGAGCAGACGTTTGATGTACAATGTCCTGAAAAGTGCTGGGAAAGTGCCAGAACTGAGAGATGAGTTAATAATTAATGTTTCCACCACAGTTTGAGGATAGGATTTCCTTTGGAGAAGAAGGAGGGCAGGGGTCTCCAGGAGATCCTTAGGGCCGGCTGTTAGCAGGTAGCTTTATATATTCTGGGTGGGAGATAGGAGAGAAGGAGGAGAAGAGCGATGGGTGGAGGGTAGATCAGAGAGGACCGACACGAATGCAGGGGCTAGGGGCGGGAGAAATGTTATTTTAGTGCCAATGGTGAGGGTTCTTTCCAGGGCTATGTTGTGGAAGTGGTCAGAGAGAGAGTCACAGAGTGCTTTGGTGTGCAAGGGGGTGGTGCACAAAGGGGCCTTGAATTGAGAGATAATCTTGTGTAGTTCCCTACAGAGGTCTGGGGCATGGTGAGCCTATTCCCATCGAAATAATGTTTGGCCTTGTATATTTCTGCCATATAGAATTTGAGTTGCGCGGTGTAAGCTTGTCTATGCTGTGGTGATGAGTCTGCCCGCCATATGCGTCCAAGGATGTGATTCAGGGTTTTGAGAGATTTGAGAGCTGAGGTGAACCATCTGGGGGAGAAGCCTTGTCTGTTGGAGATGGGTCTGATAGGGGTGAGTGCTTTTAGAGCTTTTGAGAGCCATTGGTCAAAATGGCTAATGCAGAAATGACCCGGCATTGGAGTGGAAGGGAGGGAAGGGAAGCAAGCAAGGAATCTGCCAGGTCCAGTGTTACTTTGACCTTCTCCCATAGAGGGGTACAGGTGGGGGGACGTAGAGGTCGGTCAGGAAGGGGGGGTCTACCGTTGAGAGAGTGAAGAAGATGGCTGCTTGGTCCATCCAGACCAGTGGTCGATGCAGAGCATGGTGATTAGGTCATGTCAGGAGCGCTGACAATTGTGTCCAGAGTGTGGCTTGCAAAGCATGCAGGTCCAGATACTAGTTGTGTCAGATGAAGTGATTCCAGGTTGTCTAGACTGGGTCATGTTGTGGAGTTATGTGAGATGTCAAACCAGATATTGAAATCCCCTAGCATGGTAAGGGAGGGGTGAGACCCAGAATGGCAGCTAGAGAGCCACTAAGATTTTCTGCAAAATGTCTCTTGTATCACAGGGGTCTGTATATGAGTAGGATGCTGTGAGTGAGTATGGGAGACAGGAGGCATATTTCCAGGAGTGACTCGCAATCTGATTGCAGGCTTGTTCCTCTGAGTGTGAGATGGAGGGGAGGGATTTGTATAAGATAGCAATGTTGCTTGCCCTGCTGCTTCTGTTATGCACAATAACAGTGTAGGCCTTGTGTGCAATGGTCTGGATGTCTTGGGAGAACCAGGTTTCTGTGATGAAGAGGATGACTGGGCCTGTGATTAATAAACTTCTGGGGCACCAGTGGTCCAGGGATGCATATAGTTGTCTAAACCATCAATCAGCCCCACACCTCTAGAACACCTGAAAGGATCCGAACAGTTTGAGGTCGGTGAGCAGGAATAATTTACTTCCCCAAACGTATGACCTGAAGTACTCCACAGCCCAGGGACAGGAATTTTGGGAGCCCTATACAAATCCAAGATGGTGGAGCCCCTCTCTAACTGGAAAGTCCTCCTCTGGGCTAATCTAAAAAAAACTCTTTCCTCTGTCTGCCTATATTATAGGGTATCTGTTTAATATCACCCTGCTGTGACTTCCTGTAGCCTGGCAAATCTGTTCTTTGATGCCATTGACTACTTCCTGGCCACTGAAACGGTTCCTGTCTTCCTACGGGGTGACAACCCTCCCCCCGGGGAAGACAAAGGTTTTGATAGGACCAAGCCCAAATGGTCTGTTTTGAGCAAAACTCAGCCCCAAACAGGGAATCCGAAGGAGGCCCTGAGCAGGGGGGTTACTAGATAATAAAATGGCATCAATAGGTTTTAGCCACTATAAATTTCAAGAGCTAGAGATCAGTGTCAAAACCAGACATAGCTTATATCTAGATTTGTCATCTGCCACCAGATCCTTGGGCCCATTATTATATATTGCTATTCAGTCTCAGGAGTTACAATACATTAAGGCAAATCATGACTGCTGGACATTTGGTTCCAAAGCTTTCTGGGAGGAATGCACATGTCACTTTGTGATTACCATGTTTCCAAACCACCAGGTTGCTGCTGAGAAGTGTCAAGAGACAGCTCAGTAAAGTGCATTATGATTTTATAACATGGACCCCCATGAAAGGGGGCCCCGATTAACCAGCCTAATTTTCAAGGACAGAGCAACATGCATCAATTTATAAATAAACATTTATTTTTAAAAGCTAAAGATATTCTGCCCTCAAAGATTGGTATTCGGACACACCCATAAACCACAGTAGGAGGGAACTGCTAGGCATACAGCCATGAACCGCAAAGTGAACCAAGGACAGCTACTTACCCCAGGTTGGAGAATGCCACGAATGCAGCTTGATGTGCAAACAGCTAACATGATAGAAAAAGGAGACACACCCTTGGAACATAGGGGACCACAGTGTAATAAGGCGCTGCCAACATGATGGAGTATCCTCATTCCAAAATGGCTGCCTGGACAGTTACACCATTCATTAGCGATTAGTAGTTTCCCAGCTTCTTGTGCAGAAGGGGCAGACTGAACACCCTAAACCAATACTGTGGAGCAATCCTTAAGTACCTTCATGTGCACCCTCTCAAATACTTATGTGGACCAGATTATCAAAAGGTGGCTAGATTTCAGGGTTGGTGTGGGATTTTGAACATGGTAAGAGAAAGTGAGAGCAAAGGAAGGATCAGAGAGCAAGGAGAGCAACCTGTACAAAGGAGGTGGTAGATCAGCAATAAGAAGGACGAATGGGGAACAAAAATCAGGTGGGATGGGGGAGCAAGCTAGATAGATGGGAGGAGCAGGAGGTGAAAATGTGAGAACATGCTATCAGAATGAGTTGGGGAGACAATGCTGGGGGCCAGTGAGGTCCTGGAAATCATACAAGAATTTGTCAAGCCCAGAAGGTCAAGTAGCAGAGGGGAGTCAGGCAAGGGGTAGAAGGTGGAGCCAATGCAGCATAGTTAGAGTGGGGTCAGTGTGCCAGGGTTGGGATGTTTGAAAGACCTGTTAACCTGGGGCTGAGAACTGGAGGACCCATAATCCAGATCTAGAAGTATAGGCAAGATCACCAAGGAGACCAACACATGCTTCCTTAGCTGTTTAGAGCCATTGACTGCTAACTTGGAGACTCCCTTGGGTACCTGAGACCAGGATGTGAACTGGAGGATGAGCATGGGTGCGAAAGACCACGAAGAACAATACTCTTTATCATCTTCTGTGACAGGCAAATCCTCAGGTGCTGAGAATGATGAAGGAACTGGGAGTAACTTTATTTTGGGGACATTATCTATGAACATTTGCTAAACTTTAACCCAGGCTGACTTAGATGTGTGAGTATTTCCTGGACTTGTCAGTTTTGCAATCACTGTGTTTAGAGAGACATATCCTACCTTAGTTTCACTTTTTGTACCTACCCTGGTGCGTACAACACAATGTAAAACTAGTTTTATTACCACAATATTGTCTCTTAAGTCTTCTGTTGATCTTCTGTGATGTGATGCCTCTTAGAAGTACTTGACACCTGAGGTCAGTATCTTAGGTTTCTGTGGTATACTAGGATTGGTTACGCTTATTTATATCCCAACAGACAGAAAAAGGGCTTAATTAGGAGATTTTGTCTACAGTCCTGTCTATTTCTCCTGTCTGTGGAAGCCTCTTGCTTTTCATAGTCATTGTCCAACCAACATTTTAACCTTTCAGAAATCCATTAAGATGTATTTGTCAATTAATGTTGGTTCTTCCCACCTCTGCAGTTTTGTAGTTGTTTGTTTTACAGATAGATTAAATAAAATGTGTGGTGTTGTGCATTAGCAATGCAAAAATCATGTTTAACCTAATCTCAATACAGGGCCTGCTAGAGAACTCTCATTGCATGTATAGACTTGGCACAGGGATTTGGGGAAGAGTTTGAGGATGAAGTAATGGAAATCATTTTCAAGAATGGAGTTTTCGCCTATGCATGCTGTGAGAAGCCTGAAGGTATCTCACCTGCTAGTTTGCAGGGATCTGTCATCCCGGTGGGCAGGACATGGCCATCGCTTTTGGATCCAGTTCCTGGGGGTGGACTAGTGTGGGAGGATCACATGGATGAGGAGTCTTCAGGGAGTGGAAGTGGGACACCGGATGCTGAGATGCGGTGTCCCCTTCCCTGTAACACCTTTACCCCATCCTACCAGGTAGGATACTTGGGAACACACCACCACCCCCTTTCCAAAGCAAACACTTTCTCAAGGACAGCTCACTGTGAGAGAAAATGGACTAACACTCGAGCCGTATAACTGATGTGTCGCAATACAATGGTCAGGCAGGGTCAGGCAATTACTGACCATTACACGCACCTGACTTCCATTGCACTTTCCCACACAGATAAAAGGGGGAGCTCGAAAGCACACTATGAGCAGGGCAAAGCACACGAGGGAGCAGCAGTTCCAAGATGGCAGTTTAATACAAGGCGAAAGATGGCAAGACTGAAGAGAATTGCAAGGAGAGAAGTGCCCTTGACCTTTTCATCGAAAGACCATAACTTTCATGAGCCTTTGAGAAATGGAAATGTAAGACCTGGAAACAAAGCTGAAGAATCCTGCATTGTGTGTCGGGGGTACCCGGGGCTCTCCCTCGTCGATAGTCAAGGCGGGGAGAATCGTTTGCCACAGTGGTACTGTCCTTGGCTCCTACAACAAAGCAGCACCAGTGAAGTCAGCACAGCCGGTGAGTTGGGGAGACTGATACCAGATCAGTATGTGTGGAAACCAAGGTTGAAAGCAGCAACATTGTATAAAGACGATTGAGTAGAACAGTGTATGAAGCGTATTTGGCAAGCAATGCAAATATAATTAAAACAGCAGATGAGTGAATGGACTTTGAAGTTCAGATACAATACCATAGACAGAGTGGTCCAGCACCATGTGGGTGCTCATTCGAAGTTCTCTGTTAGGTATCCAACTGAAAGGTGACAAATGTTAAAAGAAGAAGAATTGTGAAATCAAAGTTGTCCTGCAATGGGGCCAGCCAAACCCTGTGCAAATTCAAAAGTCTTCGATTCTTGATTTAAAATTGAAATTGGTGCGAGCCTGGCTGAGGGAGACTCATTGAACCTAAAAGAGTGGATCTTGTCAGTCAGCCCCGGCATATGCAACGGGAGGATGGCAGGAGACTGTCAGCCAAGGTAGCAGATGTAGCAGGGTTAATAATGTCCCGCAGTGGACGCAGGTGAGTGATAAACATGCAGTGAACACAGTAAGAGTAGAAGGTGTATGGCTTATTAGTGACACTCATCACCCTAGATTAGCCAGGTGTGTTACAGTTCGGGCAGGAGAGTTTCCCTTTCCAGAGTTGCTGTTGTGCTCTCAGGAACACAGGAGCCCAAGGAAAGAGTTTGTATGTAGGAGAGAATCATTAAGTTTGCACTACTGACTGTGGTCCAGAGTGGGTGCTTTACTGATATCCATGTACCAAACCACATGCATGTTTGCACGTAGTGCTAAGACCTTGCACTTTATACACGGGCCCAAAATGGGAATCCATAGCCTGCTTGTATTTCTGCAGAGTAGTTTTACACTGGACAGCTTAAGCTAAAAAAAATCTTTTGTAATACCCTACTATTCATGCCCCCAATCCCTCCAAATTCAACCAGGGCCTGAGAAGGCCTCCAGTTGGCTGTACACCTCTTCCTGCTAAGAGTGAGAAGAAGATATTTGACACTTTAACCGCAGTGGTGGGCTGACCTATGGGGAACTCTGGAGATTTCCCAGTGGCCTCTGCACCCTTGACCTCTTTTGTGTGATAATTTATTTTATTTCCAAATTTTCTCAGAGGAATAAATTTGGGCTTCCTGCAAATGTCTAAAATGGGGTTACTTCGAAAACTATTTCCAGGACCGTTTTTGGTTCTGAGGCCACCCCTGCCCTCTGCTCTCTCTACTACAGTATGTGTGATTGCAAATTGACTTTCATACAATGCACCATTTAAGCGGGTGCTACCATACCGTGCAGAATTTACTCAAAGGAGCATTTTATGTCAGGTGATGCGCCTGACCTAATTTTGCTCTTCCTCTAGCCCCACATTTAAGAGTCTGACGAATGATGCAAAAAGAACCTTTTGGTTAGGATTTGAAGGTACATATTTTTATCTTCTATAAAGTTAAGAGGAACATCAGTTTCCCTCAATAGACAGTACCATGGCTGGTAGTGACCTGGTATGTGTATTAGTTTTACCAATATGTTACGTCCTTTCTTTATGTGGTACTGGGACCTATGCACTCTGTTCAAAGTAGTCAGATAGGGCCAGTAGTAAAGGATTGGGTCTAATTTGCTGGGATAATTGAATTGATCATTTATCAACAGCCTAACACAAAACAATTATAACAAATTGTTTTTGATCATTTGTTTACACATTATTTTGTTTGTTTAAACATCCTCACTTCAACGTGCTGTACAACATATAAGGTTTGATTCCTTTTGTGTTTTGCTTTGTTTGTTGCACTTGACATCAATTATGCATAGGAGCAACTGACCGTTACATGAGTCTTGCATTGAACTACAAGTTTTGCGTGGGTATTTATTTGTGTTTTGTTATTGAATTGTTTCATCTTTATAATTTGAAATACAGCATATTACAGAAATAATACAGAAATAGTGTGTGCACTTTTGTAGGACCAATGGGACCACTGAATAAATAAATAATTTTGAAATTGTATTCATATTTCACTGTGTGCCTTCTAACAGAATTCCTGGCAGCCACGTGCCCCAGTGAGGGAGTGGTTTCAGTAAATCAGATTTTCAAGGGGTTCATTTAGGGGACCCTTTTGTGTGTGATGGTAGTAGCGAAAGGCTTTGAAGTAATGAGCTTAAGATGCCATTTCGAGACTGGCGTTAGTTTTAGGCAACATTAGCACAGGAAGGAGAGTTTCAGCCAATAGGTTGTTAGGGCATTTTAGCAGGACCACATCTGGTGGCTTCAGATGCAAGTCACATCATGACGTAGTTTCAGGACATCAGTGATTTTTTGACGAAGACTGGAAAGGTTGATCCCAAAACGAGGTGTAGTTGGGAAAGCTGTAAATAACATGGCTTGCTTAACATAGTCGTCTGCGATTTCTTTGTGAGAAAGCCACGTGTGCACAAGGGCAGAAGCTCAAGATATCCACACACCGGTGCAATCAATTGGTGGACATGAGTTCAATATTTTTGCCATTTTACTGCGATGCTAAAATACACACAGGACCTCTGACCTTCCAGTACTCTACTTCCCATCATTTCAAAGGAATGGGGTGTGTCAGAGGAGTAGCACCAACACATTCAGGGCAAGTGAGTTTATGGCCGTTTAGGAACGTGCATGCAATGGATGGGTTCACAGAATAACTCTGAGTCCAAATAACCAAACCAACTCAGGAAGTTGGCAAAGTACTGTTTTATTAACAATGATCTTACAACGAACATCAACGGACGTACGCTTGATTTCTCTCAACGATTTCTTCACACAACATAAACTTTATACTAAAAACACATCAGAGGTGAAGTAATTCTAGTGGAAAATAATAAAAACAGACTGGGGGTTGGGATAGGCTGAAGAGGAACATCTAAGTACACATTATATATAATACATGCCTACCTCTAAAACATGTCATCTTCAAAACCATTAGATACATGGTTTCTCATTGGTTTTTAAACTATAAGGTCCTTCATTATATGGACCACTACAATTGGTTGGCACACTTGTGCCATGTCTAGAACATTTAGCAGCACGTAAACCCAGACCCAGGTGCAAGGACATGGGCCTGACTCTACCTCCACACCCAACTAGTCCAGCATCTCTCATCACCCAAGCCTTCTGCCATGAAGATTGTCTTTGAAATTGGCCTTGCAAAGTATCTTTGTCTCTGGAAATACATGGGGGTTGGGGGGGGCATTCACTATCGTGTTCTGGGACTCCAAGTTTGACTCTATTTTCATCCTTGGATCACGTGACAGGAGACATCGATTTGGTCCATTTTGCAAGTCTTAAATACTTGAAATGAATCAAACTTGACACTCTTGGTGTTCTTTCTCTGTACCTTAACAAGGAATGATTCATCCTTTTCATATTCACTCCTTTCCAGCACGGATAGCTGACCTTGGCTGCTTCAGTCTTGACTCCAGGCCATACAACCTTGCCATGCATCACCACGATTTCAGCGTATTCTTGTTGCAACACAATTCTCCCTTTCTTCTTCATGGGTCCTGGCTTACCTAAATTCATGATACCGAAGTCCAGCTCCGCCTGCATTCTATTCACTACACATAGTCAGCTTCTATGATGACTTAGTCTACCTTGCGTTTTAGCGTCTGTGCAATTATTGAACGGTTCATTCTCTTCAGTACTTTGTGCACGTGTAATCTTCTTTTTCACATTAAAAAGGTAATTTGACTCTTTACTTCGTCATTCGTTTCTGTAGGATCCATACATCCTCTTCAGCCAATATCCTGAGACGTCATTCAAACTCTCTTATGACGTCACAGACTTCTTTCTTTGCTCTTTTTCATATTCCTTCAGGGAGTTCCTTCCTCAGATTATCGTCCTTTCAGGGATACATTCGATAGGATTGTCTCAATGGATATCTTCTTTCGAATATACGCTCCGGTATTGGCACAACTACTGGTGTCAAACACGGCACAGGCTTCCAACATATAGGAGGTAGCGAGCGGGATTTCCTGCAGAGGCATGCAGCTGCTCCTCTACACAAGCACTTGAAGTGTACGAGTCTGTCCTTTGCTGAAAAACATCAAGTAAATGTTGGCCTTACAAAGCCAATAATCACCAGACCTATGTATGTTTACAAGAAATAAGACAAATATCCATTATGCAAGAAATAACGCTTAGAATGAGTCAAAAACTTGATCATGTCCCTGTTCTCTAACAAAAACACATCTGTCCTTTGCATTATATTTTAAAGTAATGAGCTAGTACGTCATGCCGTCTGGATTTTTTGCGGTTTGTGCGTTACTGAGATAACATTTTGACAATAGATGTTAAGTGTGGTAAAGAATTATGCATATAGATATCTGATATGAAGTCAAGAGGACTTCTTCCAGCAACCACAACATAAACCAAAAAGGGCACGAACTGTAGTAACATCAAATTATACTATTGTAAAAGACCTTGGCCCTCATTACGACCCTGGCGGAAATCGAAAAACGATGGCGGAAATGTAATACCGCCATCGAATACCGCTCGGTGCGACTATGACCCGTCACCGTAAAGTACGATGCCATTAGCGACACCGTAGTGAACGCCAACGCTAACTGCACCAAGTACGCGCACGCGCGCCATGCAAAACCGTAATTACCACCATGGCGCAACGGTATGCGAATTCTGACCCCAGCGGACATTCACTTAACGCCATCAAGCATGGCGGAAAGTACCATTCCGCCATGGTGAGAATTACGGCATCGTGAACCAACCGTAAATGGCCCTACTGAGTGCCTGTACACCACTCCCTGGCCACATTGCACAACTCCTCGTAGGTGCAATGAAGCTACACAATGCACCCAGTGAAATGCACAAGTCACCCACGCATGCCAACGAACAAATGAATGTAGGGGCTCCAAGTGCCTTGTGAGTGGCCATCCATATTTGGCATGTCACCATTGCCGTACTGATGCAGCACAGGCATGCGAAGGTTCAAGTACAGCAAAATGAACTGAAAGATGAGACAAAACAACAACAGGCCCCCATCGCCTGACACCAGTGTAAGGCATCATTCAAAGCAGTATCCTGAGGGAGACTGCACCAGCCCTGTACACATGCCAGTAAACAAACCAACCATCAGCATAAGCATGTACCACACAAGTTGGCAGAGTGACTGAGCAGCCAGGCTCATCTCAAGAGGGGCCAATGGGAGCTGCAGGGCACAGATGGCACGAATACAGAAGCTATTCCAATGGACATGACCTCAGTCTCCCTCCAAGAAACGCACGCAAACACAGGCACCTGTGACCAGCCATTTCCTGATAATCACGTCATTCCACCAATCCACCTGGCTGACCGGCATCTGTTACACAAAAGCTAATCCCCCGCCCCTAAGCATGACATCATTAAAACAGTCATAATGGCAGCCCCTATCCCTGACCTTAGTGGGCTTCGTAGGCAAACGCGGCCAGTACTGTACCACGCAACTATACCCAGAAGCCAGAACCCAAAGCAGATCTACTCACAATGCATCGCTCCACAAATAGGAATATGCTACATTACTTGCAAAGAATAACGCCACACGGTCAACATCAGAATAACATTTTAATGCACATCAAATTCACCAAGCCCATACAGCTATTAGGTCATAAACCCCAAAATATCTACATTACTGTGGGCTGCATCCGCAATAAATGACCAGCTACTCCTTGTGTGACGCTCTGTTCCTTCATGGTACACAGGGGCTACATTCACGTTCAAAAAGGCAACATGGAAGCGCCTAGAACCGCAGGGCCGTCCCATTAGGTAGGCACTAGTCCAGCTGAAAGGTAGATATGTTGCTCCTAGCCACTAGTACTGCGTAAGGGCATGTGGCCCATTGGCGATCGTCCCATAAGATCGTAATGGTGCTCCACTGATTAACTCGAAGCAGCAGGTGTCGGGAGTAAAAGCCATCTGCAGGAGTGGCATACAGATGGCAGCGGCAAAAGGGGAGGAGATACCTGTCACCCAAATGAAATGAAAAAGAATAGTATGGGCATCAGAACTGCATTAGTATTACTCACTTCAACGATCACACTAAATCTACAGCCATATGCATGCTAGCCCACTCAAAAGGATTATTTCCACCCATAAATCACTTGCCAATCATAACAATATAAATCGAGGTGAAAACACTATTACAAACGAGTGTTTGTGTGCATGCGTCTGTTAAAACAGAATCCATGAGATGGGATTAGTAACGTGCATAGACACAAGTGTTGGAAGGCGCGTCGAGACTGGGAGGGTTCAACAAGGGCAGATAGACGATGGTCCCACTATGGCAGCTCTGCATCACATAGCGCAGGGGAAGGGGATAGATTCCAAAAAGCCATGTACATGGCAAACTCTCAATTAAATCATCTGTCCATGCATCCATACATCATTCCCTCATCCCGGTATAAAAACGCCTGATTATTTACTCACATAACATTTGAAAATTCCATTGAGTCTGTGCGTAATGCAGTCTGCAAAATCCACTGTGCTCCAGGCCGGAATAATAGTGTTGTGAAGTAACATGTATTTGGGAACGTCCTGCCTTATCGTCCACTACGCTATTGCGCATCCCATACTATTCATATCAATCATTGCATTCTCGCCATGGCCCCTGTCCCAAGGACATTAAACAATAGAACGTTATATTTGCAGTCAGACCTGTGGGCGTCTCCTCGCCGCTAGCTGAAAACCGAAAGCGCTGTCCTTCGAATTCCTCATTTGCAACATCACGTCGAAAAGGCATCTGTGACCGCTCGAAATCACAAATTCATCCATGTAGTGTGGCAGTGTGTGAAAATGGCAACTGGCTTCACTCACAAATGGGACGCCCCGCCCGTCGGTGAACCTCGGTACAGTGCTGCATGAGGGTCCACCGTTAATCGAGTACTACATTCCACTGACCCTTCACAAGTTTGTTCGCGACTGCAAAGATTGTATGTGAAACAATGGGACCATAGCAGAATGAACATATAAACCAATATTACACTGCCATCGGGATTAAATACATGATTGTTATAGCAAGATGCCATGCGTCACATTGCAGCGTTGTGTGCGGGACGTGCTCGCCCAAAGGGGATTGCTGCTGGCACAGGTGGAATGAATCACCACAGGTGGAGGCTATACAGCCTGAAAACACATAAATTGCACACCCAACCCCCTCCCACAACCACACCCACTCCAAAATGCTACCGGCAGGACTAGCGATGTTGGGCCTGGGGGACCTGATAGCACTGCAAGTACTCCAACTCCAAGAAGAAGACGAACACCAACTACTACAACAACCGGCCGCACAGAGGAGACGCAGGAGGAGGAGGAGGGCAAGGCAGGGCCAGCAAGGCCCACCAGCACAGCCACTTCCACCACGCAGGCAGCCCGCAATCCCACGCCTCCGAGCTCATCCGTTCAACCTCACTGCTGAGCAGATCCACACCCTGTACCGTTTGGACCGGGACACCATAATCTCCATTGTGGACATGACACACGCTGACCTTGTCAGCATGATAGATAGCCCAACCGCCATCCCACCCCTACTGAAGGTGGTGTCTGTACTCCACTTCCTGGCCACAGGCACCTACCAGCACACAGTCGGACAGTTGCATGGCATTTCACAGCCACTGTTCTCACGGACACTATTGCAAGTGCTCGATGCCCTCCTGAAGCACGCAGACGACTACATCTCATTACCACGCTCAGAGCTGGAAATTACAAACACAAAAGTGGGATTCCATGCACTTGCCGGCATACCGGGTTGCATTGGTGCCATCGACTGCACCCATGTGGAATTGGTTGTCCCACATGCCATGGAGGTCCAGTACCGCAACCGGAAACAATATCATTCTCTTAATGTACAAATGGTGTGTGACTCCAACAGGATCTTTACACATTGTTGTGCCCGATTTCCTGGATCAACCCATGATTCTATGGTCTTGAGGAACTCTACAATACCATGCTACATGGAGCGACACGCAGGGAACAGATCCTGGCTACTCGGTGAGTCTCAATCCATGCATGATAATGTGGGGTATGTGATGCGGCAATGACCTGGCAGGAAGGGGGGGGGGATGCGTACGTAGCAATGTCATCCCACAAACATCCTTTATTGTCCACATACAGGTGATGCTGGGTATCCACTGAAGAGATGGCTCCTTACACCACTCCGGAACCCACAGGACCAGCATGAGGAGGACTACAACCATGCCCACTCACGTACCCGTGTAGTCATAGAACAGGCATTCGGCCTACTGAAGGCTCGTTTCCGCTGCCTCAGCAGGTCTGGCGGGGCACTCCTGTACCGCCATGAGAAGGTTGCAAAGATAGTCATGGCATGTGTCATGCTACACAACATGTGCGTACGTAGAAATGTGCCCATGCCCCCTGACGCAGAACTGCAAGCACCTGAAGATGGTCATGATGAGGCTGGGGATGTGGCAGCACCTCAAGGAGTCCGCGAGGCACAGGAGGCCCGTGAAATTCGTCAGAATATCATAGATTCATGCTTCTAGCACTCACGCCTGGTGGCTGATGCATGGACACGGGACTTGTGGCACTGTGTGTGTCGGGAACATGCACAATGTGGACTGTACGCCTATAAAGGACTCATACACAAGGAACAATGTCCACACATCTCATTGGATGATTATGTAATGTTTATAGCATATGTGAAATTATGTTACACACCCCATCGACCCGCCACCCAAGTGAGCCCAACACCCCCCCTCCACCCTCCTACCTCCCCCCCGAACACCAGTGTCCAAAGATGCTCATTGTCAGTGGGCAGACGCTATTGCAAGCCCCCTCTCCGGGTATCAGGGGCACCCCTGCCTGTGGAGCGCAGGTTCCTCCCAGATCTACGTTGGGGGCTGCCCTGGACGGAACTTGCAACGGATGATGTCTCTGCCTGCTCACGTCCATGCATGTCCCTAAGGGTTTGTGAGAGCTCAGTGAGCACACGGTGCACAGCGGCAAGTTCACCACATACGTCTTTGGACGTCGCATGCAGATCCCCCCTCAGGCTCTCGGTGCTTCTCTCCATTTGTACCCTTTGTGTCTCTGTACTTAGCTCCATTTGTGCCCTAAGTGTCTCTGTACTTCGCTCCATTTGTGCCCTAAGTGTCTCAGTAGATGTTTCTATGGCTGCCTTAGAAGCCCCACATTCATCAGCATGCTCCTTGAGGAGCGTGGCCAGTTGCTGCTGTTGCACGATCACCTGGTCGAGGGACTGTTGCCTCTGCTGGGCCATGGCCATTTGCGGTGGTGTCACAGAGGGGCTGATCAACTCATGTTGCCTTGCCACAGGGCTTGTGGGGGATGGCCAGTCGTCGTCTTGTGGGTGCCCCTGCGTGGTATCCTCATGGTGTACAGGATGAAACGAACAGGGGGATTGTGACAGGTCATGGATGGGTCCTACATCGACAGCACCGTTGTCTGTGTCGGAGCATGCTGGCATTAATGCAGTGTCACCTATGGTGCTGCTGCCATCAGAAGCAGTGCCTTCTGTGGCATCCATTTGGGGGACCTGTGGTGCTGCTGGTGTGGGCATGCTGGCTGCTGGGGTGCCTGTTGAAGTCCCCTCCTGTGTGCTGCCACTTGATTTGTGCTGCTGCCGTGTCTTGATCCGTGCAGCTGAGGTGGAGGGTCTTTGGCCGTTGGTCTTGGCCCTCTTTGCAGGTGTGCTGGTAGGGGTGTCCTGCAGCTCGTCGTTTGACTCGGACCCTGTGGTGGAGTAAAGGAGGGCGAGCGTTATTCATGGGTCTGTGGAAATTGGAATGGCAATGTATCACATGCATTGGGGTGGTACCTGAGGGTGATTTGGGTCAGGGCCTTGGAGGTGGTTTCATTTCTGTGTGGATTGAGGATACAGTTGTTTTGCAGCCTGCAGTTAGGGTGTGCATGCTGCACGTGTAGAGGGTGTTTTTAGGATTTTTAATTATTTATGTATTTAATGTGAGTTTTAAAGTGCGCTATCAGCCAATGTATGTGGACGTTCTCCTGGACATGTGTTTCTGTTGCACAATGTGGACACATGGTACTTCACATGATTGGACATTGTGGATTTAGCATTGTTTTATTTGGCCCACCTACCTGATTCTTCGGATGTCTGCACTCCTTTCTCCATCCCTCCGACTCCCTCTATACTCTCCATTCCAATGGTGGAGGCACAGATTTCTTCCCAGGGGGTCAACTTGATGGGTGATTCCGATCCTCCCCCGGTAGCTGTGGCAATGTTACGGTTGGCTGATAGTATGCTCCGTACGCGTATCCGCAAGTCGTCCCATCGCTTTCTGCATTGCTGTGGGTTGCGGGGTGCGGTCCCCACCGCACTTACCCGCTGTGCCACCAGGGCCCATATGGACTTCTTGTTCGCAAGTGCCGTCCTGGTCATTTGCGTCGAGAAGACGACGCCAGCATTCTCCTGGAGGGTCTCTGTGAGCACGGTGAGTTCCTCATGGGAGAAGTGGACCTGCCGCTTGCGGTCGCACGCTTTTTTAGCAACTTTTCCCATTTTGATTGTTTTAACTAGGGTGGCTGACGGGTTGGGATGTGTCTCAGGGTCGGATTTTTAATGGTTGTGTTGGGATTCTGATTTTATAGGTGTACGGCGTGCTGTTTCCCGTTCCGGCCCCATGTTTTTACTTCCGTTTCCGTATATTTACGGTCACCGTATTTTGCGATTAGCGCTCATTACGGTGCCTGCTATGATGGGTGGCGGAATTGCACCTAGGGCGCCGTACGACGGCGGTGAGGGGCGTTTTGGGGACATTTCCGCCATCGCGGACTTTGCACTTCCGCCATGGCGTAGTGCTCGTGCCCGATGGGTCAGAATTAGCCGCACTCTACTTCATCGTGCAATGGCGGAAACGCTTTTTACGCTATAGCGGTCGGGTCAGTTACTTTCCGCCAGGGTCGTAATGAGGGCCCTTATACTTTGTGGAAGTTCATAATTGTGGTACTCCAGCTTTAATGATCATGTGAAGGAGCAGGTTTCCCTTAAAATATCACCCTATTACAAATTGAGTTGGTAGGTACTGTCAGGAGCATTCCCCATAAGCAAGTGGGCCACTGACATAGACAGGACAGCCCCCTTTTATGCTTCCATTGACTCACTGATTAATACCAGTGTTCAAGGCTAAGCACTTAGGAGTGGAGCATTGTGTTCAAGGATACAGAATAACATTAATATATAATAAAACACAGAAATCTCAAGACCAGAAACATATTTGTACATACCTTATATACTTTATATCTCATTGCAACAGGATCAAAAGATCTTTATGTCTAGAAAAATCTTCATGCAATGCAAGTTTAAATAAAGTCCCAATTCTTACAATGGAATTGTTTGTTAGCTCCAAACTGCTAGGGTGACTGCCAACCGTAAGTTTGTGGTTGGTTATTGGGCTTTTTATAGTCAATGTTCACAACAAGACGAGATCATTCACAAATAAACTCCATGCATGTGAGCTCAGGGCCCTCAAGAAATGTGCATATAATGGATGGGATAACACACACAAACTCTGAGTTCAAATAACCGAACCAACTCAGGAAGATGGCAAAGTACTGTTTTATCACCAATGATCTAAAACAGCTAGCTACAACGAATATCAACAGACGTTTGCTCGATTTCTCTCAGCGATCTTTTCACAAAACAATGGTTATATATCAAAAATACATCAGAGATGACGTCATACTACATCGTAAGTAGTGAAAAACCTACTGGGGATGGGGACAGGCTTATGGGGAACATCTCAGAATATCATCAATTGGAACCAGGATTGTAATTGGCTGCCCACTGTCAGGTGGACTAAATATGCCTACCTCTAAAACATGTAATCTTCAGAAACATTAGATACACAGTTTCTCATTGGTTCTCAAACTATAAGGTCCTTCGTTATATGGACCACTACAATTGGTTGGCACACGTGTGCCATGTCTGGAACATTCAGTTCACTTAGCAGCACGTAAGACCAGACCCAGGTGCAAGGAGATGGGGCCTGACTATACCTCCCCACCCAATTAGCTTCTCCAAAAACAGACCTGTGGTCTAGCTTTATTAATGTTATCTGTTTACTACAACTGTGCACTGATGATGATGTCTCCCACTCTACCCCTTACACTTGGTTTAACAGAATCTTCTCTACTTGGCTAGATCATATCCTTTTCCTGGAGTCCATGTTTGAATTAGTGGGAAGGCTAGAAATTATTTTGACGACTGTGAGTGATCACGTTATAAAGAGATTTACCCCAAAAAAGGATATTAAATTAAAACAAAAAATAATGGGCAATGTCATTGTAAATGGACCTGGTAATAGAACTTTCTCGACAGAAGCAAACCGCGAAATGTAAAGTACATTTTAATACTGTGTTTTGGGATGAGTCTATTACAAAGAGTTATGAATTTCAGATTTTTAAAAAAACATTGACGCTGGAAAGCATAATATTGAAAATATCCCCCAAAAATTATAAAATATTTGATATAAAGACTGCAGAGAAAAAACGCAACTTAGGGAAAGACTTAAAAAGAATAAAGCAGGGACTAGGTAATCTAGTGGAACAGAAAATGGTGATTGCCAACCTTAAAATTAGATATACACAATTTGTGAAACGATATAATACTTCAGACTCAACAAAACAGTGGTTTGCAATGCTTAACTCATTTCGAAACAGGGACTCCAGATTATTTTAGAATTTGTACAAAACTACATTTCGATAGTACAGAGAAAAATATATGAATTGTACATCTGAGATGGTATGGAGAAAGCATTTTGGAAACCTATATAACAGAGAAGGTAATAGGTTAAAGGCCGTTGATAATATTCCTTATATTTGCAATATGGCAGTCTTACAACACTCAAGAGAAGACTTGGAATTGATGATTGGAAGAACAAAACCATCTAATGCCCTTGGCCCGGACAGTATACGATCTATAAAATAAAACTTACAAATTGGACAGCTGTTCTAGATAAACTATTTAGTTTAGTTTAGTTTATTTATTTGTATGGTGCTCTAAGCCCGGAGGAATCTGGGTGCATTTTTTACATAGAAAGGTTACAGGCAGTACACTGGCAGAGTTAAAGTTTGCACAATTTACAGAGTATACATTATTCAACAGAAATAATTTACAAGGTTTACAGAATGACATTACTTAATTACAATTTTTACATATCGTACATTTATGTGGCAGCCGAAAGTGGAGTCAAGAGGCAAATGGGTATTTTAAGGCTCTTGAGCAAGGAGCCACATTTTTGCATTCCTCCTGAAAGGGTGGTAGGCATGTTCGGATCTTAAAGGTAGGGGTAGCATGTTCCATAATTTGGTTGCTCGAACGGGTAAGCTACTACCTCCTGCCTTTTGTTGTTGGATGCTTGGGATTTTATGGCAATGTGCCTGCACCGATCTCATCGGTCGATCTGATGTGTTGCGAGTAAAGTTCTTGGTTAGGTATCTTTGAGCTATATTTGAGAGGCATTTGTGGGTAAGTGAGAGGGTTTTTGAAGGCAATCCTTTGCTTAACTGAGAGCCAGTTCAAGTTACGTCGTACCCCAGATATATGTTGTGATTTAGGGATATTCAGGGAAGCCCAAATGGCATTGTTTTGGGAGGACATGCAACCTTTTAAAATTCTGTTGACTGGTTCCAAGGTAGAGCACATTACAGTAGTATAGCTTGGAAAGTACTAGAGCTCTAGCTATGGAGATACAGTTAGGGGTGGAGAGGAACGGTGTGCAGGCCGTGATGAGCTAGCATGTGTATGCTGTAGAGGAGGCCGATGCATTGACCTGTCTTGTTAGGTTTAGAGATGAATCAATGTAAACGCCAAGCGTTTTCACATCCTTGGAATCCTTGATAAAGTTACCATCAATATTAAAGGAGTCAAATTGATTGTCTAGTTTATTGAGTTTAAGCTTGGAGCCTAAAGGGAGAAGCTCTGTCTTCTCATCATTGAGGCAGAGTCCATGATTAGCCATCCACACCTGGATGATTGTCAGGATGCCCAGGTCCAAGGCGCAGGAGCGATGCAGTGCCAACCACCCCCTCAATGGTCTCAGTGTCTGCAAGTCAAGGCTTACACAGACCTCTGTAACCAGAGCGGGAAAGGAGGGTTAGGGTCTCGATGAGTGGATAGGTAGAGGGATTTTAGGTTAACCGGATTGAGGGGTAGGAAGAGGTTATGGACGGGACTGGGGATTTTAGGATAAACGATGACTCCACACTTTCCTTAAACTGGCTGATGTAACTGCCTTAACACCTTTACATGTAAAGGTGTTTCCCTTCACATTGCATTGCCCTTCTAACAAAACATGTACGTGTTCCTCTGAACACGAAGTTATAACAAACTTTGATTGGTAAAACAATTGTTGGCATGAGCCCATTTACATTTTCATGAGCATAGTCACATGCACAAGCACACTTAGCTTTTGCTTCTGTCTTTAAGTCCTGTCCTGCAAAGGCTGTCGAGTCCTGTGCCACGTCCTTGCGGTCTGATGATCAGATGCAAACTAAAAGAAAACAAAGGACAAGCATTAGTGTGTGCTTTCTAGTTCTGTCGGTCTCTCACTCTCCCAAACACACTCTACACGCATTCAGCATTCTGTGCATTCACGTTTCTCAGGTTCCATTGGGTGCGCTGCCGCACGTGGCCTTCCAACCCCCAAGATCTATGGTTTACCAATATTCGGTCTTCCTTCAGACCGAGTGCCTTTCCAATGTAATGCACTCCCGTCTCGTGCGCCTTTCCGGCGTATGTTTCACGAGACGAAAACACGTGAAAACATCCACAATAAATAATCTTCTTTGATCTTCACACATTCACTTAGGCAGAAAAGACTATGTGCCTCAATACGAGTCCGGCGGTAACCGCGGCGGTAAAACTGCCTGGTTACCGCCGGACTCGTATTACCATTCCGCCTCTGTGATTCCCGGAATTACCGGAGCATTACAACCCCGGTTTTCCGGGAATCACGGAGGCGGAATGGTGTTAATCCCCATTCCCATCGAGTCCTATTGGACTCGATGGGAATGGGGATCATGGAAGCACCGGCAGCATCTCGTAATGCTGCCAGTGTTCCTCGTCTGCCTGCAGGCGGGCGGTGTTAAACCCGCCAGGTCAGACCTGGCGGGAACATCACCTCCCGCCTGCAGGGGTCGGACTCAGGTGGTCTGGAAACAACGGTGGCGGCGGGTTTACCGCCACCGTTATTTACGGACCACCTGGGTCGTAATGAGGCCCTATGACTCTTTCCCCGAAAACCTGCCCACTTAGCTTCTTTCAACGGTGCAAGGGCTCTGGAGGGGTTGGGAAATGCCCCCTGCGCTTCCCCCATAAATCCCAGGCACTGCGTGGGCTGAGCGGTACTTATCTCTCTGAAGTGAGGGGCCGGATCGTTCCTCCGGAGGCTCTGGGCCCCTCGCGTGTGAATTCCGTGGAGCTGCTGGGCACACGTCCACTCTCCTCGATGTCTCGAGCACAAGTTCGTGCCTTGGGGCTTGCGCATGCGCATTCGCGTGCCACACCCAGCACGGCTTCCCATTGGCTCCCGGGTCCGCAAAGCATGCTGGGAAATGTAGTCCTGGCAAGCCAAATGCTGGGATTTGTAGTTTTGAACTGCAAAATGTCTACATAAAGGGCATAACAGCCTTTTAAAGTACAGTAACTTCCTGGACCTAGATTTCTTCATGGTCCCTGGCCCTACAGCTCCAACAGTACATGGTCTATGGCCAGTCCTGCCTCTGACAATGATACTGTAAATGTCGTTGAGTACTTTGGCGTCTGTGTCATAGGTGACGGGTATGAGTATCTGGGTATCATTTGCGTAATTAGTGTATGTGACACCCAGATAGTCAGGTTCGTCAAACAGAGGCTTAGTAAATATGTTGTTTAGAGTCAGAGACACGCAGGAACCTTGGGGGACACTGCATGTAACTGGTGCTGGTTCAGCAGAGACTGATGGTGAGAAGACTCTCATTTATCTATTATCAAGAATTTACTGGATCCAAACAGTGGCTTTGTTGGAGACGAGTGCTGCTGAGGTAAGGTGCGTGCAGAGGAATTTATGGTCTACTAAGTCGAGTGCAGCCGACAGATCAAGTAGAAGGAGGAGGGCAAGTTTTCCTTTGTCCTTTAATTCCTCAAATTGAGTTTTTAGGTCAATGAGGGCCGTTTTGGTACAGTGCCTTGGTCTAAATCCTGATTGTCTAAGGCCAAGGAGGTTGTTTGTTTCTAGGTGATCTTGAATTTGCGGATACACTGCTCTATCAATAATTTTCAATAAAAATGGGACTGTAGTGATAGGTCTATAGTTCGTAGGGATATTAGGGTCTAGGATTGGCTTTTTGAGCAGCGGACGGATCCAGGCGTCTTTAAGGTTATTGGGCACTATCCCTGATTTGAATGAAGTGTTAATTAGTGAGGTGATGAAGGGTGCAAGTTCCTTGGCTGCTTCTTTAATCATTGGTGTAGGGCAAATTTCTCCCTGGCATCTTGAGGGTTTTAGTTTGGTAATTATGTCCTCTACTTCCATAGTAGTGAGAGGAGAAAAGTTGAATAGTTTCTGTGGGTTTAGGTGGGGAGTAGAGATCTTAGGTATGGGATCATGAGTTTTTTAGATTGAATTTTATTTTGAAGCATTGTTATTTTGTTCCGTAATGCTGCCTGAATGTTTGTGCACCATGTGGTATCTTTAGTGCAAGTGGCTGGCAGTGGTGCTGGGGATTCCAGCTCTCTGAAAACATTGAAAAGTTATTTGGTATTTGATTTAGCTTGAATGATATGGGTATTCTAGGTATCTTTTTGTGTAGGATTGCCTACAGTGGAGGCTGTTAGAAAGTTATCCTTGTTTCGGCTGTTGGAAGACTCTTCCAGAGTGCTTCTGCATTTCTTTTAGATTTGTGCGGAGATCTGAGGTGTGGTGTGAACCACGAATTCAGATGCGCAAGGGGTTTGGCTTTTCGCAGTTTGAGGGGGTCGATAGTATTTATGGCATTGAGTACCACGTGGTTGAACAA
The DNA here is from genome assembly GCF_040938575.1 of Ambystoma mexicanum. Classification (NCBI taxonomy): domain Eukaryota; kingdom Metazoa; phylum Chordata; class Amphibia; order Caudata; family Ambystomatidae; genus Ambystoma; species Ambystoma mexicanum. The sequence continues at coordinate 308,781,950 of NC_090924.1, forward strand.
GTCCACTAGGACCGGGGGGTCCCTGTGTTTAGTATTGGTGGCATCGATAATCGGATCAATAGTAGAAGTAGTTTTTCCACTGTTATATTGCGAGTGTTCCTGGTTTGAGTGGGCGGGCGAAGTTGTAGGAACTGTTTTGGTTGTAACCATCCTTTATCTTGAATGATATCAAGTGATGGTCTGTCCAGGCACATGGAGTGTTGGCGAGGATATTAATATTACAATTGAGGTCGGCTAGCCAGTCTAGGGTCCTACCTTTGTTGTGGATAGGTTCTGAGATGCTGTGTATTCCTAACCATTCGATTAACAGGTATTGTTCTTTTGAGCTGGAAAGCCTCCATATGAATACCAATGTTCAAAAAGGGATCTTGAGAAATTCTTATGAATTATAGTTTATTAGCAATGACCGATACTTGTTCCAAACTTTTTTCGCAACTATTGCTCTGTGTGCTAAATGTATGGATTAAGAAAAATAAATGACGTTGTATTGGAAAGACTGGATCTAATGCAAAGACCAACTTTTTTACCGTTATCTCCCTACTCCTAATGACTCACACATTTCTAAATGAAAGGTACAAGTTGTCATGAAATCTACAAAGAGATTGTGTGATATGTGGTGATGCACCATCAAGGATATTGCATGATGATAATTAAGTTCCCATAGGTATAGTGGGTGGGTGGGGGTGGGGGGGGGTGGGTGGGGGTGTGTGTGTGTGTGTGTGTGTGTGTGCGTGTGTGTGTATATATTAAAGTCTCCATGTAGATGGTGCGTGATAACATTGTCGTCCCTGAATGGTTGGTGCTTGATGTTACTGACATCCTCACATTGATAGTGTATAATGCAACTGAAGTCACAGCTGAGATTGTACACAATTGTGCTGAAGCCCTGAATGCTTTGTCTACTTTGATATTAAAGTTTGCAACAATATGGAATGTTATCATGTTTAAGATCACCAAGCTGGTGTTTAAGGATATCCAAGTTCCCACGTGTATGATATGTCATGCTATTCAATCACTCACACAGATAGGCTATGATGATGATGAAGTCTGTCCAGCGATGTGGGTTATTAATGCCCTGTGATGATGCCTGATGATTTTGAAAATGTAGCATGTCTGTAATGAAACTGGATTGATTGATTGAGTATTTATAATGCACCTATACACAATGGGCCTCATTACAACTTTTCTGGTCCGGACCATGGTGATTCTGCGGCGGCGGTAACAAAGTTTCCGCGTCTGCAAGGTTGCGGAAAGACCGTCTGATTACATGCTGTCGGTCGCGTGCACCACACGGACACGGAAACGTTGTAACCGCTGTCACGGAAACACCCACGGAATTGGACATAGCGGCGCCACAAGTTGCGCAAAACCCATGTCCGCCACTGTCGCCACGAACACGGAACCGGAATTGCCATGATCGCCGAAACCGGAAACAGAGAGGCGGCAATCATATAAAACACAATCCATTGCCATCCAGAGTCAGCACAAGTAGAATCCACACTGTGAGAAGCCAAAAGGGACCACCAGCATGTCTGCCAGGATTCCAGCCCAGAGGCAGCGCAAACAGCACTTTATTGAGGTGCAGCTAACTGTTCTGGTCGAGCACATAGTGGAGCATGCTGGGATGCTGTTCAGTGACGATCAACGGTGTGCCACACAGCAGAGGAGGAAGGAAGTGTGGGCGGAAGCAGCACGCAAGTGCACCGCTGTGGGCGTGACTGTGAGGAGTGTAAAGGACTGCCACAAGCGGTGGGACGACCTCAGGCTGAGGGTGCGGAACCTGATCTCCACACACCGCCAATGCTGCAGTGGGACAGGTGGAGGACCCCCTTCCCCAATGAGGCTGCAAGCATGGGAGGAGCGTTGCCGCAGTGTCCTCCACCTTGAGGGCATCCATGGGATTGGGGAGGCTGAGGCAGGAGTGAACCCACTTGCAGATGCTGGTAAGTGCGCAAACATGAATGCCATATGAGTATATGTTGAGGGCATGACTGGGCCAAAGGACCCATTAACAACCCCCCCCCCCCCCAGGCAGTGAATGACTGGGCCAAAGGACCCATTAACAACCCCCCCCAGGCAGTGCATGACTGGGCCAAAGGACCCATTAACAACCCCCCACCCCAGGCAGTGCATGACTAGGCCAAAGGACCCATTAACAACCCCCCCCCCAGGCAGTGCATGACTGGGCCAAAGGACCCATTAACAACCGCCTCCCACCCCCAGGCAGTGCATGACTGGGCCAAAGGACCCATTAACAACCCCCCCCAGGCAGTGCATGACTGGGCCAAAGGACCCATCATGATCCATATGGTGACCAATATCACTACAATGCATTTCGCCAACAAGCAGATGCATGTAAATGCCACTATTAAATGATCAACCTGTATGATGCATGTGATGCACCCATCAGGCACCACCACATAACTAATTGCATGCCCTCTGTGTCCCCACAGCCGTATCAAGTGACAGTGATACTACACAACAGCCCAGGCAATCAGCTCCGGCACGTGTCCAAGCCAGTGCCCCTGCACAGGAGGATGCTGCCAGCAGTTCGGCATCTCTGCCCCCAGTAGCAACTGCAACACATGTGCCGGCCACCATCACCAACATCCCCACCGTCTCCACGCTTCCTGATGCAACACAGGTGCCACGGGCACCCATCATGCCCACCCAACCCACCAGAGAAAGCAGCTGCACTGCAGAGGAGGCAGCACGTAGTGACAACAGTGCCCCGGCAGTGCAGTCTGATACAGGGCCACAGGGGGAGATGCCCACATTGGATGACTTGGAATCCTTCCATCAGCTGGAGTTCAGCCCCACATCACTCCGAGGTCCCATGAGGTCACCTACCCCCTCAATAGCAGAGCTAAATTCCCGCATGCAGTGGATGGAGGAGCAGCAGGCTACCCTCACCCAGCTGGTGGAGAGGCAGCTCAGGGAATCTAGGCTGCAGAGGGAGTGCTACAGCACATCAGTACGTCGCCTCTCAAGGTCCATTGGACGCTTTGCCAGCACTATAGTCACCCTGGCACGCCATGTGCGGGAGGGCAATAACAACACCTCCAGGCTCATTGAGGCCAATGCGATTGGCCAACAGGCAAATCTTGCACATATGCCACCTATTCCTGATTCTGTACCATCCAATACCACCACCCCATCCAGCCCCACCACTGCCAGTCCACGGAGGCGCTCGACTCGGCTAACAGGGCTCTCGGGCAAGGATGCACAAGCACAGAAGCGCACACGGAAGTGATGGCATGTGTGTCGGGCACTGCAGGACACATGTGGACTTGAAGGGTGTGAGGTGTGGGTACGTTTGGGTGGTAGGGGAGGTCAATTAGGGGGTTTGAATATTGGGGCCTGGTTGGGGGTGAGTACGTTTGGGTGGTGGGGGAGGTCAATTAGGGGGTTTGAATATTGGGGCCTGGTTGGGGGTGGGTACGTTTGGGTGGTGGGTGGGCCCGGGTGTACAGCTTCCCTAACCATTGCACCTCCTTCCCTGTTGTTAATTCATCAATATATCACCATTTAAAAAAAACATACATGAGTGGACATCCATCATTTCATTTGCAGTACAACAATTCATTTATTGGCATCACCATATCCATGCAATGCTGTGAATGTGATGTCTATCAAAAGTAAAAGCGAATCAGTTCATCCCGTGCTCGTTGTTCATCTAGTGGACCCCCAGGAGGAGGTTGTGCCATCCCATCCCCATCCCCATCTCCATCCCCATCTTCGTCATCTGCGTCTGGGGGCATTGGAATGTTCCTGCGCAGGCACAGATTGTGCAGCATGGCACAAACGAGCGTGATTTTACCCATCTTCACTGGGCTGTACAGCAGTGATCTGCCAGATCTGCTCAAACAGCGGAACCGGGCCTTCAGCAGTCCGAATGTCCTCTCAATCATGCCACCTGTGCGGACATGTGCCCTGTTGTACGCCTCTTCATACCTGTTCCTTGGCCTCCATACAGGCGTCATCATCCATGGCGTGAGTGCATATCCAGCATCACCTACATGGGATGTAGATGGAGGGGACATGTCAGTGTTTGTGGTATCATGTCTTCATCAGATGCAGTGCAATCTTGTGTCATTGTTCATTCATGCATATGTGGCATGCAGTGGTTGGATCGGTGGGTGGTTCTGTTCTTTGGCCATCGTAGAGGACGTTGGCAACTGGACATTGACCAACGTATTGGTGTGCATGTGTACTCTGCCCTGCGGGTGACATTGGCTTGTGAGTATGGCATTGTGCAGTGATGTGCACACATGGCAGAGTCACTCCACCGTGATGAAGTAGTCGATGCAGGACATCTCATGTACAGGCATCATGTGCATTGGGAGGGCAGTGTTGCATATTGTGGGTGGGTGTTTGCAGTGGCTCCAGGTGTATGGGATAGTGATAGTATCGGCTGTGTGTGTCATGTGGCAGGGTGTGTACGGGCACACTGTAGTAACCTGTCATGTGTTGCTTTGTGATGTTTAGGTTCCGCTGTCTATTCAGTTGATGGCCGGGGGGGTGATGCATGTGCAGTCACAGCAGCACACTCACATTGCTCATTGCCCTGGACACACACACGCACCACTTCCACAGGGTCAGTGCATTGGCAGCTGTACTCACCCAATAGCCATGTGCTTTGGCTGGCATAGTATTCCATGTACCGTGGCAATAAGGAATCCCGCAGTACCATTGAGTCATGGATTGAGCCTGGGAAACGTGCGCAGCAATGTGTTATCAGTTGCGTGGCATCACATACCATCTATACATTCAGTGAGTGGTACTGTTTCCTATTGCGGAACACCATCTCAATTGCACGTGGTACTGTCAGCTCAATGTGGGTGCAGTCGACTGCACCTATGCAATTTGGCATGCCTGCTATGGCATGGAAGGCCAACTTGGTGGTAATGACCCCGGGGAGGGTACGGGGTAGGGCTATCTGTTCAGACACATGGCGCAACAGGGCATCCAGTACCTGTACCAGGATTTTGGAGAAACAGGGTTGTGATAGGCCATGCAGCTCACCAACTGTGTGTTGATAGGTGCCGGTGCCAAGGAAATGCAGAACAGACACAACCTTCAGGGGGGGGTGGCGGTGGGGGTGTCTATGTGGCTGCTGATGTTGTCCTCTATCATGGCAGTGATGTACAGGATTGTTGGATGGTCCATCCGGTATAGTATGTGGATCTGTCCTGGGGTAAGGTTCCAGGGTGAGGCCCTGATGCGTGTTATTGCAGGCTGCCTGTGGGGTGGTGCCGGCTGGACAATGGGGTTTGCCATAGGTACATGGTTAGCTGGTTGCCGCCTGCGCCTCCTACGCCTCCGCCTCCTCCTCCTCCTCCTCTGCACCATTACTGCCATCATGTGCAGTGCTGCCTGTTGGTTGAGTAGGCCCAGTCCCAATGCTACTAGAGCTCCTGCCTGCATGGTTCTGTTTTGTGTTGGGCTGGCTGTGGCCCTTCTGTAGGCTCGCAGTGGCCTGCTGGGTCCAGCTGGGCTGATTTGGTGCACCTGTGCCCTGATTCAGGTCAGCAGGCACTGTTTAACGTCATGTTCGCGGTGGCGGCGGTACCGCCACCGTGATCATGGTTTTAACGCCATTTTTCAGGCGGTGTTTCCATGTCCGCGCTAGTTGTGATCCTCGCGGTGTTTAGCATAGCCAGTAACGGAGGGGTTTCCGTGCAGGCAGAGTTTTCGGGAGCCTAAACTCCACGGTGGCGGTTGGAGGTGGTGCTATTTCCGGGTCTGCATGTCATGAATGGGCGGACGCGGAAACGGTGCCGGTATGGTTATACCGGCAGCGTTAAGTCGGACCGATGTACTTGTAATGAGGCCCAATGTCTTTAGAGGCGCAACAAGACAAGAGGGTGGGGGAAGGGAGGACAAAAAAACACAATCCTACTAGGCCTTGTGATATTCGGAACATGCAAGTGCAATAAGAGAATTGCAGGGGAGAGGGGAGGGGGGAAGTGCTGGTCAGGGCGGAAGGGCCTGTGAGAAAAGTGAGTGCCAGGGGAGGCCAGGTGGATAGAGCCAGGGGAAAGCAGAGAGTGCAGGGGAAGAAAGGTCAATGAGCTAAGTGTGAGGTAAGGGTCTGGAGGGGCTACAGGGTGCAGGCTAAGCCAAGCCAGGCAAGTGTGGGAGGATGGGCCTGGAAGGGAAGTACAGATTGAAGGGGGGTCACCAGAGACCAAGTGCAAGGGTAGACTGGAATAGGGGAGCCTGGTGCCATGTAGACTCTGAAGGAACCAGGAAGCCAGTCAAGAAGCAGACAGGGAGGTGCAGAGGGAAGGAAGAAGAAAAAAGGAAGGTCTTGAGAAGCTTCTGGAACTTAAGGGGATCCAGCTCAAGTCTGAGAGGAGCAGGGCGGCCGTTCCAGAGGGAGGCACCTGCAGAGGAGAGAGATCTACCCCCACTATCTGCTTGGAAAAACATCTGATCTGCAGAGAGTTAGAGCTAGACGACCGAAGGGCTCTAGCGCGGCAGTATTTAGGGAGAGAGAGTTGAATGTAGAGGGGTTGCAGGCCCCAGAAAGCCTTGTGAATGATGTAGAGGGTCTTTAACTTGATACTCGCAGCAATCTGGAGCCAGTGGAGAGTTTTTAGGGCTGAAGAAATGCGGTCCCTGGGCTTGAGGCCAATGATAAATCTTGCAGTCCTGTTCTGGATTAGTAGAAGGGGGTGAAGGGAGGATTTAAGCAGAATGAGGAAGAGGCTGTTGTAGTAGGCTAGCCTGGAGAGGATCAGAGCTCTGGAGCCATTTCTGGGGGAAGGTGAGGAAAGGGAGAATGCCTCTGAGGAGGTGTAGCTGAAAGTAGGTCTTATTGGAAAGGTATGTGAGGTGAGGAGAGAAGGAGAGAGAGGAGTCGAAGATGACACCAATGTTTTTTGCCTACCCGGGGCCCATGGAGGGCAGTCAGAATGTGGGATGGAAAAAGGGAGCAGGAGTCCAAATGAGAAGGATCTCTGTCTTACTGGCATTAAGACAGAGATCGTTATAAGAACACCATGCCTGAATAGCAGACAGACAGTCAGGAATGAGAGAGTAGGAGGCAGAGGAGGGAAGCTTTAAGGAGATCTGTGTGTCATCCGCATGACAATGGAAGTTAGGAGAGAAGGTGGAGATCAAGTGGGCAAGAGGAGCCAGGTTGATGTTAAACTGCCAAGGCAAGAGGATAGTAGATTCCTGAGGTACTCTGCAGGTGGAGAGTGAGATGATGGAGAGAAAAGAGCCCAGTTGAACCTGGGAAGGGCCGTCCAAGTGGAAGGAGGTCAACCAGTCCAGAGCCAAGTCCGAGATGCCAAGGGTATCACAGAGGAAAGGTCAAGAAGGATGATAACGGAAGGAGAGCTGGAGCTGAGATAAGAGAGAAGGTATTCACGGGTTTTCAGGAGTGCAGTTTCCTTGCCTCTGGAATCTCTGAAGCCAGACTGGTGTCATGGAGACAACCAACAGATTTGGTGTGGTGAATAAGCTGGGAGATGGCCAACTTCTCAAAGAGGTTTCCCATGAAGGGGGTAATGGAGATAAGATGGTAGTTTGCCAAACAGGAAGCCTCTTGGGTGCTAGAGAGCCATCCAAAATGGTGGCTTCCTGAGAGAGCTCTGTGTGGCTCTAATAAATCCTGAAACAACGAAGCCCCTATGGTGACCAGACAACTTCAAGCTACTGCTGTGCACCCCCGTGAGGTCTTGCTGATCAATTTGAGACCTTTTTTGTCTCTCGAGACCACATATAGCCTGATCTGGGGCTCGTGGGTCTAGGGCCTGCGGGCCGGCGAGCGGAGAGGGAGGAGTTGTACCGTGTTACAGCCCGACGCCGGAGACAGACAACCAGCGAGAATCTGGCCGACCCGATCGAGTGCACTGTGCTGCTCAAGAAAGCAGGTGGATGTGCACACTCTCGGCACCTAAGAGACACAGAGGTCCCCTTCCCCGCGGCGGCCCGGTGCGGGGCTTGACAGTATAGCAGCTTCAGCAGAGGAACCCAGCTGACCGCCAGGTAGGAGCGTACCGCAGCGTGCACGATCTGCCGCACAGGCCCCCAGCGGTCCCGCGGCTTCCTCCCGACCCAGCCTAACGGTTCACAAATTGGTCGGAGGAGCAGAGAGGGACACCCTACCTCGGCCATCTACACACAAGTGCACTCCAGCGCGAGAACAGCCCCCCCGCGAGTCCACAGAAGGGAACACGCACGTCTCTCTCATGGCCCCTCCAACGGCCCATGCCAGGGGGGGATCGCCCACACCTCCTAGACCCGTGACCCAGCCGCGGCTGGGCGTGAAAGGACTCTGCTGGCCCGACAAACGGCACGGAGCACAATGGAAATGAGTTATGGTCGTGGAATCAATGTGTAGCTCTGCCAGCAGCTGACGGATAAACAAGATTCTGGCCAAAATTTTTGCAACACTACTTCTCCCTCTCATTCCCGCTCTAGTGTAGTACCACCTACGGCATCCGATGGCTATTTGGAGTCATAGCAGCACTTGATCCAACACGACAAGCAATCACCGTCCTACTAGACGCCGAGAAGGCTTTCGACTCTGTGGAGTGGCCTTATCTCTTTGTGATACTTACACAAATGGGCCTGGGGAAATCCTTTCTCAAAATGATCTCACTCCTTTACAAGGAACCCCGATCATATATTACCCTAGGTAACAAGAAATCTGCCTATATCAGGTTAGAGCATGGTACCAGACAGGGTTGCCCCCTGTCGGCCCTTATCTTTGCCTTAGTCATGGAACCCCTTGCTTCCAGACTAAGATCCCACCAAATAGACAGAGGCCTCACCTTAGGTCCACATAGACTAGTAGTTTCCCTCTACGCTGATGATGTCATGCTATTTGTCAACGACCCCCAGACAAACCTTAATCCAATAATGCGAGAAGTGATCAAGTTCAGCAACATCTCAGGTCTTAAAATCTAACCACCCCAAATCAGTGATATTCCCATAGACACTGAATACTCCCAAATTCACAGATGATCATGGACTAAAATGGGAGTCCTTCAAAGCCCGGTATCTCGGCATCCTTATGTCACTAAACTATAACGAAATATTTAAAGATAACTATGGCAAAAGAGTAGGCTCCCTTCAGGAACGCATTCAGAGATGGAAATCTCTTCCACTAACGCTATGGGGACGGATCTCATTGACCAAAATGGTGATTCTTCCCCGACTTCTGTATCTATTCACAAATATACCCCTTCTACTGCCACGCTCATTTTAAAAAAAAATTAAACGCATTATCCTGGAACTAATATGGGCAGGGAAACCGGCAAGGGTTGCCTACGCAACACTGACACTACCAATTTTGCAAGGAGGTCTCGCGCTCCCAGATTTCGAGAAATACTACTGGACCGCACAGGCACAATTTCTAAGCCACTGGTACACCATACACTTTATACGCCCACATGTGCAGGTCGAACGGGCCCTAGCCTCGCCAAACCTCTTAAGAGCCGTCATTATCAGTAATCTACCAGTACCACACAACATGATGAACAGCGTCCTTTCCACTTACACCGTTTGGAAGAAAATCGCCCACAAATGTGAAATCCAAACAAGATATTCCCCCCTGCTACCAATTAAGTTCATTCCCGGTATACCCCTAACTAGTGAAAAGGTATTTCATATCTGGCTCAACAAAATTGATATCCAATCTATAGGTGACCAATTCCCTGAAGGAATGTTTATTACCCCTCAGATGGCCAAAGAGAGAGGAGGCACTACCTCATTCGATATATTCATCTACTTCAGGCTACGTCACGCCTTACAGGCCCAATTCCCATAATTTCCCAAGGAACCAACGACATGGACTCTGCTGCACAATATGATCCAAGCGAGGGGAGAGGGAAGACAGGTGTCCATAATATACAAATCACTTCAGATAAACACAATGCCCACTAACACTCGTGCACAGTGACGATGGGAGGTAGCCTTCCAATCCCCGATTCCAGAAGACGACTGGTACTACATTCTTCGCCAGACCCAGAAAGTTGCCTTGAACACCCGCCTCGAACAAATCCACTTCAACTTTGTACATCAAACCTATTACACCCCTGTCAAAAAACAGCGTCACCACCCTGAAACATCAGCTCAGTTTGAGAGATGGGGAGCCCCAGACGCAGACTTTTTCCATCTCGCCTGGAGCTGTCCCGGGATTGCTCGGTTCTGGTCATCAACCCTACAGATAACAAAGGACATATTGGGAGAGGAACTCACCCCACACGGCCATTGCACTTCTGAGTCTGACCAAATACTTACAACCTCCGTCGAGGAGATTAGCAGCCCTTCTTCTGGTGCTAGCGTGCAGAAGGATAGCACTGCCTTGGGGTCGCGGCCCCCCCCACACTAGCAGCATGGAAGAGAGACATTACTTACTGCCAGGACATGGACACCAAATTCATTAGAACCTTACCCCTCCACGCGAGACTCCCCGACATTTGGGGCCCATACATTGCCTACCTGCTTTGCAACGCAGACAATACTGACTCTCAACCACAACCCTCCCAACTACAACGGGGCAACTCCTCCACTCCCGCAACAAGCGACAAAACTGGCTGATGCACAGAGGACATTCTGCCAAAGTGAACAGACATAACTTTTTTATAGGACAGTGGTGACTAAATCAAGTGTTTTGCAGGTCTTGAACGTTTCTTTGTTAACTGCATCCGAATGGTGCAGTTTGTTTTGTTGTTTTTGAATAACCGAAAAATAAAGTATTTAAAATAAAAGACAGGAAGGGTCTGCAGAGGAGAGGTTGCACAAGGGAGTGTTTGAGGAAGGAACCAGTGGCATAGGAGTGATTGCAGAAATCAGCCAAGGCTGGAGCAAGGGAGACAATGTTGTCCTTGATAGTGCTGGAGGAGCAGGGGAGCTCCTGTTTGGATGAGACCTTCATAGAGCAGACTTATCTAGAAACCTTGAAAAACCACACAGTGTTAGGGTTGGCCCTTGCTGTGGGTGTGGATTCAGGGCAGTAAACAATCTTAAACAAAGAAAAAGTGGAACCCAACAGCCCAGTTGACTGTCACTATTCATTAGAATTCATCAAGAACCATTCTGTGCTCACACAGGCTTGTTCAGGAGAGTGGGCAGTAAATACACGTTTCGGCTTGCCAAAAGTTAACATCATCTATGTTGGGCCTTCCTCAGGATGAATGGACTTCATAGTCCCTGTGACTTGGACAGGAGTACACTATACATGAATCTGAAAATGGTTCCCTCAGCGCCACAGCAGACCCAACAAAACTTGAAATAAGAAGTCGCAAAGTAATAACCAACAGATGAGAGCTAGTCACAGACCCGTCACTGAACACCCAGAATTCAGACTCACAATAAATGGGCCTCTCAAGCGCTCGAATAACCTTTAAGTGACAATAAGGTTCAGTCCACCTGTCCTACGGGACCTTTTTGTTTCTGGAATCAAAAAGCCACATTTTTAGTGTACCCGTGTTCAAGTCACAGGGACTATGAAGTCCATTCGCTCTGAGGAAGGCGCAACATAGATGACGTTAACTTTTGGAAAGCCGAAACTTGTATTTAGTGCCCACTCTCCTGAACAAGCCTGTATGAGCACTGATTAAGAATGTCTAGATCCACAAACTTACACGTTGGCAGATAAAGAGCATGATCATATACTGACCACGAAAGTGAATAGACAAGCAAATCAGAAACACACACGAAAATAGTTTCTCTGAGATTGCGAAAAATAGTGAAAAAAAAAGTCTACCATTCAGGCACATTAATGCTTGTGTTCTATTGGTATTTATGTATCTTCCATTTATTTATTTGCATTTATGTATTTTCCCTTTTTTTTAAAATAATTTTGATTATTTGTGTATTCACAATCCCTCTGGATATATATGTAATTGTTATTTTTTCTTTTTCATTCTTTATAAGTTTCTATCTTCCAACTGTTGTTAATGAAGTAACTTTTTGTTTATTCCTGCACTATTAAATATGGCTAAACCTTGGACCTTTTTCTGTGTTTCTCTTGCTTGTAACGCCTTAGGAGCAGAGAATAGTTCTTGATGAATTCTAATGAACAGTGACAGTCAACTGGGCTGTTGCCAGTGTGGGTTCCACTTTTTCTTTGTTTAAGATTGTCTAGAAACCTCATCAGGTGTTAAGGGAGAAAAAGAGGAGAGTAGGAGGGGTAGAAGGGGGCCATGGGAGGCCTGAGAGGGCGTGAGGGAGAAGGTTGAGGAGTAGAGAGTGAGCACAGTCACGAGTCCAAAGGTACCATGTACATTTATTAACAGGCAGCTGTCTGGTCTCTCAACACCCCACAATGTGTGAAAGCAGACACCGTGAGATGAGAGAGGGCTGGACATTTCAAATACATGTACATTTATACAGATTTTCCACAATCCCGGACACATCATCCAGATCCTCTTCGTGTCATACATTTACCTAGGGTTCATGCCCTATCCACATAACTAAGTCATGTTTAAACATCTTTGAATAGTTTGTTGTTTTCCTTTAAACACTTCATATGTTTTCCAAATATAGGACACAAAGGTAACAGTCCTTATTTAACTCGCTTATATTTGTCTAGCGTTTGTTCTTGAGCTTAAAGTCAGCTTAGTTTCAAGGAGCGAAAACAAAGATTTCTGCAAGAAGAGCATGTTCAACTATTCATCATTCTACTTTGGTGTTTGAACAGTGAAGGCACTATTGGAACCGATGGTATCTAAATAACTGATTATTACGGCTTTTGTTTAACTCCAAGGTTTATCAGTGTAGGACAAACAATCCACTTTAACAGCTTCAACACTCTTATCTACGTTGACATCGTGGAAACAGTACAAAGTTCATTTTGCTCTGCTGGAGCCAAAAACACAATTCTAATCATGGGACAGAAAGCAAGAGGCGATCAAAATGGCAGCGTACTCAGCCTGTTTCAGGTTCATTCAATGCAATTTATAGTGCAATGCAAATGTGCTTAGGCCAATCATTTACTATCAGGAGGTATTCATGCAAAATATACTATTACAAACCGTCCCTTTGGCCTAAGCCAAGAGCATTACTCAAACATTAACATCATCAGAAAACCATATATCATCATCAGAGCATCCTGAATCGCTATCTTCAAAAACATTGATTGCCATTAATTCCTTTATGGTGATGTCCTGCATTACCAAGGAATTAGTCATTTTTCCCAGCCTATGTGTCTTAAATTCTAGTTTACCAACTGCTTGTGCACAACTTCCCCCTATCATGGAACAGATGACAGGAAGACACTGTATGCAACAACAGCAAAACAGTACAATGCCAAGGATCACCATTAGGACTGCAAAAGATTTTCCAGCCCCAAGATCGTAACAAGTCCCAGAACCATTTGCCAATATCCTAGTTTCCCTCTGGAATGTGTACTTCAGTACTCAAGGTGTGCAATTTTTTAATTGCCTTAAACATGGTGGGGGAGGAATCGGGTACAAAAATGCAACACGCAGATCCCACCATTTTGCACACTCCACCGCTGTCATGATACCTGCCCCTGATGTCCCCAGCCCTCCAAGATGTCAAGCTGGAGCCACGCCACAATCACCTACATGGCCCTCATGTGCCTCTCCCTCCCTCCAACGACCCACTTGGAGTCAGACAGACTTGGAGCTTGTGGCACCAGACTCACTCCCCATAGGATAACATTGGGGATTGGACTTGTAGTGCATTAATGTGGACAAGATGGATGCCCCCACATATTTTGGTTCCCCGAACTGCATGTGCGGTCTAGTCTTTTGGGTGTGGTTCTGCCCAGAGACACCTGGGATACCCAGAGACTATTTAAGCCACACCCAGTCTGAGGAACATGCTTTGTGTTTTCTGCACCTGCAGCGTGACACTCACCGTGTTCAGATTGGTCTCCAGTAGACCTGCATCTTTCTTCTGCGCTCAACTCCTGCAAGAACAAGAACACTGTTAGGAACAGCCTTACCTTGTGCGCTTCTGCCCATCATTCATCACTCCTTCTGTTCTGTGGGCATCTTTGGGAGTGTTATTTCCATCCCGGCACGCCGCTTCCTAAGGAAAAGGGAAAAGAACAGAAAAAAGGCATTAATAAGCATTCTGCAAATCTTCGCTTATTTTTAAATACTGTACGAGCTTCAAACGCTTACCTGAATCCCAGCCGCTCTGGGGGAACTCTGTCTCCGGAACTTCTCATCCATCTGCAAGAGGGAAAAGACACTCCAGGTTAGCGTGGAAACATCCAGAGGTGCTGCATACCGCGCTTAGCCACCGCATTTGTTCTTCATAACCGTCATCCACGCTGAAAACGTTGCGGCACCTAAAAGACACAGAAAAAGAACTCAGTTCGAAACAAATACGAAAGGGGTGCATCGCGCATCGCGCTCTCACTCACCTTCAGTGCTACTCATCCCAGCAGCATGCCGCCATCCCCGGACGCCGGCCATCATCTAAGGAAGGAACGGAACGAAGTTAGAGAACTGTTCAAAAGACTCATTATACTTACCTGTCGGACTCTTGCCAGTGAAGTAACTAGGCAGCAAGGTGCCGGCATCAATCAACGCGCCCCTGCGCTGAAAGCAGGATGGAGAGCACACTCTCCAAGAAAACAAGGTGAGCTGTGGATCAAAGGGAAGGGTTGGACCCCGGGGAAGAAGGGGTTCAAGCACACAGAAACAATAGGGAGTTAAACTCTATCAATCCTGTGTTTCAGGCCCAGTCTCCAGTCGAATAGCCTCCAGGGAAGGGTTCGAGGTTGTAAGAGGTCAGAACAGGCTGAGTGACGTCCACGTGGATACCAGGTGAGCGTTACAGAACGCAAAGCCTCACATCAAAATCCACCGGTGCGTCATGGAAATATCAGAAACTGACCAGTTAGCCCACATGTTAGGGCAGCTAGGTTCTGAAGTACATGCAGCCAGGCAGGAGACCAACACCCTGAGGAGAGAGCTGATAGTAGCCAAAGAACGCACTGATGATTTAAGCCGGCAACTTCTCCAGTCACAAGCAAGGCATGCACCATTGCCGGGAAGCGTGCCCTCGATGCCAGCGCCATCAGCCAATCCCATTCAGATAACCCTTCCTGGGGCAGTTCCCTTGGCCCTGCCCGAACGATTTACGGGGGATCCCAAGAGGTTTGCAACGTTCATGAACCAGTGCTGCCTGCACTTCCTTTGTAGGCCAGGGGCCTTTCCGTATGAAGAATCACGGGTCGCTTTTGTGCTATCCTACCTGAGTGGTAGCACAGCGGACTGGTCTGTACCTTTTGTGGCCCAAGACGATCCTTTGCTGCGTGACTTCAGGGGCTTTCAGCAGGAGATGGGAACGTTTTTCGCCTGTCGCACTCATGGGCAGGCATTAGACAACAAACTTTTGTCCCTATCCCAAGGGAATCAAGACCTATTAACATACATAGCCACTCATAGTTGAAGCAGAATGGCCAGTGTAGAAGAGAACCACGTTATTTCATCGAGGGTTGCGGGGGGAGCTCAAGGATGTTCTCACACAAGTATTGAACCCCCCGAAAGACTGCTCAGAATTCATTGACCTTGTTGTTCAACTGGATCATAGGTTGCAGGACCGAAGAGCAGATCGAACCAGACCGGACCCTCGCCCTATGTATGTGCGTTCAAAGGACAATATTGCCCGAACAATGGAAGGTTCCGGAGAACCAATGCAAATCGGGGGGGGTCAGATCCCCCTTGACTAAAGCGGAAAGGGATAAAAGGAGACAGCAGCAGTTATGTCTGTACTGTGGAAGGTCAGGTCATTTCCTTAAAGAGTGCCCTGTGGAGCCACCGAGGAGGACGGTAGGGGCCACGGACAAGGAAGATACCATCAAGGAATCGGAAAACTCCCCAGCCCGGCAAGTGTAGGGGTCCACTTGTCGAGCGAAGAAAGTGAACTACAGACCTCCATTTTGCACTATCTGTGGTCTTGATGAATCACCAACAACCATCTCGGATGCACGCAGTAAGAGCGTACATCGACAGTGGAGCCGTTGCGAATTACCGACCAGGATCTTGCGGCAAAGATGGGGCTTCTGTTACGCCCTAAATCAACCACCGACACTGTTACTACTGTCGACAGCACGGAAATAGCTTCTGGTCCAGTATCCCAATGCACTGCAGCTTTAACCCTTCTGTGCCAGGATGGACACCAAGAATCTATAGTTTTCGACCTCATTAAGGCACCACAGTTCCGGTTGATTTTGGGAATTCCATGGAGGTAGCTCACAATCCTCGAATCGATTGGCAGGCAAAAGATTTGGCCTTTCCCGTGACTTGCACCCACACATGTTATCGCCAAGAGAAACAACCAATAGACACAAAACTAGACGTGAGGGGGACATATCACCTTGTTCGCGTAAAACAGGGGGACGAATGCAAAACCGCTTTTCGCACCAAATACGGCTTGTACGAATATCAAGTAATGCCCTTTGGCCTTTGCAACACGCCTGCTGCATTTCAATACTTCATGAACGATGTCCTACGGGAATTGATTGATGTCTGTGCTCTAGTATTCATCGACGATATCCTAGTATATTCCGCATCAAAGCAGGACCACGTTAAACACGTCCGATCCGTATTGGAGAAACTCTGTCAACGCCAGCTCTACGCCAAGCTCAAAAAGTGCTCATTCCACGTCTCCGAGGTGGAATTCCTGGGCTTTATTCTCAGCCCGAATGGAATCCGAATGGACGTACACAAGGTAGATGCTATCCTGAACTGGTCATCCCCAAATTCATTCAAGGGGGTTCAAAGTATGCTGGGTTTTGCAAACTTCTACCGCTGGTTCATCCCAGGATTTTTGCAAATTGTGCATCGCATCACGTCATTACTAAGGAAAAGCAACAAAAAGTTCCAGTGGACAACAAAAGCCGAGGAGGCTTTCCAGGAACTCAAAGCAAGATTCACATCTGCCCCAATCTTACGCCACCCTCGCCCTGATCTCCCATACCTGGTGGAAACGGACGCCTCAAACATGGCCATGGGAGCCTTCCTCTCACAAAAGGACCCTGAAACGGGCCAGTTACGCGTAAATTCACACCCCCTGAACTCAATTACGCTATCACAGACAAAGAACTCCTGGCCATTAAGTCAGCCTTTAAGGCATGGCGGCACTACCTCTTGGGTGCCAGACACACAATTACCGTAATAATTGACCACCGGAACCTCCAGTACCTCAAAACGGCAAAGGCCTAATCCTCACGACAACTACGTTGGGCTCTTTATTTTGCTGAATATGACTACGTGATTACATTTCGACCAGGGGTGAAAAACGGGAAGGGCGATGCCCTTTCCCGTATGGGGGTGGAAGAGCAAGGGTATCAGACACCTGACCCAATAGCAATCATCCCGAGTGACAAGCTCCTAGGAATCACAGCAACGATAACTCAGAAAGAATTACATGAAGAAATCCAAAACCTGATGAGTCCGGAGCAATTACAAGCGTGGAGTGCACAAGGAGAACATTACATGATAAAAGATCAGTTGCCCTACTTCAGAAATCGTTTATTCTTACCAAACCAAGAACTACGAGAACAAGTCATGTCCGGTTATCATGATTCCTTGATCGAGGGCCACCCCGGAATTGCTAAAACCCTAGCCAAGGTAAAACGAAATTATTGGTGGCCCACGTGGCGTAAAGACATTATCCAATTCATCCTATCTTGTGGAGTGTGTGCTCAAAACAAGTCATCCAAGCAGAAATCGGCTGGGCTATTACAACCATTGGAAATCCCACCAGCACCCTGGCACACGTTGTCCCTCGATTTTATTACTGACTTACCACACAGTCAAGGGTTTAACACTATTCTTGTGGTCATGGACCTATTTTCAAAAATGGCACATTTCATTCCTCTTAAGGGGCTCCCAAATGCTTCCACTGTGGAAAAGGTATTTCTTGAAGGCATCGTATGGCTCCATGGGTTTCCTTCAGTTTTGGTCTCAGACCGCGGTACTCAATTTGTATCTAACGTCTGGAGAAAATGCTGCTCTATGGCCCAGATAGACATCCGGCTATCCACCAGTCACTATCCCCAAACGGATGGTCAAACTGAGAGGACAAATCAGACGCTCGAGCAGTATCTGCGTTGCATGTTACACCAAGCTGAAGGAAGCTGGTTCGACCTATTATGGATAGCTGAATATGCTTACAATAATTCCCTACACAGCAGCACTGGGCAGACACCCTTTTATACCATGTATGGCAGGCACCCACGTACTTCTGAGTTGGACGTTCCTACATCCCTGGAAATGCCAGCAGTCAAAACCTTGCACACAACCATTTCTCAAACCTTTAAACAAGCAGTTGAACACCTACTTCAAGCTAAGAATCGCCAAAAGAAGTTTGCTGATCAACACCAAGCAAAGGCCCCCAACTACCAAGTGGGAGAAAAAGTCTGGCTGGCGTCTAAACACGTGTCCATTAAAGGAACCTGAACTTTCCGTCCAAGATACCTGGGTCCATTCACCATCACCTCCGTGATAAATCCGTTGGCGGTCAGACTAGCTTTGCCGTCAAAGATGCAGATTCATCCTGTGTTCCACGTGTCTCTCCTTAAACCTGTTCAACCTGGGACCTGGGTAGCAACGCCACCGCAGCCAGTAGTAGTCGCCGGGGAGCCAGAATTCGAAGTCAAGGACATCATAGATTCAAAGTACATCAGATCCAAATTATACTACTTAGTAGACTGGAAGGGGTATGGTCCACAAGACAGGACATGGGAGCCTTGTGAGTACATCCATGCACCTCGCTTGCTTAGGCGATTTCATCAAAACCATCCAACCAAACCAGGACCAGACAGAAGAGCCACCTTGAGAGGGGCCTTGGGGGGGGAGTGCTGTCATGATTCCTGCCCCTCATGTCCCCAGCCCTCCAAGATGTCAGGCTGGAGCCAGGCCACGATCACCTACATGGCCCTCAAGGGCCTCTCTTGCCCTCCAAAGACTCACTTGGAGTCAGACTTGGCGCTTGTGGCACCAGACTCACTCACTCCCATAGGATAACATTGGGGATTGGACTTGTAGTGCATTGATGGGGACAAGATGGATGCCCCCACATATTTTGGTTCCCAGAACTGCATGTGCGGTCTAGTCTTTTGGGTGTGCTTCAGCCCAGAGACACCTGGGATACCCAGAGACTATTTAAGCCACACCCAGGCTGAGAAACATGCTTTGCATTTTCTGCACCTGCAGCGTGACACTCACTGTGTTCGGATCGGTCTCCAGTAGGCCTGCATCTTTCTTCTGCGCTCAGCTCCTGCAAGAACAAGAACACCGTTAGGAACAGCCTTACCTTGCGGCGCTTCTGCCCATCATTCATCGCTCCTTCTGTTCTGCGGGCATCTTCGGCGGTGTCATTCCCATCCCGGCACGCCGCTTCCTAAGGAAAAGGGAAAAGAACAGAAAAGGGCATTAGTAAGCATTCTGCAAATCTTCGCTTATTTTTAAATACTGTACGAGCTTCAAACGCTTAACTGAATCCCAGCCGCTCTGGGGGAACTCTGTCTACGGAACTTCTCATCCATCTGCAAGAGGGAAAAGACACTCCAGGTTAGTGTGGAAACATCTAGAGGCGCCGCATACCGTGCTTACCCACCGCATTTGTTCTTCATAACCGGCATCCACGCTGAAAACATTGCGGCACCTAAAAGACACAGAAAAAGAACTCAGTTGAATACAAATACGAAAGGGGTGCATCGCGCTCTCACTCACCTTCAGCGCTACTCATCTCAGCAGCACGCCGCCATCCCGGGATGCCGGCCATCATCTAAGGAAGGAAAGGAACGAAGTTAGAGAACTGTTCAAAAGACTCATTATACTTACCTGTCAGACTCTTGCCAGTGAAGTAACTAGGCACCAACGAGCCTGCATCAATCAACGCGCTCCTGCGCTAAAAGCAGGATGGAGAGCACACTATCCAAGAAAACAAGGTGAGCTGTGGATCAAAGGGAAGGGTTGGACCCCGGGAAGAAGGGGTTCAAGCACACAGAAACAATAGGGAGTTAAACTCTACCAATACTGTGTTTCAGGCCCAGTCTCCAGTCGAATAGCCTCCAGGGAAGGGTTTGAGGTTGTAAGAGGTCAGAACAGGCTGAGTGACGTTCCTGTGGATACCAGGTGAGCATTACAACCACGATCAGCTAGAATGATGTCTAGCACCATCCTATTTTGGAGAGCCACTAATCTAATAGCCTTTTGCTCTAATGTCATGTTATATAGGATGTCAGTGCTTTCATTGATGGTTTTCTCTAAAACCTTTGCCAATTTTCTAATACCTTGGGAGTTTATTATCTGTCCCCAAAATGGTACAAAGGATTTAGCAACATCACCCAGAATCTGTGAGGAATTGTCACCATCCTCATCCCACTTGGGACGAGTTTTAGAAACTTCAGCAGTGGTGGCAACATATACACCTGGTAACAGTATTCCTAAATAACAAGTACCTTCCCAGTCTCTTGGCAACCCTGGATATGCTTCATTACTGCAAACAAAGTAAACCCGATCTCCTACATACAGAGGTCTGTCCTCACTGGTTAGTACAGCAGTATTCATACATCCCTCAAATGTATCCATTGGCTAGGAACCCTCTCTCTCTATACAAAATGGAACGGAGTGCAGACTATTATTGATGGTATAGGAAGGAGGCAAGGCATTCCTATTACCTACAGGAGCCATTTTAAAAGTAATCATAGGTTGGAAAGGTCTGAAGAGTCTATCAGAAGGCCTAATAGAAGCAACATTTAGCTGGTTCTTATTTGAAAACAGAGAACATCCTAAAGGTTCTAAAACTTGTTTTTCAAACTCATTAAGATTAGTGCCATAAAAATTCCCAGTGACACTATTGTTCCATCGGCCAAAGACTAATGCCCGAAGTGAAGCATAACAAGTAGTAGTTAGGAGGAGTGGATTTATATACCAGCCCAATCCCTTTTCCCCATGCTGTGGTAGATGTGAACATGTCCAACAATTGGTCTTATTAAAAATGGCATGTGTGGCGTTCATGATCATCAGGAGAGTGTTGTTGTGATAACCCCCTCTATGTTGGAGGTCTTGAGGACGGAGAGTGTGTGAATGCACATAAGGTGGAGATGTAGTGGAGACACTTGCAGTTGGCAATAAAATATCAAGCGGATGTGCACTCTCCAGGTACCAAAATACAAGTGTCAATGTAATTACAATACAAGCTGTTATCGTGATCAGTATCCATTTGGTCCTAGGGGACCATGGCCCTCGATGGGCGGACTCATTATCAGCAAAACAATCAGTATTCTTATTAGTACGAGTGGCCCCAAACACAGGCATAGTTTCTCAATGTCCGTTAAGAAGCCTCACTGTTAGGCTCTTTTAGTTGATCCGTGGGTGGCACTTGACCACATGGCCAATCTTGATTGAAGATAACTTTGCTGGTCCCTGCCTCGTATCGTATGCAGCAGCGGAATGATGAGGGACTGGCTAAAAGTAGGTTTATTGTGGTTTTATCGTGGGTTTCTTGTGGGTACAGAATCCTAGCTGCACTTTCCTATTCTATTTACATTAATGTAATGTCAGCTGACCCTAAATCTAAATCCTGTTCCATGGTCGCAGAATTGTACCTTAAAACTCCAGGTACAGAATGATCAGGGAACAAAGCGTTGTCATTTCCTTAAGAAGATGAAGAAGCAGAAACAAGATCGATCGACAGTGAAGAAAAAATTGAAGAAGAAGAAGCAATCTCCCCAGGCCTCATGGGCTCAGAAAGAATTTTCGTGGCACCCTCAGTGTCGCTCAAGCAGGCTCGTTATGAGCGTCAGGATCATCAATTCCCTTCTCCTCCCCTTCATCAAAGGGCAGAGGAAAAGGAATCCTCTTCACATGTGTCACGTGGATCAAGGGTTTCTTTCCAGTCACTGGTACTGCAGTTTGCGTAGCCAAAAGGATCTTATATGTCCCTTCCAAGGAGGTGCAAGGCAGGTGCACCTCTCGAAATTTTTCACCAAGGCCCACTGACCAGGTTGGAGTCGGCACCTGGACTGTCGTATTTTACAGGGAGGGCTGCTCGTACCTGTTGGTGAATCAAACGCAAGTTTTAAGTCAACTGGTCACAATAATCAGACAAAAGAGAATACTCAATATCTTTCAACTGTTTGGGCCTCGGTGCATTCCATACATTAGCTGGTCTCCCCATGACAATCTCATAGGGGGAGAGACCTGTCTTTGACTCTGCGGTCGTCCTCATCGATAGTAAGGCTATTGGCAAAACGAATGGCCATTTCAGATTGCTTGTGCACAGACTTTAGCGATTTGATTCTTTAAGATACCGTTATGGCGTTCCACAAGGCCAGCACTCTGAGCATGTCTGCCCGAGTGGAACCGTTTATCGATCTGTAATCCCGCACATACTTGCAGGATGACAGCAGCGATAAAATGTGGGCCATTATCGGACCAAATTACTCTCAGCAAGCCATATCTAGGGAAATATTCCCTAAGCATAGTCTTTGCCGTTGACATTGCTGTGGCGAATTTTAGTGGGAAAGCCTCAACCCATTTGCTAATGCACAGAGACATATTTATAGATTTGGCAACGTTCCATCTCAATGAAATCAAAATGGATCACCGCAAAGGCATGGAGTGGGGACCAAAACGGCCCTTCGGTGTCAGTGTTGCCTTCCCAATGTTATGTTGCAAACATATCAAGCAAATCTGGACCAAACGTTCAGCAGTTTTCTGGATATTAGTGTTATACCAGATGGGATCTAATTGTTGACAAATCTTTTTAGAACATTTGTGTGTTGGGCCATGAGCCATGGTGACCATAGCAGTGACATAGGCATTGGGTAGCATCCATCTTTGCTTTTCATTATCCACCCAACAACCTCATCGTCTAGACCCGCTGGAATCTGATCCCACTGTATGATTTCTTCTGGAGTAGCTTCAGCGTGAATTTCTTTTATACAGCTAATCCCTTCGTCCATCATACAAGTATCAGTAACCCATCTTGATGAATCGAGCATGTACATTTTTCAGTGCAAATCAATAGCAGTCTGTTTGGCTATTCTGTCAGCAAAAGCGTTTCCTTTTCCTACATCGTCCATCACTTTCTGATGTGCTGCGCACTTCATTATTGCTAGTTGCGTAGGAAGTGCAAGTGCTGATAGCAACCGGGCTATCAGAGTGCCATGTTGAATTTTTGTTCCATGTGAGGTCAAGAATCCTCTCTCAGCCCATAGTCGGCCAAAATTATGAACCACCCCAAATGCGTATTGGCTATCTGTATATATGTTTACAAAAAGCCCTTCAGAAATTTCACAAGCTCTGGTTAATGCAATAATCTCTGCAGCTTGCACAGAGTTATGCGGAATTCGTTTACTCTCCACCACAGTGCTTAATGTGGTGATTGCATAAGCAGTGGTAGATGTACCATCCCGTAGTTTAAAACAGGCGCCATCACAGAATAGCTCCCTTGTAGATTCCTTAAAGGTGTATCAATTAAATCAATTCTGCCCTTTGTTTCTTGTTCTGTAATAAAGAGGCAATCATGTGACATTTCATCACTGCAATCCTTCTCTTGTGGAGAAGGCAAAAGATCAGCCGGATTCAATGAACAGCATCTCTTAATTTGAATATGCGGAGCAAATAGAATCAGCTTGTACCTTGTTAGTCTCGCTGATGTGAGATGTTGCGTCTGTGTTCTGTTTAATAGAACGTCTACGGAGTGGGGTACCATCACAGTTAAAGAGTGACCTAAAACTATACCCTCACTTTGTTTCACGGATGCAGCAGCAGCTACAGCTCTCAAACATCTCGGCAAAGCGCATGCAACAGGGTCTAATGTGGAGGAGAAATAGCCGAACAGCCTATTCTTGCCCCCATGTTCCTGTTTCAAAACAGCCAAAGCACATCCATCACGTTCATGCACATACATAACAAAGCCTTTTTCGTATTTTGGTGTGCCCAAAACTGGTGCTGAACACAACACAGCCTTAAGCAAATCAAAAGTGTTCTGGCAATCCATGTTCCACAGTTAAGGCAAATAAATGTCCCTCTTTGTCAGTGCCAACATAGGTTGTATCAACAAAGAAACATTCGGGATCCACTGTCTACAACATGAGACCATGCCTATTAAAGCTCTGACCTCTTTCTGTGTATTTGGAACAGACATTCAGAGATGCTTTGTATCCGTTCAGGTGTCCGTCTTCTTCCCTCCTTCGACAGGAGATAGTCCAAATAGGCGACCTCCTGTCGACAATACTGAAACTTCTTCAATGAAGCCTTATGCCCAAGTTCTGCTAAATGAGTTTGCAGCAACACAGTGCCATCTTTACGGGCATCTTCAGAATCAGCAGCTAGAAGTAGATCATCACCATATTGCAACAACATGCAAGTGGAAGGCAACTTGAGTGTATCAAGCTGCTCTTTCAATGCTCTACTATAGGTACTTGGACTCTCAGTGTACCCTTGCAGCACACAAGTAAATGTGAATGAGCGTCCTCCTAGGGTGAAAACGAACAAATGTCTGCTATCAACATGCACAGGAATACCAAAGAAAGTGTTTTTCAAATCCATGACACTGAAATGTGGAGGTGTGGCTGGAATCATAATTAGAATTGTGGTGACATTGGGTACAATCGGAGACTGTGAAGCAACCACCTTATTAATTGCGTGCAAATTAATAATAAAATGAAAAGGAATCGCATTATACCCTTTCTTATAGACTGGTAAAATCGGACTATTACACACAATTCCCGCAATTTCTTCATTTACACCTCGGTGTACGAAATCAGAAATAATACTTTTCAAAGCCTGTTCACCTTCGACCGAAATCTTATACTGCGGAATACGCAGCAATTTAACACAATTTTAACTGGCTCAACCTGTAAACTTCCAACATCATTGGGCCTCATTACGAGTATGGAGGTAGCCATGCCGCTATTAGCGGTATGGCTACCCCCATACCGGGTACCAGGTCCGGGTCCCGCAAAAAGGGGACTTACCGGGCCATTCCGACCTTGGAGGGCCCGGTAAATCCCTTTCGTGGGACCCTGACCCGGTACATCCCCATTCCCATTTAAATGGGAATGGGGATGATGCTAACAATGGGCCCGTTAATGACGGGCCCGTTGTTAACATTCTGGTCTGCTAGTGGGTCCCGCTAAGGATGCCTGGTCTGACCAGGCGTTCCAGAACGGGACCCGCTGCAGACCTCGTAATAGGGCGGCCCGGAATGAACAGTGCCGGTCCCTGACCAGCACCGTTCATTCCGTGGCCTCCCAGGTTGTAATGAGGTCCATTGTCATTAACTGCCCATAAACATGTCGGAACCTTATTCAAATCAGTTGGTAAAGGCATAGACAAAAATTGTGGAATGGAAGTTTGTTGGGGCAAAACCGTTAAGTACACTCCATCTGGAGAACAGTAAATCACAGCATTCAATTTCTTTAATAAATTTAATCCCAACAAATTTTCACCACAATTTGACATCAATAGAAATGGACAAGAATCAATAAATGGTCCCAGTGAAATTGGTACCGGTCCGAGAGACTGGACTAACCACTGGCGTACCAGAGAACCCTACAGAAATGTTGTTGTGCCCCGTGACAGTGGAATATCTGGAACCCGTGAATGATCAATAGAACACTTTTGTGGTCCTGTATCTATCAAAAAGAGATGCTCCCTATTACCCATCTTCATTTCAACGTAGTGCCCTTGCTGATCGACGGGAATAGGTATGGGCTCTGTATTAACCCTATTTTCATAGTACTGAGCCATATGTAAGATTTCAGATTGTGATTATGCTTGCCAAGCACTCTCAGAAGTCATAATTTGTGATTGGATTTCAGGCAACAATCGATTAGCTGGAATCTCTACTTACGGAACAAATGTCGGAGGAACCTCCCTCATTGGCAAATGTAAAGTAGGCAAATCCGAACGTCTGCTAAGCAACAAGGCCAAATCAAGTGACTAAGTATTCAAAGCAGTATTGGGCAAAAATGCTCTTTTATAAATAACCATCAAATCTCTGTAACAACATTCTTTTCTCTTCATAAATTCATCTTGTAGATACTCTACCATCACCTGTAACTCTTTCCTTTGCATTGCCGGAGCATACTGACTAAATGTGTCATGCACTTTAATGGGAGAAATTGAAACATCCAAAATCCATCTAAGAGCGTCTTTTGTGCAAATGCACATTTCTTCACTCATTTGTTTCAATAGAGGAAGAAATCGCTTCTGCACATATGAAGCCTGCCGTCCATTATCAACCATATCATCGTTCTGTAACCGATCTAGCTTCCTTTTAAACTCAAATACCTTCTCTACATGCTCATATACTTTTGCTGCAGTGTCCCTCGATCGGGCAAGGTCATTCAAATCCCTCAACCCCTGTGCGACATTCATGTCCGTCAAACCACTCCATATATCAACTAAATACGTTCCCATCCGTTCTATCAAAATATTCTGTTCAGGAATACCCCCTTAATCAGAAATCACAACTAAAACAGATGATTCAATACCCTCTTTTATGTACTGCTCAGCCCATCTATACAATTCCCTCATTCTGTTTTTGGTACCGTGCCATGAGTCACTACCCTGGGATCAGCTTCCGCCCCTTCAACCACTACAGATGGAGCAGAACCACCTGACAAAGAGAGTTCATACAATTCTTGTTCAATAGGTAGCAGAAGTAATACTGGTGCCGGTGCAGACGGAATTATGGAGACGGCAACTGTTGGCACAGGTGGAGGTGCAGAAGGAGAAACAACAATGCGAGGAAGAGGAACAACAACGGCAGGAGGCACATAAGGAGGTGGTGCAGTTGAAACAGTTCTACGTTCATTCAATAATGTACTAATTAACTCGTCTAATGTATGAAAATCCTGAGAGGGATATATCTTTTGCACGTCTAGTTGAAAAGCCCTGTCCATACTTCTAATGGATTCTTACTGATTCTGTTGATCATGCAACAATGCTTTCTCTGTATTCATCATGTGCTTTTCTTTACTTCTAAGTTGCTGCATAGTTTCCTTCCTCCAATCTCTAACTGCATCAAATGCTGCAGGCCTAGCCTTTTTTCTCAAAAATAAAGATTTGAAATGCTCTAGGCGGGCAATTTAAAAACTACCATAAACTGGCCATGGAAGTTCAGAAACATGTCTGTTATGTCTCTGCCAAATTTCATTAAATACGATAGCTCCCAGCCCATACTTACAATACATTCGGGTGGCGCTGGTTGGCCATGTTTCAAAGATTGTCTTTTCCTGCAGAATAAAATCCTGCAACAGGATGCCAATTTCCCAGGCATTGTTAAATTGTGTTCTTACTTGGCTACGTTTGTTTCTGTAGAGACAACACTTGCAACAAATATCAGTATTCTAAGAATCAGGGTACGACTCACCTGATTTCAAATCAAAGGGTCTGATCGGACATCAAATCGTTGTGGCTGGTGTTTTTGCAAAACAGGCCTCGATACGGGTGACCCTCGTCGTGATGCCCTACTAAACGCTGTTCACTGTCCAGGGATCGGGCGTGCAGTACTGAAGAGGAATCGCGTCTCACTTTGCAGGGCACCCCATCACTCTCCGAACCAAGTTCGACATCCTCGTCTTCATCTAGTGATGTGACATCAATCTTGAGGGCCCCTATTCGGGCGTCATCTGAAAGATTAAAGAATATCAAGGATTAATACCACATGATAGAAATATGCCAGTCACAAGTCCAAAGGTACCATGTACATTTATTAACAGGCAGCTGTCTGGTCTCTCAACACCCCGCAATGTGTGCAAGCAGACACCGTGAGATGAGAGAGTGCTGGACATTTCAAATACACGTACATTTATACAGATTTTCCACAATCCAGGACACATCGTCCAGCCCCTCTTCTAGGCATACATTTACCTAGGGTTCATGGCCTATCTACATAACTAAGTCATGTTTAAACAGCTTGGAATAGTTTGTTGTTTTCCTTTAAACACTTCATATGTTTTCCGAATATAGGACACAAAGGTAACAGTCCTTATTTTACTCGCTCATATTTGTCTAGTGTTTGTTCTTGAGCTTAAAGTCAGCTTAGTTTCAAGAAGCGAAAACAAAGATTTGTGCAAGAAGTGTAAGTTCAACTATTCATTATTCTACTTTGCTTTTTGAACAGGGAAGGCACTTTTGGAACAGATGGTATCTAAATGACTGATTAGTACTGCTTTTGTTTAACTCCAAGGTTTCTCAGTGTAGGACAAACAATCCACTTTAGCAGGTTCAACATTCTTATCTATGTTGACATCATGGAAACAGTACTAAGTTCATTTTGCTCTGCTGGAGCCAAAAACACAATTCTAGATATGGGACAGAAAGCAAGAGGCGATCAACATGGCGGATAACTCAAAATGGCAGCGTAGTCAGCCTGTTTCAGGTTTATTCAATGCAATTTATAGTGTGATGCGAATGTGCTTAGGCCAATCATTTACTATCAGCGGTATTCATGCAATATATACTTTTACATCGAGGTGGCAGAGGAGCCAGATGGGTGGCAGAAGGAGGAGAGGCAGGAGAGGGGAGGAAGCTGATTAAAGATGGAAGACGCCTATCAAGAAGGAGGAGGTTGGGCTGAGAGCCCTGGACCTTGACAGTGCCATTTTGGTAGACATTAAAGATGATCCTAGAGGACAGGAAGGATGCCACAAGTACCTCCCAACAGGTACCACCATTAATGGGAGAGGAAGAGAAAGGGGACAGCTGTTAAGAGGGATTTCTGAACTCTTACCTGGAGGGGCAGAGGTTCAGAAGGCCAACCTAGTTTCCTGGAACAGGGTAACCTCTGGACAAGCCAGACCAATCAGGGTAGCTATGGCAGGCGGTCAAGACTAAGGCCCTCATTACGACCCTTGCGGAAATCGAAAAACGATGGCGGAAATGCAATACCGCCATCGAATAGCGCTCGGTGCGATTATGACCCGTCACCGTAAAGTACGATGCCATTAGCGACACCGTAGTGAACGCCAACGCTAACTGCACCAAGTACGCGCGCGCGCGCCATGCCAAACCGTAATTACCACCATGGCGCAAGGGTACGCGAATTCCGACCCTAGCGGACATGTACTTAACGCCATCAAGCACGGCGGAAAGTACCATTCCGCCATGGTGAGAAGTACGGCATCGCGAATCAACCGTAAACGGCCCCACTGAGTGCCTGTACACCGCTCCCTGGCCACATAGTACAACTCCCCGTAGGTGCAACGAAGTCACAATGCAACCAGTGAAATGTACAAGTCACCCATGCATGCCAACGAACAAAAGAATCACAAGAGGGGCCAATGGGAGCTGCAGGGCACAGATGGCACGAATACAGAAGCTATACCAATGGACATGACCCCAGTCTCCCACCAAGAAACGCACGCAAACACAGGCACCTGTGACCAGCAACATTCCGATAATCACATCATTCCACCAATCCACCTGGCTGACCGGCATCTGTTACACAAAACCTAATCCCCCGCCCCTGAGCATGACATCATCCAAACAGTCATATTGGCAGCCCTCACCCCTGACCTCACTGGGCTTCGTAGGCAAACGCACCCAGCACAGTACCACGCAACTATACTCAGAAGCCGTAACCCAATGCAGATCTCCTCACAATACATCGCTCCCCAAATAGGAATATGCCACATCACTTGCAAAGAAGAACGCTACACGGCCCATATCAGAATAGAAATTTAATGCACAACAAATTCACCAAGCCCATACAGCCATTAGGCCATGAACTCCAAAACACATTTCACCATTGTGGGCTGCATCCGCAATAAATGACCAGCTACTTCTTGTGTGACGCCCTGTTCCTTCATGGTACACAGGGGCTACATTCTCGTACGAAAAGGCAACATGGAAGCGCCTAGAACCGCAGGGCCGTCCCAATAGGGAGGCACTAGTCCAGCTGAAAGGCCGATATGTTGCTCCTAGCCACTAGTACTGCGTAAGGGCATGTGGCCCATTGGCGATCGTCCCATAAGATCGTAATGCTGCTCCACTGATTAACACGAAGCAGCAGGTGTCGGGAGTAAAACCCATCTGCAGGAGTGGCATACAGATGGCAGTGGCAAAAGGGGAGGAGATACCTGTCAACCAAAAGAAAAAAAAAAGAAAAGAATGGCCATCAGAACTACATTCGAACAACTCACTTCAATGATCACACTAGATCCACAGCCATATGCATGCTAGCCCACTCCAAAGGATCATCACCACCCCAAAACCACTTGCGACTCATAACTATCCATATCGAGGTGAAAACACCATCACAAACGAGTGTACCTGTGCATGCGTCTGTGAAAACAGAATCCATCAGATGGGATTGGTAACGTGCATGGACACAAGTGTCTGAAGGCGCGTCGAGACAGGGAGGGCTCAACAAGGCCAGATAGACGATGGTCCCACAATGGCAGCCCTGCATCACATAGCGCAGGGGAGGCCGACAGATTCCAAGAAGCCCTGTACATGGCAAACACCGTATCAAATCATCTGCCCATGCATCCATTCATCATTCCCTCATCCCGTAATGATAACGCCTGTTTCCATACTCACATAACATGTGAGAATTCCATTGAGTCTGTGCGTTATGCAGCCTGCAAAATCCACTGTGCCCCAGCCCGTAATTCCAGTGTTGTGAAGTAACATGTATTTGGGAACGTCCGGCCTCATCATCCACTTCGCTATTGCGCATCCCAAACTATTCAGATCAATCATTGCATCCTCGCCATGGCCCCTGTCCCAAGGACACTGAACAATAGAACGTCATATTTGCAGTCAGACCTGTGGGCATCTCCTCGCCGCTAGCTGAAGACCGAAAGCGCCGCCCTTCGAATTCCTCATTTGCAACATCACGTCGAAAAGGCATCTGTGGCCGCTTGAAATCACAAATTAATCCATCTAGTGCGGCTGTGTGTGAAAATGGCAACTGCCTTCACCCACAAATGGGACGCCCCGCCCGTCGGTGCAACTCGGTACAGTGATGCATGAGGGCCCACCGTTACTCGAGTACTACGTTCCACTGACCCTTCACAAGTCTGTTCGCGACTGCAAAGAATGCATGTGAAACAATGGGACCATAGCCGAATGAACATATCAACCAATGTTACACGGCCATCGGGTACTAATACATGATTGTAATAGCAAGATGCCATTCCTCGAATTGCAGCGTTGTGTGCGGGACGTGCTCGCCCAAAGGGGAGAGCAGCTTGCACAGGTGGAATGAATCACCACAGGTGGAGGCCATACAGCCTGAAAACACATAAATTGCACGCCCAGTCTCCTCCCACAACCACTCCGAAATGCTACCGGCAGGACTCGCGATGTTGGCCCTGGGGGACCTGATAGCACTGCAAGTACTCCAACTCCAAGAAGAAGACGAACACCAACTACAACCGGCCGCACGGAGGAGACGCAGGAGGAGGAGGAGGGCAAGGCAGGGCCAGCAAGGGCTGCCAGCACAGCCACTACCACCACGCAGGCAGCCCGCAATCCCACGCCTCCGAGCACATCCGTTCAACCTCACTGATGAGCAGATCCACACCCTCTACCGTTTGGACCGGGACACCATAGCCGCCATTGTGGACATGACACAGGCTGACCTTGTCAGCATGATAGATAGCCCAACCGCCATCCCACCCCTACTGAAGGTGGTGTCTGTACTCCACTTCCTGGCCACAGGCACCTACCAGCACACAGTCGGACAGTTGCATGGCATTTCTCAGCCACTGTTCTCACGGACACTATTGCAAGTGCTCGATGCCCTCCTGCAGCACGCAGACGACTACATCTCTCTACCACGCTCGGAGCAGGAAATTACCAACACAAAAGTGGGATTCCATGCACTTGGCGGCATACCGGGTTGCATTGGTGCCATCGACTGCACCCATGTGGAATTGGTCGTCCCACATGCCATGGAGGCCCAGTACCGCAACCGAAAACAATTTCATTCACTGAATGTACAAATGGTGTGTGACTCCAACAGGATCATTACACATTGTTGTGCCCGATTCCCTGGATCAACCCATGATTCTATGGTCTTGAGGAACTCTACAATACCACGCTACATGGAGCGACACGCAGGGAACAGATCCTGGCTACTCGGTGAGTCTCATTTCATGCATGATGATGTGGGGTATGTGATGCGGCAATGACCTGGCAGGAAGGGGGGGGGGGTGCGTACGTAGCAATGGCATTCCACATAATTCGTTTATCGTCCACATACAGGTGATGCCGGATATCCACTGAAGAGATGGCTCCTCACACCAATCCGGAACCCACAGGACCAGCATGAGGAGGACTACAACCATGCCCACTCACGTACCCGTGTAGTCATTGAACAGGCATTCGGCCTACTGAAGACTCGTTTCCGGTGCCTCAGCAGGTCTGGCGGGGCACTCCTGTACCGCCATGAGAAGGTTGCAAAGATGGTGATGGCATGTGTCATGCTCCACAACATGTGCGTACGTAGAAATGTGCCCATGCCCCCTGACGCAGAACTGCAAGCACCTGAAGATGGTCATGATGAGGGTGGGGATGTGGCAGCACCTCAAGGAGTCTGCGAGGCACAGGAGGGCCGTGAAATTCGTCAGCATCTCATAGATGCATGCTTCTAGCACTCACGCCTGGTGGCTGATACATGGACACGGGACTCGTGGCACTGTGTGTGTCTGGTACATGCACAATATGGACTGTACGCCTATGATGGCCTAGTACACAAAGATCATTGTCCACACATCTCATTGTTTGATCGTGCATTGTTTATGGCATATGTGATATCATGTGGAACACCCTATCGACCCGCCACCCAAGTGAGCCCAACACACCCCCTCCACCCTCCCACCTCCCCCCCGAACACCAGTGTCCAAAGATGCTCATTGTCAGTGGGCAGTCGCTATTGCAAGCCCCCTCTGCGGGTATCAGGGGCACCCCTGCCTGTGGAGCGCAGGTTCCTCCCAGATCTACGTTGGGGGCTGCCCTGGACGGAACTTGCAACGGATGATGTCTCTGCCTGCTCACGTCCATGCATGTCCCTAAGGGTTTGTGAGAGCTCAGTGAGCACACGGCGCACTGCGGCAAGTTCGGCACATACGTCTTTGGACGTCGCATGCAGTTCCCCCCTCAGGCTCTCGGTGCTTCTCTCCATTTGGACTCTCAGGCTCTCGGTGCTACTCTCGATTTGTGCCCTAAGTGTCTCAGTTGATGTTTCTATGTCTGCCTTAGTGCCCCCACATCCATCGGCATGGTCCTTGAGGAGCGTGGCCAGTTGCTGCTGTTGCACGATTAACTGGTCGAGGGACTGTTGCCTCTGCTGGGCCATGGCCATTTGCGGTGGTGTCACAGAGGGGCTGTTCGCCTCATGTTGCCCTGCCACAGGGCTTGTGGGGGATGGCCAGTCGTCGTCTTGTGGGTGCCCCTGCGTGGTATCCTCATGGTGTACGGGATGGAACAGACAGGGGGATTGGGACAGGTCATGGATGGATCTGACTTCGACATCCCCGTCTTCTGTGTCGGAGCATGCTGCCATTAATGGGGTGTCACCTATGGTGCTGCTGCCACCAGAGGCAGTACCTTCTGTGACATCCATTGGGGGGACCTGTGGTGGTGCTGTTGTGGGCATGCTGGCTGCTGGGGTGCCTGTTGATGTTCCCTCCTGTGTGCTGCCACTTGATATGTGCTGCTGCCGTGTCTTGATGCGTGCAGCTGAGGTGGAGGGTCTTTGGCCGTCGGTCTTGGCCCTCTTTGCAGGTGTGCTGGTAGGGGTGTCCTGGAGCTCGTCGTTTGGATCGGACCCTGTGGTGGAGTAAAGGAGGGCGAGCGTTATTAATGGGTCTGTGGGAATTGGAATGGCAATGTATCACATGCATTGGGGTGGTACCTGAGGGTGATTTGGGTCGGGGCCTTGGAGGTGCTTTCATTTGTGTGTGGAGTGAGGGTGCAGTTGTTTGGCAGCCTGCAGTTAGGGTGTGCCTGCTGCACGTGTAGTGGGTGTTTTTGGGGTTTTTACTTATTTATGTATTTATTGTGTGTTTTAAAGTGCGCTATCAGGCCAATGTGTGTGGACGTTCTCCTGGCCATGTGTTGCTGTTGCGCTATGTGGACACATGTGAGTCACATGATTGGACATTGTGGATTTGGCATGGTTTTATTTGGGCCACCTACCTGATTCTCCGGATGTCTGCACTCCTTTCTCCATCCCTCCGACTCCCTCTATGCTCTCCATTCCAATGGTGGAGGCACAGATTTCTTCCCAGGGGGTCAACTTGATGGGTGATTCCGACCCTCCCCCGGTGGCTGTGGCAATGTTGCGGTTGGCAGAAAGTATGCAACGGACGCGTATCCGCAGGTCGTCCCACCGCTTCCTGCATTGCTGTGGGTTGCGGGGTGCGGTCCCCACCGCACTTACCCGCTGTGCCACCAGGGCCCATATGGCCTTCTTGTTCGCAAGTGCCGTCCTGGTCATTTGCGTGGAGAAGACGGCGGCGGCATTCTCCTGGAGGGTCTCTGTGAGTACGGTGAGTTCCTCACGGGAGAAGTGGACCTGCCGCTTGCGGTCGCACGCTTTCTTCGCTACTTTTCCCATTTTTCTTGGTTTCACTAGGGTGGATGACGGGTTGGGATGTGTCTCAGGGTGGTGTTTTTAGTGGTTGTGTGTATTTTGTGGTTTTATAGGTGTACGGGGTGTTGTTTCCCGTTCCGGGCCCATGTTTTTACTTCCGTTTCCGTATATTTACGGTCGCCGTACTTTCCGGTTGGCGCTCACTGCGGTGTCCGCTATGATGGGTGGCGGTATTGCACCTAGGCGGCGGTGTGGGCCGTTTTGGGGTCATTTCCGCCATGGCGGACTTTGCACTTCCGCCATGGCGTGGTGCTCGTGCCCGATGGGTCGGAATGGGCCGCACTTTGCTCCATCGTGCAATGGCGGAAACGCTATTTACGCTGTGGCGGTCCGGTCAGTCGCTTTCCGCCAGGGTCGTAATGAGGGCCTAAGTCTCAAGAGAGGTGAGGGTGACTGAAAGACCTCAATGAGCACACAAAGCAAGGACACTCACAAATTACTCGAAACAGGTGTTATATTAAAAATATAGACACATTTATTACAAGGCCTTTGTAACATAGACCATAGCAAAGAATCACAGTAACACTAGCATAAACCAATACATCACAATCAATACAATATATATACAAGACCAAGGGGGTGTAAGGGGTTAAAAGCACAAAATATGTAGACCACCTAGATGGGGAGGAAAACAGGCAGTGCAAATAATCTTTAGACCCAGTTCAACATCAAGAGGCAGTCCAAGCCCTACGAAGAGAGGATCCTTATGCTCAATATTACATGCACGCGTTTGTGCCAATGGACAAAAAAGGGTCTCATCAAGGGTCTCCAGCAACTCAGGAAGGTGGATAAGGCGATGAAGAACAATTCAAGGCGATGAAGAACTATTCAAGCAGGACCGCCACTTGAGGGCAGAGGCAGTTTGTGAGAGTGGGATGGAGTTGCTATTTTGCAATAGCCGTGGAAAGGAAAGGGGCCCTCAGGGGCCACTTCATGCGTAAAAATGGGCTCCTGCGCTAGGGGCCACCAGTTTGGGTAAGAACTACTCACCAGTCCCCGACGCAGGCAGACACAAATTTCGCCAGTACAGTCCACTTCACTAGCAGGTTCGAATGCAACAATCAGGACGTCTCGACACCGTGTAGTTCCCGAGATGCAGTGAGGATTCCCAAATGGGACAGAGGCGATTTCTCCATGCAGGGTGGAAGAATCGGCCCAGTTCCACTGCAGCAGGCTTCTGGGCCAAGGGGGTCACCAATGCAGCATACTTGCACAGGTTGTTGCCACAGCAGGGCAACATGGTAACCGTGTTTACTCCGGTCCAGGCGCACTCGTCTCACTTCAGAGCTGGGAATGCCAAGTGTACGAAATTCAGTTTGAGGGTGCCGTGGACACAGAGCAAGCAGTATACCAAGTTTTGAGGGCCTCCTCAAAACAGCGGCGGTAACAGAGCAAACGTCCTGTGTAAGCTGCTCAGCCCACTGGGAATTTTGGCGCATTGTATCAGCAGACACAATTATTGACCAGGTAACACCAAGAATTTGAGATATGCCTGGGAAATTGTCTACCTGCTTTAGGGCATTATACCGCAGTGATAGACAATCGCTGGAATTTAGCCGTCCCGCACCACAGGAGAGGTCGCCGGGATGTACTATGTACTGTAAGTACGGCATTGCAAGTATAGTATTTAATGATATTTGGCACAGACAAACCAGACATGCCTCTGAACTTCAGTGGCCAATCAATGGTAGTTTTGAGATCCCTCGCATTGAATATTTGGAGTCAGTCTTGTTAAAGAAAAAGGCTAGACCTGCAGCTTTTGATGTTTTGCAGAATTGGAAAAAAGAAGCGTTGCAACAACTTAAAGGTAGAGAGAAACATGCACGTTGTCATAAAACGAACGCTGAAAAGCATTGTTATATGACCAAAACAAACAGTCTGAGGCGACTAAAAATATGGATAGGGCTTTCTCACTTGGAATTCAGAAAATCTATCCTTCTAAAGATCTTCATGTTTCTGATGAGTTTATTGACAAAATATTAAATGAACGAAAGCTTGGTGCCTCTGCGCCACCTCCGTATGTTCCTCTTCCCGCTGCTGTACCTCTTCCTGCTGTTATTCCTGTTGTTCCTGCTCAACCTGTTGCTCCTATTCCTCCAGTATTTGTCCCTCCACCTGCTCCTCTGCCTCTTTTTATCGCACCAGTTATAGTACCTCCATCGAATTTGTCTGCTCCCTCTCTTCCAAGTGGTCCTGAGCTGCTTATAATCGATCAAGGTGCAGGGTCAAAGGTTGTCACTCGCAGTACTGTACCACCGGAGAAGAGACGTGAGTTAATTGCATGGGCTAAGCATTGTATGGAGAAGGATGATCAAGCTAGTGTTTTTGCCACACTTTATAATACGGATAATTTTCCTGAGAAATATGTTTTTATTGAAGGTTCAGGGATTCAGTTATGTATAATGTGGGGAAGATTAAATAATGCGGATGTTCCGCAAGGGTTAAGGGATCTAAATACTTTAGCACTTTCCAGAGACACTGTGGAGAAGGTAAATGAGCATGTTGAGAGGTTATAGAAAGGAGTTAGAAAAGTTACAGAATGAGGATGATGAAGAGGAGAATATGTATGTACAGAAACGGTTCCTTCCGTGTCGTATACCGATATCGGAGGAAATGCAAATTTGTAAGAAAGACGCGATTAGATGGATTTCAGACATATCGATAACTCCAGTTGAGGTATATGACACATATAGTCAATATACGTTGGAAATGCAGAGGAAAGTGATACAGGTAATGGTAGAGTACCTGCAGGATGAGTGTGTAAAAATGAAGATTAGTTGTCCCACAGAGTTATTGAGCATTTCTAAGAGAGCTTTTTCACTTGACACTTCTTTGACTGCTTTAGCGCTCGACTTGTCTCTGTTGCTTAGTAAGCGTTCAGAGTTGCCTACATCTCAGTTGCATATGAGATAGGTTCCTCCGACATTTGTCCCGAAGGTTGAGGTTGCGGCCGATGCTACACAGGGTATACTCGCTGTGAACATTCCCTCACATTATGTATCACAGTTTGTTCACATCCCGTTTTCACGGCAGGAATTGAACACCATTAGACAGTCTATTCCTGACATTGGGAACAATCCGACAGGGTTCTATAAAGAGATGGAATCTGTTTTGCAATCCTCAGTGTTCACCTTAGGTGACATTGATTTGTAGTTTCCTGTACTCCTGCCCGTAGATTTAGGGAAACAAGTTAGAACTATTGACGATGTACCCGGGTTGGGAGATACATGGGCGAATATAACTAGACTCGATGGGGAAAGACCAGCTGGCAAAAGACCACAACAGGTGATATTAACTCTGCCTGATAGAATCATTGCTAAATTAAAAACCATAATTCCCGAAAAGAGAATTATTTGGGACAAGCTTACGGGCTGTGTCCAAGGAAAGTCTGAAGGTGCTACCGAGTTCTTTAATCGGTTCGAACAGGTATTCTTGGATTTCAGTGGACAAGACTTAGGCACAGAGTCTGGGAAAAGATTTTTTGTGGACAAATTTGTACGTGGATTACTGCCTGACATCCAGTTACAGTAAGCAGCAATGAGAGTGTGTCGGAGAATATCTCTGAGCCCAGGAGGCTTGGGGAAGCTGCCATTTTGTCTCCACACTCTCTGCAAATTTTGCACCCGGAAACGGCTGTTTCAAACTCAGCCTCTTCACTTGCCTCCGACACGTTGCTTCCAGCAGGAAGTAACGACATATTGTTTCCGGATCAATCAGTACCAGGAAAAGTACGATACAACTTGCGACCACGTAGATAGACATACGGCACGGTTCGGCTGTGCATTTGGAGAAGGAAAAGAGTCATCGAGGGCTTGCTTTTGCCCAAATTTGAGAAAGGGGATTTTGTTAGCTAGGGTTGTGGAAGGACTAAGAAATCGCGCGACCGGGGGGTCGCCAGCAACGAACATTGGGGTTTCCATCCGAAGACTACAATGCCTGCTACCGCCGCCGCTCGTATTGGACTTGTAAATAATGGGGTGACCAACTGGGACAATGGACAAAATGCCTGGGCCCCGAAAACGTATTGCTGTTTTCTTGTAATGATATTTGGGTTTTTTATAGACGTTGCCCTAGGAATATGGTACCTAGAGGAGACTCATTCTTTAGAACTTTTGTTGCCTACTGAAAATGCATCCATTGTTCCTACTCCCTTTGTACATTTGCATACTTTGTCTCCTAGAGATTCCCAGCACAGACAAAGGTACCATAATAACACTCTACTACTTATCATGAATGCTACACATGCCATTTTTAATAAAACCATTTGCTGGGTCTGCTCACATTTACCACAACATGGGGATATGGGGTTAGGTTGGTATATACATCCCTTACCGTTAACAACTGCCTGCTATGCTTCTCTTAGAGCACTGTTATTTGGCCGATGGAATGTTAGCGTCTCTGGGAACTATGATGGCACCAATATGAATAGTTTTGAGAAACGTGTTTTGACTCCCCTGGGATACTCGCTTTTTGCAAATAGGAGTAAACCGAATGTTGCTTCTATTAGGCCTTCTGATAAACTGTCTCGTCCTTTCCAATCTTTGATTTCCTTTAAAATGGCTCCGATAGGCAGTAAGGATGCCATGCCTCCTTCTTACACTGTTAACCATAGCCCCGATTCAGTTTCCTTTTGCATACAGAGGAATGGAACTCAGTCAATGGGAACATTTTTAGGTTGTGCCAACGTTGCAAATTTGACTGGGGAAAACAGACCTTTGTATGTAGGCGAACCTGTCTACTTTGTCTGCAGTAATGTAGCATTCCCATGGTTGCCCAGGGATTGGCAGGGAACCTGTTATTTAGGGATCCTGTTACCTGGGGTGTTTATAGTTAGTACAAAAGAAGTTTCGAAGGCTCGTCCACGGCGGGATGAGAATGGTGATACCCCGGCACAAGTATTGGGAGACATAGCAAAATCAGTTGTGCCATTTTGGGGGCAGATAGCGAATTCAGAAGATATTAAAAAACTAGCGAGAGTACTGGAGAGAACCATCAGCCGGACCACGGACATACTCTACAATATGACGTTAGAACAAAAGGCGATGATATTAGTAGCACTTCAAAATCGAACGGCATTAGATGTCATTCTAGCTGAGCGTGGTGGAGTATGCAAATTAGTGGGCTCCGCTTGCTGTGTTTTCGTACCAGATTCCTGCCCAACTATCTTCAAGGCAATACAAAATCTGCACGTCCTTAGTTCCGAAGTGCATGTTCCCGAGGGAAACTGGGATATAAGCGCTTGGTTCTGGGACTTCTTGCAATCTTGGGGTTGGAAGGTGCTTTCGGTCTAATTGATTATTTTGGGAATACTGGTGTTTCCTTGTTGTTGTATTCAGTGTCTGCCTGGTATGTATTCGATACTAGGGGAATGTTGCGCACAAGCGATAGGTTTGATAGGACATAAAGTATATGCCCCAGATAAGACTGCCAAAGAATACGTATTGAAGGATATTTTAGCAAAAGACCTAATGGCAATAGATATTTCTGATAGTGATTCAGGGTGCATGGACAATGATGCATGGAGTTATTTGCAAGGAGATAGTTTTTTAGCACTTGGCATAGGCCACAAGGAGGGTTTGTCGAAATAGAAAGTATATTGTGCCTCCTATTGTAATAAATATATTTAATATTGGTCTACGCCAAGCTGCTCGAAAGTCGTTTGTGAAAGAAATCTGTGTTGCAAGCTCCTGACCTTAAATCTATGTAGGCCGCCATTTTAGGTCAAACCGCCATTTTAGGATTTGTTGTGTAAAAGTCACCCTGTGA
Source organism: Ambystoma mexicanum (assembly GCF_040938575.1). NCBI lineage: Eukaryota > Metazoa > Chordata > Amphibia > Caudata > Ambystomatidae > Ambystoma > Ambystoma mexicanum. The sequence goes on from NC_090924.1 coordinate 308,822,297, forward strand.
GCTAAAATGGTGGACGATGTCATTGCAAAATACAACATCGCCGTCTTGACCTCTGTACATAGCTAATGTGTAATTTGCCTGCAGGCCACTTGTTGAGGTCATGAACTGAGACCTCGTCCTTCATTGACCTATGTGTAAAGGGATTACTCGTGCAATGAAAACTAATCCACGAGCATATGTCGAGACAATATATTCGAATACTGAACAAAGAACATCTGTCTTATTACATTGTATTAATGTTTAAGAAGGCCTGCATGGAAAACTTTAGAATACATATCTATTGCATACGCTTGTTGTTACATGTATTAAAAGCAAACCAGTTATATGCGGTTATTTGAGACTTGGCACGAACCCTAAATCGGTGATATATTAAAAGGAATATTAACCCGAAGTGGGGCTGGGCATCGCGCCCACAAAATGTATAAAAAGCGAATGCATTTTAATGTACAGCGTCTCTCACTGAACACACTGAACCACGCTGGAGTTCGTTGTGTTGTACTGAGGGCCGATAGCTATCTGACTTTGCACTGTTTTTGTAATTGAATTAAGTATAGAATAAAGTACTTTGTATGTTCCTTTGTAACCCATGTTCGGTGTATTTCCTTTTGGGGTGCTTAGCCTCGATATTCTTTTTATGTTTTCACAGGGACCAGGAGATCCTTTTTGAAGTTTTTCCTTTCAAACTTCGTCAGAGGGATAGGATAGCTGATAGAACAGCAACTAGAGAAGATCAGAGAGATTGAGAGCAGCATTGGGGAGAGTGTGGAGAGGAGGAAGGGGGAGAGAGATGGAGGGGGGACTGCAGAGCCCAACACCAACTATAATCAGCAACAGTGACACAACAAGAGTCAAGTATCAACGAACGGAGAAGGCCTATGTAACATCATAAAGCAGAAGCACAACACCTAGAAATTAGTTATCAGGACAGAGGGAAGAGCACAGATAAAGGGAAAGAGGGAAAACCTTGCTTTTTGAATGCAGCAGCAAATGCCAGAACACATAGATTCAACTTTCCAAGAGAAGAAGGAAAAGCCTAGCTTTTTAAATACAGCAGCAAATGCAAGAACACACAGATCTGACTTTCCTAGAAATGAGGGAAAAGCCTAGTTTTTTAAATGCAGCAGCAATGGCAAGAACACACAGATTCGACTTTCCTAGAAAAGAGGCAGAAGCTAAGGATTTTGAATGCAGCAGCAATGCAAGAACACACAGATTTGTCTTTCCTAAAAAAGAGGGAAACACCTAGTATTTTAAATGCAGCAGCAAATACAAGAACACACAGATTCGATTTTCCTAGAAATGAGGGAAAAGCCTAGTTTTTTAAATGCAGTAGCAACTGCAAGAACACACAGATTCGACTTTCCTAGAAAAGAGGGAAAATCCTAGTATTTTGAATGCAGCAGCAATGCAAGAACACACAGATTCGACTTTCCTAGAAAAGAGGGAAAAACCTACTTTTTTAAAAAATGCAGCAGAAAATGCAAGAACACACAGATGCGACTTTCCTAGAAAAGAGGGAAATATCCCACAGGCTAATTATTACAATTCACCAAGCCAGATAAGGATAACATACAAATGCCAAGTGCGGCAGACTGCAGAATTAGATAATAGGAGTAATGAGAAAGGAGGGACAGTTAAATAGTGAGCAGTAATGGCTGCTCCCCCTGCCCACACCTTTCTTACCTTGTCAGTCGTTGCCAGTTGATGGCTGTGCTGCATGCTCACAATGGCAAACATTGGCTAGCGCCCTCTGGAGCGGAAACAGTGGGAGCTGCCCTTTGCCTCGGGGTCCTTAGCCACAGAGGGCTGCAAATGGGAAGGGGCAGTCGGGCCGCCTGCTGGGTTCACCTGAATTCTACACATTGATTGTGTGTGGTGCCTCGCAACCCTGCAGGATGGAATGTGAGCATACTGAAGTCCCCAAAGGGAACTGTATGCTATTGCTATGCCACACAGTTAATTATATTGCCTATCCCTCAGAGATGGTTTGAAGAGATACTTTTGTATCCAAACAGATGTTGTGAAATTATATCAAAATCCCCGCAGAGATGGGGTGCAATGATATTACTATCTTCATGGGGATGGAGTATGATATTGTGTGCCAACACTTGTTTGGCGGTTCAGGATGGTAAAGCCCCTCAGAGGTTGTATGTGAAAACAGAGACATCCTCATGTAAGTGGTAAATGATGGCATTGAAGTACTTACAAATATCATGTGTGATGATATTCAAGTCCCCACATGGTTCATGTGTCATTATATTGAAGTCCCCACAGTCAGAGTGTGTGCAATGATATTGAAGTTGCCACGGAAATTATGTGTTCTGATATTGAGGTGCCCACATGGATGATATGTGCTTTTATCGAAGCCCCTACAGAGATGAGGTGTGTTAGTAGAGATGCCTAAACGAATCGTGTCTGATGATGTTAAAGTTCCAACAGAGGTGGCATGCGACAAAATTGGTGTTTCTAGGTTTATTTAAAATAACAAAGCAAATGCCTACCTTTCCCTATACTAAGGAGTTCGCTACCAAACATAACTAAACTAAGCCCAAAGTAAATAATCTGTCCTCTGTCCAAAAAGCTACAAAAGACCAGGAGAAGGACTCCCTTCTCCTGGGATGCTTTTCAGTACAGTTACTTTTTAATGACGTATCTTTAAATAGTCTCTGGCTATTCCTCGCAATAGCTACTTCAATTCCTTCCAGAGATCTTCCCAGGCCCTTGGATACTTGTTTTCTGCACTCTTCAGACTCTTTCTCTTCCCACTGAGAAATATAGATAATGTCTCTGTTCAACTCTTGCTTATTCTATACTCTTGGTCTTCACTAGGACAAATATGATGAGCTTCTATATGACTCCCACACTTTTGGTGATCTTGCCAACTACTGGGATGAGTATGCAGGGTCACTGGGTGATATTCACTCTTCTTATCCCTCGGCCACTAACTGGGATGAGTTTGCAGGGTCCCTGAGTAATTCTCTCTGCCTCGCTTCCCTGGTCTCTGAAACTCAGGATGAAGGTCTTGACTTTGCAGAGTAGTATAACCTGGTAGACTATTGTTTGGGTCTTCTTGGTGATGTGTGTTTTGAATTAGAGGACACACTTGATGGTAACATTTAGAGATGGACTGGGTGAAAAGTGCAAATTTAGCAATTTGTTTAGGAACACATTACAATTCCAATATTGGCATGTTCTTCTATAAGTGTTTATTCTACATTTATCCAACAAATGAAAAGCTGAAAGATGGAATACTATTGCCCAGATGGTGCATAGAAAGAATATTGCTATTCATATACAAGTTTGGAGTCCTTTTGGAAGAAGTAGGCTTCCTTCCTCAGTTCAGCCACCTAACACTCGTAAAATGATAATCATACGTTATTTATATAGCATGTTCGCCAAAGTGCTTTACATAGAACTTATTTACATACAATATAACCCAACTAAAGTTGGTACTTATGTATACACCTCGTAAGGATAAAAAGCTGAGTAGGCCTTGCCATCATTCGAACCTACGAACTGTAGATTGTGATAAATTGGATTCTACTCTGCAGAAGTAAAAGGATGATTAGGGGTAAAATGGCCCATTAAGCCCAGACACTTCTACAAACCAAAACACAACGCAATCAGAAAGGTTAAACAGGGACAGTTTGGAGATAAACCTCCTTTGCTTTTGTGGTAACATGAGCGAGGGAAGGCTATGCTCTTAAGAGGAGTGTGAAGGTTAACCAGTTGTGACCCAAACAACACAGTATCACAGTCCAAAATAAAGAAAATGTTCAATCAAGGTTCTATAAAAATATATATACTTTAATTAAACACATCATCTGCAATAGAACAAATAGAAATGCTGTACAAAAACCCACCCTGAAGGAAGAACAGAGAAGATGCAACAGACTGAGGAAAGTAGCACTCTGAGCATAGTTTCAGAGGTGGAAGGTAAATTACTAGCTACAAAAAGGACATGTTGGTGAAAACAGGAGCGATCATGGCCTAACCAATGTCCAGGGCCCAAGTGGACTGAAAGGGCAGTTCAGGGTCAACAAACCTGGATTCAGTTCAAGGTGGGTTGATGGACTCAGGCCCGGTGTCAAACAATGATGCAAGCCTATCAATCTCAGTTTGGGCACATTGGATCGTATGAGCCAAGCAGCAAGCGGTCGAAGAGTTGGGGCAATGCAGTCGAACAAACCATATATACAAAGAAGATAAGTAACCAGATGAGAAGTGTATGTATATATGCTGAAACGTAAGGTAGATGACCCATATATAAATAAAATGAAATGAAATGATATTTTATTTATATCGAATGATATTTTATTTATATCGCGATCGTACACAAGTGTTTCAGAAGCTTGCTGTAGTAGAAAACATAACATGGGTGAAGCAGCTATGCTGGAAAGATGGACACCGGCTCTTAATAATAGTAAGAAAAGAGCTTGAAGGCAAAAGACCAGAGCTGCAGAGCTGACAGAGGCTGGAAATACAAATTCATGCATGAACAAAGAATAGCTGCTGGCCAGAGATCAAGGATGCATCAGCGAGAAGCTACTGAAAAGTACAAGGGGAGTTACAGAGCATAAGCAACGTACGCAGGACATATTTCTCTTTGATTAAGTGAAGAAGAAAACATTTGCTAGTATTGGACAAACTAAGACGCAGAAAGCCTATCTGAGGTAGAGCAACCAAGCCTACAGAGGCCATAATGACAGCCAGCTTAATTGAATTAAATAGCACTAAATAAAAGGTTGAAATGGACAAAATCATGGTCTCCTCACACGTGATTCAGAACTCCAAAACAACACCTATTCATTAAGCTCCAGATGAAGATAATGGTGTATTTACACTCCATTGAAAGTCCCAGAGCAAGGACAGTCCGCAAGGTCAACTACAAAGAAGAAGGCTTTGCTGAAGGCTTGGTCGATGAGAGATGGTGGACTAATTGGGCAAGTGGGTAGTATGATGTTGTTCTCTGCACTTGAGTTTTGTTTTGCTTACGTTCTGCTAGGGAGCTGAGTGTCCAATGTTGGGACAGGATGCCAACCTATCATGAGGGCCCATGCAACGATGAGCATACAATGTTGCATGAGCCAATCCGCTACTGTTATACTGTTATAATCGATATTATGCGTAGTTAGAGGGATGTTCGAAACTTGCTTACCAGAAAAGGAGTAGCCAATGAAATGATTAACAGTGATAGACTATATAAGTAGATATGTTCCCCTAACCAATCCCCAAACCCGATAGGTTTTGTTATTTGCCACCTTGGATGACATTATACACATTTTGAGGTATAAAGCCATTGTGTAACCAAACTATCAGTGTGAGTTTGTGGACTGCATTTCGTTGTTCGCCAGATTGCCCTACTGAATTGATAATACAGTAGTATTTTGCCTTATTCTTTGAGTTTGACCAGTCATTAGGGTCCAAGACTCTTTATTATGCTAATCCTATTTTGCGCATAGATATGCCCAAAACGTGCTACTGCACAAGATCTTCCTTCTGCCTTGGATGGCTCCTTCTTCAACTCAGGTTGAGGGCTTTGGACAGTAAAACGTTCCTAAAGGAAGTCCAGTGAGTTGTTCAGAGCAAATCTCCAGCCTTCAGAGGATCCGAGAGGAGCTTAGAGAATCTGCTGAATGGGTGGGAGGCCACTTCTGTTAAAGGCAAAAGTCCCCAAGTGATTGGATTAAAGCTAGCCTGCTTTAGTGGTTCAATACCTGCTCTTGACGGAGTGGGCTTTGTCGTTGTGATGTCAGACCTGAAGTGCTTTGCTCCAGAGGAAGTGAAGGGTACAGGAAAAGGAAAGAGGGACAGAGAGAAACAAAATAGTGGAAGTCTCCTTCCATTTACCAGATTACTCCTGCATTCTCTAATCCCATCCCCTCCCCTTCACACTAAGAACAAAGGCCTTAGATATGCAGCATCCTGGTCTAAGACTACTCCTGTTAGACGATCCTCTGCACACCAGTTCGCTACACATCAGAACACTGCTCACATATCTCCACCATCCCCTCCCACGGTTCCAGGCTCAGGTGATTCGGTTAACCCAAAGAACCGGAAACCCCGTACCAGCTTTGGTGTACGGGCTCGATTGCAGCCCTTTCTGCATTGGCAATTGCCTTGGAGAGCGTATGGCAGAAGGGGCGGTGTTACGTCACCACGTCGGTCACGTGATCCAGAGTCACGTGTCCTTGTTGGACGTCACATGATCCAGAGACGTCACATGACTCCCAGACACACAGTATAAAGGTCTGAGAGAATGAACACTCATTGCTTCTCAGCTAGCTTCAGACCCTGTTTGGCGTTACTACTTGCTCCTTGCTATCGTGATCACGGAACTCTACCTCGGACTCCCTCGGACACCCCTTTTGTACCTTTGCTTGGAACTGTTGACCTGTTGCCGGATTTTGGACTTCACCTCGACTTGCCTTTGGATCATCCCTGGTTACCTTGCTGAACTTCTACGCCCTTTCCCTTCTTGGGATTCAGGTCAAGCCCTCTCTCCTACAGGTGGCTAGCCCTTCATCCACGCTATCCTGCGGTTCTACCATTCCAGGGACCGCCGCATCAACTGAGCCTCGAACCTCTCTACTAGGTTACCTGGGTTCCCCTTACACCAGATAGGTAAGACATTTTAGATCCTTTTGTTTATCTGACTGTGTTGTGATTGCCTGGTACTTAACCCCGTTCCTTCTCGACAGCAGCATCGGTGTTCCAGAGGCTCCGTGGATCTGGGAAGACATCTCCCACCTGTGGCCTCAAAGGTCGCACAGCGGGTTTCTATTAAGTTCCCCTGTGCGTCACTTGGGGACAGAGGACTCATCGGTCTACACGACACTCAAGTCAGAACAGACTGAGAAGCCGTATAGTCGTGTTTGACGATGCAGGGATCCACGGAAGAACCCATAGCTGCTTTAGTCCAGGCAATTACAATATTAAGGGCAGATATGGCAGCCGCGAACACAGTGATCCACCAAAGGTTGGATTCCATACAAAGTGTTCAGCATTCCCTTCCTGCAGACCCTGAGTTTGGAGATGCCAGCTCCTTCACTACACCCCCTCCCTTGGCTACTTCTACAGTCCCAACTCCAATGATCCTCCCATCTCCTTCCCCCCTGGCTGCTCCGGAACGCTATCAAGGTGACCCCAAGAAATTCAGAACCTTTGTTAATCAGTGCAAGTTACACTTCTTATGCAGACCTTTGGCTTTTCCTACTGCGACTACTAAAGCCGCCTTCGCCCTCTCCCATTTAGCCGGAACGGCTGCCGCTTGGGCTAATCCCCTGCTAGAGAATAATAGCCCAGTCCTTTACGACTTTGATTTGTTGGTTATAGAAATGTCCCGAGTATTCGATACTCGACACAAGGCGCAGTCTAGGGATTTGGAGTTTTTGGAACTGACTCAGGGTAGAAGGACTTTGATAGAATACATCACCCGGTTCAATCAGCTAGTTGCAGAAACATCATGGCCAGAAAACAAGCGGGCGGTGGTCTTTTATAGGGGGTTGAGTAATACCATGAAAGATGCTTTATCAGTGATCCCTTCTATGCCTACTCAGTATCAGGAATTGGTTGATCTCGTCTTGCAGGTAGATGCACGACGATCAGAGCGTAGAGCTGAATTGGGGGTCTCCTCCCATCCTACTCTTGCTAGCACTCCTGCTTCCAGTACAGAAGAACCTATGCAAGTGGGAGGTTTACGTAGTCCTATCACAACATCAGAGAGGGAACGTAGAAGGGTGGACAATGCATGCTTTTATTGTGGCACTACTGGGCATATTGTGAAAGAGTGCCCTCGACGTCCCAAGAAGAGCCAGGTTTTTCGGATGGCTCGACCTTAGATCCGGAGAACAGGTCGAGTGTCCCGTCATCATCTCCGGGTACCTCTCTTGCCTTTGCTCGTGTCCAACCCGTCTCTGTAAAGGCTACTCTATGTCCCTCTACAGGCCTTCTTCATGCAGTCAATATCATCATTGATTCAGGTGCCACTGGTAATTACATAGATATTGATTTGGCCCATTCCCTCAACCTACCTTTAGTGGTAAAAACACGACCGGAACATGTCCAAGCCGTAGACGGCTCTGCATTGGTTTCTGGTCCTGTTAGACACCAAACTGCACCCCTCTTGTTGAACATACAAGAAACACACACAGAAACCATATGTTTTGATTTAATTACCACACCCCAATTCGGTATCATACTAGGTATTCCATGGTTACGTGAACATAACCCACTGATCAATTGGCAGTCAGGCACTGTACTCTTCGAGTCCGAAGTCTGTCAGAATTACTGTCTCCCGGTCCATCAAGCCTCTGACACACCTTCTCGGGCCTTAGGAGCATTAGCTCAACTCACTGTTGATGATCCAGAGATTGTTCATTCGCATACTGTTGGGGGGTTGGTGTCTGGGATTCCTCCTGAGTACAATGCATTCGAATCGGTTTTCGATCGGGGCTCTTCCGAGGTACTTCCTCCACATAGACCATATGACTGCCCAATCGAATTACTTTCTGATTCCGCTATCCCTTCGGGCAGGATCTATTCTTTGTCCCCTTCGGAGGAACAAGCATTGAAAGAGTATGTACAGAATGCCTTACGTTTAGGACACATCCGTCCCTCCACTTCACCAGCAGCAAGTCCCATATTCTTTGTACCCAAGAAGGAGGGGGATTTACGCCCTTGTGTGGATTATCGGCGTCTTAACGCTATCACAAAAAAGGATAGATATCCAATCCCGTTAATCACCCCACTTCTGGACCATTTAACTCATGCTTCCGTTTTCACCAAGCTTGACCTACGTGGCGCATACAATTTAGTACGCGTTCGCGAGGGAGACGAGTGGAAAACGGCTTTCTGTACTCGTTACGGCTTGTACGAATATTTAGTCATGCCTTTTGGCCTATGTAATGCCCCAGCCACATTCCAACGATTCATGAATGACATATTCAGGGATATTCTGGACGTTTACATGGTTGTGTATTTGGACGACATCTTAATCTTTTCTCGTGATCTTGATAACCATGTAAAGCATGTTCGAGAAGTACTATCCCGTTTGAGAGAACATTCCTTATTTGCCAAACCTGAGAAATGTCAGTTCCATAAAACATCTGTTGAGTTTCTGGGTTTCCATATCACCCCTGGGGCGTTATCCATGAACGAATCTAAGGTCAAAGCAGTGTTAGATTGGCCAGTACCCCAAACACTCAAGTCCTTGCAGGCCTTTTTGGGATTCGCTAACTTTTATAGACGTTTCATTTCTTCTTTTTCCACAATTGTTGCGCCGCTCACGGCTCTGACTAGTCCTCAGGTACCCTACCATTGGCACGGGGAACATCAGGAGGCTTTTGAGGCTCTGAAAACTGCTTTCACTACCGCACCGGTACTCCAGCACCCCAATCCTGATCTTCCGTTCATAGTAGAGGCAGATGCCTCTTCTTTTGCTCTTGGTGCGGTATTGTCACAAACGTGTCCTACAACAGGCAAATTACATCCAGTGGCATACCATTCCCGTAAGTTCTCCAGTACTGAGACTCATTACACTGTTACGGAGAAAGAACTCTTGGCTGTCATGGATGCCTTTCGTGTTTGGCGCCATCATCTTCTGGGGGCCAAACATCCCATCACGGTTTACTCAGATCACCGGAATCTACAGGATCTGGCCTCATTAAAGTGCATTAATAGCAGACAGGTCCGATGGCATCTTTTCTTTTCCTCTTTTGATTTTCGTATCATGCATCGTCCTGGCACTGCACATGGAAAAGCAGACGCCTTGTCACGTTCCCCAGGGGGGGTCGTGTTGCCAACCTTTCCTGACACTGTTCTCGGAAAGAGTCATGTGATTTGTCTTTGTACACCTTCATTGTCGTTATTAGACTCGGTCCGATCTTGGACTAGCAATCACTCCGACCAGTTGCGAGAATGGGACCCCGTGTTTTCTGATGGGTTGCCTTTCGTACATGAACGTCTATTCCTTCCCACACCTGACACTCGTAATCTGGCCCTTGAGTGGTCTCATGATGCCCCTTTTAATGCCCATCCCGGTCAAGAGCGCACTTTAGATCTTCTCAAGCGCTGGTGTTGGTGGCCCTCTATGAGGCGCGATGTAGACTGCTATGTCAATTCATGTGCAGTGTGTGCTCAGGCTAAACATCGGAGAGGCCGACCGGTTGGGTTGCTACTTCCACTTCCAGTTCCTCCCAGGCCTTGGCATACACTGACTATGGATTTCGTTACCGATCTCCCCAAATCACGAGGCTTTGACTCCATCTGGGTAGTGGTGGACACGTTTACAAAAATGGCTCGTTTTGTCCCTTGTAAAGGTATTCCTTCGGCCCCGGTCTTGGCGGACTTGTTTTTTGAACATGTGTTCATGTGATTCGGCCTCCCTTCGGTCATTATATCCGATCGAGGATCACAGTTCACCTCTCGGTTTTGGAGGTCGTTGACGAAATTGTTGGGCATTGATACCAGGTATTCTTCGGCATATCATCCTGAGACCGATGGGCAGACCGAAAGGACGAATCAATCTATGGAGCAGTATCTTCGCTGCCTTATATTGCAACATCAGACCTCCTGGTTGGCCGCTTTGCGGCTTGCTGAGTTCGCGTACAATAACGCGGCTCATTCAGCTACAGGTTATTCTCCTTTCTATGACCTCTATGGCCAATATCCCAAGGTTTCGCCAGTCCCTGATGCTTCTAGTTCTTCGAATCCTGCTGCCACGACGTGTCTTAGGGATCTGTCTGCTGTACATGCTAGTACTGTGGTGCATCTCACGGAAGCGAAGACTGCCATGAAGGCCCGTGTGGATGGCAAACGTCTGGCTGCTCCCCCTCTGGTGGTGGGTTCTAGGGTCTGGTTGTCTTCACGTCACCTTCGCCTAGTGGGTTGCCGGAAACTGCTACCTCGTTTTGTCGGCCCGTATGTAGTCTCACAGGTAGTGAATCCGGTGGCTTTTCGTCTGGTGCTTCCTAGTTCTTGGCGTATCCATCCTGTCTTCCATGTGTCCCTCCTCAAGCCTTGCCCCGATTCTGTCCGCCTTTGTACCCCTGTTGCACCGGTGTCCCTGTCCTCTCCTGATGTCTTTGAGGTGTCGGCCATTTTAGGGTCCCGGTGGTTTAGGGGTAGGCTCCAATATCTGGTGGATTGGAAGGGTTACGGCCCGGAGGAGCGTTCATGGGTTTCCGCCTTGGATCTGAACGCCCCTCGGCTGGTGACCCGCTTCCATAAGGATCATCCGTCCAGCCCACGGGGTCGTGGGCCGTTGGGGGGGGGCTATGTTAGACGATCCTCTGCACACCAGTTCGCTACACATCAGAACACTGCTCACATATCTCCACCATCCCCTCCCACGGTTCCAGGCTCAGGTGATTCGGTTAACCCAAAGAACCGGAAACCCCGTACCAGCTTTGGTGTACGGGCTCGATTGCAGCCCTTTCTGCATTGGCAATTGCCTTGGAGAGCGTATGGCAGAAGGGGCGGTGTTACGTCACCACGTCGGTCACGTGATCCAGAGTCACGTGTCCTTGTTGGACGTCACATGATCCAGAGACGTCACATGACTCCCAGACACACAGTATAAAGGTCTGAGAGACAGAACACTCATTGCTTCTCAGCTGGCTTCAGACCCTGTTTGGCGTTACTACTTGCTCCTTGCTATCGTGATCACGGAACTCTACCTCGGACTCCCTCGGACACCCCTTTTGTACCTTTGCTTGGAACTGTTGACCTGTTGCCGGATTTTGGACTTCACCTCGACTTGCCTTTGGATCATCCCTGGTTACCTTGCTGAACTTCTACGCCCTTTCCCTTCTTGGGATTCAAGTCAAGCCCTCTCTCCTACAGGTGGCTAGCCCTTCATCCACGCTATCCTGCGGTTCTACCATTCCAGGGACCGCCGCATCAACTGAGCCTCGAACCTCTCTACTAGGTTACCTGGGTTCCCCTTACACCAGATAGGTAAGACATTTTAGATCATTTTGTTTATCTGACTGTGTTGTGATTGCCTGGTACTTAACCCCGTTCCTTCTCGACAGCAGCATCGGTGTTCCAGAGGCTCCGTGGATCTGGGAAGACATCTCCCACCTGTGGCCTCAAAGGTCGCACAGCGGGTTTCTATTAAGTTCCCCTGTGCGTCACTTGGGGACAGAGGACTCATCGGTCTACACGACACTCAAGTCAGAACAACTCCTTTTGAATGGGTGTGCTTCTTTGATGCCTCAGCCGAGCTGCCTGGTGTGCAGCTGTCTCTGTGGAGGGTATTGTTTGCCCTCAAAATGAGAGTAAAGAAGAGGCCCGGTCCTCCAGATTCCTATCCTACCAATTGGCAGTCTCCATCTGGCTGACCAGAATACACCTCACCTTCCACAGCAGAGCCGACTCACAGGAGCTGATACATATATGATATCAATTGGGATGTGGCAGCCGTAATCATTAGTGCCGTGCACTATGCCTAATGTAGAGGAGCAGCTGCATGCCTCTGCAGGAATTCCTGCCCCCCTTTCTCCCATATGTTGGAGACCTGAGATTGTGCCGTATTTGTCACCAGCAGTTGTGCCAATACCGCAGCGTGCGTTCGAAAGAAGATATCCGTTGAGACAACCCTACCGAATGTGTCCCTGAAATAATGACAATTTAAGGGAGTTACTCCCTGAAGGAATGTGAGAAAGATCTAAGAAAAGAAGCCGGTGACATCATACAAAGTATGCATGATATCCAGAGATACTGACTAAAGAGGATGTATTTATCCTAAGGAAACTAATGACGAAGTAAAGAATCAAGTGAGCTTTTAAATACAAAGAAGACTAAATGTGCACATGGTACAGCAGAAAAATCAACCGTTCAATAAATGGATAGATGCTGAAAAGCAAGGTAGACCAAGTCATTATAGAAGATGACTATACGTAGTGAATAGAGCGCAACCAAAGCCGACGTTATATAGAAGATGGACATCAGTATCATGAATTTAGTAAGCCAGGACCCATGAAGAGGGAAGGGAAAGCTATGTCACAGCAAGAATAAGTCGAATTATGGAGCTGCACGACGAGGCTGTCTGGCCTGGATTCAAGACGGAAGCTAAGGTCGGCTATCTATCCTGGAAATGGGCAAACGTGCAAAGGATGAATCATCCCTTATTAAGGTGCAAAGAAAGAACACCAAGAGTGCCAGGTCTAATTCATTTAGAGCATTTAAAATCTGCAAAAAGGACCAAATCGTGGTCTCCTGTCACGTGAGCCAAGGATGAAAATAGAGTTCGAACTTGGAGTCCCAGAACACGATAGTGAGTGCTCTCACTCTCATGTATTCTAAAGACAAGGATACTTTGCAAGGCCAAGTTCAAAGACAATCTTTATGGCTGAAGTCATGGGTGTTGAGAGATGCTGGGCTAATTCAGAGGGTAGGTAGTGTCATGCCCAATCTCCTTGCACCTGGGTCTGGGTTTACGTGCTGCTAATTGAACCGTATTTTCCAGACCTGGCACAAACATGCCAATCAATTATATTAGTTCATATAACTAAGGACCTTATAGTTAGAAGACCAATGAGAAACTGTGTATCTAATGTTTCTGAAGATGACATGTTTTAGAGGTAGGCATATGTTGTCCACCTGATAGTGGACAGCCAATCACAATCCTAGTTCCTATAAAAAGTATACATAGATGTTCCCCATAAGCCAATCCTGACCATTGATAGGTTTTTCATTATTGCCACATTGCATGACGTCACCTCTGTTGTATTTTTTATATAAAGTCTATGTTTTGTGAAAAGAACGCTGAGATAAACTGAGCGTAGGTCCGTTGATGTTTGTTGTAAACTCCCTGTTTTAGATCATTGTTAATAAAACAGTACTTTGCCATCTTCCTGAGTTGGTTCGGTTATTTGGACTCAAAATTAATCTGTACCATCTCATCCATTACACATGCATCTTCCTAAAGGGCCTTAAACTCACTAAACCGAGGCATAGCTTTATTTTTAGAGTTTATCCTGTCAACCTCATGGGCGATTTATGATCATCATAGTTTTGGTACAGGGTGCATATGTTAAATACAGCCCCTTCGCCGCAGAGACTGTCCTTGCAGCTGTCAAATGGGCAGCTGTGAACTCCGTACCTGCTCTTTGCTACTGTAGAGTAGGCGCTGCAATAAGGGTACTGTTGCAGCAGTGCACAGGTTGGGACTATGCTTTTGGCATGGAGCTTATGAAAAGGGAATCTGATCAGCAGATTACCCTTTCAGAGATTTAATTACCTGCATCATTTTACTATTTGCTAAAAAATCCAACAAGCCAGGACTTTACTCCCTTGCCAGGTGGCAATTCCTCACACAGAACTCACACAGTTCGCTGCAGCGAGCGCTGAACCCGCTGAGCTGTCTTACCGGCTAAACATCCTGATTATATGCAATACTTTTAAGTGATCATCCCATGTTCGATTGCGTACAGGGCTGGTAATAGCCTGCCAGCCTGCCAGCCTGAGCCTAAGGTAGAACTGCTTGAGGCGAGGGGCTTGGTGAGCACTCTGGACTGTTACAGGCCCTGTACACCCCCAAACAAGAGGATGATCACTATTCACACCCTGGGGCACTCTACAGCTAGTCTAAATGTATTTCTTTTTTCTCTGTAGATGGGTTCCTCAGATATTGAGCATGCCCAATAACCTGTCATAAAAAGTAGAAAGTACATTTTCTATTTCTATGGTTGCAGCATGGACGGCAAGGCAGTGTGGCGGGTAGGAACAAGCAGGTAGGTCTGGTAGAAGGAGGTTTGGTGTGGTAGGTGTAGGATGCCATGGGAGCCAGGGGCGTGCTGAGAGTGGGAGGGAGTAGGCTGCTTGGGACGCAGAGCGGGAGGAAAATGAGGACATCCGGAGGAGGCAATCATCCGAGAATGTGGGTGGCCACTGGTAGATTCTGGCCACGTTCAGCCAAAAGTGCGAATATCCTGTAGAATGTAACCCTCCTTCCCCAGGGTAACCGCACAGAAGGCACATACACACATCGTGCCCACTGCACAGTAATGTGTTGGTTTAGTGGACTGATCCCAGGGACCGTCAAGCCCTGCGTTTCAAGGCTAGCGTCATTTCTGCAGCTCTACGCACTCACTCGAAGATTCCATCCTTATGACTGATCACCCAGTTATTTTTACTGCGTGACCAAACAAGGGAGGATACCGCTTCTTTCTCCCTTGTGTTTTAGATGCAAAAACCTATCCTCTATGTATTTTCTCGGAAGTTGCTGTAGTAATGAGCACTTGTTTTATAACATGTCAAAGCTAAAAATACGTTAAGCAGTGAAAGGAATCTGACATTTTAAAAATGGCCTGAAGCTAGGGAGTTTCCGCTTTCACAAAGCAAAGGTGTCAGATTCATATCTCCTGCGGTGAAATATGCAGTCACCCGCTCACGTGAAGTCAAAACTGTGTGATACCGCACTATGGTTCCCCAGGCAATTCAGAAATTCAATATGCCCGCAGAAGGAGCACGAACATTCAAAAGAGGTCACCATAGCAAAGCAGGTATACATGCAATGCTTGTGTAAGATGTTAGAGCGATTCAGCAAGACATTACCATGACACACACGAAGACACTTTTAATGAAAAAAGCAACAAGTCATTAAAACAGTAAACATGAAACAAAATGACAAAGCATTCATTAAAACGATGTGACATGTAATAAAAATAAAATTCTTATCCAGGCAGGTCAAAGTTGGGGCATAAATCAAACAACTTCAATGAATCACATTTAAGATCATAGTCTGGCAAATACACATTGATAAAAATCACAGAAGTTCAGAGCGTGCAGTTTAATTCAGGATAAAGTCATAATATAGGATGCATATCAACGTCAACTCAAGGGCTTGTGTTTTGACTTGAAGGCCAGATAGAGTTCATGTGGCCCAGACTTCATCAGGACTGAGGGAACATTGCATAAGCACCGCTAAGGCGTGTATCGAATGCTGGTGCATTTCTGGAAAGGACCAGAAAATAATGATATAATCAAAGGTTCCGAGGTGTCAATAGACATTTAATGGCTAAGAACAGTTTCATAAAGAACTTAATGCTGGCATACAGGAACAAAAATGCTCCACATGAATAATGCACTCAGTTTAGATTAGTTCCAGTGGTTGAAGTGAGCGGGAACGGTCGGGAGCGGTTTTCCACTGCTACTTTTTACTGTAAACAGCGCCACCACTTTTTGCAACTATTTTTAACATTCCGGAACTGTTCTTTGAGAAGTTAAAGCACATTTCTCCATTTTACCACCGAATGTCAGTTACAGCTGAACTGAAATTTGTTTCCACTCAATTGGCTGTCCACCAGCATGACTGCAACCCTTGAAAAATGTGATGCACGTTGCTCCCTTCCTTCCTACTTTTTCTCCCGCTGGAGTCACAGTTCCACTACTTGATTGGTACACTTCTATCACTGATTAGCTCCAATATGAGTGCTTATATGGGTTGTACTAAACAAATACAGAAGTATGGACTTCCTTGTAAGAATTAAATGAGGGTACAGGTTAAGAAAGAAATGAGCATTAAAGGGTCACCGGACCGTATGGCTTGGAGCTTACCTAGCTTCAGTTGCAAAAACAAGCCATGCATTGCTGCAACATTCGAACACAGACGCCAAAGAGTTGTTTTGGAGTACAGTCGGCATGTGGAATAGATACCTACAAAAAGGAAACCTTGAAATACCAGTGGATATCTAAATTTAATAAACAAAGCGTTTGGAATAAGTTATGGACGCAGGAATTAGAATGAAAAGATGGAAGCAGTGAAAGGGGGCATACCTCGAGGGACAGTGACGCTTCCTACCTCGTCTAGAAAATGACTGTGATGTATTCTTTCATGGAGAAAACCCCCAACATTCAAGTTAAGTTATCAGGTACACTAGCTTGATTTACGAAGATGCAGTGAAGCTCTATTCCATGAAAGAGCAGAATTTAGCTCTGATGGTGGAAAACACATAATTTCTGTTGAGTTGTGCGATGTGAAGCAGGTGCCACGTTTAAGATTCTACTGGTAGAATGCAGAAAAACGAGACTGCTCAATTTGGATTGAAAATGGACAGATTAGTCTCAGTGCCATCTTGGAAGTAGTGGTTAATAAGTTGCCCATTCGGAAACAAACCATCAGCTTGAGTAAAATGCAAGTGCGGACTTGTTTGCAAAGGTGAGGTCCATTCAAGGTATTCATTAAGCCCTATAGTATGGGTGAGAGATCTGTCAATTCAGCGTTGGTCTAATGTAAGAACATGGTTAGCAACTAAATCGTTGTTAAAGTCTGGAGTAAGACCGTTGATATTAAACCACTGAAGTTCGTTTTCACTGTGACCGTGATCTGCAAAGTGTTTTATCACGTTTAAACTGTCATTTAAGAGATCTATGTTCCAGTAATCTTCTGGAACTGTGAGTGTGGTCATGCCAACATACGGTAATTCACAATGGCATGTAATCACATATATGGTATTTTTTGGCCAGCATGTTGTAAGGTGTTTTAAGTGCTAAGTGAATTGATCATCAGTGAATTCACTCTTTTTAACTGTGCACTTACATGCATCACAGCGGCCTCATTGGAAATTACCTGTTGGAGAAGCAGTCCAAATGCCTAATGCTTGCTCTCAGTAGGAGAAATAATTTTATGAGCAGCAAATACTAGCTTGCCTTTAATGTTCTGTCCAAGTTTAAGGGCAAATATCAATTTCGAGCCTGTAACAGAAGAGTTAATGAAGTCCAATGATGACGTATCAGTTGTGTAAAGTGGGGTGAATCTTGAGTATGTTTCAGCACAGGTACTGATCAGTCTCTATTAGTATACCATGCGCGTTTCACGGCTTTATTTAGACATCCGGAAAGGATAGCCACATTGAAGAAAAGTTGATATGATGCTGTTTGCATGGTCCGAATAGTCAGATTTATGTTTATAATTGCAATATAATCGAAGGAACTGATTGTAGGATAGATTGTCCCTGAGGCTTTTAGGATGTTCGCTGGAGTAATGTAAAAGAGTGTTTCTGTCAGTTGATTTCCTGTACAATGTCGTTTTCAGTTTATCTGTCTAGTATTTGATATTTCTGCGTGACTAGAGTGTCCCCGGTGAACTGGAAATGGGAATTGAGGCTGTTAAGCGGGCAGTTAATTCTTGAAGGAATGTGACGTTTTCCTGCCAATCGAAACACGCTTTGGATATGCCAATAGTGTTGGCCTTTACTGCTGTTCGTTGCATGTTGCATTTATAGGCACCTGGGTGCAAGGAGGAGAGTGCACAGTTTCAAAGGAAGATGTGATGAGGGGTGCAGAATGAGAAGGGCAATAGAGCAATGGAGGAAGCCATTGATAGAGGGTGCCATTGATGATGAGCAAGAGGAAATACGAGCGAAAATGGGTCAGAGTGAGAGGGTAAGAAATAAAGAGAGCGTATGAGAGGTAGGAAGAGAGGGGATAGGACAGAAGGTAATGTGGGAAGAGCAATAGAGGGGGTAAAGCAGGTGGGGGAATAATGGCTGTAGGGTGGATGGAGCCAGAGACAGGGGGTATGGTGCATGGTGGGGGTAAAGAGAGAAGGGATGGGGGTAGGGTGGGTGCCAGTTTCCATACCATGCTTTACCAATTAAATATTTAGCCTCAACACACTTTAATTCCCCTTTCCTTCCTATATGTAGCATTGTTTTTTTTCACAGTGCATTTCTGCTTTCTACTTATAAACTTGTGCCAGAATCCTACAAGTAAAGGGGGGTTGAATCGCTGGGGCAATGTGTTCACTGGAGTTTGGAAAGAGTATAAATATGCATTTACGGCTAAGAGATTCTGGCGCTGCCTGGATTTCCAAGCCTGACCTAAGTGACCATTCTCCAGGCCGGATGTTCCTTTTATGACTAGCCTGTTCGGACTTCGAAGTGAATTGCAATCGGCCCTAAAGATTTTACTTAGGAAGGAAGCAAGAAAATGCATTCACAATCAGTGAGTTTGGACTTAAGAGCCCGTTACATAGCATGAATGCAATGGATGGGATGCAGAATAACTCTGACACCAAATAATCAAATCAAATCAGGAAGAAGGCAAAGGTTTCTGTTTTAATATCAATTGTCTAAAACAGGGAGTTACAACGGACATCAATGGACATTCGCTCAAGTCTTTCGTACATTTCATAAAAATCAGTTATATAGTAAAAACTCAGCATACGTGACGTCATACTACGTGGCAAATAAGAAAAACCTAAGAGGGATTGTGCTACGCTCAAGGGGAACATCTAAGTGTACTTTCTATAGTGGGTGGAATTGTGATTGGGCGTGTACTGTCAGGTGGACAGCTTGTGCTCACCTCTAGTGCAAGTCATCTACAACATTATTAAGTACACAGTATATCATTGGCTCTCAAACTATAAGGCCCTTTGTTATATGGCCCGCTACAATTGTTTGGCACACTCGTGTCATGTCTGGGACATTCGGTTCACTTAGCAGCACGTAAGCTCATACCCAGGTGCCAGGAGACGAACATGACTTTACCTCCCCACCCAAATAGCTCTACGTCTCTTCTCACCCATGCCTTCTGCCATGAAGATTGTCTTTGAACTTTGTCTTGCAGTGTATTCTTTGTCTCTAGCAATATAAGGGAGTGAAGGCTCGCACTATCGTAGTTCCAAAATTCCATGCCCGACTCTATTTCCATCCTTGTCTCACGTGACAGGAGACCACAATTCAGACCATTTTGCAGCATTTAAATGTGTTAATTGAATAACCTTGGCACGCTTGGTGTTCTTTCTTTGCACCTGAACAAGGGGTGATTCAGTTTCTCACATTTGCTACCTTTGAGAATAGATAACCAGTCTTGGCTGCCTTCAACCTTGACACCAGGCCAAGCAGCTTCACCATTCAAGTCCATGATCTCAGCTAATCTTTTCGGCGACACAGTTCTTGTCATTCCTCCTCCATGGGTCTGAGCTTACTAACATTATGACACCAACGTCCACCTTCTATACAATGGTGACTCAGCCTGCAGTCTATTCACTACATATTGCCATCTTCTAAGATCACTTAATCTACTTGCGCTGCTGCATCTGTGCAGTTATTGAATGGCTTGCATTTTCTGCAGTGCATCACAAACATGCAATCTTCTTTCTGCATATGGAAGTTTACTCGATTCTTAACTTCGCCATCAGTTTCTATGGGGTCCAATTATTCTCTTCAAAAAGTCTTCTTAATGCGCCACACTCATCTCTTGTGATGTCACTGGCCCCTTTTTCGCTCTTTCTCATATTCCTTCAGATAGTCTTCCCTTAGATTATCATCTCTTCGGGAATATATTTGATAAGGTTTTCTCAGAGGCTATCTTCTTTCGAACATTCTCTGTGGTATGGTCACAACTGCTGGCTTCAGGCATGGCATGACCTCAGGCTCCCAACATACTGGAAGTAGGGGGGTAGGACTTCCTGCAGAGGCATTCATCTCCTACTCTACGCTCCCCCCTCTGGTGGATCCATCGACCACCTCTACACCGGTTTACACATCTTGATATTTTCTCTTGAGGAAGTGCTTCTTTGGAGTTCAGATCTTCATCACCCCCTTCAGCGTGCCAGCTGATTTAACATGTTCATCCTCACTCCAGGTCATGTAGCTACACTGTCCATTTGGATTACAATCGACCCATCATCCCAGTACTTCTTATGATTCTTCGAATACAGGAACCTTGTTCCTTCAGGCGCTACGATGCTGGCCTCTATGTACTTCCTGACATCTTCATCAGTCATATCCTTGGCTCTGAACCCTGATTCGACATTGATCAAGATCTTCAATCCTACTCCTTTGTTCGCTGTTTTTTTGCACTAGGCAATTATTATCTTGATTATACAAACTCCGAAAATCACCATAAGCACCAGTGCTCCAAGAAACTTGAAGATGTTTGCTATCCACTGCAGAATCCATGAAAATATAGACGCAAACCAGTTGTCATCTAAAATGTCCTCTGTCTCGTCTTCCATCTTGGTGCACAGATTCGTCAACAATGTTATGGCCTCTGTCAAAGTCCCATTCTCTTCCTTGTCTGAAGGTATGAACGTGCAACATGATGGCCTGTTTTTTGCACAAACTCCTCCTTCCATGGCTGTGATCATGTCAAGGACATATCTGTGAATATAAAGAATTTTGGCAAATTGTATTAAAAAATGAGAATTTTGGAAGCTGGCACAAGTGCCAAATCTCTTCAATAATAGCAAAGAGGAGCCTTCTGATCACAGGGCCATTTGTAGGATCATGTAAAAAAGTGTGAATATCAACATTTCTTCTGACAAGAGCAGGATAACCTTGAAGTATAAATACAAAAACAGCAAGCACAAGCCTATGCACATCACTGTCAGTGAGAACCATAGAAGTTAACTTTCTTAGAATAATTGTCTTTGATTGAGTCTGCACACGCTGAAATTCTTTTCTTGTCTTGCATCTGGATCGGCTCCGGTGGGAGGGAGGGTCTCTCCTTTATACACCGTCACATCGCCCAAGTGAAGCAAGCTCGCCTTCCTTGGACCTTTACAGCTGAGCGGGTTATATTTTCAACATAAACCGGACCATGAAAATGTGGCTCATGCCACTTCTGAGTGAAATTATTTATTAAAATCCAATCTCCAACAAATATTTTGGGTGCTGATAAAAGTTCACTTGATCCGGTTGTTGAATTGTCTTCATCTGTGTTCTGAGACCGCCCCCCTGACGCTTAAGTTGAGCTGAAATGAGGGAGATGCTAAAAGTCATCCATGTCAAACAATCATGCAGTTCATCAACTAAAGTCTTGGCTGCAATCTGGGCATCACTTCTACTCCTAGACAGAGGTGTAAGAGGCATTCTCATTCATCACGGTGTCACTAGTTTGTGAGGGGTGAGGTGATGATGTGAGCCAGGCTGATTCCGAAGGGCATGTAAAGCTAAGACTAGGCATTATAGCCATCCCTTCTTCAATGTTAATTTAATCTTGGCAATCCTTTCTTGAAGGAGGCCATTGAGTATCTCACATATGCCATTTGCTTGTGGGTGATAAGCAGAAGAAAACTTGTGTTTAGTGCTTGATAAGAGCCCTATCTGTTCAAAACACATCATTAACAAAATGTGGCCCATTGTGGGATCTCAGCACTTCACACACACCCCATCTTGGAAAGACTTCTCGTACTAAAAACTTTGCTGCACAAGTGGCATCAGGGTGTGTGCACGGACCTGCCTCGATCCACCTAGAAAAGGGACATACCACCACTAATAGATACCTATATCCATTACAGACTTGCAGCATATCGACATAGTCGATATGTAAATGCTGAAACGGCCCAATTGGTTGAGGTATTACCCCTTAATTGTCCTGAGTATATGCCCAGCAGTAAACATTTGACACAAAATGACACAAAATGCAGTTCACCATAAAGAATGCAATGTGTTCTAACAAATTCGGAATGAAACACACTTCTTCAATCGTTGCAGCAAGACTTGCCCTAGTTACATGCATGAGATAATGCAGTTGTTCAAGAGCTACTTTTAACAATGCTACCGGGATCACCAGCTTTTCAGTGCTATCTTGTCGCCCTAATACACCTGTGGGGGATAAAGAACACCCCCTTCACTTCCACAGTTCCTGCTCTTCCATGGTTGTGGCTACCTTTTCTTTAACATTTGGAGCATCAAAACTCAAAATATCGGGGGAATATGCAACCCTTTTGGCTTCTACATCTGCGGCTTCGTTCCGGCAAGAGATAAAGTCTTTTGGATTAGTATAAGCTGCACACTTAACGACCGCTATGGCCACTGGGAGCTAAAGTGCCTTAACATTCATGTCCAATAAGGATGCGTGCTGCACTGGAGTGCCGTCCGCACAGAGGTAGCCCCTGCTTTTCCAAAGTGCTAGCCCTGGGTGTATGGTTGACGTCAAATAGGCGGAGTCACTGTACACCGTCACGTCCTGCCCTTCGTGGTTCTTGAGCGCAACAATAAGCGCTAGCAATTCAGCTGCTTGTGCTGAAAAGTGAGATGGTAGTCTGGCACTTGCTACAACTTCAAATCTCCATTTAATCGGTGTCTTATTACCTCTGCGGCTGAATGCCTCTCCCCACTAGTCAGATCAATTTTCGAAGAACCATCA
This sequence comes from Ambystoma mexicanum, assembly GCF_040938575.1. Classification (NCBI taxonomy): domain Eukaryota; kingdom Metazoa; phylum Chordata; class Amphibia; order Caudata; family Ambystomatidae; genus Ambystoma; species Ambystoma mexicanum. Next base: position 308,845,400 of record NC_090924.1, read on the forward strand.
ATAAAGAAAATCTCTACTCCTGCTAAAGCGTTTTCTTTCACACAGGGTATATCATCATGAAATTCAACATAATTTGCAGAGTCATGTACATGATCGCCATCTGCTATTGGCTCAGTTACAAACGTAGCAGGATTCACTATTTTACACCTGACAATTTTAATAGTTGCGTTTGAAATCATTACTTCATACGCTGAAGCTCTTTGAGATGTCAATGTACCTTTGGGTTTCTCTGATATGGCAAACAGAGCATACTCCATGAAGAGAGTCATAGAGCAGCCCATGACAATACTTGTATACTTCCCAATTGCGAACGTGGGAGCTGCCAATGACTGCAAGGAAAGTGTCCTTTCATAACTGGGTCCAACATCCCACTGTAATATGCTAAAGGCTTATACCCCAATGTGGTCCTCTGTGTAAACACTGCTGTCGTGACTGTCCCATTCATGTGTGAAAATAGATAAAACTCCTCGGCATAATTGGCAATTCCTAAAACAGGGGCTGTACAGATTGATTTTTTCAACTCCGCAAACCCTTTCTCCATTTCCTCAGTCCATTCTATCTTTATCTTATTCACTTGTGCTTTCTTTAAAGTTTGCAAAAGGGGCCTCGTGTATGAACTGTAATCAAACACACAGGCTCTAACATAGTTACATAGCCCCAAAAATGTTTGCATTTGTTTCACTGTATTTGGTTTTGCGGTTTTCAGAATTGCCTCAGCCCTTTCAGTTGTCACCTTCTTTCCTTCATGTGAAAGTAACTGCCCTATGTATACCACCTCTTCTTGGCAGTATTGTAACTTCTCCTTGTCTACCTTGTATCCCTTATATACCTTGAATCTTGCTTGCACTCATCTTCTGTGGTGCTACAAATTAAAATGTATGTGAGTGCATGTATGAGTGTCAGGACAGGTGGAAGACTGAGGCTGAGTGCGTCTGTGAGTGAGTGCATGTGTTAGTGTCAGGACATTTGGAGGATTGAGGCTCAGTAGGTGTGTAAGTGAGTGCATGTGTGAGTGTCAATGCAGGTGGGGACTGAGGCTAAGTGCATATGTGAGTGTCAGGGCAGGGGGACTGAGGCTGAGTGAGTGCGTACATGTGTTAGTGTCAGAATGAGTGGATGATTGAGGCTGAGTGGGTGTGTTAGTGAGTGCATGTGTCAGTGCCAGTTCAGGTGGGGGCATGCCTGAGACTAAGTGCATGTGTCAATGTCAGGGCAGGTGGGGGACGGAAGTTATGTGCGTGTGTGAGTGTTGTGTCAGGACAGGAGAGGGACCGAGGCAGAGTGCGTATGTGAATGCTTGCATCTGTTAGTGTCAGGGCAGGTGGGGGACTGAGGCTGAGTGCGTGAGTGAGTGAGTGCATGTGTGATGTTAGGGCAGTTTAAGGACTGACAGAGTGTGTGTGAGTGCAAGGGCAGGTGGGGGACTGGGGCTACATGCATATGTGAGTGCATATGTGAGTACATGTGCTAGTGTCAGGACAGGTGGAGCACTGAGGTTGAGTGGGTGTGTGAGTGAGTGCATGTGTGAGTGTCAGGACAGTTGGAGGATTGATGCTGAGTGGGTGTGTTAGTGAGTGCATGTGTGAGTGTCAGTGCAGGTGGGGACTGTGTCGAAGTGCTTACATGAATGTCAGGGCAGTGGGACTAAGGCTGAGTGACTGTGTGTGTGTGTGTGTGTGTTGGAGCAGGTGGGGCCTCAGGGACTGAGGATGAATGCATCTGTGAGTGCATGTCAGTTTGGGTGAGGGTCTGAAGGAGAGATCTGGCTAGTAACAGACCAGTGCATAAACAAATATAAACCTAATTTCAATAAATTGGTGCCTATTGGAAATATACCTTTCTCCTAGCTGAGAAAGGAATATTTCCAATAGACCACAATTTCAGAACAGCGTGTGACAGAAGCCACGCATAGGCCAGGGTGATGAACAGAACGGGACATGCTTACATCCATTTGATATATTTATTATTATCCCTAAAGAAGGCAAAGAATTTTTGCCGTCTTTAGGGATAATAATGAATATTAATGCAGGCAAGTGGCAACCCCGTTCAAGGTTCATCCCCTGCCTTTTCAGTATTGAAATGCAATGCGTTTGTTAATTAGTCTGACCTGTGAATAACGGGTCGGGCTAATTAACAAAGGCATTGTCATTCCGAATCTGATAAAGAAGTGACTTACCTCACTTTGCAGCACCACGATCCAGGGATGTCGATTCTCCAAAACGCCAGGGGTAACAGAAGTGACATCACAATCATGATAAGATCAGAGGAAGTGATTTCACTTGGCCTTTGACCCAGCTGGCATCGGTTCCTCTTTAACCCTGTTGACATTACAGAAAGTGGCTTGCGGAAGTTAAAAAAAGTACATAAAAATACACATTTGAAAATACCAAATATGTACAGAAGGAGAAAAGAATATTTTAGATACCAACCACGTGTTAACACAGGTTGTGCTGTCATATGCCATGGATGGGGTCATGATATAATAGAGTTGGACCCAATAGTACAGTATAGGCCGAGGCAATATTGGTTCCACCATCAGGTTTGTTATTAGAAGATTTGAATATATCTTTTAGAAATAATTATGACAAAGAATTGAGCAATTCTGGGGAGTGCTGTGACCCAAGCTTTGCTGAAATGAACTTAGGCAAGCTTATATTGATGGCAAGCCCGGTGAAAATGTACAACAAAATCAAAATTGTAAAATGAGGAATATATACACAGAATGGCATTGTATAAATTACAAAGGGAGTTAACCACACACCTGAGGACATATAAGGAGATGCAGTCCTTCGTGATGAGATTCCCAGGCCAAAATATTATTACATTTATATGCACTTTCTTTCGTCTTAACTTACTAGGCTCCCTACAAAGGTGTGGTCCCATAAAAGGGATCCCTTGGCAAGAAAGACATTTTTGGTTCTGTAGGTAGCTGGGGGAAGCAGAAACGCTAAAACATTGGCTGTAGCGCATCACTAGGGATGAGGAAAATGTGGCTCTGAATGTTCATACAGCGATTTGAGGATCTAAAGAGTGAAGTCAAGTGGGCTAGGCTCTTGTATGGATAATCTATCTCAATGACCATTGCTTTAGTGAATATTTTAATAGTAATACAGAAAAAGCCGGGGGAAAATGTTTTTCCCGATTAGTCCACCATAATGAAGTAGTGAAGGGAATAATTTGTAAGATAGGTGGAAAATGTACTCTTGGGGGTTAGAACGGGAGGCCCTGATAGGTATATAGAATGTGAAATTATATTGTATTACGTTGAATGACTGAATGTCTACAATGTTTGTTTTAGAATGTTGTGCCTGAAGTCATGTATTGCCATTTGTGATGAACTAAAAGTTGTGAAGTATATGTTGACAAATGTGTTAACATTTTTAATAAACTAGAAACAAACAAAAAATAGCCAGATGCACAGCCATAGATATTCCACTTCAGCATTTTATGGCCAGTCTCTTCATATTATGTCAATGATAGTGTCATTATATTCAAAGTAGATCCCCTTCATTGCCAGTTGCTGTGATAATACAGTATCCACAAATCTAATAGATGCAAGTCACAGTGCAAAGGAGCATTACTAATAATGATATGTTATTTATATAGCACTTTCACCAATGTGCTGAACATAGTTCATATATACATACAATTATCATCCCAACCGAAGTTGGTATTCATTTATCAACCTTGGAAGAATGAAAGGCTTAGTTGGCCTTGCCAGGAATTGAACCTGTGACCTCCAGATCACACACAGATCACAGCAGTGAGCACTCAACCCGCTGAGCAAACTTACCCCATTGCTTTTAAAAATGAAATGCCAAATTAAGAAAGCATGTAAAAACTGGCTGCACAATGTAGGCCAGACATGTAATAACACTGTGAGTCTAGAAATCACCCAACCAAAGCAGAGATGGTATATTATGTTGGCCGAAAACATGTATGCCCTACATCGCCAATACAGAATCGTCAGCATAACCATAGAGCGTCCATTTTGTGCCCTAAATCCGCCATTTGCCTTCCTTGCCTTTCTGTTCAAACGCTTTGCAAAATGTATTTTATTTCGTTATGCTCTTACTCGAAGCAAGGCCACAAGTTACATGTTGAGAGACTGGCCCAGACAGAAATGCCAAGCAGTACAGAAATACATGGTTTCCCTCCCTCACAAGTTCTTGAAGGTGAGTAGAGAGGGATTTAATCACCAAGCCAGGTGCCAGCCGGTCTCGCTGAAACTGTAGAACCAGTCCGTTAAAGACATGAATTATACTTTCCTAGCGGCCCCACTTTTCTGGCCCTCTTAGATCAGGCTGACCCCTAGTTCACTAATAGAAACTAGAATATAGAATGCCTGGAATGTGTCTCTCCCACAAACACAGTTTGCTCGCTAAACAAGTGCTTTGTGTTCTCCATAACAAAGAACCATGTCTGCATACTGCAAAATTGCAACTGTTGCTAAACCAAGTAATGTAGATTAAGAAAGAAACCTGTCATAATGTGCCATATTTGTCATAATTGTCAATGACCGAACCCTAGCTCAAGAAGATACATTATGGGCGGTTTTGATGTGTCACAAAAAGATTGTACGATTGTCTTTTCGTATATATGATACTGTTGTAGAATGTTCACTCTCTTGCGTCTCACGAGGTCTGGGTGACACACGTTGCGAGACATTAGACCCAGTCGGCCGACAAGAATATTTGCTTTGCAATAAACCCTAGTACTTGGAAATCGATCCTTGTGTCTGTCGTATCACTGGGTGTATGGTGATTGTGCCTTGTTTCCATACGCAAGGGTCTTCAGGGCCTGTCAACACTTTTCATGTTTTCCCTAGCCATGCTGATGCACAGTAAAAAATCCAATGCCACAGTAAGTCATACCTAAACTGACAGCACCATAATGCCAATCTAACCATGTAGTCACACTTATAATGCTTATTTTATCTTAGCTGCCCAGAAAAATATGCACAGTGAGGACTGGCGGCACCCAAATGCCAGTCTAGCCGGGTAATTACACTTATCATGATTGCTTTATCAGATATGTCCAGTACAAAATGTCAAGCAACAGTAAGAAATGACTAATCCAGCTGCAGCAAAATGCTAGTCTACACACGTAATAACACTTAGATAACTACTTCATTAAAGATGCTCAGAAAATTATACCATGACGCAGTAAGAAATGGCTAGACTGTTTGCACCCAAATGGCAGTCTAGACATCATGTTTACTTTATTAGAGGTGCCCCGTAAAAATGTCATACCACAGTATGAAATGACTAGACTGGCTGAACCCAAATGCCAGTCTAGACAGGTAATAACACTTATCATGCTTACTTTATTGTAGATACCCTGTAGAAAATGGCATGCTACATTAAGAAACGACTAGACTCGCTGTACCAAAATGCAAGACTAGACAAAAATAACACATATCATTGCAGATTTAGCATGGATGCCCATTACAGACCTCCCTCCCACCTTCAAGCCCACCCACCACCCGGATTGGCCGCAGTGATTTCCTGGTTAGTGTTAAGCTTGTACTCTGAGACCCCCGACCGGCCCATAGAGTGGGAGTTTGCTCGGAAGCAGTTTAAGACAAGATAGCAGCACCTGTGAGATGGATGCAGGTGCAGATTTATTACTCCCAACACCAATCAATAAGGACAACTCAAACGGTTTGGCAAAGGGAGTCCGTTTAATGACAAGTACAGAAAACAGGGAGTTATGAATATCAGCAAAGATGCGTTCTTCCTTCTCACTTCATTGACGTGTAACACTCAAAAGTTAACATGCAATTCTATTGGTTAGGACAAGGTAACTTTACTATAGGTACTATATCTGTATATGGTAACGGAGTGAGGGGATTGGGTAAACACTGTCAGGTGGGCATCCAAGCCCTTCCTTCAAAATGATTACTGTAGACATCACTAAAAGTACGACGTCCTATTGGTTCTACTAAGTATAGGACCCTAGATTATTTGCTCCATTGTGATTGGGGTGGCACCAACCCCATGCATACTTTTCTACTTTGCTTAGCAGCAGGCAGAATGGTCAGCCAGGTGCGAGGTGCCCCTTAGTTTCTCGGCCTTCCTCCAGTCCTTGTAACAATCAATCATAACTTTAGTAGCCATGTGTCAATTAGTTCTCTGCGGTTGGCCTCAAAACTCCATCTTCTGTCTGGAAAGAGTTCTGATATCTTGATCTGGCCTTGTGCCATGCGTATGTGTGAACCCTCGCTTCTTCTCTCTCGGCTGGTCACGTGATTCAGACACTGTGAATCTGCTTCATTTTTCCATCAATTTGTGTATTTGGTTTACATTTCACCTGCCACCTGCCTTCGCCGTTTTATCTCGATCTTTCAGAGTCAGGATATTCTGTTCTTAGTTTCAATTAAAAGTGGCTACTCTTCATAACTTCTATTGGTATGACCTTGGCTCTTCTGGCACAAGCTGCCTCTGCTGAGTTTCATTTTAGCCGTCTCTTCTCGTTTTTGCTAAATGTGAAGCTCTTACTCGTATGGCCTTTAGTAACCTGGGTTGATTCTGCTTCTTGTGCAAAGTAGAAATATACTTAAAATAAGGTGCTTCGTTTGAGGTAGATTATGTTTAATGGCTCTTGCCACACTATTATTCTACTAAGCATTGCAAGCTGTCTTGTGTTCTTAGCTTTCTTGTGGTTCTAGGCATATTTACAGGTGTAAACTGGTCGAATATCTTCATCTTGCTTATAGCTTAAACTTCTTACAGTTCGACATCGTTCTTTTACTTTAAGTTCACGATATCCTTATTCATGGCATTTTGTCTCTTTGCATCATTCTCTGGTTGTCATTTCTTCTGTCTGTGAGTCAGTCCGGGCCCTCGTGACATCACCATTTGTCTTCTATTAAGGCCTTCTTGGTTTCTTCAGGGACGGCACTCCACCCGATCTTCATTTTGTTTCATTTGTTGATTAGGTTTTCTCAATGGGTACCTTACTGTCCATGGTTTCCTTGGTATTGGTACGTCAATAGGTGCTGTTTTTCTAATAGGTACTGGGCAGAGCCCTACTGCTGCTCTCTGCTGGTTTATTTTCTCATCATACGTCACATATCTCGGTGTGAATGTTCCTAGAACTTCAAAATGGACAATTGGAGTGTAGGCTTTATTTGGGACCTCCTCTATTTCTCTCTCATCTTTCTTGTGCCTTTGTTCCTGAAGCACAATTTTGAGCTTTCTAGTGGCACTATCTGTAAAGGTCCTCCTCTGTCTTCGACCCATGTCAGTAGTTTTGTGAGCTTTGGCCACAATGGCTGGCATAACCTTTGTGAATTTTCAATTGCTTCTTTGCAGGCTCCGAGGCCAATCCGTGCTCTGCAAATCACTAGTCCCTTTTCCCATCCATCTGGTGGAAGCACTGTTCCCCAAATCTGCATTTGGCCTCTGATATTCCAGGTTTGAGCCTCTTCTGGCATTTTTTCTTGGATATTTAGCTCCTGATTCACTTCCCATCTAATTTTAGCTCCTTTTACTCCAGGTTTCTCGTACCTGATCACGTGATTTCTAGTTTGAGCTCCATTTCTTGTCTTAATGTCTTGAACATAATCATCTTCATCGGGTTAGGATGTTTCAGTTGCCCATTTCAGTGAGCCATCACTGCCCATGAACTGCCCTCTAGTTTTGCACATGGCTACGTGTGAAAGACAGTGTGCTGTCTGGGCATCAATTTCTACAGGTACAAAGATCTTGGACTTCCCCATGCTGTATGATAGGAGTGCACAAACAAAGCATTCCCCTTCTGAACTTCGTCTTCTAACTTCTTTCATGTGCTGGTACCAAATGTTGTTTTCCAAATATGCTGTGCTGTCCAAGTAATCGTTTAGTTCGCTGTCATCGCCATGCATGCTTCTCATGATTCTCAATGTTTTCCTGTAGTTTGCTATAACTACATCCCTGAATGCATCTGTATGGCTCCTTCTCACTGGAGGATTCTCAGGTATCCTGGTCCACGGTGCATGCCTTCTCATCTGTGCCATTCGTGTAGACAAGAGTCTGGCAGCCTTTTCCTTGTCCTCGTATATCCTTTTCTTTCTGGTTAGCAGTGCCCATATCCATGCTGGCATTGGTCCTGTATATGGTTGCATTGTGGAACTTGTACTTGTCCCTTTCACTGGAACATATGGGTTTGTCCATGCTGTCTCTGTGGGTTTATTCTCCAACTCCTCTTGTCTCTTCCTGGCTCTGAACAGCTATAGTGAATCTGCTATCAGTTTTGCTCGTTCAAGAATCTTCTCTTGGCTTGTCTTCATTTCTATAAGTGCTGTATCAGGAATGTCCATTAATGTTATTCCTGCAGGCTTCTTTTCTACTCTCTTTTGTTTCTCCACTACTTCAGCTTTTCCCATGTGTCTCTTCGGTTTACTTGCAGCGGCACTTTTCATGATAGATAATCTCTCAGATCGTGGTTCCGCAGTCATTGACACTAGGCCTGGTGTATGTGCATTCAATGTTTGCATGCGTGTGATCGTCAGTGATCTTGTCACTCACATTCATACTTTGCCGACCCTGCCTCTGACTTTTCGATTCGTCTATTATCACAAGCGTGTGTGTGTCATTGCTAATCACATCCATCTCAAGTTCATTTGCTACACCATCAGATTGTCTAGGGACTGCAATGACTATGTAAGGTCTGGGTACCTTTGTAGGTTTTATGCGCACATCATTAGGTGGGTGCACTGGAATAGGAACGCTTTGTGCACCAATAATAAATGCAGTTCTGATTGTTAATGACAGTAAAACAATGATGAATATAATACACAAATACATTATGCCCCTGTAGGTCAGGTGGCAGCATTTACTTCCAGAGAAACGTGGACGCCTTTCCTCCTGCGGGAGGACAAGGTTGCTGCTCTGAATCCCCATCTCGATCAATCGCCCAAATGTTAACTTTTGCTATACTCCTTTAACCAATATTGTCTTTTGAATTCTTTAATGTGAGTTTCAGGTGTTACACAATTGTCCCCCCTCTTGTGAATAATGAATTGTCTATTATCTCGGGATACAGTTCCTTCACTAGGCTATGGGAAGTGTCAAAATCAAGCATTAATTCAGCAAGCCTCTTTATTGTGCATGTTCAAAGTATGTCAGCTCCCAGTCTATGCCTCTTATCTGCTTCGTTCCCAAAGACATATTGTCCTTGTCAATATAAAAATAAGAAATTAAATCTCTGGCAATGTTCTCTCGATCTGTCCCTCGGCGTAAAGTCTAAAATCTTCTCAAATAGTTCGCTGATGGTTGGAGAGTTCCACTTACATCACTTTTCCATGCAAGAGCATGCCCATCTGAATAGCATCAGCTGGATCTCTGATGAAGGTGAGGATGTCACCATCTACAGGTCTCCCCACTAGCTCTGGAAAATCAGTGATTAAACGAAAGAAAATGTTGCTGGCCAACCTGCTGTCTTCTGGTGACAGGGACATTTGTCCTGTCTTGCTGAGGCTCAGGATTGTATGTTTTCACTTCAATGTAAACAATGTCTGCACGTCCAGTTTGCGTGGAGTGCAACTAAGATGACAAGGTTATTTAGGAGTCTGCTTAGACGTTCTGTATTTGCTGGATCTCGAAGAAACGTGAGTACATCTGTCGTTCTCCCGATAAGATTTGGACAGTCTTCGATTATACGAAAGAACAATGTATTGACAAGCTCATTTACTTCCTTCTTTGCTTGGGACATTTGGCTTCTCCTTGCTGTATTCAGGACGTAGGAGGAATTGCTTGGTGATTACAGTAAGCAGTCTCTTTATGATCTTTTCGTTTTCAGGATCTTGAAGAAAGGCAGTGACACCTGTGAGCCTCCCCACCAGTGATGGGTATGATCTTAGCACTAGATCGAAGTATGTCACCATGTCTTTGGTGATGGTGATGATGCTATTGCGGGACACCATAGGTAATTCCGAACAAAGTCTCTGTATGGAAGGAATTGGGGTCCTGTATTTTCTTCCAATTTATGTGTCCTCGATCAGAATTTGGCATATTATGTTCTCGTCACCATGTTAGTGTGCCTCAGTCCAAAGTTCAAAGGTAACAGACTATGGTGTGGTTTAGAAATGCAATTTTTCTTCTTCACCCTGCAACTGGGATGCAAAGAGTGTCTGTTTTACATGTCCTTATCCTCTTCTTTGCTCAGAGGAATGTCCAAAAGTGAAACCACAACTATCTCACACAAGTTCCTTTGTCTTTACTTTGCTGTTGTTCATGCGTCCTGCTTCTTCATCATGGATCTCGTCTGCATGTGCTGTGGTTCTTCCCCATCGCTCGTAGTCTCCTCGCGCTGGGGTGCAGGCAGTGGGCCTTCTCCGATGTAGGGTTTGCCTTGTAGTTTCACTGTGGTAGTTTCACTGTGGAAGGAGTGCAGTCTTCTACTGTAAAGGGACCGTTAAACCTTGGCTCGTCCCACCTTTTTCTTGTATGGTTCTTTACCAGGACGATATCTCCAGGGAAAATGGAAAGTATGCAAAGTCCTTGTGCTGTGCCTGTAGTAGTATCTCCTTCTGTGTTCTGTGCTGCACTGCACCATGTTTGTCGTCGCTGCAGCTGGTCTGAAATTACAGTAAGGCAGGATGTCATGCAATTCAGGTAATTTTGCATTTCAGACCCTAAGATTTCTCCTGTTGACTGGGCATCACATCTAGCTCTGTCTCGGGGTGTCAGGGGAGTGCGCATTCTTCTTCCTGTGGATATTTCGTGCGGCGTAAGATGATGGTCGAAACCGGGTTGGTTCCTGAGTGCATACAGTGCCAAGGGAAGGCAGTGCAACCATCCCTTTCTTAGAGTAAGCTTCAACTTGGATATCCTTTCCTTTAATAAGCCGTTGAGCTTCTCACAGAACCCGTTACCTTGTGGATGATACGCCAATGAGAACTTGTGCTTTATACCAAGCAACAAGCTAATCTGTTCCAAGATCTCATTTACAAAGATAATTTACCCCAATATCTGATCTCATGACTTCACATACCCCCCATACAGGAAATACCTCTCTTACTAAAAATGTGGCCGCACAGGTAGAGTCTGGGTATGTACATGGACCTGCTTCTATCCATCTAGAGAATGGACATACCACAACAATTAAATACCTGTACCCGTTACATACTTGAATCATGTCATCGTAATCGACATGCAAGTGCTGAAAAGGCCCATTCGGCCTTGGGATGACTCCTCTCATTACTTTTAAAGTGTGCCCAGCTATGAATTGTTGACAGATTATACAGTTCACTATAAAAAATGCAACGTGCTCGGTTAAGTTCGGTATGAACCAGTCTTCTGCGAGCATTGCTGCTAGATTCTCTTTTGTCATGTGTGCCAGATAATGTAGCTGCTCCAGCGCTAGCTTTAACAGGGCTATAGTCATTACTGGTTTACCAGTGCTGTCTTGTCGCCACAAGCTGTCATAGGGGTTTAAAGAACACCCTCGCTGCTTCCAAAGATTTTTCTCTTCCTGTGGTGCCTGCCCTTGGAGTTCCATCAACTGTGTTTGCCCCAAATTATTATAACTCTCAGGTGTAATTCGTGCAACTAGCATTCTCACATTTGTATGAGTGACTTCCACTTCCATGATCGTCTCAATCTTGGATGCCATACGTTTAGCTTCCATTTCTGCTGCTTGATTTCCGCGTGAGATAAAATCTGTCCCTTTCGTGTGGCCAGAGCATTTCACGACCGCTATGCCCACTGGGAGCTCTAGTGCCTTAATCAGCCTGTCCAATAAGGCTGTGTGCTGCACTGGCGTGCCGTCTGCTTGGAGGTAGCCCCTCCTTTTCCAGCACGCTAGGCATGCGTGCACTGTCTACGTCACATAGGTGGAGTCACTGTACACCGCTACTTCCTGGTCTGCGTGATTCTCAATGGCGAGTATCAACGCCAGTAATTCTGCAGCCTGTGCTGAGTAATGAGTTGGTATTCGTGCACTGAGGAGTACTCGAAATTCTCCATGTGCGGTGTGTTTCATTACAGCGACGCCTGTGTATCTTTGCCCATCGTTTTGATCGATCCTAGAAGAACCATCAATAAATTCACTTTCTCCTTCTGCCAAAGCATTTTCTTTTACTCTGGGGATTTCATCATAGAATTTCTCATAATTTGCACAGTCATGTATTGGCTCTCCTTCAGTGACTGGCTCTGCTATAGACATGACTGGCTGGGTTCACTATCTTATATTTTGATCGATGGATTCAATATGATTACTTCATAGGCAGAAGCTCTCTGAGATGATAGCTTGCCCTTTGGTTTCTCTAGGATAGCAAATAGTGAGTGCTCGACGTACAACATCATGGAGCATCCTATTACAATGGTAGTAGCTTTTTCAATGGCGAACGCTGCAGCAGCTAGACTTTGTTCGCAAGGGAAATGACCTCTCATCACTGGGTCCAAGCTTCCATTATAGTATGCCAGGGGCTTGTACCCCAATGTGGTTCTCTGAGTGAGCACTGCTGTCATAATGCTGCCATTCGTGTGTGAAAACAGATACATTTCCTCTGCATTTTTTCTTTCGTCACTTGGGCCTTCCTTAAGGCCTGAAGCAAAGGCTTGGTGTAAGAGCTGTAGTCGAAAACGCATGCCCTGACATAGTTGCACAGGCCTAAGATGCTCTGCATCTATTTTATTGTGTGCGGCTTGTTCAGTATGGCTTCAGCCCGTTCTGGGGTCACTCATTTTCCTTCATGCTAGATCAGCTGGCCTATGTACAGCACTTCTTCTTGACAATATTGTAACTTCTCTTTGTCAACTTTATATCCTTTCTTAGCCCATATAGTCAATAGCTGGATAGAATCGTGTCTACATTGCTCCTCTGTCGTGCTGCAAATTAAGATGTCATCCACATATTGCAGGACAACGCTTTCTAATGTAATATTGCTTAGGTCCATCTGCAGGACTCTGTTAAAAATAGAAGGAGACTCACAGTACCGCTGGGGTAGCCTCGTGCTTTTCAGACGCATCTGTCTGAACTGGAATGACATCAGATCTTGTGATTCATGGTACAACGGGTATGAGAAAAATGCATTTTTCAAGTCAATCACAGTGAAATATTTTGCCTAAACAGGTATATTACACAAAATTGTAGCCGGGTTGGGACTAAAGGGAACTCAGCCTCAACAATATTATTTATTGGGTGTAAATCCTGGATTAGCCTCCAAGACCCTCCCTTTGATTTCTTGATCGGATAAACCGCAGTATTGCATGACACTTCTGACGTCACTTAGATGACTTGTTCCATCATAGCAGAAATTGTCTTAACAATTCCTTCATCTGCCTCCCTGGACATGGGATATTGCTGTGCTTTTGGAAGAATTACTCCTGGCTTCAGTTTGATTCTCATCACTCCAACTCCTTTCAGTAGGCCTACGTCATAGAGACCTTTAGTCCACACTGAGACAGGCACTTGGGCCATGTCATCATCAAAATATTCATGGCGGTTTCGTGTCAACATCATTCTCTGAGGCACTTCCCTTTTGATCATTCTCACCCAAAAAGTGAGACTCACCGCCACTGTTGTCGCTCTCATATCTGCTTGCTCTTCAAACAGATCGTCATCAGTGACATCAGTCAATCGGTATCCTTCTTCAATGGCGATTACTGCGCACCATTGCCGGCCTTCATCATCATAACCGTCAATTAAAGCCATTTTTCCTCATACTGCAGCTGTTTGTATCACCAAGGGAAATACTTGTCCCTTTTCCTCGTGCACAGGTATTCTTGGCCTGAATAAAAATTCATCTGGGGTTCTCATGATTTTGTCTGCAAGGCCTGGCAGCCCTGTCATTAGCACATGTATTCCATACGTGAATATTTCGGGCTCTAATAGTGTAGCCCTCATAGCTGTGTGTCCTGCGTATGCTCTAATCATTTTGCATACGTTTGAATAGTGCATTCCTGGAGTTGAACATATTATGCCCTCCTCTGTGAATGAGATTGTCATATTTAACTTCATCATTAAATCTCGACCCAAAATGTTTACTGGGGTCTGCTGTGAATATAATAAAGGCACATTAATTTCACTTTCTCCTACAGAGACTGGAAGTGCGTTTGTGAAGGCAACACAACTTGTAGCTCCTGTTAAACTCTGAGTATTTATGGCCTCGCCGGACAAGGAAAACTTGGCTTCACGTATACACAAACGTGTTGCGCCCGTGTCAACTAAGAAGGAATATTCTTTATCCCCTATAACAACATCCACCCTTGCTTCCCGATGAGGGTCGGGTGTCACTGATAGGATAGAACACATCAGGGCCCCCAGTGAGCTGTCCTAGCCCATATATAGTTTTGTCCCACCTTGTGCTGATGGATTTCCCCTGTTCCTAATGTTCCCCCCTATTCCAGGGTTCACAGTCTACCCTGTGCTCACACTCTGTGACAGTTGCATCGGTGACTATTGGGACGGTCCTTGTGGAAAACTCACTACATTTTGAGGTTATGGGTTTTGCTGTGCTCCTGGCGTCTGTTGTTGCACCGTGTGATTCTGTGCAACTCCCGGTTGGAAAAATGCTGGTGGATTCACCATGCCTGCTCCTATTCTTTGGCCAGTTTGCACCATGCCTTGATTTCTGCATGTGCACGCTAAATGCCCTGTCATCCAACCCAATCAACATACTAGTGGTGGTCTAATTGGTCTGATCATTTGCCCATTTGACATATCTTGATTGCCAGATTGCATATCTTGCAAACCTCATTGATTACTCTGCCATCCTCTTCCCCTAAATCCTTTTCCCCTGGGGTAGAATCCCATATTGCCCTGATTATTCTGCTGTGGATTATTGGTCTGCTGCATGCTCGATTCAGCTATGCTAGTTATCATGGCTCCCTCAAGAGCATATTTTGACAATTTCTTCTGCACCAGTTTGGCCTCTTCACCCTTTCGTGCAGCTTCCTTTTTGCGATTCATTTCCTGCAGTAGCCTGCAATAGTGTGCGATGGTCAGCTGCATTTCTGACCATGGTTTAGCCTCGATTCCGACCAATTTCTTGAGCTGTTTCTGTACCAGCTCTGGTAACCCTTGGCACAATATATGGTAGAACACAGGTATAGATTTTGCCCAAGCTTCATGAGTCTCGGGTACCCACGCGCCTTGAAAATTCTGTATGTAAATCAACAGATCCTTCGATTACTTCATTTTCTGTGTCATTATAGCTCCCATTTCAGAAGTGTCTGGGTAAAGCACTTGTAGAGCTTTCCAAACTGCGGCTCTGCAATTGTCAAATGGATCTCCGTCATGCGCTTTATTAATTGTGGTCACACCATGGTAACCTGCCCGTGTCCACACATCGTCTGCTCTCTCACCAAGTATGGTGATTGGAAGACCCTTGATGTCCCCTATGGCTAACGTGTTCCCTCCTGTCATTTTTTCTAACTCGTGTATCCATTTTCCAGCTCCCGATGTCAACATTGGAAGTTTGTTTTTCTAATGTTCTCGATCCATGTGTGGCCAGAATATTTTGTGGTCTTGCTCTCCCTTCTCGAGTAATGGAAAATGGGATGCATAGCCATCTATCTCTTCTCTCATTGTTCTCGTGTCTATTTCAGGTGTAATGTTCCCGCATTGCCGTCTTCCTGGCAATGTCCTAAGCCTGCTCGCATAGGGCGGTGGAGGCAACCCCCTCTGACCGTGAGATACTTCTTTCTGTCGGTCTGACTGTGTGACTCTGATGCCCTCGGTGCAGACTCACTAGTGCCTGACCATCTTATCCCTTTTTCCCTTGTGAATCGTCTTTCGCTTCTTCTCTCCTTCTCTCTTCCTCCTTCTCTTCGTGCTCCTCCCTTTCTGTGTCGGACATGGTCTGTCCCCAACTCGTGCCACTTCTTGTGTCTTCTTTGTTCCTACTTATTTCTAATCTATCCAGGGATATTTCTCTTTTCCCACTACTTCTGGAGACATCCTCAGTCATAAAGCTGAGTGCTCTCTAGGCGCTTGTCTTCCCCCTCCCCTTGGGGTATTTGTTCTAACCCCATTTCGTCATATATTCTATTGATCGTTTCTCTGATGCTTCTGGTGTTGAAGTCATCTTCAATATTCGCCCTAGACGTGCCTGGTACTGAATCGTACACAGGGAAGAATTCTTCGATGTCTTCCCAATCTACTACTGGCTCAGGTTTCTTAACCTCCCTCTCCAAATATTCAACATCGCTTGCTCTTTGTCTTCGCTTACGTTCTACATCGTCATTGAATTCTCTGCACTTCCTCGCCTCTTCTCTGACCCTAACTTCTTCCTCTTTCTTTGTGTCTCTATATTAATTTGCCCTTCAAATTTCCTCAATTCTTCGTCTCCTTATTCTTTTCTCTCGTATCCTTTGCTCTTCCTCTAACCTTCGCTGCTCCTGTCTGTCTTGATCATTGGCTGCTTGCCGTTTGCGATCGAGCTGTCGTTCTTGCTTTTCACGATATAACTGTTCTCGTCTCTGTCTATCTTCTTTCCTTATTCTTTTGTCTCTCAATCTTTTTTCTTTCTCCTTCTCCCTTCTCTGTAAATCGTCTAACCTCTCCTTTTGTTTCGCATCATCAATGCCTTTGCCGTCGAGTTTCAATAAAATCTGCCCTCCCATCCATTTGTTCTTTGTGAATCCTATCTCATCAGTTCTATCCTCGCTTCCTTTCCATCTTTTACCTTCTCTCTCTTTGTCGAGAGATGTACTTGTCTGTGTCTGGTCCATTCTCTCTTCATCGCGTCTCTCCTTGTCCCTTAGGCCTATGCAGGTGATATCCATATCTTTATCTTTACCTTGATTTTCATCACTACTTTGCGTAGGTGACTAATATGCTGGGTTGCTATACCCTGTAACTGCTTTAACAGTGGGTATAACCTCTCTTCTTTACTATCTTCAATCTTTGTTTCAGATGGGGAGGGTGGCGCAGTAGGCGTCTCACCACCGTCTGTACATACATTAAGTATCCAATCTATTGGCGGCTCCTCTTCCTTTCCCTGTTCATACATTTTCCAAAGCTCTAGAATAGCTAGGCGTTTGTCCAATTTTTGCCCGTGTATGTGGCGTGCAAGTAGGTCGTCATGTGTTGCAAGACAGCTATAGATAAGGACCCGCCCTGTGGCCAAGGCATAAACATTTTGTGGGCGGTTCCTTGAACCCATTCTACACTGTATTTTTTCAGTTTAGGTGCATGTTTCGGGTGTGCTAATGGAGTGATGTCCTCCATGCTTAAATCTGTTCCCTTTCCCCTTATATAACACTTGTCAAGGCTTCACGTTACTTAAACAATTCCAACAATATGAGCGAGCACCAATCACTGCAAGCTCCAACAAAATGTTAGATCTTCTATTTTACTAAAAAAACATCAGGTTGTCTTCTTCAACCTGCCAAATATCCAATCGCACAGTTGTTATGCTAGTACCTTGAAGGAAATGTTCCATCCTATGACATCACAACAATCAACACATAAGACAGACGTTAACAGACTAGACGAACTCCAGCAGGTCACACGTATCTCTGTCTCTAAAATTGCCCTGACATGGAGTTTAAACGTATCCCTTTCGCAGCGTCTTTAATCGCTGTGGTAGTCTATTCGTTCCCTTTTATTTGGGACTCTGGATACACGTTTCTTCTAGCTGCTATATTAAGTGTAGGAATAAGGCAAATCCTCTCTCTTCTCGGGTGTCCTCCCTGGTAACCTCTCTCTTCTCGGGTGTCCTCCCCGGTATCTTCCTTTTATCTACTTAATTATTCTTGAGTCGTTATTCCCTTCACCATATATATATATATATATATATATATATATATATATATATATATATATATATATATATGCATTCTTCTCTACTTCTAGCTATATTTTGTTTTCCCGCCTCCCTCCGTTACCTTTTCCCTTTACTTGTATTAAAGCATGCACTTTTGCCAAAACACTCAGGGCCTCATCACGACTTTGGCAGTAACCATTAAATTCGGCGGTAGCGCTATTACCGCCAGATTTAAGGGTCCACCAAATCAGGACTTCGGCGGATTTCGCCCCAGCTCTGAGCTGGGGGGAAATCTGCTGAAAATTCACGCTATTACCGCCGGCGAGAAATCCGCTGGCAGTAAGAGCGCAAATTTTCCCCATTGAGCCCAATGGGGAATGGGGCATTCCTGAATGGGCTCAATGGGGAATGGGGAATTACATTACCACCAAACTCGTGATCCGGCACTATTAGCGCCGGCGAGTTCGGCGGTAGGGCTAATACTGCCGCCAAAGTCGTGATCAGGCCCTTAGCCTTTTTCACTCACCATTTGCATGTTTCCTCTCTGGACCCTCAGGATCACCACATTCGTCACCACCTTCTTCGGCTTTTCTCCCGCTCAGCTACCCGTAGGAGTGGGAAGGGGTTAGGTGGGTAACACGGGTCCCTTCAGACCTCGTTCTGCAGATTCTTTGGGCCTCATTACACGGCTATTAGCGCCATGGTTGCCACCGGTATTTTACTGTGTCCGCTTTGGTGGATGGCGGAATTACCGCCCTACTCCTAAGTGAGTGGGGGCGGTAATTCCCCATTCACCAAGGCACTTCCCCATTCCCATTTTTTCCCCCATAGGGCTACCATTGCGGTACCGTAATTAGCACCAAGGTCCCTTTGCAGGCCCGTTCCTTAATGGCTGGTAAAACCAGCCGTTGAGGTCGGGTCCCGCAAAGGGACCTCGTAGTAAGGCAGTAAGGGTTTACCGGTACCAGTGCCATTAGTGGTACCGGTAAACCCTTACCGCATTCCATGTAATGAGGGCCTTTGTATTTAATCTACCCTTGTCTACGGGGAGCTTCACAGTATACACAGCCGAATAGCAAAGGACTTGTGATATTGCAGAGGACCTAGAGTTACTTTATGTCGACAGTCAATGGGTGTCTTATACTAATCGATAATTGCTAACCATCAATCTCTGCTACCAAGTGTATTCTGAGACCCCTGACTGGTCCATAGAGTCGGAGTTTTCTCAGAAACACTTTAAGACAAGATAGCAGCACCCATGAGATGGATGGGGGTGTAGATTCATTACTCCAACACCAATCAATAAGGACAACTCAAACGGTTTGGCAAAGGGAGTCTGTTTAATGACAAGTACAGAAAACAGGGAGTTATGAATATCAGCAAAGATGTGATCTTCCGTCTCACTTCAACTCCAACGAACTTCATACAAGTTGTAACATTTATACTCAAAACTCATCATCATTGACGTGTAACACTCAAAAGTTAACATGCAATTCTATTGGTTACGAAAAGGTAACTTTACTATAGGTACTATATCTGTATATGGTAACAGAGTGAGGGGATTGGGTAAACACTGTCAGGTGGGCGTCTAAGCCCTTCCTTCAAAATTACTACTGTAGACATCACTAAAAGTACGACGTCCTATTGGTTCTACTAACTATAGGAACCTAGATTATTTGGTCCATTGTGATTGGGTTGGCACCAACCCCATGGATACTTTTCTACTTTGCTTAGCAGCACGCAGAATGGTAGGCCAGGTGCGAGGTGCCCCTTAGTTACCCGGCCTTCCTCCAGTCCTTGTTCCAATCAATCATTACTTTAGTAGCCATTGTCAATTAGTTCTCTGCGGTTGGCCTTGAAACTGCCTCTTGTATCTGGAAAGGGTTCTGATATCTTCATCTGGCCTGGTGCCATGCATAGGTGTGACCCTCGCTTCTTCTCTCTCGGCTGGTCACGTGGCACAGACACGGTGAATTTGCTTCTTTTCCATCAATTTGTGTATTTGATTTTCGTTTCACCCGCCACCTGCCTTCACCTTCTTATCTTGACCTTTCAGAGGCAGGATATTCTGTTCTTGGTTTCAATTAAAAGTGGATACTGTTCATAACTTCTATTGGTATGACCTTGGCTCTCCCGGCACAAGCTGCCTCTGCTGAGTTTCGTTTCAGCCGTCTCTTCTCGTTTTTGCTAAACGTGAAGCTCTTACTCGTATGGCCTTTAGTAACCTGGGTTGATTCTGCTTCTTGTGCAAAGTAGAAACATACTTATAATAAGTTGCTTCATTTGAGGTAGGTTCCAAGCATATTTACAGGTGTAAAATGGTCGAATATCTTCATCTTGCTTATAGCTTAAACTTCTTACATTTTGACATCGTTTTCTTTTACTTTAAGTTCACGATATCCTTATTCATGGCGTTTCGTCTCTTTGCATCATTCTCTGGTTGTCATTACTTCTGTCGGTGAATCAGTCCGGGCCCTCGTGATGTCACCATTTGTCTTCTATTAAGGCCTTCTTGGTTTCTTCAGGCACTGTACTCAGGCGATCTTCATTTCGTTTCATTTGTTGATTAGGTTTTCTCAATGAGTACCTTACTGTCCATGGTTTCCTTGGTATCGGTACGTCAATAGGTGCTGTTTTTCTAATAGGTAATGGGCAGAGCCCTACTGCTGCTCTCTGCTGGTTTATTTGCTCATCATACGTCACATATCTCGTGTGAATGTTCCTGGAAGTTCAAAATGGACGATTGGAGTGCAGGCTTTATTTGGGACCTCCTTTACATGCTCCCACAGCACAGCACCCTCGCCATTCCACCTTGGCTGAGCGGGTGACTGCAGGTGACCTCATTGCGCTGGTGAGACCCTCCTTGGGCCTTTTTGATTTTTAGTTGCTGTTTCCTTTGTGTCCCTTGCCCCCATGTTCCCTTCTCCCCTCCGTGTTTCCTTTGTGTTTGTTCCCCTCCCTCTCGCCTTCCAGCCCACCCACCACCCTGATTGGCCACTCCCTCTTTCATTATTGACCTTCCCATGGCAGTTCCTGCCCAGCAGCTCCCACGGCTAAGGGCCCCTAGGCAAAGGCCGGCTCCCATAGAGGCAGCTCCTGGTTGTGTCTGCAGGTGTCCACAGGGGAAGCCAGTTGGCAGCCATCAACCAGGTCCAGATCCGCACGCTACCCTGCATACCCCTTTCCACAGAGCAGACTCTCAAACTTAGGTTTGTTTTTCTCCTGTTTAAAAATTGCGTTCGGAAAGTACTTACAATTCCTTTGTGAAACCTAGCCTTTTTCCACTCTATTCAGGATTCTCAAACTTAGGTGTGTTTTTCTCCTGTTTAAAAAATTGCATTGTGAAAGTAATTAAAATTGTTTTGTGAAACCTATGCCTTTTTCCCTCTGTTCAGGATTCTCAAACTTAGGTGTGTTTTTCTCCTGTTTAAAAGTTGCATTGTAAAAAATTGCTGTGTGCAACCTAGGCCTTTTTCCCTCTATTCAGGATTCTTAAACTTAGGTGAGTTTTTCTCCTGTTTTTAAAATTGCATTATGATAGTCTTAAAATCTGAGTGTCTGTCGTCTTGTCCAATTGTCAACTTGTCTCGCCTCTCTCTGTCTCGTCTGCTTACACCCTGCCCTGTTTCCTTCCCAAGTGGTCTCCCCTTACCTCTTCCTTCCTCTTCTCTCCTCTCCCTTCCTACTCTATGGTGCTATCTGTCTCCCCTGTCTTCTCTAACTGCTTCTCTATCGTCCATCCTGCTCTCCTCACTAAATCTGGTAGGAAGAAGTTTAAAAAAGACATCCTGGTCTCCAACCCAGGCCTTCCTATCGCTGACACCTATACCAGCGCCTCCTTCAGGCAAACTTAAACTGACATCCTCTTTGTCGTTACCTCACCAGACCTATGGACCCTATGTATGGTCTCTGTGCTCTCTCTCTTCTCTTCCTCTCCCATTAATTGTGGCACCCAGTGGGAGGCCCTCCTGGCCTCCTTCCACTCATCTAAGGTCATCATTAATGTTTATGTGAATGGTACCGTCTTGGTCCAAGGCCCTCAGGCCAACCTTCTCCTCTTCGATAGATGCTTCCCTCGCCTCATCAATTTCCTTTCTTCTCCTGCTTTCCCATCTCCCCCCTCCACGGCTGCCTTGCCTCCCCCTGCTGCCTCCTCCTTGGCTACCTTGCCCTCTCCTCCTTCCTTTTATGCCCCCTGCTGGGCTCCTGCTACACCTTCGCAGGGCGTACCTCTGATTTGTACCCCTCCCCGGAAGTCTTTCAAGGACGACAACCTTCTCCATATTGCCATTCTAAACTCTCGTTCAGCTGTCAAACACTCCTCCGACTCCTCCTCCTTCAGGACGAACTTGACCTCGATGTCCTCAGTGTCACTGAGACATGGTTCATGGCCAACTGTCACAAGCTTTGACACTTTCCTCATTGATGGCTACAAGATCCTCTCCATGCCCAGGTCCAACCGTTCCCGCGTGGGTGCAACCCTGATCTTCCCTGACTGGATTCCTCCCTCTGTCATTCCTATGTAGGCCTACTCCTCTTTTGAATGCCTTGTCTGCAGGCTCTCTCTCCTAGCCATTCCCTTACTGTGGCTACTGTCTATCGGCCACCTGGTCAGATCTCCTCCTTCCTCGCTGAGTGGGCGGACCTCTCCTCTCACTCTCTATTCTCCCCTCTGGCACGACTCACTCTGCAGGGCACACTCTGGATGTTCTGATCTCCTTAGACCTTCCCCTTTCTATCCCTCTTACCACTCCTCTCTCCTGGAGTGATCGCTTTCTCCTTTCCTCCCAGCTCACCCTCTCTACCCCACAGGCCAAGCCAACTCCATCACTGCCACCCAACTTCTCGGTCATCCGACCCATAAAGCCTGTGTCTGTTGAGGCTTTTGCCACCACTTTTTCACCTCGCGTCCCCCTTAGGCTGACTCACACCCTGACACAGCCCTTTCCATGCTCCACTCAGCCATATCAGATACTCTCTATTTCTTTCCCCTGTCATGAGGATCAGCCTGAAGCCCAAAACCAAGTGCAACTCCTGGTACGACTCAGACCATGTCACTCTCAAAAGCAACTGCAGGGTGGCCGAGAGGAAATGGCATGCTTTTGGTACATCCTCTGACAAACTGGCCTGCCGCCTGCTCCAAAGTCAATACCAGCTCTCTGTCCTCACCAAGAAGAGAGCTCACATCCAAGCCTGCGTCTCTGGGGCATCAAACAACTGGGATGAACTCTTTAAAATCTGCAAGGAACTGGCCAATCATGCCGCAGTCTCTACCTCTCCTGTCCCTTCCCAGGATCTCTGCACGGCACTGGCTTCTCATTTCATCGTTAAAACTCGGAACATCCTGTCCTCTCTCTCCTCCTGTCCCCTTCCTCCCTCTACTCCCTGCTCTTCCTCTGGCCCTTCTTCAACCACCTCTCCTCCCTCCTTCTCTGCCTTTTCCCGTGTTATCCCCAGACAAGGTTTCTAGACAAGTCCGATCTATGAAAGCGTCATCAAAACAGGTTCATCCCTGTTCCTCCAAAACCATCAAGGACCACATTGACTCCCTGGCTCCTGCTCCGGCCGACTTCTGCAACCACTCCTTCACCACTGGAGTCTTCCCTTCCCCCCCTGAAGCACTGCCTTGTGCACCCTCTTCTTAAGAAGCCCTCTGCAGACCCATCCTACCCGGCTAACTATTGCCCAATCTACATCACTCCTTTCCTGGTCAAACTCCTGGAAAAGCTGGTCATCTCCCAGCTCAATCTTCACACTGAATCTGTTGGTTGTCTCCATGATCAACAGTCTGGCTTCAGAGCTGCCAGAGGCACGGAAACTGCTCTTCTGAACATCCGTGAAGACCTGCTTTCCAACCTTGATTCCAACACCCCCTGTGTCCTCATCTTACTTGATCTCTCTTCTGCCTTTGACACGGTCAACCATGCCATCCTGCTCAACCATCTCTGTGATAACATGGGTATCACCGGTCAGGCCCTGGCGTGGCTGACTTCTTTCCTCGCTGATCGACCCTCCCAAGTTTAACTTGAGTCCTTCCTCTCCTCTATCTCTATTTCTGCCTGTGGTGCTCCCTAGGGGTCTAACCTCTCTCCCTGGCTGTTCAACCAATACCTGGCACTTCTTGCCCACCGCATTGCCGCGCTTGAAAGGGGCCCCTAGGGGACCCTGACGTCTATGGAAACAAGGCGAGTCACCACACACGATAGAGACGCCAGACACGAGGTTGTATTCCCAAAGCTAGGGTTTTATTGCAAAGCAAAAGTCTCAGTTGGCCAACTCGGTCTCGACGCCCCACGACGTGTATATCTAGACCTCGTGGGATGCAAGAGAGCGAATTACGTACATCAGTTACATATATACAAAATGCATATCAAACAATCAGCTATGTCATGGTTAACACCCCTCTTCATTGGGTTTATTTGAACTTGGTGTGATGATGGACCTCTACGGCCACTATGACACCTTCAAACATCTATTCTAGTAACGATTTGCAATTTGTGAGTGCGTAGGCATCTTTTGGTTATTGAATAGAACATGGCGCTTCTGTTCTTGGAAGCGAGCTACATGCAGAGGGGGTTACATTACGGACCTTACTATCTATCAGGGCATAAGACAGCATTGTTCCTCAGTCGAGCAGTGTAAGCGAAAAATATACTGTGAAGCAATAGGAACAGAAAGCAATGAGCAATGGTTAAAAAACAAAATGCCGATTCTTGTTACATCAAAATGGCTGTTCATCAGAACACTCTAAAACCTATATTCTGTCGTATCGTGCATGAGACGGTTGGCCCACGTCCACCAAAATACGTTTGCGGTCTCGAATTAGATTTCTAGACTGACAAACCCTCCTTTGGCCATATGCCAAACGTCTCATCTATTTATTGAAACCTCCTTTAGTGATGATGAATCTAAAGTACTTATGTCTGAATCTCGCATGCTATCGTGGTCATCATTGCCTTCAGTAATATCTATTGCCATCAACTCTTTCATTACTCTCATCTCATTTGGGTCTGGGCTAGTTCGATCATGAGGTTGTTTTTTCTTTGTTATCATTTGCATGCATCTTTCCGTACATCCCTGAGTTACCTCTGCACAAACTATGGATAAACAATGTATAAAACAACAACACGTTAGGAATATTCCGAACACCACTACTAGTATCGAGATCAGCTTCCATCCCCAAGATCGCAGTATTCCCCAAAACCAAGATCCTATTTCCCAGCTCCCTTCTCCCATGGGGAGTTCAGAGCTTAGAACGTGCATTTTCTTTATTGCTTCAAAGATCGTGGGGGAATAGTCATCGACATAAACGCAACATGCTGATCCCACTATTTTGCAAATTCCCCCATGATCAACCAGGATTACATCGAGAGCCATTCTATTTTGCAACATCATTAACCTGATACCTCTTTCTTTCAACGTCATGTTGAATAATATATCTGTTGTTGTGTTTATTGTATTCTTTAGGATTCTGGACAATTGCCTTATATTATAGGAGTTCACTATCTGTCCTAAGAATGGAACGAATGATTTTGCTACACCAGTTGCTATTAAAACACCTTTGTCAGTCCTTTTGACTCTAGTTCTGGATAATTTGGCCATGGCTGCTGTTTCCAAGAGGAATAGTCCTGGGAACAATAGCCCAAGATAACATGTACCTCCCCAGTTTCTGGGCAACCAAGGGTATGCTTTCTCTCCACATATAAAATAAACTGGATCACCTGCGTATACTGGTTCTATTTCCCATTTTAGTACCACCGTATTCATACAACCAATATATGTTCCGACCGAAAAAGATCCTTTCTTTTTCAGGCAAAACGGGACAGTTCTTGGGCTATAATTCACCGTGTAAAATGGGGGAATCGCATCTTTGTTCCCTTCTGTTCTTACACGAAATGTCATTACAGATGTTTTTTCTGGCGTGGACAATCTATCTCGTCTATTTTTTCGTGTTATTTTACGTGTGCTTTTCCTCGTGGGCTCTGGGGCTATTACTTGTGCTTTATGGAAAATGGAACAAGCCACAGGCTTCATTATTATCTCCTCAAACTCATTCATGTTGGTTCTGTCTAATTGACCCGTACTACTCTCACTCCATTTCCCATAGAACATTGCACCTAAAGATGCACTACATGCAGCACTTAATGGTAACGGCTGCACATACCACCCTATTCCTTTCCCAGCATGCTGTGGTAAATGGGCACATACCCATCAGTTTGTTTTCTTCAGGATTGCATGTGTCATGTTCATAATAAATAATAATGTATTATTCCCAAAACCTTCCCTGTGTTTTTCTTCCATTGGGGGTAGGGTATAAGTGATCACCTGAACCGGGCTTTCAGTAGTGGATATATTAATTATTGGTAAAAACATTTCTAATGGGTGTATTGTTTCTACCCACAATAATATTAGGGCTGTTGATATTGGTGCTACCACGCTCATAAAGCACATCATTATCGTTAGTGTCAGCATACAATTTGTTTTACCATGCGTTTTTCTTAAAGTTATAGTCTTTATAACTGACTCATTTTCAGCAGTGCTGGTGCAGGAGGAGGCTGGAACCGGTCCCGGCATGTTTCTCGTTGTCCTTCTTCTTCCTTATCACAGTTCGTTGTGGATATCTCTCTTTGTCGCGTTTGCTCTGATCTATAAATTCAATGAAATTCTCCCAGTTCAGTTTTTCCTGTCCTTTTTTTGTTTTAGCCTGGATTCGATTATTCGTTTTTAGGCGAGTTCACTTGTCCCTTTTTATACTGCTCAGAGGACCTTTGATCAGTTTTCGCCTCAGTAACATGCGCGCCCAGCTTCTCCGCTCTGGTTCCGGACACATGCACATGTACTGTTAATCAATTATCTCACTTGCCATAGTACATGTGCGCCCAGCTTGTCCGCTCTGGTTCCGGACACATGTACTTTTATGATCGCACCGAGGAGCCACGAGTCTTGAATTGTCCGACTTGCACAATTATCACGCTTCTCTCCTCCACACCACTGGTTCCTTCTCCGTCCATGAGCTGAACCAGAGGTTGACATAAACACCAAAAGAAAAAGAATGCAGATAACCTTGTCTTCCGAGGCCGCAGGTTGTATCGCCTTGCTCCTGGTATCGTATGATCCGTGAACAGTGCCGGTGCACTTTCGGATTTAGGCTTGAAGTCAGCCTGCGGCGCTTCTGCAGATGCTGGTGTGCGCCGCGCCAATAATGCAGATTCGGTCTTTGGTGTGCTGGCAAGTGCTGGTGGGCGCCAAAGCGGTACACGATTTGTTTCTGCTGGTATTTGCTAGGCAGATTTCACGTCGGTCAGCAGTGATGTTGATTCTGCTGGGCAACGTTGGGGCACTCTTTGCCCTTCCCCCTCTTTGGCAATCGTCTCAGGCTTTGTTTCGAGTTTCACTTCATGTTTTGGCAGATCAGGTGGCTGCACACTGGCAACAGTTTCTTTTGTCTCTGCGACTGCTGTCTCTTTCCAGTCATCGGTGTCAGGCAAGACTTTCAGTGCAGTTGGAATCTTCTTGGCATGTCTGGCATGGATCCACAACTTCCTTCTATCCACCCGGATTGCCGTTTGCGTCGCCAAAAGTACTTGATAGGGCCCGCGCCACCTGGGTGCTAATGATGACTTTCTTTCAAAGTTTTTTAGCAGCACCCAGTCTCCTGGCTCCAGCGCGTGCCCCGGACCGGTATACCGCATGGGTAATGCCTCCTGCACCTGCTGATGAATCAAACGCAATTTCTGCATTAAAAGGCCACAATAAGTACTAAGCACAGGATGGTCTATCTCACTTAGTCGTTTTGGCTGAGGTGCGCACCATACATTTGCCGGCCTTCCCATTACGATCTCGTATGGGGAGAGCCCAGTTTTAGCCTGTACAGACGTATGCATGCATAATAGTGCTATTGGTAATGCATCCACCCAACTCAACTTGTTTCCTGCACAAATCTTGCTAATCTTTGATTTAAGTATCCCGTTGTGCCTCTCCACAAGACCGGCAGAACTCGGATGCCTTGAGCTGTTGAATCTCTTATCAATCTGGAGACCTGCACATATCTGTAACACCACTGCACCCACAAAATGTGGTCCATTATCAGACCATAGGACACGGGGCAAGCCAAATCTGGAAAAATACTCCTTCAACATTACTTTTGCCGTACTCATCGCTGTGCAGTCTTTTAAAGGATATGCCTCCACCCACTTACTGAATGCACACATTACCACCAAGACGTATTTTAAGTTTTGGCACCTTTCCATCTCTATGAAATCAAAATGAACTACCTCAAACGGCATGGAGGGCGGGCCAAAACTTCCTGTTGGTGTCACTGTTCCCTTTCCTACATTGTGTTGTAAACACGTGATACAGTTATGCACCAACCTTTCTGCATTCTTTTTTATGTTTGCATTCTGCCATTCTGTAGAAATGTGCTGTATCATTTTCTTGGCACAGATGTGCTTAGGACTGTGGGCCATTGTGACCATTGCAGTCACATATGAATTTGGCAACATCCAGTTTCTAGTTCCCTTGTCCACCCAACAACCCTCCAAATCCAACTCAGCAGATCCCTCTGCCCATCCCTGTATTTCATTGGCTGTAGCCTCGGCCTGCATTTCTTTGACAGTCGCAACTCCATCTTCTATCATACAGGGTACTTCCTCTGTCTGAACCGTCATCATCTTGGTATTTAAATCAGTGGCAGTTTGTTTCGCAATCCTGTCTGCAAACGTGTTTCCCTCTCCTATTTTGCATGTTACATTTTTATGTGCCTCACATTTCACTATTGCTAGGCGCTTTGGAAACGTGAGTGCAGACAGCAATCGTACAATCAAAGGGCCATGTTGAATTCTGGCACCATGTGATGTCAGAAACCCTCTCTCAGCCCAGAGTCGTCCAAGGTTATGAACCACTCCAAATGTGTACTGACTGTCAGTATATATATTCATGTTCAAATTTTCAGAAATCTCGCAGGCTCTGGTTACTGCTATTATTTCCGCAGCTTGTGCAGGATTATAGGGGATTCTTTTACTTTCTACAACACTCTCTAGGGTAGTGATAGCGTATGCGGCAGTTGTCGTGCCATCTGGTAATTTAAAACATGAGCCGTCACAAAATAACTCTCCATCCGGCTCTTTCTGTGGAATATCACTTAAATCAACTCTCCCCTTGGTTTCTTCCTCAGTGACCATTAAGCAATCGTGGGGGGGTGATTAATTCTTCCCAATTTCTGTTATGGTTAATGGCATTAATTCTGCAGGATTCAAAGCGCTACACCTCATAATTTGGATATGGGGCGCAAACAATATAATCTCATATCTTGTCAATCTAGCAGAGGTGAGGTGTTGCGTCTGTGTCCTATTTAATAGAATGTCTATGGCATGTGGCACCATCAGAATTAAAGTGTGCCCCAATACCATCCCTTCCGTTTGTTTCACTGACGCAGCAGCCGCTGCGACAGATTGCAAACATTGTGGTAGTGCGCGCGCTACAGGGTCCAGTGCAGATGAAAAATAGCCGCACGGCCTATTTCTTCCACCTTGTTCCTGTGTCAAAACCGCCAATGCACATCCTTCACTTTCACACACAAATAGTCTGAAAATGTTCTTATAGTTCAGCGTACCTAAAACTGGAGCCGAGCATAATGCAGTTTTCAATCCATCAAATGCTCTCTGACATTCCTCATCCCACTGCAAAGGCATAACCGCATCCTTTCTAGTCAAATTCACTAATGGTTTCACAATCAACGCAAAATTACCAATCCATTGTCGGCAATATGAAGCCATGCATGCCTATTATGGCTCTGACTTCATTTTGTGTCTTTCGGATAGGCATACAAGAAATTCTTTCTATGCGTTCTGGCGTTAGTCTTCTCCCTCCTTTTGAAAGCAGGTAGCCCAAATAAACTACCTCCTTTCGATTATACTGAAATGTCTTCAAACTAGCTTTATGGCCATGTGCTGCTAGGTGTGACAGTAGTAATACAGTGCTTTCTTTACAAATCTCCTCTGTGTCTGCAGCTAGTAATAAATTGTCTATGTATTGCAAAAGTACACAACCCACGGGTAATTCCAGCATGTCTAGCTGCTCTTTTAATGCTCTACTGTAAATACTTGGACTTTCCGTGTAACCTTGTGGAATCTGTGTAAATGTAAATGATCGTCCTTCTAATGTGAACGCGAACAAATATCTACTGTCCTTGTCGACTAGAATACTAAAGAATGCGTTCTTCAAATCTATTACACTAAAATATTCTGCTGAAACAGGTATCATTGTCAATATTGTAGTGACGTCTGGCACCAAAGGAAATTGCGGATGTACTACCTTGTTTAATGCACATAGATCAATTATGAAACGGTATGGTACCTCATTACCTCCTTTTTTATAAACCGGAAGGATCGGGCTGTTACATATACTGCCTGTGATTTCCTCTATTACCCCTAATTTCATCAAATTGGTAACAATACTCTTCAATCCTTTCTCACCTTCAACCGAAATTTTGTATTGGGGCATTCGCGGTAGGGTAACACCTTCTTTTAAAATAATCTTTACTGGCTCTATCTTTAAACATCCCACATCGTTGTCATGCATTGCCCATATACAGGTTGGTATTTTACTTAGTTCCCCTGGTAATGCTTCGGACATGAATTCTGACACAGGGGCATCGTGTGGCCATATCGTTAGAAACACTCCGTCTGCCGTGCAATGTATAACAGAACCTAGTTTTTTCAACAAATTCAATCCCAATAAATTTTCTCCACAATTTTCTGTTAGAAGGAAAGGCCAATGTTCAGTGAATGGTCCTATGGTAACTGAGACTGGTTTGGACACTGGGTTTATGACTGGTGTACCTGCGAACCCTACAGAAATATTCTTTTGCCCAGACAGTGGTATATTCGGAACCAAGTGATGGTCTATTGAACACTTCTGTGCTCCTGTATCTACAAGAAAGCGTTGTTCCTCATTCCTGACTCTCATTTCTACGTAGGGTCCTCTCTGATTCACGGGAATAGACACTGGTTCTGACCCCTGTCCTGGGCTGTCCTATTGGGGAAATAACACATCGTCCGATGTGTAACCATTACTATTACTGTAATACGCGTTTGGCTGTGTATCGAAAACATTTCCACTCTTCCCTCTATTTCCCCCATTCTGATTTCCATATTGTTGATTTTGCTGTCCCTGACTCTGGTTTGAGCCATTTTGGTTTTGGCCTTGGTTTTGATTACCTCCATTATTATGATGCTGCTGCATACTATTCCTATTTGGTCCATTTGCTCCTGGGTGTCCTCTATGCTGTCTCCTTTGACCAGACCCATTTCTGTTCTGTAAATGCAGGCATTGCGCTCGCCAATGTCCTTCCTCTTTACAATATGCACACTGATTCGGCCCCACTGTTCCCCCATACATATTCAAACTACTCCTCACTTGTGCGTTCCCTCGCCCTCTATTATGTCCTACTACCTGCTGCATTAATACCCCTGTCTTAATTAGACATTCCTTTAAGTCTGCCCCCACCTGTTTTAGCAACGATAATTCGTTCACCATCTCCTTCTGCCCCGGCGATGGTAACTGCTGCCGTTTATTATGCGACCCCTTTTCCTTCTTCCCCGGTCTCCCGACTTCTCCTCTCCTGTACCCAGGTGCAGTAAACACTTTGATAGGTGCAGTAAATGTTTCGACATAATCATTATCTAATTCATCTCTAAGCTCAAAAAGTCTATACACATGTTCTCTTACTTCTTCATCCCTCTCCCTACAGCGTGCTAATGCATTCAGATCTAACAATCGCTGCGGTGGTAATTTCCCAATTAGCTGTTTCCATCTCTCCACCAAATATTCACCCATGCATTCCAACACTACCTGTCTTTCGTTGCTTCTACGAAAGTCATATATCGAAGCCAATGTCCCGGGAGGATAGCTCAGCGGCAGCGTGCGCGTCTTGGAAGCAAGACGACACGAAGCAACAACAGGTTCGATCCCCGGGTCCGCGCTTCGAAACCTCTGGGTGTTTAAGCACGTTATAAATACGTAACTAAGACAAAAAAAAATAAACACAATTACGCAACTAAGAAAAACAAACAATTCCTGTAACAGCGCCTCGATGCCTGCGGGCTGTGTGAGCGCTTTATAAATGTAAAATAAATAAATAAATAAATAAATAATGTTGCCGTCCCATCATTCCCGTCTATATACATCTCTGCCTGTTGCTGCAATTCCACCTTCCTCTCCTTGCTGATTGCGCTGCGGGCTACCCTTGTGCACTGCCGTTGGTCAGTCCCGCTTCTTGCCCCCGCGGTTTCAACTTCAACCCCGGGAGGAACGGACGGTACCGAGTCTGTGTCTAAGGCGGGAGGTGCGGATGGGACAATGGGAACAGCGAGTGTCTGTTGTGGGCCTGATTGGCTAGTAGGAAGTGTTACGTGCGCGGTCTGTGGCTGTGGGAGGGCTTGAGCTACCGGAGGGGGAGCTTGAGCTACAGGCGGGGTCTCGGCAATAGTTACTAACGTATCTGGTCTTTCTTCTGATCTTGGGCCTTGTTTTGTATGAGTCAGTATATTTTCTATCAATTCATCTGTCATGTGTAATTCTCGTTGTGGGTATATCTTTTCTATATTCAACTGGTCACACCTGCCTGCCCTTCTTAGACTCTCAGTCCACTCCTCCTCTTCTTTTTCTTCTGCTACCTCACCTTTTGATTTATGCCTGCACGCATGCTTTGCTCTGCTTTTAAATTGGAGCATTGCTTCCTTTCTCCAGTCTTTAATAGTTTCAAATGCTGCAGGGCCGCTTTCTTTCTTATCAACACCCTTTCCAAGTTATCTATCCTCGCCATCTCAAGACTACCATTAATCGGCCACTGGTGGTCTTGTTGCTTTCTGGTTTGCCTGTGCCAAGTCTCACAGAATATTATCGTACCCACTCCATACTTCACATACATCTCATACGCCGGCGTTCCCGCAGGTGGTACAATTTGGCCATCTTCCAAAGATTGTCTACCACAGCGGAAAAACCCTGCTAAGGTGGACAATACCCCAAGCATGTGCCAACCTTCCCCTTGGTTAAACAACCTTAGACAGGGCGTTTGATTTTGCAAAGTCAACTCTCAACCAATATCAGGATGCTATGAATCGGGGAATGACTCACCTGATAAATCAAGTCGTCTGTATACTGACGCACCAAAGGACGTCGTGTCTGCGTTTCTTGGCTTCCGCCTCATTTCGGGACCCTCGCCTCCTTGTTCTCTAGCCAGGCACGTCGATCAGATGTGTGCAGATCTGCAAAGGAGTCTCGCATCACTTTTACAGGGCGCCCCGAAAACCTCTTGATCCCGGCTCGATCGTCCCGTCCTCGCCGTTCTCTGCCTTTCTCAATTACAACGTTACGTGAAGGAACAAGTGTGGGAGGGTCCCTATTCGGACGCCATCTTGAAAGGAGCCCCTAGGGGACCCTGATGTCTATGCAAACAAGGCGAGTCACCACACACGATAGAGACACCAGACACGAGGTTGTATTCCCAAAGCTAGGGTTTTATTGCAAAGCAAAAGTCTCAGTTGGCCAACTCGGCCTCGACGCCCCGCGATGTGTATCTCTAGACCTCGTGGGACGCAAGAGAGTGAATTACGTACATCAGTTACATATATACAAAATGCATATCAAACAATCAGCTATGTCATGGTTAACACCCCTCTTCATTGGGTTTCTTTGAACTTGGTGTGACGATGGACATCTCTGGCCACTATGACGCCTTCAAACATCTATTCTAGTAACAATTTGCAATTTGTGAGTGCGTAGGCATCTTTTGGTTATTGAATAGAACATGGCGCTTCTGTTCTTGGAAGCGAGCTACATGCAGAGGGTGTTACATTCCGGACCTTACTATCTATCAGGTGCTATTTGCGTCCTGGGAGCCGACATGCTCTTAGTGGGCTCAGCAAAGGGGGGCCGTTAGAAAAGCATAATTCAAGCCTTTAGCGGTATTATACTAACATATTCTACCATATAACGAGACTGGCTGGCAGCTGTGAATTGATTAAATGCCCTGCGGCTCTGCTTCAAGGCTACATTAAGGAGGGAGCCGGGCATTCTTCCTGGCGCTGCCTACATTTGTGTTTCAACGAAATTCCTGTTATCCTCTCCGCCCTGTGGCCTTGTCCATATACAGACAGCATTGTTCCTCAGTCGAGCAGTGTAAGCGAAAAATATACTGCGAAGCAATAGGAACAGAAAGGAATGAGCAATGGTTAAAAAACAAAATGGCGATTCTTGTTACATCAAAATGGCTGTTCATTAGAACACTCGAAAACCTATATTCTGTCGTATCATGCATGAGACGGTTGGCCCATGGCCACCAAAATACGTTTGCGGTCTCGAATTAGATTTCTAGACTGACACGCTGTGCCCCAACTTCCAGTGCTATGTGTATGGCACTCAGCTCCTTTTC
Source organism: Ambystoma mexicanum (assembly GCF_040938575.1). Lineage (NCBI taxonomy): Eukaryota > Metazoa > Chordata > Amphibia > Caudata > Ambystomatidae > Ambystoma > Ambystoma mexicanum. The sequence continues at coordinate 308,879,530 of NC_090924.1, forward strand.
AGGCTACCTTCATCCACCTCTTCTCCCTCTCTTATCTCTGACTGTCTGTCCGCCATCCAGGAGTGGTGCGCCGCCAATGATCTCTGCCTTAATGCCAGTAAGACTGAGAATCTCCTCATTGGCACACCCGCTCTCTCCTTTCCTCTCTGGCCGGCCTCTCTTGGCCCTCTTCCTGCTCCCATCTGTGAGGCTAAAAACCTTTGGGTCATCTTCGACTCCACACTCTCGCTCTCTCGTCACATCTCTGACATCTCTAAGAAATCACACTGCCAGCTGCACCTCAGAGGTATTCTTCCTTTCGTCTCCTTCCCCCAAAAGCTCACTGTCTCCAGAGCTCTGGTTCTGTCTAGGCTGGACTATTGCAATAGCCTCTTTCTAAATCAACCTGCTTCTACTCTCCGCCCTCTGCCACTCATCCAGAACAGGACTGCAAGATTTGTCCTTGGCCTCAAGCCCAGGGATTGTATCCCTCCAGAACTGAAATCTCTGCACTGGCTCCCAGTGGCTGCAAGGATTAAGTTCAAAACCCTCTGCATTGTCCACAAAGCCTTCTGGGGCCTGGCTCCTCAATAACTTCAACTCTCTCTTCCTAAATATCTTCCTTCTCGAGCTCTTCGCTCATCCGCCTCCAACTCCCTCAGGGTCAGTTGCTTCTCCAAGCAACGAGTTGGTGTTAGATCTCTTTCTTAGGCTGGGGCCTCATTCTGGAACAGCCTCCCTTCCTCCCTGAAACTTGAGAAGAATCATCTCTGGTTCCGGAAGCACCTCAAAACCTTTCTTTTTGCTTCTGCTTTTTCTCCTCCTCTCCCCTGCTAACTTTCCTGACTGAAATTGCACTGGTTACCTGGCCACCCTCAGGTCTCTGGCCCAGGTCGTCTCCCCCGCCAGTCGCACACCTGCACTGCCTTCCTGGATATCCCTGCACTTGGGGACTGTGTTCTGTAGACCTACAGTCCCACTACCAGAACTTGATACCTGATGTCTGCACTTACCCTTGCACTTCCTCCCAGCTGGCTGTACTTTTACTTATTGTTTATTTATTCTATTATCCCACGTACTGCACTGTCCCCTCCCTGCACTTTCCCCCTTGTACCTTCCCATGCACTTGTACGATCTGAATGACACCTGGCCTAGTAGGATCGCTGTCTCTGTCTTCCATCTGTTCCCCCTCCCTTGCCTTGTCGCGCCTTGAAACTCTTGTGTATAGGCACGTTATAAATGCCATATCATATCATATCATATCATATTATGATAGCGCTCCCCCACCTGCCCCACCCTCCTGACACGTCCCCTATAACTCCAACCCTCCTCTTCCACCTGCAAAACCAGGACCTGTGTACAAGCATTAACTCCATGTCCCTCTTCCTCATCCCAGTACTTACGTATGAGGCAAGGTGCTTTATAGGCAAGTACTGGGATGAGGAACAGTAGGACTAGGCGTAATGCAGATTACAGGTAAGTAATCTAGGTATTAAACACAAGCACACTATTCACATGCTCATTGTTACTGCACCCATCAACTATTCACTCACATTCCCAGCCACCCATACATCATGCACTCACTCACAACACACATTGCATAATATCATACTTGCCAACCCCACCGATTTAGGCGGTAGGATACCGCTTTTTAAGCAGTCCTACTGCCTACCAATTTAGTGGCAACAAATACCGATTTAAAAAAGGATATATATATTGTTGGTTTTTTTTGCCCTGGATTTAGCAGCCTGTTCAGCCATGATTGCAGGGTGCGCAAGTACACAGAACGTTCGTCAGTGGGGATGTGTCCAAGCTGCTGCTTTTATAATGGTGTGTTCTTACTGGCAGCAGTTAGTGGACCAGTGCGCTAGTGCAAACTCCCCAGACTGTCAGAGGCACCCGTGAGATCCGCTCCAGCACTTCTGGATATCAACAGCCACATGGTTCACCGTCCCTCAGCTCCCCGGTGCCAGTCATCTACATGCTGGGGCGAGCTGCTGAAGCAATGGCAAGACACTCCTCCTAATGAGTTCTGGCAGGTGTGAGCTTGCGCCAGGAGCCGGGGGGAAAACGCATGTTTCAGCCCCGCCCTGCGCGAATGTCGCCACTTCCACCAGCCTGCAAGTGCAATATGCTATTTCTTCAGCGTATCTGCACAACACAACGCCCCTCTCTCCGGCACCTGCTACACACTTACCAACCCTACCGATTTAGGTGGTAGGATACTGCTTTTTAAGCAGTCTACCGCCTTGTTTAGTGGCAACAAATACCTATTTTTTTCAATATTTTTTAAACATTAAGATTCCTACAGATACTGGTCACAGTATGTTGGCATGTATGTAATATACACACACCCTTTCATGCACACACACACACACATTTACAAAAAAAACACTTTCTTACCTTTTGAAAATACATTGTTGCTCCAACGAGGATCTCCTCTGCAGGTAGGCCTATCTCCCATACTCCACGCACGCACGCAAGGAACCAGCTCTGGTTCCAATCATGCACAGGGCAGGGGAGACAGAGCCTTACATGCCTGTGGTGGGTGCAGGGAGAGGGTTCTTTTTGAAGTCAGTGTAACTTCAAAAATAAATTAAAACCGTAACGGAAATAATTTCTTTTTGAAGTCAGAATGACTTCAAAAAGAAATTAATGTAAAGAGGGCTTTTGTCTGAGAGCCCTCTTTAGTTTTGGTTTCTCTCTGCCTCTGCAGAACCCAGGGGTCACAGAGGCAGAGCCAGGGGTTGCACAGGACTTGCCAGGATTTTCAATTGCAACCTCTGGCGACCCTCAATTGACGTCCCGTCCTCGATCCTTCTGAATCCAGTCCTGCTTCTTCTTCCTCGCTGTTCATGTGTTCTTCACTGGACCAATGCTCTGTATGTGGGAAAGGGAAACGAATCCAAACGGGCTTGTTTGGTTTCGTGTTTACCCTTTCATGGTTCCTGCATGTGGCTGGTTTCTGGGTCCCATCCTTTCTTATCAGGGGAGCTGAGGGAGCAGGGTGGGACTGAGCTTTGACCCCTCCCTCAGCTGCTCGCCCTCTGACCCATCTCTAGCATAGATTGGGGTGGGGTCTGCAATTGCTGGCCCCACCCCAGCCTGTATGAGAGACAGGATAGGGGGCAGAGCGAAGAGCAAAGTATGACTTGGGGGCGTTTGTTTCTTAACATCCCAAGGCATTCTTTGGAGCCTTGTTTATCCAGCAATAGTTAGTTGCCGAGCCCCAACTCCTCTGAGCATGCGTAGCGGGGCTGGCTCATTAGAGCGCTCCCCACTACACATTTTCATTCCAGCCACCATGTCCGTGAGTGACAGATGTTGTTACTCATGGACATGGCAGGGTGCCATTTTTTGCGGGGCACTTTCCTTTATCGACTTCTGAATTTGGCTATTTGTCTTCCAAAATCTCTCTTCTCTGCTCTTCTATTTACCTTCCATCTGGGAACCTCGTCCTAATCCCTCTTCTCCCCAAGTACTTATGAACACTTTCTCCCCTCTCCTTGCTTGGCAACACTTATAAACACCCGTTACATCCTAAAACCGAGCCTTCGTATGCATTATTAGAGAGAACACATTCTTTTTCTCATCCCAGTGTCTGGTGTGAACTTGAAAGGTCTCAAACCACCATTCCGTGTTTCCATTCAAGGGCACTGTTCTAAGTAGACCCAAACACGTGCAACAGGATACAGAGGGTTCCATGTGTTAATATCCCCGCAAAAATATCGCAATACAAAAATATCGCCATATTTTTGCGGTGATATTGACCCATGGACCCTGTGGGGGACACCCCCGCAACCCCTTCATTATTTTAAAATGTGCGGGGGATGCCCCTGCAACCCAAGCTCCCACAAATTATCCCCCCAAAAAATATCTCCTATGGTGAGACAAACGGCCATATGTATGCAATATTTTTGGTGGCATATTTTGTAGGGATACCATACAGAGTTAGCATTAATCAAGTGTGGCTGTCCCGTTTTTTCCGGCGCTCCCACCAACTTCCATTCTCCCTATTCTCAAAAAACCCTCTCTTCCCCTCAAACATTCGCCCAATGTCATTATTTCCCTTTCTTTCTAAACTACTTGAGCGAATTGTCTACTCTAAGGTTTCTAGCATTGTCTCTCTGCATTCCCCCCTGTCAATCTGGCTTTTGGGCCCACCACTCCACCGACCCACCTTGCTATCTCGGACACTCTTCTCTCTGCCCCTTACTCAACGCTGCTTGTTCTTTCTTGGCCTATCGGCCGCTTTCAATATGGTCGATCGTGCTATTCTTTTCTTTTCTCTTGAATTCAGTTCCTAGGGGCTTGACTGGTTTTGTTTTTATCTTTCTAACCGTACTGGTGACTTGGGCTGGACACTCCTCTCCTGTTCTTCCTCACAGTGTGCCCCAGAGCTCAGTTTTGGGACCTTTACTCTTTATACTATTCTGGTTGCTCCTACTATCTCTCCTTTTGGCCTTACCGACCATCTTTATGCAGATGATACACAGCTTCCTCTACCCTTTTACTCATTCCCTGATACTATCCACTGCCCTCTTTCTAGCTGTCTGCTTCCCATCCAGGTTTGGATGTCTTCTATCTTCAGCTCAACCCTTCCGAAACAGAAGTCCTCTTTTTCCCTGCCTCTACAATTCCCCACTCATTCCCCCTGTCTATCTCCTTCCCCTGTCGAGTCTCCCTATTTCTGCCGCAGCCTGAAATCTGGAAATTACCTTTGACACTTTGCTCTCTTTCATTGATCATGTTGCCTCTATCTTCAGGTCCTGTTGCTTTCAGTTTTTTTAATGTCAACAAGGCTCATCGTTTCCTTACTTTCAAGTCTACTAAGCTCCTAATTTCTTGTCTAGTTTTCTGCAACTTTTCTATTGCTCTAGTCTACTTCTTGGTCTTCCTGCTTCGCAGCTAGCCCCTCTTCGCCTCTATACGTGTTCTTGGTGTCCTTTGACCCAATCACTCAATTCCCACTTCCTTACAACATCTCTGTTGGCTTTCCTTTGGGCCTCTTCTTCTCCTCAATTTACTTTGTATAGTCTTTAAATCTCAACATGGTCTTTCTTCTCCCTATCTTCCCTCTCTTATCTCATTCTATGATATGATATGATATGATATGATAGGTTATTTTTAACAGGCTTAATAACCAGAGATTTCTAAGCACGTACACAGGGATCGAACCTGTGATGCTCTGTGTCTTGCTTCCAAGGCGAGCACGTTGCCCCTGAGCTATCCTCTCTGAGCTATAAACCTTCATTCTCTTCGTTCACAATCTCTCTTTCTTTTATCCTTCCCTCGCCCTCCCTGTGCCTCCTCATGTTTCCATTTGTTTTCTCTTCTAGTGCCAAAATATTCTCTCCCTCTCTCACTTTGCTCTCTCTATTCCTTTCTTCTTTTTAAGACTCGGCTCATGGCTTACCTTCTTTCTTCCCTTTAATCTTCATGTGACTTGATTTACCACAGTTCTGTGGTTTGTGCAGCGCTTAGGCGTGAGGCGCTATATGGATACAAATATATGAATTTAAAAAAAATACAAAATAAAATACTTTGGCAATTTGGCAACTTGAGCAATACATCCTGGAATACTAACTACTGGCTGACTTCCAATCTGGGTTTCAGCCAGAACACAGAACGCAGTTTGACCTTCTGGACCTCTGGAATGATGTACTCAAGGCTGCAGTTGAAGGTAAGGCTGCTCTGTTGTGCCTGTTAGACCTGTCTTGCTGCCTTTGACACAGTAGACCATGAGCTATGGCTGAGCTGCATCATCCTGGCCGCCCACCTCTCTCCAGCAGATATTTGATGAATTTAACTCTTTTATTTTCGGGTAGATCCCAACACGTGTATTGGGTAACACCAACTTCTCCCATTGTATAACTTCTCCTCTTTAGTAGCTATCGTATTTCACTAGTGAAATGTCCTCGTTACGTCCTCCCTTAATTCAATTTTCAAAAAGTGCAGCTGGGGCCAAATTCCCCCATCAGACTCATTTTTGGCCTCCTGAGGAATCTGCACCTTTCGAAAGCTCAGCCATCCCTTCATTGGCTCGTAGCAGAAAAGCGCATCCTCTTTATGGTCCTGTGTGCAGTAAACAAGGCAGTGTATGGCACTGTTCCCAGCTACCTAACCAAAGAATCCAGGAATGCACTCATTGCCATTGCCTCCGATCCAGCGATAAACTCCTCTTCTTGATACCTACATTTTCGTGGACAACACTGATTGGGGGATGCGTCAGTGTTTGGGGTCCTCGTATTGGAACAAACTTCAGAAGCAGAACCAAACCACCACACCTTCAAATGCTGCTTGAAAAACCTCCTCTCTTTCCGTCTGGTCTGTGCACACCAGTGTCAAGATGTGGGTAAATGCAGTGCACGGTGTATGCATCATGCTACTCACTCACTCACCATAAGCCAGAGATGCATAGGTGTTCACACCCCTCTAATAGTAAGTGTTGTCCAAAATAATCAGAGAGTTATTGCTTTATGTAAAAACAAAATGAGTTTCACCATAAGAAACACAATGCATTATTGCACATAGCAATGGGTGCATTTGAGTCCGATGAATCAATAATGGGCTCATTGTAAGATAGATACTCAGAAAACAAAGGCTGAAAAAAACACCATGCCCTTTAGGTATCTCATTTGCTTACCCACTGCAGCTTCTGGATACCCTTCTTTGTTGCCAGCGTTACATAGGCAATATGATGTGGTAATGCCCCCTCGGCGAAGGGCTTATTGCCATGAGTACCTCGGCCCGTTAGACCAGGGTACTAATAGTGTTTTTTTTCGGTTGCAAGACGCTTCGTGTTTCGCAACCGAATTTCTTTTAAAAACATGCCCGCTGCGTATTGGGAAATATAGTCCATTCTCCCTTTCCATGGCGGCCATAGTAAACAAAGAAGATGGCTGCCATGGAACGAGAGATGGGTCTACCTCGTCAGGTAAGTCCTTGTCGGCCAGGTAATGTCCCGGCGAGGGTCAATGAGCTTGGTTGTTTCAAGCTCTTTAACCCTCTCTGTGTACTAATGATAAGTATATCATGAGCACTGGTGGGTCAAATGTGATAGGATACCTATTAATATATAGAGAAAATGGAGAAACAAGCGAGACCATAATACTTCATAAGTATTTTTGGTGGATTTACTGCAGGTGGTAATTCTGCAGGGTAAATCTGCTGGTTTCTGACCCAAAATGGAGGATTTACCTCGAGCACCATGAAGCCACTAAAAAACTGTTTGAAGCAGCAAAACAGGTGTACAGATGCTCTTGGGCTATCTGGTTGCCTTTAGTTTCAATCCAGGGGCTCTAGGACAAGGTGGACTCTTCGGATGCATGCGCAAGATATTGTCTGGCATCTACAGGTTACTTCACCTCATGTGACAGGATTCTGCTTCCAGTGCAGCTTGCAGTTGAGGCCTTAGTCCAGCAATAGTTCACCACAATGTGCTGTGGAGCTGCTTAGGAAGCAGTTTTCCTCTGCCTTGGATGCCTTATGTCTTCACCTCTATGGTAGAAGACTCTGGAATGGGCTGCACTCCCAACAAAGGTCTAAAGATGTACTCTTCCCCTTCTTAGTGTCAACATATGTATCAGTGTAGGAGCGGGAGACCACTACCTTTGAAGTCAAAATGCCAGAGGGGAGTGACCCAAAGCAAGCCTGCTATTAGAAGTGCAATCCTTGTGGAAGTAACACGTGATACTTGCCCTCTGACATCATACCAAGAGTCCCTTGTCCTGCAGGAAATTGAGAGGATAGGAAGGAAGGGAGCAATGAATGAAAACCAAGATGATGTATCCCTTCTCAGGAACACCTTTCCTCTCTGGCTACTCCAACCCAGCCCCTTACCCATGTCTGCTGACTTGAAAGCCCCCCTGATGTTAAACACCCTGGCATGAGGCTGGCTTTGTTTTGCAAGTGCTGCCTTTGAAGCACAAACTCCCAGGAGATCTCTTCCTGAAAGGTCCTGGGCCTTGAGAGGAGGTGCTACCCTTCCTTCATGGGAATAAATCGATAGTAGAGGCAGCATCCTGGCTATTGTCTCACTGGCAGAAGTGGAAACAGCCAGTCTAGCCATAAATATAAATTTTCCTCGCATAGCTCACATTGCTGGAAACACAGGGTTGACACTTGTGTGTTATGAAATTGGTTTGGCTGTCGTAGTTGTGTGCTCTTATCAGTCACCATACCACAGCCAAGCATGACTTATTTGAAGAGATTACCCTGTCACGTGACTGATTAAGGCAAACAATTATTATAATTTAGATCATAGACAAATTAAAATGCTACCTCGGATTGCTGTGACTTTGTGTCAAGCAGCTGCCAGGAAAGCACATGTGGCCTTTGAGCCTGCCCTATGCACTGCAGATGTCAGTGGGCTGGTGCAGATAAGGCTCACTGATACATTATGCTTTCGGCTATGGAAATTTGATGAAAAATTGATTCAGAAACAGAATCACTTACATCATTTCATAATAGAAATCCAAAATGCTCTTGCTTCTACACCATTCTATCACACAACCCCAGCCAAAAAGGCTGAGCACCATCCTTCTAAGAGTTTTACTCATCCTCATTGCAAGAAAACATCTGTTCTGGAATGTTGAGATCCAGGCTTAGGTGGAATGTCCATTTGGAATATCTGTAGAGACTGGCCAATGCCAAAGAACTTGATTCTTCTCAACTGCGACCCAGTGTCTCACTCTTCTCATCAGCGACGACTAAGGTAGGCCATGGGCTGATCAGCCCTTTCTGAGCTCAACTGTACTGAGTCTGCACCAATTCCAGATTTGCAGGTGTCTGTCTGGCATATGATTCCCTGCCCATAGTCTGGGAATTCTAGAATGGGGCCCTGCATAAACGCTTGCTCAAGTGCTGAAAATCTGTTTGGCAGGCAGAGGTCTGCTGATCTTTCTGTCGTATCTTTATAGCCACAAACAAGAAATGGGGTCCCTTTCAGATGTGACCTCCTGGGGGATACCAACTGAGAGAAGTTCCCTTTCCTCTCACAATACCACCCAATCACAGTTAGTGAATGTAAGGGGGTCTGAGTGGCCTCTCCTGTGTTACCAGAACCTTTGCAAGAAGCACACTCATCCTTTGATTTGTACCTGTAATAATGATTTGTCTGTCTAGATGTTAGATGTTACTGTCACCTCTAAGAGACCAGCCAGCATTTCATGAACAGGTCTGGTAGGAAACACCTGGCTGCACCCTGCCTCAGAATTGTTGTACTCACTGCTTTTAAACAAGTTAGGGATGTTGCCTTCCATCTGCTCCCTCTTTGGAGTAGACCATTGATCTCTCCTTTGCCTTCTCACATTGTTGAAATAGACCAGGGATCTTGCCCTACACCTGCTTTTCCGTCTGTCTCTGCAGATCTGCCAGAGTGGGAAAGCGCCTTTGTTCATGGCAAACATCATAATGACCTATGTCTCCAGCTGAGGACAACTTGCTTAGTTTTTTACTTTACTTTAATCATTTATAATGCGCACCACATGACCCACAGGCTTAAGGGTGCAACATAATAACATAAACATATCAGAAGGGACAAAAGACACAACAAGAAGCACACAACTAAATCAGAAAGCACTGAAAAATGAAAACTGGAAAAAAATCCTATCTAAATAACAATGTCTTGACCTTTTTCCTGAAAATGTTCATAGATTTAGTTTCTCTACGTTTCGGCAGGACAGTGTCTTGTGACTTGAATCAGATTACACTATGGCAGAGTAAGCTGGTTAGAATTGTTAGACCTCAGTGTCCGAGCATTAGTCTTCTTAGTCAAGGCCTCTGTCAGATACCTGGGCCCAGTTCCAATGACACATTTATGGGTGATCATCAGCAGTCGAAAGTGAATCCAGGCTTCTACTGGGAGCCAGTGGAGACTGCGTCTAGCCTCAGAAACATGATCTCTCATTTTAAGACCTAGAATAATCCAGATGATGCTATTTTGTAAGGGTTGGAGCCGTGCACAGTCCGACTTGGTGATCCCTATGAAGAGGCTACCCCAATAATCAATCCTGGACCCTACAATGGCCCTGGCCACAGTCTCGTGATTCTTTTGGGAGATAAAAGGTTGCAGTTGCACTAATAATTCTATATGGTACACACTGGAAGAGGCCAGGGTACTTACTTGGGCTCTCATATGGAGATTTTGGTCCAGGATAATGCCTAGATTCTTGACCTTCTTTTTTTGTCTCAATATTACAGACTGCTAATAAAAATTGGTTGTATTCATACCCAACTTCTTTAGCTTATTGCTTGAGCCTATCACGATAAGCTCAGTTTGTTCTTTATTGAATGCTAAGCCATTCTTAACTATCAAGGTTTGGATGATTTCATAGATCTTGTTGATAGTTCTTTCATCATCTACGTGAGAACCTGATAAAGGAGTGACACACTGAGTGTCATCCGCATAGTTTGTGAAGCCCACTTTATGCTCTTCCAGTCGATTGAAAAAGAAACTGTAAAGATGTTGTACAGAGAAGGCGATAAGCAGGCTTCCTGCGGCACACCATATGTCAAACGAGCTGGGGTGGCTTCAGCATCCCCACTAAACACTCTACACACTCAATTACCCAGGAAAGATGCAGTCCAAAGAGCAGCATTATCCGAGAAGACAGCTACTTCATTTAACCTGGTGACAAACTTGCCATGGTCTACCAGGTCAAAAGCTGCAGACAGATCTAGCAACATGAGCAGGGAAGTTTGGCCCTTGTCCATAAGCTCAAGAAGTCTTGAGTACAGTTCGAGAAGGGCTGTCTCCATTTACTTATTTATTTATTTATTTTTATATAGCGCGCAAGCAGCCCAAGGGCATTGAGGCGCTGTTACTTGCAAGAACTTAGTTACACATGTACAGGCATGGTAGCGGTCGTTAATACATAATGGATATTACAGAACATCATGCTGTTGTTACAGACATTGCACTTGGTCATTGTGTTACAACTTATCCATTGGGTCATGTGTGAGTATTCATGCTAATGTGCGGGGCCTTATGTGAAGAGGATGGTTTTCATAGCTTTGCGGAAAGTGGAGAGGGAGGCCTCACCTCGGATCGTGGGAGGTAGGGCATTCCAGTGAATGGGTGCTAGATAGGGGAAACTGGAGCCACCCGCTCTGGCTTTTTTTACTAGTGGCACAGAGAGCATGTTGGTATACAGTGATCTAGTTGGCCTGGTAGTGGAGATGGGTGGATTCTTTTTGAGAGGTAGGCGGGAGCATGAGGTGAATGCACTTGTGGGTCAGTGTCAGAGTTTTAAAGACGATCCTTTCCTTTATTGGGAGCCAGTGGGCTAGTTTCCTGGCCTCCGAAATGTGTTCTCTTTTGGCAATGCCTTGGGCTGCCCGGAGAGCATTGTTTTGTATGACTTGTTTTGTATGACTCTACCATCCCATGCCACTGCCCAAAGCCCACCTGCCACTTATTCAGTATATTGAATTCATTCAGATGTGCTGAGATCTGCAAGTAGGCCACACAATCCAAGATCTTTAATAGAAATGGCGTATTAGTTATAGGTCAATAATTTGAATACGTTGCCGGACATAGGCCAGGTTTCTCTAGCAGTGGTGTAATCGAAGCATTTTTTTATTCCTGTGGGAACATGATTCTCCATGAAGGATGTGTTGACAAATTTACATAGCGTTCCCATCAATAAGGGGGCGCACTCCTGTATTACCATGGCTGGACGGGGGTCTCCCTTACAGCTGGTTGGTTTCAGGTTTGTAATAATAAAAGCCAGCTCTGTTTCAGTAAAGGGTCTGAAGTTGAACTGATGGCCTGGGGTCATAGCCATCTGGTTCCCCCCACTTACAGATCCAACTCCATCCCTATCAGGCTTCTTCTTAACCTCAATGTTCTTTTTTATCTTGTCCAGTTTCCACAGCATGGCTTCCTGAATGAGTGTACACCATGCATCATCTTCGACCATAGGGTCTAAATTATTTTTGCACAGATTTTCCAACCCTCTCAATATCTTAAAGAGTTCCCTGGAGTCTGATTGTGCATTTCTAATCCTGTCATCAAACAAGTTTTTCTTAGCTGCAATGACTGCTAATTTAAAATCTTTGGCAGCAGTCCTATACATCTCCTTGTCCTGAGCACATTGCAAAGAGCGCCATACATTGAAGCATTTGTTTCTTTCTGGTAGGTCCTTGAGGTCTGTAACTATCTGGTCCACCATCACAGATTCCTTTTCTATGCCAGTAGACTACCCAGAAATCACTAAAGCAGATCCATAGATAGATCCATAGATCATTTTTGGCTGCTGGGCCCTCTCCTGCAGGAGTAGGCGCCTCAAGGGATTTCAGTATTCGACTGCAATCTACTGGTTAGACTGGTCTCTCACACTCTCTAGCTGGATGAACCTCAGGGATTAGATCCTCCAGTGCTTCTTCCCTTGCTGCTTGAAGAGCTCTTGCACTAGTAACTACTGTGTCTGCGTCAAGGATTTCATTACCTAAGATACAGTTGCATTAGGCTTTTTAAAAAATCCTTCAGCGCAACTTGCAAAGACACTGGAGTCAAAAAACCCAAAATTTCCCCTCCACGATGGACAATCACAATATCTGGACTTCTAAATGAGCGATACTCTCACAGAATGAAAGGAAGCTTGCCCAGTTTGAGCCACAAACGGCATGCCAGGAAACTTCCACTTCTGCCAATCTAATATTTCCAAGGACGCCATGATTCTCAGCATATACCTTCAATGACTGAATTGAAGAGTCCCCCAGTATCCAAACAGTCTGCCTTCTCAAACACATGGCCATAGCCATTATCACTGCTCTCCCAACTCCTGCAAACAAAACTCCTACAACCCTCTCTTTCTGTACACCACACCCAGCAAACCTGATTGGCTAATCCTCACAGTTCCCTTTCCATGCTAGGCATCCACAAAAGACCTGGATGTGGCATATGCCGTCTGCAGACTACGATGGTGTCCGCGGACCCCATAACACAGGGGCAGTCCTTCTACCCTTTCTACCTTCGTGTTCTCAACACTCCCTCTTTAAAGAGTCACACATCCATCCACCAATCATATCCAAAACCTCTACACCTAACAATGTAATCTCACTTCAACGCTTCAGATGTACACTTAAACTCTCAGAGTACATATCTCCTGTTAATGAAAGGCATCTGCATCAAAATCTACTGTGCAATTGTCCAAAATGTCTGTTTCCACGTTCAACAAGATCTGCATCTAAGAAAACATAGTACAGCTATGCCGATAAGTAATTCCTTTCAGCACCTTCAGAAATATATACACAGCGTTGCTTCTACTTACCATGTAATAAGCATCTCAATCAACATGTTCTATTTTGCAACCACTCTACCAAATGCCATGATTTGCATCACTTAGCACACTTACTTAAAATGCTGCACATGTAAACCCTTTATTTTTAAAAGCATTTCCATGAAACTTGCAAAATGCATGTGTGCATTTATGGCAGTACTGTGTGTTACTTTTTTCAACAACAAAAAAAGGAAAAGCAGATTGAAAAGATGTCTACAACATTTTACAATGGCACATGCTAAGTGCAAGTTTAATATGTTGGCAGTGCATTCATACCAACCAACATAACCCATTCCAATCTATAGGAGGTTATGAAATCATGTATTATTTCTCTGCATTCAGTGACTTGTAATACCACTTCTACCATTACACATCTTGGACTAAAACTCCCAGAATGTAAACAAACAAACAAACAAACAGGACTACACTAAACGATTCAAAAGTATAACATTTATATGGAATGGAAAATGCTGTGTGTTTAAAAAATATATATTTTTAGGACCATTTCAATTAAAATTGAAAAATGCATATATGCATTTCAAACAGCACTGTGTATAGCCACTGTGTATAACTTCTCTAGAAAATAAACAAAACGCAGATGCAAATGATTTCCACAACATGTTTAAGTGCCACTTAGTATGTGCATGTTTAACACCTTGATAGTACATGCATACTTGCTAACATGACCCGTTCCAAACTACAGGTGTTTACCCATCCTGTTTTTTTCTCTACATTCTGGGACTTGTAGTCCAACTTTTCTAATGAAAAAACTGCAACTTCAACTCCCAGAATGCAAAGCAAAAATAGAAGACTTGATAAGCATCCACATATTGCAACAGATCATGTTTTCAAGTATGTATCCACTGCCAACACATTACTATCCACACACCAAGCACCCCTTAAACATGTTCTACAAATCATTAACCTCCACTTTTATTTTATTTTACAACTATATATGATCATAAAAAAAAACCTTTTTACACGGGCATCATTTTCCATTTTTCATTCCATTTTAATGTCACACTTTCCAACCTCAGTCATTACAACCCTTGCACTGCCACCATTCTTAACTTGCTTACATATATATATATATATATTTATATATATATTAAAAAATATATATATATTTGTATATATATATATATATATATTTATATATATATATATATATACTGCCAAAGAATCTAAATACGACACTTCACCTTACATATAAACTACTCTTATTTTTCAACCTCTACTATAATCCACCAAACACTGCTGCAACAGCAATCCACCATTACATTACCACTAGGCCACAGTTTCTCTATTTGTTAATTACAATACATTGCACCACAAACACAGCGCTTCTTTCCTTAAACTCAGCAGCATTTAAGTAACCTACACATACACCTTTTCCTTACACCCATTGTTCCCCTTTCCTTCTAATCTCCCAAACAGCACTACTCATACTTCAAGTGTTCTAAAAACATAGTTAACATACTTCACTAGACTATCCAAAACACAACTGTATTAACTCTATTTCCCAACAACTACTCCTACATTCATAAATAACAACCTGTCTTACTAAAATTACTTCACCATTACCATATATACCCACTAACTTTCTTTTATAATTACAGGAAACATGAAAATTACTGAAGACCCCAACCAGAAGAAAATTACTCTTCCCATCCTATAAAGTAAGTACATTACTATACTATTAATCTCTTTATTATGGTACCAATACACCTTTGCTATATATAAGCCTACAGTATTCCTTTCAAATCATCAACATTTATTTCACTCTTACTCATTACATTTCAGTATGCACACTCTTTCCATTCTCATCCAAACAACATCATTATAACACCCACTACCCTCCTCAAAACATCATAATGTCCCTATGTATTCAATCATGCCACCACTCTCTTACTCGCTACCCCAGGCCCTTCACACCTCTACACACACAGTTATTTTTACAGCCTTCCCACCCACAACTATCATCCCAATACACAATCACACAGCCCTGTAGTCATCTCTACCATCACATTGACACACCCATTCACAATACATCCATATATATTCCAAAACTTTCAAACCCACACTTTCTTTGTTTTCCAACAGACAGAACAGAATGCCTACTAAAAAGTAACTCAATAGAAAACAAAGAAAAAATAGAACAAGTACGAATAAAAGTAAGCCATATAGCCACCCACCTCTAAAACAATTTATAGAAAATATTCAACCGAAACTGCTAATAACATCACTCAGCAAAACTAATCCAGCAACCACTAAAAAAAGTAAAGCCCCTCTTCCAAAAACTAAAATGAAAATAAGTGTATAAACAAAAGCACATCTATGGATAAACCTTACCCTTTATCTAAAAATGGTAACGTAGCGCCAGTCAAGCATTCCAAAAATGAATTTTACAAAAAATGTTCCACCGTAGAGTACTTCACAATTTTGTGAAAACATCTGAAAAGTCACACTCTACCCTTAAAAATTACTGCAGAAGGCTAATCCTCGAAGTTATAATTGACAGAGCATTTCTGATAAAAAGAAAGTTGGTTATATTAATTTTAAACAACATGAAACAACTAACTTAATTAATCAGTAAATTACAAAAAGTACTTCTAAAGATGCGCATGGACAATATAGATACCTGTTTAAACTTCTGTGAAGGTAACTGGATTCACACAAGCAGCACAGAACCATATTTCAATGAAGAGCCTTATAAACAAGAACACAAACACTCAATTGCCATACACAGTAATGGTTGAGGGTATGAAATGGTAGGAGACACCATTATGGCACAAGAAACCCTTATAGAAAAAACTTCCCCAACAAACCTTCAACCAACTGTCCTTTTCACCCAAACCATCCGTCCATCGTACAAATGGGCATGCAGCTCAATGTGTAACGTACACCAACAATCATTCAAATCTTTACGACAATTCCGAAAATCAGTATGTAAAAGTAAAAGACAAAAGCAGAATAAAAACTTTACAAACCATGGACTCCTGTCCAGTGCACAACTACACTGGACTGTGAGGACATTCATTAGCCTGCATTTTGGGAACTGCTTGCAAAAGCACCATCCACCTCATCAAAATGTTAGCAACTCACTATTCCACTGTATGGAACCTTGTGCAGAGACTATACTATACTAAAAGGCCTGCTTTTTTTATTTTTATTAAAATTATATAGTTTATTTTTAACCTTTTCATTCATACACATACATGTTTATTACAGGTAGAACTTGTCAATTTTTCGTATTCAAATGTATGCACCATTTTCTATTATCTTGTTCCAAAATTGGATAATGGTGTAAACCAGTTTCTTATTGTCGCCCAATAAAATTTGTGACCAACGTTCTTTTGGATCCATCTGTGTGAGGTGAATACCAAATAATTCTCTAAATAAGTTGCGCTTCTCATTCAGTGCAGGACATTCCATCACGATATGGAACAATGATTCTATAGATTATGTTTGTTTACAGAATCTACAAAACACTTGCGTTTTTGGCAGTTGTTTAGTTTTCATTAACAGCTGACGTGTAGGTAGAAGGTTGAGGTGAAATCTTAGGAAACTATCTCTAATACTTTGATCTGAAGACAGTATCAGATAGGTTGGCAATTGATTTATTGGTCTCATCTCAAGTTCTTAGTTGAAGTCCAATTGATTCTGGGCTTTAAGATGTAACGTGGATATCCATTCATTTCTGAGAATCCGTTGTTTTGCATGTTGTGGCCATTGAATCTACATTTCTGTTGAAATCTCGGCCATTCTAAGTGTACTGTCCATGGAGTTTTTCCACTGGTTCAACACTTTGTCATTATAGGATATTTCATTGTGGCGCAGAATATCAATTGCCGGTATTTGATCTTTGCTCAAGATTTTCCTATAAAGGTCAATTTGTTTCCAAGCCATTAACAACTGTAGAGATTGTATCGTGATTTCATACCGGATACGCGGCATAGGAAAGGAAGGTGGGAGTGATAGCACTTTTCTCCAGAAGATTGCTTCTAGCTGTTGCCAAAGTGATTGATGAAGCTTCCATATAGCAACATTGCTGCCACTTTCTGCCTGTAGAAGGCTATTACAGGTTTCAGTGAGAATTTTCCATATTTGCGATGAATACAAGCATCTTGTCTGGCAAGCGAGCGTACCTTTGCTTTAAGGTGGGCCACTCATTCATTTTTTAGACTTGATTCGTTGATACAAATGCCTAAATATTTAATTGACGGTACTTCTACCAATTTTTCTTTTTGAAGGTACCATGTTGATGATCTCGAATGCTTTGAAAGAACCTTGGTTAATGACATTATTTTTGTTTTGTTTATATTGATTTTCAGTTTGTTCGAATTCATGTAGGTCTACCGCTGATTCAGGTTTATCTGCAAGCCTCTTGGAGTTTTATCGAGAATAACAATATCATTGGCATACATCATGAAAGCTAGTTGGACAGCATTGAGTTTTGGTGGATTGGTTGATGGATTTTTCAAACATTCTTCAAAATCTGAGGTGAAAATATTAAAGAGGGTAGCCGCCAGGGGATGCCCTTGTTTCAAGCCATTCCAAGTTTTAATCAGTGCGGTAACAACCCCATCTGCTGTAATGCGAATCTGTATGCTGGTGTTACTGTAAAGTTGCTTAATGTGCTCCAATATGTCTTGTGGACAGTTCCAGTGATTGAGATTATCCCAAAGAATCTGACTATTGACCAGGTCAAAAGCAAGTTGTAAGTCAATAAATGCGGCATAAATCTGAGTTTTTGTTCTTAGGGATTCATGCTTAAGAAAATTCAACAGAAACAAATTGATATTGGTACCAACATGTTTGATGAATCCTATTTGTCGTATTGGGAGTCAATTAGATTCTGTTGCCCATGTTGTTAATTTTTTCAGTAAGAATGAGGCAAATATTTTACCTAATGGATCCAGCAAGTCAATTGGGCGGTAATTGCCCAGATTCTTTTTGTCGCCCTTCTTATAGATAGGAATAAGAATTGCTGATTGCCACGTCTTTGGTATACAATTTGTTTCTGCTATTAGGCTGAAATCTGTATACACACATCAATTCAATGTTTAGGGTTCCGTTTAATTAGTGCATTGGCAAGCCCATCCAGGCCAGGAGCATGAGACACATTCAAGTTCTTAATTAATACCGCCAGATCTTCTCTGTTGTATTTTAGTGACCATTTTGCTGTTCCTTCAGTGCGTTGCAGCTTGTTCCCTTTGGTTTGTTTTTATAAATCTCAGTGAAATGTTTTATCCAGAGGGATTCCATGACATCAGGAATCATTTCAGAATTGTAATTTGGACGCTGGTTGAGGAGATTCCACAGAGTTCTGGAATTTCCATTCTTGAGGGCATCTAGCATTTGTTCAGCGTCTCGTTACATCGCTAGGAGTCGCATTGATTTCATCCTGTTTGTGTAGTGTTGGTTTTCCAATTTGATAAGCTTGTAGTTGTTTTCTTCTGTCCCTTTCAGTAGCACTCTTATTCTTCTGCGTAGTTCTGTTTTGTTTTTCTTAATCAAAGGATTATAGGCGTGAGGGTGTTGGGATCTTTTTTTTCCATCACCAGTTTGAACTTGCAAGAAAAGGGGTCAGGAGCCATATGTAGTTCAGTTTTTCAGCACCTTGACGATTTGTCTTTTCGAAAGTACTGGACAATGTTTGTACTTGCATTTGCGTCAAACGTAGTCGATTTAACCTGTTATTAATTTCTAATGCTGGGAGGTTAAGTTCGGATTTGTGACACCCCAATGAAGACCACACTATTGATAGAATATGGTGATCTCTGTTATCAGACTGCATATCATCAATTTCGTGCAATCTGTCCGTAATCCCCTGTGAGATGTAAATGTAATCTATCCTAGCAATAGAATTTCCCTGTGACCATGATGGTGAGACAAAGTCACTGTCGTCAGTGGGGCTAACAATGAGGGTCAAATTTCGAATGTCAATTTCCATTGTCCATTTTTTGGCTCTGTGTGAGAAATTATAGATTACATGTCTAGCTCCATCTGTGGGAATTTCTTAATCGCTAGAGCGATCGCAGAGAAGACAGTATATATGAAAATCTCATCATTTATTGCGATTGGATTCCAATATAGATTTAGAATCCACAGGTTTTTTTATTGCAATAATAGATCTTGTTTCATTTCGTTCTTCATAGTTCTTAGAATATTATTGCAGAATTGTCAATTAAGCCCACAAGTTCAGATTGGTCGATTCTAGAATATCAAAATGTGCATCAGCATTAATCAACGTTAGAAGTCCAGCAGAGGGTCTACCCTTGGATCATTGAATCGCAGGATTCATGAAAGTGAAGAAACCCTCACACAGGGCATACTATCTGAAAGTTAGACAGAACAGATCTAATCAATTGGACAAGATTGAGATGGCCTCTTGTATTCCATGAGCATAATGATGACAGTTCCTTTCTGTATGGTGTTGATGGTTACAGATATGATTCATTCCGTCGGTTCTTCCGATCTTGTGGGTGATCAATGTCTCTTCATATGAAATGCTTGGTAAAATTCATTTTTGGCAAATATCAAGGTTTGACGTCTCTAGTGCATCTTGGGGAAGTCCTGGGGAAGTCCTTCTCTCCTCAACAGTAACTGTATTTGATGAAATGTACTGGGCCGCATTCCGTATCGTTTGAGTCTTTGGATCTTCTTGTTCCTGTTTCACATTACGTTTGGGCATACTGTTTATGTCACTAGTTCTATTGGATTTGTTACAAACAAATCCTAATCACTCAAATTGTCTTTCGTAGCTCAAAATGTGATCCATTGTAGTTTTAGAATGTAGATCGATATGTACTATGTCAAGGGATTGGTTGTTTATGAAGTGCACGAGCTTCAGGTCTTCAGATTGTATGTGTTGTAACTGTAGGATTGCAGGCATCAGGCGCAGAATATTGGCTCGATTGAGTATGAGAGCATCATCAAGTTTTTCAATTCTTTCTACTTGCAATGTATTTATGGTGCTCTGTTGTCGGGTATCAATAAAAGTTGGTGCCTGCAGGATAGTTTTATTATACAAGGTTCTTGTTTTATTCATCTCATCATCTATGCATGAGCTGGTGTAATTTGTAGATACAATAGTCAAGTTCTCTTTATCTGAGGTTAAATCAACAATCTCTCAATACACAATGCTTGAGATATCGAGCAGAAAGTCCTGCTTTACAACTGCAACATTTAAATAATATACTTACATGGAACAGCCAAAGAACTCCATCAACAAATTCAGCACATCCAAAATAAGTATTTTTGAACTGAAGATCACTTAGAAAATTCAGTAACTTTAGAAAACATGAGTGAAAACCTTACGAACACCAACCTCCTAACACACACATACAAAAAAGAAATAGCAAAGTTTCAAAACACATCTGCTGAAATACCAAACCGAGTATGTGTCTGTTGTCACAGAACATTTTATAAAAAGAGCACAAAAATAGTACATATGGCCTACAAAATAGAGTGCGATGAGGAATCCCAATGGTTCCAATTAGCTTTATGTTTAAAAACAAAAAATAAATACAAAATAACTGAACTCTCAATAGTTTACACGTACTGCAATACAATGCTTGACAATAACCAAATGCCATCATGTGCTGTGACTAATAATTTAGAAATATTCCCACTTCAAAAGGCTCTCCAACAACTAAACTTGTATGAGAGCATTACAATCCAAACAGTACACTAATTTCAAGCTATAATACGTCTTCAATCCAAAACAGCCAAGTTGCCTCCTTCTGAGTTACTAAAAGGCATTTGTGGCAAAGTAGTATATTTACCATTAGATATTAAAGAAAATGTACAAACTCTGGGGATACAACGGCCAATAGATCAATCATTGATTATGCTAGTTAATGGTGTACCAACAGAAGACTAAAACAGTTGGCAACAACTAGTCAACTTAAACAAGGTTATACAAGCCCTACAATATCTTAAAGAAACAATGCATACTACAAAGATATAAACATAGAGGAGAATTTAACAGCAACCACCCAATTAATTGAGTATTTACCACCAACTGGCCAATTTGGGCGTGTCGATCCTATTACTGCAGTCACCATTTTGGACCAGTATACAATTCACCCACTGCACTCCAAAGACACTATAGACGTTGCATTAGAAACATATCAAATGCAGCACGCCAAAGTATCTCCAATTAGCATATCAGAGAAAAGTGGTGAAGCATGTTCTTTTCCTGTACACCTTCCTACAGGAAAAGGAGGAAGATATGATGAGAAAGACCCACACAAATTAGTGCATCAGAATATCGCTCTTTACGAAATGTATTCTGAAGACCCCAGATTCAGACAAAAAACATAGAATACATTTTCCACCTCCTGTTTAAAAGTGAGCTATCAACTCTATGCTATGGAGTTGCACACACATTAAAACAGGCTCCAATGTTTTAAACATGTCCGCTACCCAACTTCTTCAAAAGATAAAAGACAAAGATTAAGTTTTGCAGTCAAGTATCACAAATCTCTTGGCAAACATGCATGGTACAAAAGAATACTTGTTCCGACGTCACACTGATGTACGTTGTATGCTAAGGAAACTAGGCCCACCCACGTGGTTTGTCACATTAAGTTGTGCAGAATATGCATGGAATGACTTGCACGACTTCTTATGCATAGCAAACCAAAATAAAGATGGAATAGATGTAAAAACACCAAGAGAACACTGTTCTCTTGACCCTGTCAGTGTGTAAAGGTACTTTCATCATTGCTTTATTGCCATGCTGCACTATAAAAGTGCCCCTCCGCTCAGAGAAGCAGAACACTACTTTTGGAGAAAATAATATCAATATAGAGGAGCACCACACATCCACATGCTTTTGTGGCTAAAAGATACTGCGAAATGTGGCCATGACAGTGATGCCACTGTTTTACAGTTTATAGAAAAATACTTCACCTGCAACATCCCTTCAGAAACCACACATAGTGACCTACGTGCACAAATCTTACGCTTCCAGAAAACATAAGTGTGGCAAATACTGCAGATGGAGATGTAAAAACAACAGGGAAATACTATACCAAATGTCGCTTTGGCTTCCCTAGACCAGTTTGCTCAAAAGGACAAGTAAATAGCTTTATGTCCTCTATAGACACAGTGTAAAAGGCAAATCACATAAAAACACATACAACATTAAAAGGGACGAAGCATCCACGTATATCAATGATTACAATGCTACCATTGCCCTCTTGTGGAATGCAAATATAGACATACAATACATTGCAAACAATTCCACTGCTGTGGCAATATATGTCAAAACTGAGAAAACAGAGCTAAAAGACCTCTGGGATGACATATCCTCTGATAAAACACTGTCACAAAAATTGTAAAGCTTTGGTATACAAATGCTCTGCCATAGAGAATGCAGGTGTTATGAAGCTGCAGACCATTTAACTGGTACAGCCTTATATGGCAAATCTGAACACATTGTCTGTCTAAAACTGGATCCAGCTTCATCCAGAAAAAGAGTACTCAAATCCTACCAAGAGATAGAAACAATAAACAAATGATTTCTGAAACAAATGAAAGTGCTCCTAATAGATGAGGTTAGCATGGTTTCCAACCTCATGTTGGCTTTAATTCACCTTAGAATGCCAGAAGTCCTAACAACAGACTGCAAACAACTGTTTGGAGGAAGACAGGTTATTGTTTTGTTTTTTGAAGACCTCCTACAGTTAACACCAGTAAAAAGTGCACCTTTTTTCCAAACATTAGGATACAAACAATGCCGCAACACACTCGACAGTATAGGAAATGTAAATCTCTGGCAACATTTTCAGTACAGAGAACTAACTCAAAACATGTGTCAGTCTGCAAACCTCACATGTGCTAATATTTTAAAGAGCATTAGAACTGGTCTGCTTACTAAAGATGCTAAATCCACCTTAAATAGTAAACTGATCCATGAGCTACATGGGCATAACACATCTGCACCCGATGACATGGAACAATTAACTCAACAAAATATAAAATGCATGTCCTTAATGCTAACCCTAGCAAGCTGTAATCAATTCAATGAAATAATGTTAAAAAAAGAAATGCAACCCATACTGCATATTACCTCCACGGACAAACTGGCAGTGCACGACATGACATTTCCTATGTGCCAACAAACAGCAGCACAACTAAATAGCTTATAAAAATCTATCTCCAATACAGCTGGATTGGAGAGCATGTTAATGTTGTATCTAAACTGCACAGTAATTCTTAAACATAACCTTGACGTAGAACAAGGTTTAGTCAATGGTGCAATTGGTACAGTTGTTGGCTTCCAGACATATCCACATGACAACAACATTGAGTTAGTCAACATCCACATTGTATGTACGCAGAGAACAATTCTCTCTGTCTCTTGCATATGCTGTCACTATTCACAAATCGCAAGGTCTGACCCTAAATCAGGCATTTATTGACATTGGCAGCACAGTCTTTAAAGAAGGTATGAGTTATGTAGCACTTTCACATCTATGTACACTTGAATGACTATTCCTAGTCAATTTTGATGCAAAAAAGTAATGGCTGACATATCTAGCATCCTAGAGTATAACAGACTACGTACACTCTACACACCCCATTTAAATATGTACCAGGTTCCTCAAAAAGCTAAAGTGTTAAAAAAACAAAATTAATGCAAACATAACTTGTACAAGATCTCCCACCAATACCACCAAAGAAACAAAAAAACTGCTGCTACTCCATTAAGCAGTTCAACCACAAAACGGTCTTGTGCAAAAAGAACTGCACATCCATCAGTAGATAGAAAGAGAAACAAGTGGAGGTACAGCAAATGACACAGACTGAACTCTATCCGGTACATTTTAATTTTCCAATACAACTGGTGTGAATTGCTATGCAAATGTAGCAATTAATCTTCTCTTCCAATTGCCACCAATTGTTCAAAACATTTACTTGAACGGCTCAGACCAGTTGTGTTTGCAAATGCTCGCCCTTCATAGAAATGCCACAAATAATCCTGACAACACTGAGGGGCCGATTCATGGAACAAACGTGCGCCGAAAATCTTCGCGCAAGCAGGCGCAAGCAGGCGCAAGCGGAAAAAAACAGGCGCACGCGCACGCGTGCGATACATGGAAGTCCCTGCGCGTGTTTACCACGGGATGTGCGCCAAACCCGTGCATGGCGCACACGTCACTGCAACATCCCGAAAGACGTGCGCGACGCGCACAGTGAAAGCGCACAACCTCTGCGCATACACTAGAAAGTGGGCGGAACACGGGGCGTAACGCGCGGAATGGGGAACAACTTGCGAAAACAAGGGCGTAACTGGGGATGTACTGCAGGGAAGCAGAGGGAACGCCCACACGCACCCGAACCACACGTATTCATGGAACCGAATAGGGCAAAGCCACGCACAGCGAAAGACACGCACAAGCCGATACACGTCCGCCACACGAAGGCAGGCGGTAGCGTCCCTGCGCATTACAAAAGTGGCAACATACAGCAATTGTGCGAGCGGGGCACGTGTATTTCGGGGGTTCGCGTGAACTTCTTCACGCGATCGGGCCTGGGGGAGCGTGCTACGTGTATTTCAGGGGTGCGCGTGAAGTTTTACACGCGAATAGCCTGGGCGCGTGTATTTCAGGGGTGCGCGTGAAGTTTTACACGCGAATAGCCTGGGCGCGTGTATTTCAGGGGTGCGCGGGAAGTTTTACACGCGATTTCAGCAGGGTACGTGTATTTCAGGGGTGCGCGGGAAGTTTTACACGCGATTTCAGCAGGGTACGTGTATTTCAGGGGTGCGCGGGAAGTTTTACACGCGATCGGGCTATTCGCGTGTGAAACTTCCCGCGCACCCCTGAAATACACGCGCCCAGGCTATTCGCGTGTGGAACTTCACGCGAACCCCTGAAATACACGTAGCCCGCTCCCCCAGGCCCGATCGCGTGAGAAACTTCACGCGAACCCCTGAAATACACGTTGCCCGCTTCCCCAGGCCCGATCGCGTGAATAAGTTCACGCGAACCCCTGAAATACACGTAGCCCGCTCCCCCAGGCCCGATCGCGTGAAAAAGTTCACGCGAACCCCTGAAATACACGTTGCCCTCTCCCGCAGGCCCGATCGCGTGAGAAACTTCACGTGAACCCCTGAAATACACGTAGCCCGCTTGCCGTGCTGGTACAGGGTTAGCGCAGCCCTTTGCGCTGGATTGGGGATTTTGATGGCTTTTCCCTGCGCGGAAGGCGTTCTTGGGGGCGTAACTGGCGCTGCTGCAAGGTCGCTGCGCCACTATGCGCCACGGCTGGTTTTGGTGGCTGGAATCCATGAATACGCTGTGCGCGGAAATGGGTTTTGGCGCACGCGGCTGGCGCAGGGATTCGCACGCGCACACTGTGCGCCAGCCGCGTGCGCCACTTGTGCGCTGAATTCTATGAATTACCCCCTTAGAGTGTCTCAGGGATAAGGCAAGAATTGGACTATTGTACAGGAACAATAAAATTCACCATAAACCGAAAGGAAGATCCACAAGAATGTCCAATGTACTTACTCCAAGTAGTGGAAACCAAAAACATACCTCTAAATGAAATCGTCTAGATTTCATATGTGTGGAAATATACATGCACTCTCTGCAACCATGTTTCACAAGAGTACATCGCTAATGAACGATTTGTGTATGTATATATACCTAATTGTGAATCCATTCTATTTGATCGGCTGTTGCAGAATGCAAATCATGCCATATTATGCACTTTTTGGAATTCAGACAATCGTTCCACCATGCACATAAACTCACATAGCCAATATCTGATAGTAATACTTTTAAGGTATAACGCAGATGGTACCAAAAACAACTACAAGCGTACTAGCTTCACACACGGGCAAGTATCTCTTGGCAAGAAAACCTTCACAACAGTAGGCATAATCTACCACACTGGTGCCACAACCACTGCTGGTCACTATACTGCATACATTAAAAAAAGAAATGGTTGGTTTGAATGCAACAACACGTCTGTTACTCTAAAACAGAGATTACCAGCAAATCTAAGAAATGCCTACTTAATATACCTTACACCTAAATTTAGTCACTGACCTGTACAACTATCAACAGTTAGAATACACCAACTGGTATCTAACTACATCCATAATACTACAGTGCTACTTTTGAAAAGCAAAATAGTTTGAATACACCAACAGGTATCTAACTACTACAAAATACCCTTCAGAACTATAAAACTATCAACATTTAGAATACGCCAACTGGTTTCTAAGTACATC
This sequence comes from Ambystoma mexicanum, assembly GCF_040938575.1. NCBI lineage: Eukaryota > Metazoa > Chordata > Amphibia > Caudata > Ambystomatidae > Ambystoma > Ambystoma mexicanum. The sequence goes on from NC_090924.1 coordinate 308,906,053, forward strand.
TACAGTATGCAATGCTGCTTTTAAAATGCAAAACCGTTTCAATACGCCAACAGGTATCTAGGTACTTCAAAAATACCTTTAAAGAAAATAGTACAGTGGTACTTTTGAAAAGCAAAATAGTTTGAATAGGCCAACAAGTATCTAACTACTTCAAAGATACCCTTCATTACACTTCAATTCAATACACCATCCCATCTTACTCCAACGCTGCTTGTAAAAACAATTACATGCATCTGTGCACTTTAAACATTCCCTTAAGTACAGCACACTTCAAACAAACATACTGTCAAACATAAACTCACATACATATAGTAGTTTTTTTAAATCCTGTATGGATTTTTTTTCCTAATGACCCTATGATTGTGCAAACAGAAACAGAAACTGTGCAGAACACAGAGTAACATTGTTCCAAACATAGTACTTATAATGTACAGATTATGAGGGTCTAAAAAGTACATGAACATGTGAGATTGTATCCAATGATACATTGGGCCTCATTACGACCCTGGCGGTAAGGGGTTTACGCCAGCGTTAGCTGCGCCGACCCCTTACCGCCAATTACGAGGTCCCTTAGCGCCATGGCGCTTTTAACACCTGCTTTTAGCAGGTGTTAAAATCCATGGCGCTAAGGGACCATGGAGTTAATTACGCCACCGTAATTTACGGTGGCGTAATTAACGCCTTCCCCACTCCCATTATGCCCTATGGGGCAAAAATGGGAATGGGGAAGGGTAAATGGGGATTGGGGACTTACCGCCCCGCCTAGGTCGGAATGGGGCGGTAAGTCCGCCAACCACCATGGCGTAAACGTAGTTTACGCCATGGTGGTAAAGTCACGGCCCAGGCGGTAACTTACCGCCTGGGTTGTAATGAGGCCCATTGTAAACTATCCTGCCTAACATATTATACTGTGTATTTTTCACAGAGAAAGAAGCAAAGATTTCTCCTTCATTGCCATGTACAACAAACTCAACCTAAGCCCTCAATTGTCCAGCAATCATGCACTTTAATTGTATTATGTCACCATGTTACAAATACTGCATCCTGCCCCTACACTACCTAGAATTACTATATGCATATTATTATAATGGTTGTAGCCAGTGCCTAGATTCAATTACTATACACATATTATTATAGAGAATGGTTGTAGCCAGTGGCCAGATTTAATTACTATACACATATTATTATAATGGTTGTGGCCAGATTCTTGGTTGCATGGCCTACTGCCAAGCACTCATAAAGTCAAAAATAAGGAACCAGTGTGTCTCCTCCCTTTAGAAACTTGTCTCTCTATGCCTCCCTTCCCACTCTTTAATACTCATCCAGTCCATGTACCAAATAGGTACTGGGTATTACACAAATGAATTTATCATATACATATAGAAAATGTATTTTTTATTTTGATCAATAATCAATAGCATGCCACAATCACCACAGCATAATTAAACCATACATAAGAAGGACACAGAATACATATTGGAATAACAAAACTCGCCCTGAACTCCCCCAACCGCCAACCCTATTTTTCACCTACGAAAACATCCCATGTCATCTTTATTCCACTCCCCTACCCTGATCAATCCCTCTTTCAGTCACCAAAAAACCCCAAATGTGTTTCTCAAGCTGACCATCCAGGACGCTGTCCGCAGACCACTGAGGTGTCCGGGACTACCACACCCCCCGTATGCTCTTTTTCCACCTATACAAAAATCCCCATATCACCTTTTTTCCCCTGTCCCTCTTTCCAGCACCAAATAACCCTAAATGACTTTCCCAGGCCTTTTCCCCTAGCTGCACTGTCTGCGCACACAGGGCTGTCCGGGGATCCAACATGGCAGGCGTTTCGGAAAATATGATGCACCTCACGCTCTTCACCGTCCAATTGGCGAGCATGTTTGGTGTCGGTGGACAGCACGTCACGCCCTGGATCACTCAGAACTCAGTCCATGGAGCGAACAGGGAAATGGGTCCGCTCAAAAAAATGTTTTACCTACTTTTGGGGCGTTTAAAAAAAAACAACTCGATGGATTAATGCTAAATTTACAAAAACATGCTTTCAGGACCAAGCCACAGCTCCTGCCGCATATTTGGTGAAAATCCATCCAGCAGTTAGGACTGTAGGCATGAGCAACATTTATTTCCATTGCATCAATGGAAAAAAACACACACATTTTGGCACTCCCCCTATAATTTTGCACCCACTACTTGAAACATCACTTTGCAGAATCAATCTGGCATGGCCATGTACTGCTTTGACAAGGTTTCATGCAGATTCATCCAGGGAGGGTGAAGTTATAAGCCACTAAAAATGTGCTCTTCCTATGAGTTGAGCAACTTAACCATAACTACAGGGCCGCTACCACAGGCCCTATAACATACAGCACTTGCATTTCAAGCAAATCCACCTTAGCTATGCCTCCTCTGTTGCACAGCATATGACCACAGTGATGAGATCACAGACGGCATCACTAAATTACATTGCACATGACATCATCGATGAAAGCACAAATGCCATCATACATGGTATCACTGATATCACTGGTTTGATTAATTACATTTTAAAATACGGCAACTCTGTTTTGTTACATAATATATGTATGTATGGAATACTTGCACATTACATTGTATTCTTCCCTTGTTTCTTTAAATGTAGTGTACAGTGGACAACTGGAATTACATACAGACATTATCACAATAAAGAGTAGTTTATAAGCATTATTGACTTTGGAAGGTAATCTGTTGTACTGGAATACAAATGCATAATTTATTTAAAAAGGAAAGGCTACAAATGTTAGTAATACAATTACTATGCTGATACCTTTCTTGTATATTACATTCTTAGATTCTATACTATCACAATGCACATGGCACATACTTTCTAGTATATGTGATTATTTGTTTTTGAAAACTTGTCATTTAGAAAATAATTTGTTCATGTAATGTTATTACAGTAAATTTAAATGTGTACATTTACTGTTTGGATGACACTGGTGAGATAGCTCAGTGGGTTGAGTGCTTGCTGCTCTGATGTAGGTGTGATCTGCAGGTTACGGGTTCAAATTCAGGCAAGGCCAACTGATCCTTCGAGTTCAATAAATGAGTACCAACTTCGGTTGCGTGATATTGTATGTATATATGTTCTATGTTAAGTGCTTAGGAATATGCACTTTTTAAATAACACATCATTAACACTTACTATTAAACGTGTTTCTACTTCTATCTTTACTTATTGTTTTTACTACTACATATACTTATTATATTATCTATCTATCTATCTATCTATATGTGATTTTATATAGCGCAAAATCACCTGCAGGCCTCGGAGCGCTTACAAAGACAGACAACATAGTAACAACATAGCAACAGCTGAGATCTGGTATCCTGAGCGTGGAATAGAGTTAGCATATCGCTAGCTTTCTCCTTCATCGAAGTTGTTTCTTGAACACATTAAGCGACCCATTATTCTTGAGCGTGGGGGGCAGGGAGTTCCATACCATTGGTGCCCAGAAAACAAAGTTGGTGCTGCCTACTCTTTTATGGGTTTGACGTGGCTGGTACAGATCATGATTCTTATTAGAACGGAGGTCTCTTCTAATGGGTGCCTTCTTTATCTTATTAGCGTGATAGTTAGGAGCAGTGCCAGCTAGGCATTTATAAGCTATAACTGCGCCTTTGAATTTGATCCTCTGTTCAACCGGGAGCCAGTGGAGCTTCCTCCTGGCTGCTGAGATCGTAGAACGTCGGCTCAATCCGAAAACAAGCCTGACCACTCCATTCTGCATTGTTTGCATTTTTGTGATATTAGTCTTGGAAGTGCCCATCAAGAGACTATTGAAATAGTCTACCTTCGAGTTTATTATGGCACCGGCAATCAATGAAAGATTTTGCTCAGACTGATAAGGGCGAATTTGCCAGATTAGATTACAGTGAAATGCACAGGTTGATTTTAAATATGACATGTGCCTCTTAAAAGAGTGATGTGAATCCATGTAGATTCCTAACGTTTTTACATGATCTGATACCATAATATTATTATTGTTGATTTTGAACATTCTGTATTGGTCATCCAATTGTTTTTACTTTTGAGAGGTACCGACTATTAAGAGTTCATTTTCTTCTTCATTGAGTTCTAATGAGTTTGTCCCCATCCATTTTTGTATAGCGCAAAACACCTCCTTGACTCTTAGAGCGTCCCTTTCGTAGGTTCCGGACAGCTCGAAGACCAATTGGGTGTCATCGGCACAGTTAGTAAACTGGACATCCAATGTATGCAGCATGTCACACAGAAGTTTAGAGAAAATATTAAAGAGCAACGGGGACAAGCATGACCCCTGAGGGACACCATACGTCAGAAAGGTTTTAAGTGAGGTAAAATTTCCTTTAGTGACTGCCGCCATTCTGGTTCCTAAGAAAGATTGCTGATGGGGCGCATCTACCGACTGTTATTAGCCTCTCTGCAAGAAGATCAGGATATATAAGATTAAATGCAGAGGAGAGGTCAAGCAGCAGAAGTAAGGCAGTAGACCCTCATTCAACAATATTAGCAATATTCGCCTGGAGGTCTAAGAGGGCCGTCTCCGTACCATGCTTCGCTGGAAAGCTGGATTGTTCGCTGGCCAGTATATTGTTATTTTCCACTAATTTTTTATATCGGAGGTATGCGATTGTATCAATTATTTTGAGTAGGAACGGCAAATTCGTAATGGGCCTGAAGTTTCCAGAAGGATATAGGTTCTCGTATTTAATAAGTGGAGTAATCCTTGCTTCTCTTATGTCACATAAACCTCATCGAAAGACTGATTCACAAACTGAACCACCCAAGGTGCCAGAGTCTCTGCAAAGTCTTTAAAAAGTTTCACAGGAAAAATATCCCCCTTACATGAGGAGGACTTGAGGTCATGAATAACTTCTAAGACCTGTTCAACTGATACTTTTTCAAAAACAAAAGATTCAAAGTGGTCATGCTCAGGAGCGGCCGCAGAGTCAGATGTTATCTCAGTATCAGAGAGTAAACATTTCTGGTGTCTGATGGCCTGTTGGTGTTTTTCAGTAAAGCCATTGTGCATTGCTTGACACCATGAATTACTCTCTTGTTCTTGATAGCTCAGTGTTTTTTAGCTCCTCTAGAATTGATAAAATCTCTTTCGGCTGCGATTTAGCTTGCTAAATTCTCTCATTGAATTTTTCTGCTTTAGCTCTAAAAATGGTCACTTTATAGGCCTTAGCGGCCTGTTTTAACTCGCAATTGACATTGCTGAAGGAGCCTTCTCCAAAGACGCTCTGCATTACGCTTGGTTATCCTGGCTTCTAAGATGTCCATGGAGAACCATTTATTTTGGTAGATGGATTTATTATTCTTAGCTGGTTTGAGAGGAGCCAGCATATCGAATACTTAGTTGGTGGCTTCAATGCCTTACTAGTCACATTTTTAAAATCCCACCAAGTCCTGAGTGGCTTATTCCTAGCTGTTAATAACACCTGTGGGGATGGAATACAACATGCAAAGTTAACAAAGTGGTGATCAGACCAGACACATTCTAAAATTGACGTAATTATTATTTCCTGTTTTTTTGCCATATTCCAGTCTAGCGTGTTGCCACCATTATGAGTAGCATCAGAAACCAACTGTTTGAAATCAATAGATTCCAAAAACAGTTTAAGATCCTTCGCCACTGTATCTAATGGGTTATTTTCCCCAAAGATCAAAGTCTCCAAGAATAACAAATGCAGCGGTGTCTTTAGAAGTATTACCAATGATGGGCAGTAGTTGTTCCTCAAACCTAGGAGTTGATCCTGGGGGGCGACACAGTAAGTCTGGTGAACTACAAGTGTATATTTTTAGGGTTTGCTAAAAGATAATAGCCACCCCACCCCCTCTACCCTCATCCCGATTCATGTGGAGGGCTGAGTAGCAGTCGGGAGTAGCTAGAAGCATGGCATGGTGGGTTGTTTTGGTGATCCAAGTTTCCGTAATAAACAAAATATCAAGGTTTTTTTCAAGAATCATATTCACAACTTTAATAAACAACACTTGAGTTTGTCAGCTGAAGAGGATATATTACTTCATCATCAACATCACTAGTACACTCCACTCCATCATGCACTGGAGGCTCTCCAGAGGCTCTCCAGATCTGTGAGCCTTAAAAGCTACATCACTGACAGAGAAGTCGCCTGTGGTATCGACTAGTTTGGGAGCAACAGTGATGGGAAGAGGTAGAATAGGTGTAGAATTAGAGGACGATTTCTTGCTAGTTTTCCCCCCAGGTCCTGAATGGCATGGCTCACATGCCTTGTTCTTAAGTTGATCAAACCCCTGTGGTTGATTAGCAGCCCCACAGGGAGGTATAGCCACTGAGCAGACTGGTGTAGGCGATAGGGAGGAACCATCTAAGCTATTACTAGAAGTATAGCTATTCGTTTTTTGCATCAGTATCCTGGAGGAGGTAGCTGCGTTCTCCTCAAAACTGTTACTTCTTACCTGTTATTGCTCTCGGGCAAATCGTATTGCCTCCAGGACCTCCAGTAGCCCCATATTTACTGCTGAGGCAAGGCTGGTGGCCCGTACCTTTCCGTACCTTATACAGACCGTTACTGACTGTCCCCGACACGCTGGCGCTTATGCGCCTGTCGGGTGGCTTTAACATCAAAAGAACTACAAGGAGCTTGGGGTTTGTAGTTCTTTTGACGTCTGCGCATGTGGCAACATTCAACAACTCGGTATCTGCGGATGTGCAGACACTAGAGTATGGAGGCACGGCACACTCGAGTTATAAGTACAAAAAGAGATGGGGTACTAAAATTACACTTGCAGATAAAATTTACACTTTCCTAAAAATGAAAACACAGACTTTAAAAGCAAGAGTTAAAATATAGAAAGCACGAAGAAAAAAAAGCAAATTCCTTCCGTGGTACAACAAACCTAGGCTAATTACACTAACTGAAAGAAGGTATTCACTGCCTTTAAATACTTTTTAGACTTCACTGACCGTCCCTGACGCGCCGGCTCTGACGCACATGTCGGGTGGCTTTAATGTTGAAAGACTACAGGGAGCTTGGGATTTGTAGTTCTTTCGACGTCTGCGGAAGTGGCAACCTTTTACAACTCGGTATCTGCAGACGTGCAGATACTAGAGTTTCGATGCACGGCACACTGGAGTTATAAGTACAAAAGGAGATGGGGAGACTAAAATTACACTTCGGGATAAAAATTACACTTTCCTAAAAATTAAAACACAGACTTTAAAAGCAAGAGTGAAAATATGGAAAGCACGGGAAAAAAAAGCAAATTCCTTCCATGGTACAACAAACCTAAGCTAATTAGACTTTGTAATTAGATTATGTTTGAAATACCTGAAATATATTTAACTGAATCAGGTGCATTCCATGCTATGAAGTATTGTAATTCCTTACTAATATATGAATTTCAAACCATGTGTATAACGTCACATATTTTGATTTCAAATTGTTTGAGTTGATAAGTACTACAAATTAATGCTCCACACGTAATCATATAACAATTATTTATCAGTGTATTGTTCTATGTCATGTTGCTGTTAATGTTAAGTGTAATAAAATAAAATATGTGCCAAAGAGGTGAAAAAATATATTTTAACTTAAACAATCAATAATGTCATATAAGATGTTAATATTGATCTCATCAGTGATGTCATGTATGATGTAGTCAAGGCCTAAGGTATTGTCACATCTTTCATGGGGTATGCCCCTTTCCATGAGGCCAGGGAGGTGAGTCCGCTACCCAATAGTACCCCTGGGTGTGGCACTCAGCAGGTGTATCCCATGGGAGGGGAATCACTCATGGGATTAGTGGCAATGGCCCTGGAGGAATGCAGTATTCCTTCACACCTTTGGTGTCCCCACCTCCCTTAACCCCTACTCAAGTTCCTGTGGTCCCCCAAACTACGTTTTCTTATGGTTTCACAAAAGGACTGAGATTCAAATGATCACTGTGACGAGGAAGAGGAAGCAAGGAGGCGAAGGCCCACCATGGAACCATCACATGCGGTGCTGCTGCCAAAGGCAGAATTGATGGTAAAAAGGGAAGAAGGACTCAAGTTGTGGTCGTGGTCGGACAGCTAGCCCAGGAGGAACTGAGATGGAGACGCTAATGCCGTACCAAAGAGCATGAGACCTGGAAACCCGGATGCGAGCTGGCAGAGGTGGCTGAGAGGTTTTTGCGACATGGACCTGACTGGTGGCTGAGAGATGGAATGCCAGACCAGTGGCGCATTGACCATGAACAATGATGCGGTCAGCTGAAGGCAAGAGAGAGATGCTGCAGCTGCAGAGCCACAGAGAGAAGAACGGTGAGCACGGCAGGAGTGAAGAAGCTTTGCTCTAACTCCCGAGGAGACCGGAGGCCACCCAAAAAGTTCCCAAAGGTAGGGAAAAACCTGGGGCGGTCAGGGGGGCATTAATGTAGCTAAGGAAGCTAATGATAATATCCTGAACAGCCCATGGGGGTGAAAGGGACTGCGTGCAATATATTACAAACTTTGCAAACTTTATGAAATCACCCCGAAGATTTCAAGGGGATGAAAAAGGAAACGTACACATAATTGCAAATGTAAAAAGCACAGTAAGAACATCCTGAAGAGCGCAAGGGAGTGAGAAAGACAGCTTGCAATGCATTGCGAACTGTGTGAAGCAGACAAACATGTCCCACATTACACATGAGAATAGAAACCAAGGCATATAGTCAGGCTAGAACATTGGAAGTACACTTAGGTGGGACGGTACCTGGCAGGAGAGTACACCAGGTCTGTCCAAGTGGACACTAGGTAACGAAGGGACAGCGATCCCGCCAAGCCAAAGGAACATGGTCTGGTACACCAGATGAAAGCAGGCAAAGCCGAACAGTGAAGTACATAAGGGCTGAGGGCCCACATCAACAGCAGAAGAATTATAACAAGTGGGCTTCAGCCTAAAACACAAATATGAAGTAAAAGTGACATTTGTAGAAGTCAAGTCTGGCAGGCAAGTAAACCAGGCTTTATACCTTATTGGAAAAGTCTACGGTGAGGTCTGGCAGGTTAGTAAACCAGACCTGACAAGAGACTGGGAAGTATAATTTTTGTGCTAACAACTGGGTGAGGGGGAGAATTCCTCAGAAGATCTTTGAGGAAATTTGCTTTTGCAAATAGAAGAAACCACAAACCAAGTAAGAGGTTCCCCCAGGAGAGCGGGGAACTGTGTTACATTTAAGTTAACTGAACTTGTGAACTATGACCATTTTAACTTTAAATACTGTTGGCAGAAGAATTGCATGTGGGTGTCAATATCCGGAATAGGAGAGGTATCCTTCTGGAAACAAGTAGACACCCATTTTTCCTTTATTTAGAAAGAAAGTGTAAGGGAAATAGGATTAGACACAGGACGGTGGACATTTTTATTTTGATGGACATCCTGGCAGAGTCCATAGTATTCTTTTTACCCCTCTTAGTGGTTAGGGATAGTTAGGCCTTTCCACAAACCCCTTTTACTCTGAATAGAAAGCTTGTAAACCACAAAAATGCCACCTGTGTATCGTTTTCCTTCTTCTTCAGCCTTACAGATGTCATTAGAGGCACCATCAGTGATGTCATTGGTGATGCCATCTATGATGTATTTAGTTATGTTTACCAGTGATGTCATCAGAGAAGTCATCTGTGATAACATCATTGTTGTCATACGCTGCCCAACAAGGGGCACATGTTAGCGTGAACTTGCCTGAAATGTGAGTGCTGAATTTCAGGGGTTTTCTTGCGTTAAATCTGATCACCTTAACCTTGTCTTCACTAATGGTTTTTCACTGATTTTCAAAGTTGTTGGCCATGGCCACTACACATATTGCACCAATCATTTTGGGTCCACTGGCCACGACCAAACATATTACATAGTTTCTTGAGGTGTCACTAACTATGCACTTTGGCCACTGTACATGTTGCACCAATAGTTTTCTTTCGGGCCCACTAGCCATGGCCTTTAACCATGGCCAGTGACCACGAGCTTCTGCTGTGACCTCCGTACATGTTGCATAGTTTCTTGAGGTCTCACTAGCTATGGCCTTCAGCCATGGCCTCTACACATGTTGCCAATCGGTTTCTTTTGAGTCCACTAGTCATGGCCACTAACATGTTACACCTTTAATTTGTTACCAAACACCCATTGCCCCCTGCGCTGTAGATTTAGGCACTACAGATGTTAAACCTCTTTTTTTACTTCTTATTCCCTTGATCATTTCACTGCAATCATTTAAAGTAACATAAATTCCAGTGGTAAAGTGGCGTTTTGCTGATTCCCACGATGACGGGAAGAAATGCATGGAATTAAAAAGTCTTCCCCATCCTCACGGGCACTCATTATAATTAGTTATAATTATACTCATCATGTTTCCTTCTGATTTCCAGGTCCCTTCACTCCGCTCAATTACTTTTTACCTCCCTAACCCTCTCCCATGAGCCCATTTCACTCATTGCTTTGCGTGACGTGCATTTGTTTCTGAGCACATTGTTGCCACGGTAATCTCGTGAAATTCTCCCAGTGTTCCCCAAATAAACTGAACTTTTTCTACCCATAACTGGCTCCCCAACCCACCCTCAAATCCCCGACTTGCCATGGTGTCTTCTTTTCCACTCCCGACCTCTAGCCTGATAAGATTGCTATTTCTAATGCTATTGGTATTTATATAGCGCCTACTGCCAGGCTGTATAAGCATTGTTGTTCAAAACAATCAGTGTTCCCCTAGGAGTGACTACATAAACAGCAGAGTTTTGAGTCTCTTTCTGAAGTCGAGAACGTTATTAGACTCTCTAAGGCCATGGGGGACTTCATTCCAAACTTGATGGCATCCTTTTTCCTCCTCCAAATAGCGTTTTAAATTCTTTCATTCTCGGCTTCTCCCAGAATTTGAGGGAATCGCTTGCATTGAGAAAAGCAAATTGGCAGTCTTACATTTCTGAAAGACTCTCAGCCACTCTGCTGCAACGCACCATGGCCAATATATATATAAAGATTTTAAGGAGCAGGTGGGCAACACCATGTCTATGTCAAATAGTTTAAAAATGTATTAATGGATTTATCCCAGACCAGTCAAGGAAATTAAGTCAATGCTGTGAGCCCAAATTGTTTCATATTTAGTCAAAATCTGCCCAGCGGCTTTCACACTAAGGCTGATCAAATACTGCACTTTTCTCTATGCGAAAATCTGCATTTTTATGTTTTCTTAATAAACTTTTCATTTTTTAACAAACTGTTCCCAACGTTTCCAATTGCTGGGGATACTTGACAAACCTTCAGCTTGAAGAATTTTACCCAAAACATGCAGAAAGTCAAACATTATTAACCTCTCTCACTCTCTCTGCTGCACCAAGGCCAATATAAAGGTTTTTAGAAGCAGGGGGCACCCTCTTCTATGCTGAATATTTTAAAAACTGCTCAATGGATTTATCCCAAGCCAGTCAAGGAAGTCCAAATCTGATAAGCATTTTTCACGCTACCTATGTTCAAAAACTGCACTTTTGCTCGTTGGGAAAATGGATGAGAGTAGGCTGAAAACTTTTTCATGTTTTCTTCCTAACCTTTTAATTTATTAACAAATTGTTCCCAACATTTCCAGTTTGGAAAGGCCCTTGACAACCTATTTGTTTGCAAATCCATTGAGGAAGTCAAAAGTTATCAGCCTCTCTCAGCCTCTCTGCTGCAAAGCACCAAGGTTGGTATGCAGTAATAGAATTGCGGCAGCAATGTCGCCTTTACAAAAAACCATGACAAAAATGCTGTGGTTTGACCCAGTAAAGGTGTACCTCATTATACCATTTAAAGGGAGCGGGGATTGGTGTCTGGAGGTTGCAGCGGTGTCCCCCGCATCCTTTACATGAATTGCGGTGGCAAAACCACTGCCCTTTTGCCATGATTTTTTGTGTAAATGGACATTTTTGACACAATTTTAACACATGGAACCCCAAGGCTGATAAAAAGGTTTTAAGGAGCAGGGGGCACTGCCTTCTCTGTTGAATATTTAAATAATTACTTGATGGTTTTGCACTAAATCAGTGAAGGAAATTAAGTCAATGATTTGTGCTCAAGTTGTTTCTTATTTGGTCCAAATCTGCAAAGCGGTTTTCACGCTATAGCTTTTCAAAACTGCACTATTACTCTATGCTTAAATGAATGGGCTGAAAACTGTGGTGTTTTGCTTTGTTGAGAACGTTTTCATTTTTTTAATGTATTGTTCCCAACATATGGAGTTTGAGGGAGGCCTTGATAAACATTCCCCTTGGAAAATTCCATCCACATCCATCCAGCAAGTTAAAAGTTATATTCCCAAAGAATTTTGGGAAAACATGGCAGCATTTACTTGTGAAAAGCTTCTCAGCCTCTCTGCTGCAAAGCACCATGGGAGATGTGGTTATTCCTTTGAGAGCAGGGGGTACCCTGTTCCCCATCAAATGTTTTTAAAACTCTTGGATGGATTTACCACAAACCTATCCAGGAAATTGAGTCATGTAGGAGATTTGGTCTTTAGGGCTATTACCTAACTTGGTGGTATTTTAGTATCATAATATTTTGGCAGGAAATTGGCATTACCTCATTTTGGTGTTAATTTAGTGGTGAGTTTACCTTCTATAACACTGCCCTATGATAAGACAACCCTTCCCCGTTTTGTAATGATGGTATATTTTGGGCTAACTGTAAACAATTATCCAGACCTAGCACATTTAAAAGGGAACACCACTTATAAAATGTGCATGTGAGTTGTCAATGATTTAGCTAAATCAATGACCTATGCCCTGGGAGAGCTTTGCTCTCCCTTTAGCATACAGAGTGGAACACATTCATACCAACACCCAAAGTCTCTAGTTTGCCTAAGTTTACATTTCCGCTTTTCTATGATTTTATCTACAGTGGTGTACTTTTTGAACAACACAGCACCTTGTAGTTAATTTCCCTAGTTGAAATATGATGCTTTAGAAACATAGCAAGCAAAATCCTTACACCTTACATCAGAGCAGACTAAATGTTTTATTTTTAATAATTCTGTTAAGCACCATGTGATTTACAATAAAAACCTAATCCAATCAACAATAATTCAATAATACATTCCCCAAAATCTTACCCATGTTAGTACAGCTACCGTTCCTAAGAAAGACAAATATTTAAACAGGCTTTGCAATACATGGACACATTTATTAACGTGACTCTTTGTTTCCATGTCCTTTAGCACATGCAAAAAGAAAACATGGTATTCTGTTTTAAAAATAGATTCCTGCGCTGACTGATAATGGATAGCATCCAGCTCACACTCTCCTCAAATTAAACTTCACTTACAATTTTGTCTGAGTCCTCTGAACTTCATCTGTATAATCTCTTTCTGCCATGGTTTATCTGCATGACCCCTCCTTGCACCCGTCTGCCCTGAAGCCTCCCAAGCACACGGTCCCTGGCACTTCTGAATTGGCCTTGGAGCTTCTAGGCAGATAAGGCGGCGGCTCCTCTGTAGCCGGTAGGATCACATCCAGCACCCATCAGTGGCACAGGCAGAAATGGAATGCCCATGCATTTCAGTTCAACTCCCTATATTCTATCTCTCTGTCAATCAAGAGTAGCCCTGCCTTTCTCTTGACGTGATTGACACCTCCTCAGCTCCTGACTTCACTAACCAATCACTTTAGGAGGGCCTTTATGTATCTATTTCTTCCTGTGTGCGAACAAAAGAAGTTTTCAGAATGTACAAGAAACAGCGATCCATTCCTTAATTTTTATTACATAAAGACAGAATTTCCATCCGTGTTTCCTGAACTGCATTGCAATGTTAACCAGGAGAATTCATTAGTTACTGGGGTGTTTTGTTAATGGGAAAGCTAGTTTGTTATATATGTCATTTTCCCAATGCAGTTCTTTACAGATAGAAATGCACCTAATTTGTATGTGTGTACTGCACATTGAATCATTGTCTTTTTCTGCATTCTGTTTTGTCATGGAAGGCCTAATTCACTGTCCCACTGTTCTAATGACCCAATGTGGCATTTCACCGGCTTCATATAATTCCCCATGTCATTTATGCATTTAGACCAATTGCACCAACCTGCTGGCATGTATCCCTAACCTGCTCCCACTTGCACCTATTTGCATTTTAACATGACTACATATTTTGTTCGGTGTTTCTTAAAGTGAGCACCCATTTTACTGGCTACTATTGAAAACATTGTCATCTGAGCACATTTTGCAGTGGCTGCTTTTAAAATACTACCATTTTAAAACACTGCTATTGAAAGCATTGTCGTCTGCACACATTTTGCAACGGCTGCTTTCAAAACACTGCACCTGCATTTACACCCATTTTGTTGCTTCCATTGAAAACACTGTCATCTGCATTTGCATGAATTAATGCCATATATCCCAACATATATTCCCTCCTTTTCGGAGAATTATGATCGCTCGCAAAATCATAATTGGATGAACTGCACATCAATATCTAAAATGTATGTATCACAGGATATCTCTCCTTCCCCATTGTTGTCAGATGAATAATGTTTGAAATAACATCATATTAATACAAATGAACATATACATATTCCACAATGAATAATTGCTTAAGTGTGAAGCAAAAATGAAACAGAATAAATATAGTGTGCATATCTGTCCTCACATGTCCATGGACTGTTCAACTCCAAAACATTTCTGAATTATAGTCTCTGTCTATGTATTTTATGGAGTACCATCTTTTTAGCGCATATGCACAACAATAAAATAATAAAATAAAACAACACTAAATAAAATAAAATAAATAATTTCCATTGTCCCCAGTTCAAATCCCAACTGGTCGAATACAGGACAATAATATACTCCACCAGCAATAACTGTGAAAACAAAATTACTCGCACCAGATGTCAATTATGTTCTATTTCTGGCACCCACAATCCTGGGGATCACACCTCTGAGATGTCCTGTCCATCCGACTTCCATTACAGTATCCTTCTCAGTGGAATCTCTCTGGCTTGGCACTCCATGGATTTTCCTTCACAGAAGTCATCTCTTTTGGCATCCCAGACTGTTTATCTTCACCCCCATACTTCGGTCTGGAGGCTTTCCTGGGATTTCCTCCTGTGGACTCCAATCCCGTGGACTCCAATCCGGCCCTTCCAGGACAACCGATTAGTAAATTCTAAAGTGAATAGAAAAGAGGCAGGTTAAGTACACAGCATAAAACAACTGTCTATCCCTCTTCCATGACAAGATTTTCAAAATAAATGCGGCACAAAACACAGTTTCCAGGACTTGCCCTTTTAGACACCTGCAATTAAACACACATTATAGAGAAACAGACAATATTTTAAACTTTGCATCACTATTCATTACAACAATTCTCAACCAAATTTACCCATTTAGAGTATTTTACATTTCCATACTTTCCACCATATTTCTTTGTCTATCCTATGCGGAAGAATCTTAGCACACAGTATTAGAATAACTTAGTCTGATTGAGTGCCTTTTATGAAACCATGGCACTATTTTTTTTATAAAAGGCTTAATATGACATTTTTGTTTGCTTTTGCTTACTGACCTGACCATATTTTTGATTATTCATAGAGTGAACTATATACCACCTTGTACCTGATCTCAAGTCATTAACTTATGCACTTCATGAAACAGTCACTGATCAATGCATCCGCCAACAAATAAATTTACCATGCTCTCATCATTATTCCCTACTATCATCTTTATTTTCATTGCAATCAATATATTTAGCTTATCTCCACTTGCTCAAGTCTCCTGATTTCATGCTTTGGGTGGCAGGGCTTAATTTGGTTGAAATGAACAAATTGCTCTGTCACCATTTCATCCTCCTTCATTATTATTTTATATACCACAGAGGATATTTTATCTACAATCTCAAACGGCTCTTGCCATGCCGCAAGAAATGTTGACTTGTTATGTCTATTTTTACCAAAATGATATACCCAATCACCTATCGTATATTCTTTCACCGATGTCTTTTTGTCACAATAGGTCTTTGCACTTTCAGCTGTTCTTTCCAGATTTCGCTGTGCAAATCCAAATGCATGTTGCAAGTGCCTCCTCAATTCTTCCAGATATTTGTGAACTGTGGATGCACTCCCAAGTATTTGCTCATGTGTTCTGTACAATAAATGTGGCATCACCATTTTTGTTCCTGTTAATACTTCATGAGGACTGATGCCTGTTGCTTTAGCAGGAGTTGACCTAATGGCCATTAATACTAAAGGTAACCGTAGATCCCAACTCAAACCTGCCTCTGCTACAAATTTCTTTAGTATCTCTATGATAGACCTGTTACTTCTCTCTACATTTCCAGAAAAAGCCAGCCAATATGAGATATGCAATTTCCTTTTTACCCCCAATATCTGCCATACCTTGCTCATCAAGGCGCTTGTGAAATTACTTCCTCTGTCTGATTTTATCCTTTGGGGTAACTCGAACCTTGAAAATATGTGATTTACCAACAAGGTTGCTGCTTTCTATGCACTACAGTCTGGTGCAAGAATGCACTCCACCCATTTCGACATCAGACATACCACTGTCAATAAATACTTATTTCCCCTCGCTGATCTTTTCACAGGCCCAAAATAGTCGATTTGCAAATCTGACCATAGAAGGGTTAAACCTCTTTTCATCAATGGAGCTCTATGCATTGGTGAAGCAGGTTTAAATTGTGCACATACCAGACACCCTCTGGTGTACAGTTCTGCATCCTGGTACATATGTGGCCAGTAAGCATAGTCCTTCAATATGTCTAAATTTTTTTGTGAACCCCTGTGTCCTGCAGTTATTGCGCCATGCGCCTGATGCAACATTAAACCTGTGAATGAAAGAGGCACCACCCACTGTGTCTGACCTGTTACAGACTCCCTAATCATCAGACCATCCTGTAGTTACTTCTTTTTTTGTTCTTTAACAACACTCTCAGTTCTTCCTTTCCTTTGCAATTGTTTTCAGTTAAGGGATTTTGTGCGGGGTCTACCAAATGATTATAAAAAACACCTAATACTAGGTCCTCTTTTTGTGCTTGATCTGATGTATCATAACTCCATTGTACTATAGGGTGTTCAGCTTCTTTTGGAGATTTGGAGCGTCTAACTGCATCCACCAGTATTTCTCCAATTAAGTGTTCAATGGGCAATAATTCCCCCATGACAGCCCCAATTTTGGCTAATTGATCTGCTTTATCATTTCCCTCCTTATCCTCTCCTGTTGTCTTTAAATGTCCACAAATCTTCCTCCATTGTATTATCAAATCACTTTCTGACACTAATTTATCTATAGCTTGAATCATTTTCCCATGTTTGGGAGGATTTTAATTATAAGTGAGCATATCCTTTGCTTTGCAACCAGGTAAATACTCTACAAAGCTGTTTTGGGCATAATCAGAATCAGTTACTAAGACAATTTCTTTAAATTTGTTATCAACTGCGGTAGTAATCGCCTTACAGATTGCGGATAACTCTGCTATTTGGCTACTCCTGGCTCCAATTCTCATCGCTATACTAGGAATGCCTTCACAGCTTATCCAGACATTTCCTATCCCTGCCACCAGCTGTTTATCACTGTCATTTTCAATATGATAAGCACATCCATCTACATACATAATTGGCAAATCTTTGCACACATTTTCATTAAAAGCTTTGTGTGTGGTGATTGTTCAAATTTATTTAAACTGGACTCTACTTCTATTTCATTTGAAACACATTCAGCTGCACAGTCATGCAGATCTGCTATCCCTTGAGCAATTGGGCTCTTTTTTTTCTGTCCATATCTTACTTCTACAGGGAATCCCTGTAATGCTAATGTCCGTGAGGTGATTCTGGATTGTGCCAGATTGCCTGATCTAATCCTTTTAATTTTAAGAATTTCCAACGGCTGATGATTGTTTCAATGATCACCTTTTCTCCCTGAATAATGGGACGGAAGTGCTGCAATGCCCAGTCAGTGGTCAGGAGAGCCTTTTCACATTCACTGAATTTAGTTTCAACCTGAGATAATGCCTTACTCGCATAGGCAACAGTTTTATGATTTGAATCATGTTTTTGAGATAATACAGCTGAAATACACTGTTCAGTGAATCCTATTTCTACAAAGAAATCTTCATTCTTTATAGGATAAGCTATAGGATAAACTAAGCATGGCGCCTTCATGAGACATTCTTTCAATTTCTTCTACTGCCTCAGACTGCTCTTTTTCCCATTTCCAGGGTACATTCTGCTTCAATAATTTAGTCAATGGTTGAGTGATTTTCGTCGTAATTCTCAATAAACTTCATGTTATATCCTGTCATCCCTAGTAAACTTTTTAGACCTTTCATATTAGTAGGACTTTTCAATTTCTATATTGCCTCCACCTTTTTCTTTTGTGGATTTAACCCATGTTCAGTCACTTCATGGCCCAAGAAATTCACTTTCTTTTTGCACCATTGGGCCTTCTGCAAGGATACTTTAGCACCCGATTTCTGTGATTGACCAAGCACATGTCTAATTTCTTCCAAATGACTTTTTAGGCTCTCATTTTTAATCAGAACATCATCCACATAGACTACGGTTCCCCTTTCCGCTGCATCTGCCAAATGCCAAATTCACTCCCACTATTAACATACCCAAATGGTGTTCTGGACAAAGCGTATTGCGTTTTATCAAATGAGAATGCAATGGCACACACCAGGACCCAGAGGTAAGGTCTAATGTGGTAAACACTTTTGATCCATGAACCTGGGCAAGGCCCTGATCAATAAATGGGAGTGGCCATCTGGACACAGGTACCTTTTTATTTAGTTCTCTCAAGTCTGCACACAAACGCCATTGACCATTTGGCTTCAATACACCTAATATGGGAGTGTTTGAGGTACTATGAATGGGTCTGATAATTACTCTGGATTCTAAATTCTTAATTATCTCTGCCAGTGAATCCAAGGATGCCAGTGGCAACCGATATTGGCACACAAATACCAGATTTCTACCACATCCCTCAGGTAATCTGGCAATATGTAAATTAGTTAGGCCACAATCATATGCATCCTTGACAAAAACCTCTTTAAATTCCATAAGTATGTTTCTCAATTCACTCTTGTCCTCTTCACTGTCACATGCATCTACTGATAGAATCTGCCCCACTACCATTTTTGAAAATTCTGGAAAATCCTCCAATAGAGGAACCTCTGTGCTTTCTGCTAACTGTGTGGCTGTATCTCTTTTTCAGAGTTGCCCCCTTTAAATATTTTTGAATATCAGCCTCTACTTCGATAGGCTGATTTTCTGTTTCACCTTCATTTAAATCATATAATAGTTCTTCTTCATTTAAATCAAATAATAGGCAATTCTCCTGGTGACAGCATACTGTCTCATTGGAATCATAAGGATACACAGATTGAACTTTGAATATCCCTTTAGATTGGGAGTCGATGGACTTTAGCAACGTGTCCTGTGCATCTACATACCTCTTAGGGCTGTTCCCAATCACTGTATTGCTGAAATCTGCGGTGTAATGTGATTTTTGTATTGCAATCCCTAACGTGGAATTCTCTTCTAAATAAATATCTTGACACCCTTTGTTATCCACCATGATTTTGATGGGCCCATCTCCAATCTCCACCAGTGGTGTATATCCACATTCCAGTCCTTGCTGATTCATGGATTCATTTAAGCACACAAATGCATCAGCATCTTTGATCTGCTGTCCATTTCTATGCTTTAATGTTATAGTGACCTGTCTGGTGAATGGAGGAATGTTAAACTCCTTTTTTACCTGTAACTCAATTGCATATGGCACCAATTGTGCACAATGATAAGCCTGTCTCTTGTCTTCAAATTCAGGTGTAGGTCCTCCTAGCCGGGACCACACTTTTTGGTTAAGGAGATCTAACACCATACACATTCTGTGCATAATTTCATTTCCCAAATAAAAATCATTTTGTGTCCCAAACACTATGCACACATTGTGGTAGATGGTTTTTTGGCCAACAGTAATTTTTAGCATGCACCTTCCTGCAATTCTTTTTTCAAAGTCTGGATTGTCCAATCCAGAAATGTATTGGTTTTTAATTCTGAATTTTGGGATCTCCACCTTTTCCATTATTCTCTGAAGTAGTTTCTCATTAATAAAACTCCTTTCCTGTTCAAGTGCTAACCATCTCAGAAAGGCCATTTATGCCCATCTGAATCCATGGTTGCTCATCTCCCATATGT
Organism: Ambystoma mexicanum; assembly: GCF_040938575.1. Lineage (NCBI taxonomy): Eukaryota > Metazoa > Chordata > Amphibia > Caudata > Ambystomatidae > Ambystoma > Ambystoma mexicanum. Next base: position 308,926,263 of record NC_090924.1, read on the forward strand.
ATCTCAGCAAGGGTTGTGATGTGTTTCTCTGTGGTTACTTCAGAAATAGTACTCTGCTTGCACTTCCCTTCTTTTAAGTAAAAGCGCAATGTACGTTCATCTATTTCAGTCTGCCATTTATTTTAGGATCCAAACAAATCTGCATTGATTGTTTCTCCTTTTCACCTTGCATTTCACCCTGACACATCAGGATAACAGTGACACTAGGCACACAGCCATTTTGAAGATCCACCTCCACTGCATCATTAGATTTAGCTACAGTATGGCATTCATTTACATGCTGTTTTGTGACTTTACCTTCATAGGCCTTAATGGTTTTTTTTTCGTTAGAGACCACAGAACCCCATTTACTCCACCAATGAGGGGTGGCAACATTTTCAGGCAATCTGTTCCCATCAGGAATGGAATTTCACTGATAGATGTGATCAATACTTCCTGTCTCATTCTGTGTTTTCCTATCTTTATGTCAACTTCAGTGACATCTTCGATAGGTACCTCCTCACCGTTGAAATTATGTTCTGGGCCTTCATTTTGTTTCACTCTGATCTGATTTTGTGGGGATCTCCCGTCATTGATACTTTTTCCCAACTCTTTGGACATGACCGAGGCCTGTGCACCTGTGTAAATCATTGCAAACATATTGCACTTTTCTTCCACAGTAATGGAAGCATAATACCTGTCTTCAACTTCTTCCAATACACACAGAAAGTGTGAATTTCTGCTGATTTCAGGGCTCACTTTTCTCAGGCCCTTCTCACTTTTGCTAAACACAGGGGTAAGTTAAAGGATATCTTTCCCTCCTTTTTACCCATCTCATCTCGGGAATCTTGGTCTGTCTTGTCACGTTCAGAAGTCATCTGGAGTGTAGCCACTGTTCGGCCCTCTGTTCGGGGACCATCAGCGTTCACACTGCAGCCCTTAAACTGAACATGCTCCTATACATCACATGGTAACTTGTCATTTTCTGACTCTAAGCACCTATTTGCATCTTGGACAGCATCAGCCTTTTTAGTCTCTTGAAAGATATGTGGTTCAAAGAATTCTTCAGGTAACTGGACTGTATCCTCCTTTTTATTACTAATTTTTCCTGTTTGCCTTTTATGGCCGTTTTGAGTATCTATGGAGAATGTTTCAACAGTCAAACCTACTTCTCCATCAGTGGTTTTATCAGGGCATGTGATGGCTTTTTAAAGTCTGTCTCTTTGCTCTTTCGAAACTTCACGTTTATTTTCTCCTTTCTCTTTTTCGTTTGCACATACTTCAATAGTTTGGTTCAACTCTAGATTAAACCAAACTTCCTTTTTATGTGTGGGTGTAATCCCTGCCTCATTCTCATTTGTGGGCATCTTAATGTTTAAATCAGCAAACAATTCAGGACCGTTACACAAAACAGGTTTATGGCATTCTGTATTTTTATCATTACAGGTGCCATTAGCATTAGTCACTTGTTATCAGAAGACACCAGATCGTTTCTGCGACCTTCTGCCCCCTCATTTGATGACTGTTTTTGAACTGCACAGAGTTTCACTATCTGTTCAGACAACATTTTTACTTGGGCCTCAAGACATTGAAATCTGTCCATTTCTCTAGAATCCTCTCTTTGCGGCCTAGACCGGTACTGGTTACTTTCACCCTGGTTAAATCTGTTCTGGTATCTCTCAGGAGACTGATTTCTATATGAGTTGTTTCTGAACTCTTGATTCATGAAAGGTGGGAAACGTGGGGCAATCATTCTTTGGTTGTGATCCACTGATGGTGGTGTTTGATTATAGTGGCGCGGTGCATAGTTCATGTTTTGTCTTTCTTTTTGTGGGAACTGTCCCTTATGCTGATTTCTGTTTTCAATGAACCGAGCTACTTATCGTGGTCTGTCCTGGTTACCATACACCATAGTGTACTATTGGGACTATACCATAGGGACTATTGTTTCTTTGATCTTGATTTTGTCTCGGATTGTTATTGATGCCTGACATATCGAGCCGGTATCCTACCCTGGGCCTGTCTCCCATGTACCTAGGACTAATGTAACTCTCTCTATTGCTTGGATCATGTGACTGAAACATTGGCGGTTGGGATGGCGGCCTCTGTGGTGCACCCTTCTGATCAGATGTCATATTATTTCTGACTGGAGTTTGGGCTGATTCAAGTGACATTTTAGCAGATCTTATCTCCATTACCGTTGGTGAGGAGTTTTTAGATCTTGATTTTGTTTCTTTAATTCTATCTCCCTCTGCATTTTGATAATAAAGCACCTCATATAGTTTGGTCCCTTGATCTACAATCCACTCCAGTGACTTCTCGCGATCAAACTCACAAATCAATGTGATATAATATCTTTTTGTAGGCCACAAAAATAGGCAGTTTTAAACTCTGTTTAATTAGGACTAAACGACACGTCAAAGCGAGAGAATGCTCTTTTTAACTCTTGGAGAAATTGGCGAGCTGACACATTTGGCCTGGCTGTCAATCTATATGCGGCTCTCTTTACATCCTGCAATGACTGATATGGTGAAAAGTGATGTCTAATCTCCTTTTCAAATTCTGCCCATGACATGTTTTCCTGTTCATTCAATCCCCTGATGACACTGGCTGTGGCAGCATCCAGAGTTAAATGAAAATATTGTCTATATTTTTTTCGGGGGTATTTTTAGGGCTTTAAATATATCATGCACTGCTTCTAGGTGATCCTCTATACAACACTCACTCCCTTTTTTGAATGGTTTAATTAGGGCCTTGAGTGATTTCATTATTTTGATAGGGCTACTTGGTGCTATATTTGGAGTTGCATTATTCTGTTGTTCATTCTTTTTTCTCGTGTGTGTGGGACTGATGTCAACCACCGGTGGGTGAGTCAAACCCTCCAACTGCGTTACAACCAGGACCAGCCATCGATACAACCATTGGGATATTATTTCCCCGTGTAGAAATTCCATTGTATGTAGCCTTGTTGTTTTTCCTGAGATTTAAAGTGACATATTTGCTGTTCCAAATTTTTGCACTTTTTATGAAGTCGGTCTGCTTCCTGACACAAATAAGTATTCTCATCACCCATCTTATTTATTACATTCTGCATCTCACTCATCTGTATTTGACATTGGTCAAACTCTTTGTCCCGCTTGTCTTTTTCTTAGAACATTTGAGCTATTTCTTGTTCAATAGCTTGGAGCTCACCTTCTATCTCTATATTGTCTCTCTGGAGAGTTTGCATCTCTAATATATCCTCCTGTTTGTCTTGTCTGATGTCGCTTACCAGCCCTTTCAGGTGTTTTAGTTTTTGCTCACTCACTGTCCTCAAAATTCTTGCTTTCTGAGACAGCTGGGTGTCGAATTCATTGCATTTCGATTGCATTTCTTTTTAACATAACTTGAGTTCTGAACTTAACTTTTTCTCCTGTTCATTAGCTCCATCTAATTCGATTTTTAGTCTGCTAATCAACTCAGCATAATTTTCCTCCATTTATAGAGATCGATTTAAAATGAACAAGATTTTGGCACAGAGCCTTATCAAGCAGTCTCTCTCAGAATGTTTGTCAGTAGCTCTAAATAGTCACAGAAGACAGACCTGAATTATGCTACCCTCTTCAAAAATATTGTCCAGTGGTTCTTTCTGCACTTCTCCACAAATGCGGTCAAGCCACTGTACGGCATTGTCTGATGACCACACCCCATACACATATAATGTTCCCTCTAGGTATTCCACTAGTTCCGGAAAGGTAGCCTCTATTTGGGACATATTGGAATTCAATTTATAGTGCTACACTAAATTCACAAAATTAGTTCCCTTTAATGCACAAGTGGCGGTGTGGAACACACTTGCCACGCCCGGTAGCTGCTTTACAGTCTGTTCCCACAGGGCCAACGCACCATAAATATGTGGAGATTATGTCTTTAGGGCTATGACCTAACTTGGTGATATTTTAGTATCGTAATATGTTGGTGGTAAATTGGCATTAGCTCATTTTGGTGGTAATTTAGTGGTGAGCTTTCCTTCTATAACACTGCCCTATGATAAGACAACCCTTCCCCATTTTGTAATTATGGTATATTTTGGGATGACTGTAAACAATTATCCAGACCTAGTAAAAGGGAACACCACTTATAAAATGTGCATATGAGTTGTCAATGATTATCTACATCAATGGCCTATGCCCTAGGAGGGCTTTTCTCCCCCTTTAGCATGAAGAGTGGAGCACATTCATAGCAACACCCAAACTCTCTAGCTTACATAAGTATACATTTCCGCTTTTCTCTGATTTTATATACAGCAGAATATTTTTTACCACTGTGATTTGAACAACACAGCACCTTCTAGTTAATTTCCCTAGTTGAAATATGAAGCTTTAGAAACATAAACGAGCAAAATCCTTACACGGAGCAGTCTAAATATTGTTTTTATAATTCTGTTAAGCACCATGTGATTTAAAATAAAACATAATCCAATCAACAATAATACATTCCCCAAAATCTTACCCACGTTAGTACAGCTACAGTTCCTAAGAGAGAAAAAAAAATAAAACATGCATTGCAATACATGGGCACATTTATTAATGTGACTCTTTGTTTCCCCGTCCTTTAGCACATGCGAACAGAAAACATGGTATTCTGTTTTAAAAATAGATTCCTGTGCTGACTGATAATGGATCGTATCCAGCTCACACTCTCTTCAAGTTAAACTTCACTTACAATTCTTTATGAGGCCTCTGCTCTTTGTCTGTATAACCTCTTTCTGCCAAGGTTTATCTGCACTACCCCTCCTTGCCCCCCGTCTGCCCTGAAGCCTCCAAAGCCACACGATACCTGGCGCTTCTGAATTGGCCTTGGGGCTTCCAGGCAGATATGGCGGCGGCTCCTCTGCAGCCGGTAGGAGCACATCCAGCACACATCAGTGGCACAGGCAGGAACAGAATGCCGATGCTTTTCAGTTCAACTCCCTATATTCTATCCTCTCTGTATTTAGTCCAATTCCACCAACCTGCTGGCCTTTATCCCTAACCTGCCCCCATTGCACCCATTTGCATTTTAACATATTTTGTTGGGTCTTTATTAAAGTGAGCCCCCATTTTACTGGCTACTATTGAAAACATTGTCATCTGCGCCCATTTTGCAGTGGCTGTTTTTAAAACACTGCCATTTTAAAATACTGCTATTGAAAGCATTATCATCTGCACACATTTTGCAGCGGCTGCTTTTAAAATACACCCAGCGGTTTTTAAGGTTTGGCTGGCCAGAAATTTCACTTAACATTAGGGTGAAAACAGCATTTATTTGCTGTCTTAATCACTTTTTCATTTTTAAACACATTTTTCCAAAACCTTCCAGACTGAGGGGGCACGTGACAAACTTTTTTGGGGGGTGGAGGGGAATGTCATCCCAATCCGTCCACCAAATCAAAAGTTATTATCAGTAGAATTTTCAGATTTCCTTTGGCTCATAAGTTTCACCTTAACTATATGGTGGTGATGCCTGCCCTACAATATATATATATATATTCAGTGAAAAAAACTTTGTTAAAGGGACGTTATGGTTAAGTTGCGCTACTAAAAACCTATGAAATTCAGTGAAAAAACTTTGTTAAAGGGACGTTATGGTTCCAAGTAAAAACGAAAAACACTTGAAATTTGCCAGTTATGGTAAGCTAAGCAACCATAACTCGCGCCACCACCGTGCACTGCTAAGACTAACACCCAGGACATCAAAGATGACATCAAAAATGTCATTGATGACATCACTGATGACATCACATGTCTGGCTCACTATTTTTTCTTTTGCTGACATATCTAGGCCACATGGTTTTCTTCAGTAACAGTCAGAAACTAAGAATTTTATTTTATTTGTAGACATATCCTTCTAGTAGGTTCTTACAGTAATTCCCTTAGAGTACAGTCACATCATATGAAACATATACATATGGGAAAACACAAGCTTGAAAGACAGCAATCCTTTTTGTGCATAAAGATAATCACTAGACTTATGAGCACTTTCTGATAGTTCTGTTTTTTTTTATGGCTGTACTTTCCGTGTATATGGTCATATTTGTATACATTGTACTCACACTACTTTCCTTAGGGTCAAATCACATCAAGTGATACATATACATTGGGTAAATAGCAGCTTTGAAACAGAGCAATCATTTATTTGCATGAAACTAATCAGTTAAGTTATGAATTGTTTCTGCTACTACTTGTGCTTTTTTGCTAACTTCACTTTCCCTGTATATACCCATATTGGTATGTGTTCTTGTGTCTTTGTGTTTTGTCTATAGTAATGCAATTATGTAATACATGGGTTTTATTAGCTACTTATTAGATATTTCACAGTACACAAAAATCTATTAAGAAAACAATTATCATTTCATTATTCAACATATTAACATTACGAATATCATACCTTCATCTTGTACGCTGCACACAATGTTATGTTTCTGTATGAGTAGCTTAGTATACTAGATAGAACCCCTTAATAGGATGCTATTTATATCAATGCATCGTTCAATGCACTTATTAGGGTATATTTCTTGCAATGATTCTTGACACTTTTTTCGCAACATAATAAGAATCCCTTCTACACATATTTCATGAGAAGTACATACACATGTGATGTCATCAGTGATGTCATTAATGACATTTGTGATGTCATCTTTGATGTCCTGGGTGTTAGTCTTAGCAGTGCACGGTGGTGGCGCGAGTTATGGTTGCTTAGCTTACCATAACTGGCGAATTTCAAGGGTTTTTCGGTTTTACTTGGAACCATAACGTCCCTTTAACAAAGTTTTTTCACTGAATTTCATAGGTTTTTAGTAGCGCAACTTAACCATAACGTCCCTTTAACAAAGTTTTTTTCACTGAATTTCATAGGTTTTTAGTAGCGCAACTTAACCATAACGTCCCTTTAACAAAGTTTTTTCACTGAATTTCATAGTTTTTTAGTAGCACAACTTAACAATAATGACTTTGACTTTATATACATGTCATATGGAACTGACTAGATCTCTTCTTAGGAACTTGATGTCCGCGAACGTATTTAATGTTCGCGGACATGTTCGGAGAACAGTACCACTACCTAAAAACTGTGAGGGGGGTGGAGGGGTATGTTTGATTGTTATATCATAACATAGGAACATTTAACAAATTCAAAAAGCAGCACACAAACACATTATATATAGTAATACATAAGAAATGTAACCCATATATGTAACACACTAACCATTCATTTAAATACAATATGTTCTGAAATGGAATATACCACAAGAAGATAAATTGGCTTCCAACATAATTACCTCACAGACACAACAGAACTGAGAACAAGACCAGACCCACTGAATACATAGGACTTATCTTACCAGAAATAGTAAGTGTACTTCATTTTACTCATATATTTATAAACTTTCTGTATTAGATTAAAAAAAATATTATCTTTTTTTTTTTTCTCACAGAAATGTCTAGTACTCTGGAATGGCTAGAGGACAATTTCCCACATGAAGAAATGTCACAAGATAGTGAAACTAATGGTAAACACTTTGTAATATAAACCATTTATTTATTATTTTTTTTATATACATTTAACATATATATTATTTTTTTGTACAGAGCATACCAAAATAGAAAAAACTTCAGAAAACCCTGTTATGGATAACAGTCTTCACAATATAGAAGAAAAAATGAATGTATTGTTGGCTAATTTTAATAATTTAAAAACTTTTGTAGAAAATCATTTCAAACCAAAAACCTCGTACCATTGCCCCACATGTACTTGTCCCTCCTCACCATATCCCAGTCAATTATCCCCAAACCCTCTCCATAATCCAAAACGTTTTGATGAGATTTCCATCCCTTCTTCACCTAATACCAATCATGTTGAAACCCCAAATTCTGCTGTTTTTGTTTCTGTTTCTGCCTCACCTTCTCTGTCATAAATTATTAATATATGTTAAATAAAGTTACATTTTTATATTGTATTGTGAATAGTTTCCGTTTTTAAAAAAAAAAAACAATAAAAGTGTCCGCGGACAGTGCGAGTGTTCTGAAATGTTCGTACATAAACGAAAATGGAGGTGTCCTGAAGAACACCACACCTGTTCGTACTGTTCGCTAGCAAGTTGAAACTGTTCTAAGAACACACGTGGTGTCCTGAAATGTTCGTAAAGAAACAAAAATTAAAGTGTTCTAAAGAACACTATATCTGTCCGTAATGTTCGCTATCAACTTAAAACTGTCCTAAGAACACAATTGGTGTCCTAAAATGTTCGTAAATAAACGAAAATGATGTGTCCTGAACAACAGTACAACTGTTCGTAGTGTTCGCTAGCAACATGAAACTGTACTAAGAACACACGAGGTGTCCTGAATTGTTCATAAACAAACAAAAATTAAAGTGTCCTAAAGAACACTATACCTGTCCGGTACTGTTCGCTAGCAAGTTCAAACTGTTCTAAGAACGCTATTGGTGTCCTGAAATGTTCGTACGTAAACGAAAATGGAGGTGTCCGGAAGAACACTATACCTGTTCGTAGTGTTCGCTACCCAATTGAAACTGTTCTAAGAACACAATTGGTGTCCTGAAATGTTCGTACATAAACTAAATTACACATGTCCTGAAGAACACTATATCTGTCCTTACTGTTCGCTACCAAGTTTAAACTGTTCTAAGAACACACGCGGTGTCCTGAAATGTTCGTTTCACGTGTGACGCACTTTTAATTACTTCAGAACCCGAACAGTGTCCGTAGGACATCAATGCGCATGCGCTAACCAATCTCCGTGCACTTGGTGTCCTGCGGACAGGCGCTTCCTTCGCGGACTAGTTCACGAACGGATCATATGACCGCGCCCACGCTCATCGTGTGTCCTGAAATGCGGACACTGTTCGTGTCCCCGAACAATTTAAAAGTACATTTTCAGTTAATCCATAATATTTTTCAATAAAATCTCACCATGGCACAAGTCCCAAATAGCAATCTTGAGTTTCTATATACCTTTAGAAACTTTCCAATCCTTTTTTTGTGTTCGATCTGTCCACGGACAGTGCGCATGTCCGCGAACCGCGCACAAGCACCCCTATAAAAGACCACGGCCAAGAGCTTATTCCCATTGTGTTTCTGGCTATTCTTCAGAACACAGTGATTTTTGCTGCCACCTGCAGACTACACCATCATCGAGATGGCATCCTTGGCTGCTGAACTGCCACTTGGTGCTGCACCTGCTTCAGCACCACCGCCACCCCCTCCACCACCACCACCTCCCCAAGGGCCTGAAGAGGGCAACAGGAGTGAGGATGCGGAGGAGGAAGAAGAGGATGATGAGAATGAGATAGAGGAAAACCCTACTACCCGCACTAGGCGTGAGTCTTGGGTGTGGCGGTTATTTACCATTCATGGTAATGTTCCTAAGGCTCGTGCGAACCGTGTTACCTGTAATGAGTGCAAAATGATACTCAGTCGCGGGAAGCACAGTAAGTACAGAAGACCTGCTCACTACCCAAATAAAACCCACTCTACATCTTCCTCTCTCAGCTCGCCCTTTCTTATCCCTGTGGTTGGTGTCCCCCCCTTTACCCTCCTCTCCTAGTGTGTCGTGTCTGAAAAACCAAAAGAAATACAAAATTACAAAAATCAAAAAAAAATAAGGCTCTTTTCAGAGCCGCCTTTCCCAGTTAAAAAATAGAAGTGAAAATAAATGAAGCAGGGCTCTTTGTATTTTTTAGAAGTCCGCGGACAGTTCGCGAACATTAAAAAAATTGGGTTGCTACTCCATCACAAACATTGTAATTTTCTCTGGAAAGAAGTGGTGGCTCTGAAAAGAGCCTTTGGGTGGTGTTTGTAAGTCAAAAATTGTAAATGCTTAACATCTACTTCAAAATCGTTGTTGTAATTCCAAAAAAGGTCACAATGCATTATGTACATTTCTCAGAAAAATCTGATTGCCAGCATAAGTAAGATGGACTCCATCTCTGCGAAAAATGTATGTACTACAAAACATAATATTTTCATTGTGAAAAGAAGACATGCCAAAATCTCTTAGAAAGGCACAAACAGCCGTATTAACATTGCGCCTTGCTTTTTCCATTTGTGGACCAAATGAAGAAGAACGAAGCCACATTTGTCTCTGCGCTATCCGTGAAAATATCACTTGAGAATTAGGAAACATGTCGATAACCTTCCTAAGTCCTTCCTTCATAGCAAATTGCAAAAAGATTCCAGTCACATGTCCTAAACTGTTCCCTCCACAATGAACTACAATTATGTCTGGATGTTGCTCTGTCTCCAGGTAGCAAGTCCAACCACTTCATTCCACGTACTCCATGCCAGTGTACTTCCACATGTGGGAATCCAAGATCTACAGCTACTCCACAGCTTTCTGCATGCACCTTCAACCAATGTATCCACGAATCTCCTAAAATCCAAACAATCTGTTTTCTGAAACACAGAGCCATAGCTATCTTTTGTTCTCTCAGCAAAAAGAGTATCTGAGAAAATCTCTCCTGGCACAACACACCCACCAAACTTTCCTGACCAATCCCTTTCAGTGCTAATTCTCATTTGCATGACTTCTGAACCCAAAAATCCCCGGATGTAACTCCCGATGTCCGTGAACTACCGCCATGTCCGCGGACATATCGTAACATGAACAGCCCTTCTACCATTTCCACTACACTCTCTCTGCCATTCCCTCATTGGATGTACCTCAAAAATCACATGACCATGCACCAATCACATTCAAGACCTCTACATCTAACTGCATCATCATAGATCAGCACTGCAAATGTACTCTGAATCTCTCTGAGTACAAGTGTCATATCATTGGCAAGCACCATCTACCAGAAATACTGTACAAGTCTTCAAGATTTCTACTTGCAGCTCCATGCATATCCATATGCATGAACACAAACTTCAGATATGCATATTTTCTATATAGTAGATGAACACTTTTACCTTGTAAAATCTGTAAAATGAATTTACTGTACTTTTTTCAATTTCCTAAAATCAACTATAGATTATAAACCTTTACACTATTTACTTTCTTTATATACACACACTCAAATCATGTTAAACTAACATTTTTTAAATGAAATATATATACTACATATATTCAAACAAAATTGCATGCAAACACAATCTATGTTTAAACCTTTATAAAAATACTTATACAATTTCATATTTTTTGTTTTTATTTATTTATTTACTTAATTACTTTAAATTAGACATGACATTGAGGCGCTATTACCTAGAACAGTTTACTTACAGAAATAGTGGTATTCACTAATATATTATAAATTTCACAAGACATAGTAAAGATATTTTTTTTTTGCTACAGTTAGTCATTCAATACAATTTGTTCATTAAGAACATATCATATGTACTGAACTGATGCAATGTATCTTATGTAAATAAATTAGTTTAATGGTTTTAATGAAGGCACTGAGGATTTCAATTAAAAAAAAATCAATATCAAAATTAAAAACAGTGCTATATACAAACAAAGTTACTAATTTGAAGCTTTTACAATTGCAGTGAAGACCAGTTTCCTGAAAAGAAGCAGCCGAATTCGAAGAAGAAAGAAAAACTAAGAAGTTACCTGTTAATTTAAAAAAAAAAAGTAAGTAAAATATCACCATAATATTTGTATTATTAATCAAATATACTATAACATTAATACGAGCTATTTTGGTTTCTAAAAATAGAGATTTTGTACCATTTTGTCCAAAAATTTCCATGTCTTAAACAGCGATTTACAGCCAGAATGGCCCACAAATTTCTATTTTTGGACACACAAATTACCCAACTGAACCACTACAATTTTCATATTATAGAACAAACAACTGTTTTAATTGTATACATTAGATTTACTATTTGTACTTTTCCACACCACTAGCTTACTTTTTTTGTCATCTGAACCCCAGTTTAGTAACACATAAATTCAAGAATACTATCCCTACTAGTTTTAGTTCCCAATGCACAATCACACACCATTACATACATCTTTATCATCTTACTCAAACACTTATGCACACAGCACACATACATTCCAGAACACCCCAACCCATATCTTCTTTATTTTTTTCAACAGACCCTAAAGAATGCCTACCAAAAGTCAAGTCCGTAGAAAGCAACACAAAAGTAGAGCAAATGAAAATAAAGGTGTCCAACATAAGCATCCATCTCTAGCAGAATTTGTAAAAAAAGTTGAAACAAAACAGCTAATACAATCATTTAGTGAAACACAAGAAGTTTCAAGTACAACAACTTCGCTTCCTCTATCAAAATGTAAAAAAAAACAAAAAACAATTAACAGAAAATCAGCTATCAGTACAGATAAAACTATTTCTTCAAATTTTAATATAGTGCAAAGTAAGCATACCAAGGAAAGTATTTTAGCCAAAATATACCGTCACAAACTCCTTCAAAATCTTATAAAAACAGGAGAGAAATCAGGTTCAAAGCTTAAAACCTATCGTAGGAAATTACTCTTAGAAGCATTGATGGACAGTTCAATTCTTCTCAAAATGTTTTTATTTATTTGACTGTTAAACAAAATGAAACCACTAACAAAACTAATAACTAAATTACAAAAAAGACTTCTCAATAAGCGAAATGTCAACAAAAAGAACTTCTTAAGTATCTGCGGAGGTGAATGGAATCACACTACGAGCACAGAACCATATTTTAATGAAGAAGCGTACAAACAAAAGCAAACAAATACAATTGCCATAAATAGCAGTGGTCGAGGTTATGAAAAAGTGAATAATACCATAATGGAAAAAGAAGTACTCCTTACAAAAATATGCCCTGAAAACTCCATTGAACTGAATCAGAACGTCTAGTGTACAAATGGCCATGCACGTCAATGTGTAACATTCCCAAACAATGTTTCAAATCTTTACGCCAATTCCTCAATAAATATCTAAAAAGCAAAGACAAAATCAAAATTAAATTACTGCAAAATATAGATACCTGTCCAGTGCGCAAGTACACAGGACTACAAGGACATTCATTGGCCTGCATTACAGGACCTACTTGTAAAACCACTTTCCATGATATCAAAAGGATATCAACACATCATTCAACTATAAGAAATCTAGTCTATAAACTGTACTATGCTAAAAGTCCTGCTTTAGCACTAGCAAAGTTAAATAACATCCTTCTACATGGTACAGCAAAAGACCTACTTGAAGAAATTCACTATATTCAGAAAAAATATTTTGGAAGTGAAAGCCATTTACAGAATGAAATAGCTTTAAACCAATAAAGCAACAATTCTACACATGGCAACCTTTTGCTAAACACATACAAAAAAGAAATACTAAAATTTAAAAGTACATCAGCTGAAGTACCAAACCATGTATGTGTATGTTGCCGTAGAATTTTTTATAAAAGTAACACAAAAACTGTGGACCTATCATACAAAATAGAAGACAATGAAGATTCTAAATGGTTTGAATTAGCTCTCTACTTTGTAGCAGAAAACAAATATGAAATAACTTAGCCCTTAATACTTTGCAGTTATTGCACTACAAAACTTGACAACAACCAAACTCCTTCACGTTCTATCACAAATAATTTGGAATTATACCCAGTACCAAAACCTCTACAACAACTTAATTTATATGAGAGCATCATAATTCAAACAGTACACCCATTTCAAGCAATAATACGCCTTCAACCAAAAACAGCAAAATTACCTCCCTCTGATTTGGTAAAAGGCATTCGTCGAAAAGTAGTTTATTTACCATTAAATCTAAAAGAAAATGTGCATACTCTAGGAGTGCAACGTCCAATGCAGCAATCTTTAATTATATTAGTAAATGGAGTACCTAAAAAAGACAAAAAAATATGGCAACAGCTGGTAGATTTATATAAAGTTATAAAGTTAGACAAGCCTTCAAATATCTTAAAGAGAGTAATGAATATTACAAAGAAATTAATATTGAAGAAAACTTGAAAGATACAACTGAAATAATTCAAGAAACACAAGAAGCTGGTCAATTTGAGCTACTAGATCCTGCTACAATATCAAATACTTTAGACCATTATACAATTCATCCTTTGCACTGTAATGACACCGTACAAGATGAACTGGAAACTTACCAAATGCGTCAAACAAAAGGATCGACAATCAGTATATGGGAAAAAAGTATAGAAGCACGTGCTTTTCCTCTACTCTTTCCTACTGGCAAAGGAGGAAGGTACGATGATAGACCTATTCAAATATCAGCTTCAGAATACCGCTCATTACGGATGTATTCTGAAGATCCCAGATTTAGACAAAATGTGGAATACATATTCCACCTACTCTTTGAAAGTGAACTAGCAACTTTATGTTACGGAGTTGCACACATATTAAAATCAGGATCACACTTTCAAAATATGACAGCTACACAATTATTAGAGAAAGTGCAACAAAAGGATGAGGTTTTACAATCAAATATTACAAATCTATTAGCAAATATGCGTGGTACTAAAGAGTACTGGTTTCGACGTCATGGAGATGTACGTTGTATGATCAGAAACCTTGGCCCACCCACTTGGTTTGTTACATTAAGTTGTGCAGAATATGCATGGGAAGATTTACATGATTTCCTACGCATATCAAATAAAAACAAAACAAACATAGATATTCTAACACCTGGAGAACTTTGTTCTTTGGATCCTGTTAATGTTTCAAGATATTTTCACCATCGCTTCATTGCTATGCTACATTTTATTTGTAATAAAACTGTTCCTCCCCTTGGAGAAGTGCAACACTTCTTTTGGAGAAAAGAATACCAAGCCAGAGGAGCACCACATATCCACATGCTTTTATGGATTAAAGATGCTCCTAAATTTGGTCAAGACAGTGATGCCACTGTTTTACAGTTTATTGAAAAATATGTCACTTGTGAAATTCCATCAGAAGCCACAAATAGTGATCTTCATGCACAAATTTTACAATTTCAAAGACACAAATGTGGAAAATATTGATGTCGCAAATACAAAAACAAAGGCAAATACTACACCAAATGCCGATTTGGTTTCCCTAGACCAGTTACAAATACAGGTCAAGTAAACAACCTCATGTCTTCAGTTAGACATAGTGTTAAAGGTAAGTCACCTAAAAATACATATTACATAAAAAGAAAAGAAGAAGAAAAATATATCAATGATTATAATGCAATCATTGCCCACTTGTGGAATGCAAACATAGATGTGCAGTACATTGCAGACAATTCTACTGCAGTTGCACGATATGTCACAGCATACTTAACTAAAGCAGAAAAGACAGAGCTCCAAGACCTCTGGAATGACCTGTCATCAGATAAAACAGTATCTCAGAAATTATACAGCTTGGGCATAAAAATGCTCACCCATAGAGAATGTGGATCTTATGAAGCATCTGATCGTTTAACTGGTACTTCATTGTGTGGTAAATCTGAAAATATAGTATGGCTAAGTGTTGGTCCAGCTAAATCTAGAAAAAGAGTTCTAAAATCATATGAAGATATAGAAAAAATAGCCAAACATGATCCCAACAGCCAAGACATTTTAAAAAACAATTTATTGGACACATACTACCCAAACAGAAGTAATACTTTGGAAAACATGTGTCTATACCAAATAGCCCAAAACTACACATCCAAAAATAATATGAAACCTGATGAAAAAAAAGGTAAATATAGAGTGATAGACTGTGAAGGCAGCTTAGTTAAACTCACTAAACCAAACTTAATTAATCATATCAAATTGTCATTGAAGACTCCTCAACATAAAAAAGTATATTACATGTCCCTGCTACAACTCTTCAAACCATGGAGAAAAGAAGAAAAATTACTAGATAACTATGACTCATATGAGGATGCTTTCAAAGCAAATGAAAGCACTATAACTGATGTAAACTTTACACAGTACAAAACAATGTTGCACAATGAACAGCAACATGAAGAAGAACTCCAAGCCCAACTAGATAAGGATACTCCTGACAGTAGTCAACCTTCTGTAACAGGAAGCCAAGAACCACTGGGAGAACCACTAATAACAAATGAGGCAGAATTAGCTATGATAGACGTAGAAAACACCATGTGTCAGTATGAAGATAAGGAAGACTTAACTATACTACAATCAAAACTAAACAATGAGCAAAGTAGCATTTTTCAAGAAGTAACAAAACAAATTGCACATGGTGTAAAACATAAAAATAAAGAATGTTCCTGCCATAATTATAAACTTATACTACTGTACGTCAGTGGTGAAGCTGGTTCTGGCAAAACATTCCTAATCAAAATCATTAGTAAGTTCCTTCAACAATTGACAAACAACAAACTGTCAGCTGTTGTCACTGCCCCCACAGGTTTAGCTGCCTACAACATAGGTGGTGTTACATTACACCGATTACTACTATTACCAGTAGAACACCAGAACAAATTAGACTATTACAAACTTTCTGCAGAAGCTGCAATGGAATTACGCAGAGTATTGAAACAAATGAAAATGCTACTCATAGATGAAGTGAGCATGGTCTCCAACCTGATGTTAGCTTTGATTCACCTCAGATTCCAAGAAGTACTCAAAACAGACTATGAAGAGCTCTTTGCAGGAAAACACATTATTGTTTTTGGAGATCTGCTTCAATTAACACCAGTAAAAGGTGAACCTATTTTTAAAACATTAGGGCACAAACTCTGCCGTAAAACTGTTGGCAGCATTGGAAATGTCAACCTTTGGCAACATTTCCAATACAGAGAATTAACAGAAAACATGTGGCAATCTGCAGATCTAACTTATGCCAACATTTTAAAAAGTTTGAGAGTTGGTATACTTTCTAAAGAAGCAGAAGCAACATTGAAAACCCGGCACATTAATGCACTTTATGGCGATAATGCATGTGCTACAGATGTTATGGAACAATTAGCCCACAAAAATGTCAATTGTATGGCCTTAATGCCAACTCTTGCAAGCTGTCTCAAATTCAATGAAATAATGTTAAGTAAAGAAATGCAACCAATAATGGAAATTAGCGCCACAGACAAACTAGATGTACATGGTATGACACTACCCATGTGTGACCAAGCCACAACAAGACTAAATAATTTAGAAAAATCAATCTCAAACACAGCAGGCTTAGAAAAGATGTTAAAATTATCCTTAAATTGCCGAGTAATGCTTAAACGTAACCTTGACGTGGACCAAGGACTAGTTAAAGGAGCACTGGGTACAGTTGTTGGCTTTCAAACATACCCACGTGACAACAAAATTCAGTTTGTCAATATACTCTTTGACAAACTTTCAGAAGTAAAACGGATAGGACGCTCAACAGCTAGATTCCTTCTCTTCAAAGATATGTATGTACGCGGAGAACAATTTTCTCTAACTCTTGCATACGCAGTCACGATTCATAAATCACAAGGTCTTACCCTAGACAAAGCAATGATAGATATTGGTAACACAGTCTTTAAAGAAGGCATGAGCGACGTAGCACTATCACGCTTACGTACACTTGACGGTCTATTTCTAATCAACTTTGATGCAAGTAAAGTAAACCCTGATATTCCTTGCATTTTAGAATATAATAGACTTCGCTCACTATACACTCCCCATCTAAACACATATTCTGTTCCACAAAAACTAAAACGTTGTAAAAGAAAACTAAATCAAACAGAAATGCAACAGGACGTCACTGCAAATCCTCCAAAGAGAGTAAAAGAAACTAATACTTCATCAAGTACCACAAACAAAAAAGAATCAATTACAGAAAGTAAACCAGGTACTTCTTTAAAGAAGGAAGACAAACTCCAAAAAAAGCAGTTAGATACAGAACTACCTGGACCATTTAAATTCTCAAATATAGTTGGTGTAAGTTGCTATGCAAATGTAGCAATGACTATTCTATTTCAATTACCACCAATTGTTGACAACATTTACTTACACAGTACAGACCCTTTGTGTTTGCAAATGTTAGTACTTCACAGAAATGCAGCAAACAATCCTGACAACACATATAGTGTTTTTGGAATAAGACGACAATTGGACTACTGTGCTGGAATGGTGAAATTCACTATAAACTCACAGGAAGATCCACAAGAATTTCTAATGTACTTACTATTAGTACTGGAAAACAAAAACATACCTATAAATGAAATCTTCCAGATTTCATACATGTGGAAACATACATGCACTCTGTGCAACAATGTGACACAAGAAGAAATTCCCAATGAACGCTTCATATATATATCAATACCAAATTGTGAATCCATTCCATTTCAGCAACTTGTACAAAATGCAAACCATGGTAGATTATGCTCTACCTGCAATTCAGATAATCGCTCCACATTAGTAATACAAACACATAGTAAATACGTAATACTAATGCTTATGGTACCAAAAACAACTGCAAGCTGACTGGATTCACACATAGTCAAATATCACTTGGTAAGAAAACCTTCACAACAATAGGTATAATCTACCACGCAGGAGCCACAACCAATTCAGGGCACTACACGGCATATATAAAAAAGAAATGTGGATGGTTTGAATGTAATGATAGTACCATTACTCTAAAGCAGAGATTACCAGCAAATCTTACAAACGCTTATTTGATGTTCTTAAAACCAAAATTTGATAAATAAACTGTATTTAAACCTTTAAGTAAATTTGTGTTAAAAAAATATAAACTGTTAGAATACTCCAAAAGCTATCTAACTGCTCAAAGATTCTACAACAACTAATCAGATAAATGAATACCACTAAATTAGATCAAAAAATACACAGTTAGAATACGCCAATTGGTATCTAACTGTCCCAAAATTATAAATTTGTGTTAAAATAATATAAACTGTTAGAATACTCCAAAAGCTATCTAACAGCTCAAAGATTCTACAACAACTAATCAGATAAATGAATATCACTAAATTAGGCCAAAAAATACACAGTTAGAATACACCAACTGTCCTAAAATTTAACAATATCCAAATAGATAAATCAAAACCACTAAAATATATTGAAAAAATAGACAGTTAGAATATGCCAATTGGTATCTAACTGCTCCAAAATTTTATAATATCAAAACAAATGAAGAATCTGTTACTGCTCCAAAAAAAATACAACAAAGCAAAGTATAAAGCATTAGCCAGAAACAAAAAGTGAACATTGAAAACAAACAAACAAATAAACTGTAGCATAACAGAAAAAGTTTTTTTTTTTTTAATCCAACATGGATTTTTTTTTCTCCCCCAGACCCAATGATTTTAGTAACAAATACAGAAACTGAGCAAATTGCACAGTACTCTGATTTGTACTCTACTAAATATGAGGGAAAAAAAAATAAAAGTATATTGCTTATATAATGTAATAAGTCATTACAAAATACTAATACTAACATGCTATTTTCTTTTATCACAGAAATGAAGAAGAAAAACATGGACTCCCATTACTAGACCAAACAGTAAGTATACAATAATAAGGACAACCATAGCAGCATATCACATCCATAGTATCTAATACCTTTGTTCCTTATACATTTTTTTTTCACCCAAAGTTATAAGCAAATATGAATGTGACATGCTGCGGTGGTTGTTGCCAGGGCATAGAGTCTTGGGTGCATGGCCAAATGGCCATGCACCCAAGACTCTATGCCCTGGCAACAACCACCGCAGCATATCACATCCATAGAGTCAAACATTTCAACTATGATCTATGGGAAACTTTTAATGTCCGCGAACAATGTGAGTGTTCTTAGAACACTTTGAACTTGCCAGCGAACAATACGGACACCGTTTTCAGGACACCCCCTACAAACATTTCAGAACAACGCGATAGTTCTTAGAACACTTTCAACTTAACAACGAACAATAAGGACAGCGTCCTAAGGACACCCCCTAAGAACATTCCAGGACACCGGGAGTGTTCTCAAAAACGTCTTCAGAACACCCCCATTTTGTTTATTTGCGAACATTTCAGGACACCGCGGGTGTTCTTAGAACACATTCAACTTGACAGAGAACAATACGGACAGCGTCCTCAGGACACCCCCTATGAACACTCCCCAGACACCGCGAGTGTTCTTAGAAGCGTCTTCAGAACACTACCATCTTGTTTATTTGCGAACATTTCAGGACACCGCGAGTGTTCTTAGGACACATTCAACTTGACAGAGAACAATACGGACAGTGTCCTCAGGACACCCCCTACGAACATTCCAGGACACCGGGAGTGTTCTTAGAAGCTTCTTCGGAACACCACCATCGTGTTTATTTGCGAACATTTCAGGACACCGCGAGTGTTCTTAGGACACATTCAACTTGACAGAGAACAATACGGACAGCGTCCTCAGGACACCCCCTACGAACACTCCCCGGACACCGCGAGTGTTCTTAGAAGCGTCTTCAGAACACCACCATCTTGTTTATTTGCGAACATTTCAGCACACCACGAGTGTTCTTACGACACATTCAACTTGACAGAGAACAATACGGACAGCATCCTCAGGACACCCCCTACGAACACTCCCCAGACACCGCGAGTGTTCTTAGAAGCGTCTTCAGAACACCCCATTTTGTTTATTTGTGAACATTTCAGGACACCGCGAGTGTTCTTAGGACACATTCAACTTGACAGAGAACAATACGGACAGCGTCCTCAGGACACCCCCTGCGAACACTCCCCGGACACCGCGAGTGTTCTTAGAAGCGTCTTCAGAGCACCCCCATTTTGTTTATTTGCGAACATTTCAGGACACCGTGGGTGTTCTTAGAACACATTCAACTTGACAGAGAACAATACGGACAGCGTCCTCAGGACACCCCCTACGAACATTCCAGGACACCGGGAGTGTTCTTAGAAGCGTCTTCAGAACACCACCATCTTGTTTATTTGCGAACATTTCAGGACACCGCGAGTGTTCTTAAGACACATTCAACTTGACAGAGAACAATACGGACAGCGTCCTCAGGACACCCGCTACGAACACTCCAGGACAACGCGAGTGTTCTTAGAAGCGTCTTCAGAACACCCCCATTTTGTTTATTTGCGAACATTTCAGGACACTGCGGGTGTTCTTAGAACACATTCAACTTGACAGAGAACAATACGGACAGCGTCCTCAGGACACCCCCTACGAACATTCCAGGACACCGGGAGTGTTCTTAGAAGCGTCTTCAGAACACCACCATCTTGTTTTTTTGCGAACATTTCAGGACACCGCAAGTGTTCTTAGGACACATTCAACTTGACAGAGAACAATACGGACAGCGTCCTCAGGACACCCCCTACGAACACTCCCTGGACACCGCGAGTGTTCCTAGAAGCGTCTTCAGAACACCCCCATTTTGTTTATTTGCGAACATTTCAGGACACCGCGGGTGTTCTTAGAACACATTCAACTTGACAGAGAACAATACGGACAGCGTCCTCAGGACACCCGCTACGAACATTTCAGGACACCGGGAGTGTTCTCAAAAACGTCTTCAGAACACCCCCATTTTGTTTATTTGCGAACATTTCAGGACACCGCGGGTGTTCTTAGAACACATTCAACTTGACAGAGACCAATACGGACAGCGTCCTCAGGACACCCCCTACGAACACTCCCCGGACACCGCGAGTGTTCTTAGAACAGTTTCACTTTGCTTGCGAACAAAACGGACACATATTGAGTCCTTAGAACACCCCCCAGTCAGTTTATTTAGAACATTTCAGAACACCTGTGATGTCCGCAAACAAATCAAACACAAAAAGAACGTCTAACACATGAAAAACACAACTTTCATCCTATCTCATACACTCCCACCCTCCCCAAACACTCCTACACACAAACACACTCTACAAAATGCACATTTTGAACAAAGTTTCATCGCGCTGTCTGCGGACGTCTGCGAATCCAAGATGGCGGGCGCTACCGAAAAATCTGACACGCTTCACGCTCCATGCCGTCCAATCAGCGAACACGTTGCATGTCCGCGAACATCACGCAAGATGATTGGCCAATCAGGACACTGTCCGCGGAGCGAACAGGGAAGTGTGTCCGCGAACCGAACACAGATATCACTAATTTTTTTTTACCTACTTTTTGGTCATTTTAAAATAAAATACTGGACGGATTTTCGCCAAATTTGCAAAAGCATGCTTTCGGGACCAAGCCGCTGCTCCTGGTCCAAATTTGGTGGAAATCCGTCCAGCGGTTTGGGCTGTAAGCGCGAGCAAAATTGTTTTCCCATTCAGTCTATGGGGAAAAAAAAGTTTTGGGACCCCCCCTATAACTTTGCCCCCCCTGGACGAATCCTCACCAGACTTTGCAAAAATTCAGAGTGACCCAAATAATTTTTTTGCAAAGTGTGGTGAGGATCCGTCCAGGGAGAGCGAAGTTATAAGCCACCCAAAAAGTGTTCTTCCTATGGAAACAGCAACTTAACCATAACTACATGGCCACTATGTGGCCATGTAATATATATATGCTGTGTAGTTATGGTTAAGTTGCTGTTTCCATAGGAAGAGCCCTTTTTGGGCAACTTATAAATCCACTCGCCCTGGACGAATCCTCACCAAACTTTGAAAAATAAATATATATGTCTCTCTACATTTTTTTGCAAAGTTTGATGAGGTTTGGTCCAGGGGGGGGCAAAGTTATAGAGGGGTTCCAAAACTTCTT
This sequence comes from Ambystoma mexicanum, assembly GCF_040938575.1. NCBI lineage: Eukaryota > Metazoa > Chordata > Amphibia > Caudata > Ambystomatidae > Ambystoma > Ambystoma mexicanum. The sequence goes on from NC_090924.1 coordinate 308,948,870, forward strand.
TTTTTCCCATAGACTGAATGGGGAGTAAACTTTGCTCACGCCTACAGGCCAAACCGATGGACGGATTTTCACCAAATTTGGACCAGGAGCAGCGGCTTGGTCCCAAAAGCGTGCTGTAGTAGTTTTTTTAAATGACCAAAAAGTAGGTCACAAAAAATGAGTGATATCTATGTTCGGTCCGCGGACACACTTCCCTGTTCGCTCTGCGGACAGTGTCCTGATTGCCCAATCGGCTTGCGTCATGTCCGCGGACATGCAACGTGTTCGCTGATTGGACGGTGAAGAGCGTGAAGTGTGTCAGATTTTTGGAAACGCCCGCCATCTTGGATTCGCAGACAGTGCGGTGAAACTTGGTGGAAAAATACTATTTAGTAAAGTGTTTTGGTTTGTAAGACTGTTTGGGGAGGGTGGGGGAGTAAGATATGGGTTAAATGTTGTATTTATTTAGGTGGCAGGCACCCCTGTTGTGTTCGTTCTGACCGTGGACAATAGGGGTGTCCTGAAATGTTCGTAAATACAGGAAATGGGGTGTCCTGAGGACACTAAGCATGTCCGTATGGTTCGTAGCCAAGTTGAAACTGTTCTAAGAACACATCAAGTGTCCTTGGATGTTCATAAATAAACGAAATAGGTGTGTCCTGAGGATGCTGTGCCTGTCCATACTGTTCGCAGGCAAGTTGAAACTGTTCTTAGAACACTCGTCATGTTCGCGGACATTAAAAGTGCCCATATGGCATAGTTAAAATGTTTGACTCTATGGGTGTGATATGCTGTGGTGGTTCTGGCCAGGGCATAGAGTCTTGGGAGCATGGCCGTATGCCCTGGCCACAAACACTGCAGCATAGCACACCCATAGTGGTTTATCCAGTTTTGGGTGCATGGACGAGATCAAATTTATAAGCAGCAAAGTTATAAGCTATTATGGGTGTGGTATGCTGCAGTGGTTGTGGCCAGGGCCCAGAGTCTTGGGTGCATGGTCAAGACCAAATTTATAAACTGTGAAGTTATAAGTCATTATGGGTGTGGTTTGCTGCGATGGTTATACTTATTATAATATACTTACTGTTTGGTTTAGTGACTGGAGTACATCTATTCCTTGTTCATTTCTGTGATAAAAGAAAAGATCATGTTAGTATTGGTATTTTGTAACGACCTATAACATGGAATAATCAACATTTATTTTTGGACCCTCATATTTAGTAGATTAAAAACCATTGTATTGTGCAATTTGCTCAGTTTCTTTGTTTGTTGCTAAAATCATTGGGTCTGTGGGAAAAAAAAATCCATGTTGGATTAAAAATAAAACTTTTTTTTGTTATGCTAGAGTCTATTTGTTTGTTTGTTTTCAGTGTTCACTTGTTGTTTCTGGCCAATGTTCTATATGTTGGCTTGTTTCAGATTTTTGGAGTAGTTAGATATCTGTTGACATATTGTAACTGTCTATTTTTTGTTAGAATGAAGTGGTATTGATTTATCTGTTTGGATATTGTAAAATCTTGAGGCAGTTAGAGACCAGTTGGCTTATTCTAACTGTCTATTTTTTTATAATGAAGTGGTATTGATTTTTCTGTTTTGTTATTGAAAATCTTGGGGCAGTTAGATACCAGCTGGCGTATTCTAACTGTCTATTGTATGATATAATTTAGTGGTATTCATTTATCTGTTTAGTTGTTGTAGAATCTTGGGGCAGTTAGATACCTATTGGAATATTCTAACTGTTTATTTTTTTTTAATAATGAAGTGGTATTGATTTATCTGTTTGGTTATTGAAAATCTTGAGCCAGTTAGAAACCAGTTGGCGTATTCTAACTGTCTATTTTATGATATAATTTAGTGGTATTCATTTATCTGTTTAGTTGTTGTAGAATCTTGGGGAAGTTAGATAGCTGTTAGCATAATTTAATAGTTAATCGTTTTTTAATAATAATAATAATTAGGCATTTATATAGCGCTACGAACCCTCAGGTATCTGAGCGCGGCTTATTATTACCCACGGTGTGTGGTGCTCATTTATTGACCTCGGAAGGATGAAAGGCTGAGTTTGGCCCCGCCGGGATTCGAACCTGCATTTACAGGCTCTGCACGGATGTCAAAGCGGATGTCTACGCGCTCTACTCGCTGTGCCACTTGACCGGCTTAGAGGTTTTGTTACTGTTTAAGTATAGTTTAGTTAATAAATGTTGGTTTTAGGAAGATTAAATAGGCGTTTGTAAGATTTGCAGGTGATCTCTGCTTTAGAGTAATGGTACTATCATTACATTCGAACCATTCACATTTTCTTTATATATGCAGTATAGTGACCTGCATTGGTTGTGTCTCCTGTGTGGTAGATTACACCTATTGTTGTGAAGGTTTTCTTACCAAGTGATACTTGACCATATGTGAATCCAGTCGGCTTGCAGTTGTTTTTGGTACCATCTGCATTGATATGATATGATATGGTATTTGTAACGCGCCTATACACGAGTGTTTGTAACGTAGAAGCATTAATATTACGTATTTACTATGTGTTTGTATTAGTAAGGTGGAGCGATTATCCGAATTGCAGGTAGTACATAATCTACCATGGTTTGCATTTTGTACAAGTTGCTGAAATGGAACGGATTTACAATTAGGTATTGATATATACACGAAGCACTCATTGGGGATTTGTTCTTGTGTCACATTGTTGCAGAGAGTGCATGTATGTTTCCACATGTATGAAATCTGGAAGATTTCATTTATAGGTAGGTTTTTGTTTTCCAGTATTTGTAGTAAGGACAATAGAAATTCTTGTGGATCTTCCTGTGAGTTTATAGTGAATTTCACCATTCCAGCACAGTAGTCTAATTGTCTTATTCCATAAACACTATACGTGTTGTCAGGATTCTTTGTTGCATTTCTATGAAGTACTAAGATTTGCAAACACAATTGGTCTGTACTGTGTAAGTAAATGTTGTCAACAATTGGTGGTAATTGAAATAGAATATTCATTGCTACATTTGCGTAGCAACTTACACCAATTACATTTGAAAGCTTAAATGGACCAGGCAGTTCTGTATCTGAGTGCTTTTTTTTAGTTTGTCTTCCTTTTTTGAAGAAGTACCTGGTTTACTCTCCCTAATAGTTTCTTTTTTGTTTGTGATACTTGATGAAGTATTCGTTTTTTTAATTCTCTTTGGAGGATTTGCAGTTACATCCTGTTGCATTTCTGTTTGATTTAGAACATTTTACTTTTTGTGGAACAGGATATGTTTTTAGATGGGAGGTGTATAGTGATCGAAGTCTATTTTATTCTAAAATGCAAGGAATATCAGAGTTTACTTTACTTGCATCAAAGTTTATTAGATATAGACCGTCAAGTGTACGTAAACGTGATAGTGCTACGTAGCTCATGCCTTCTTTAAAGACTGTGTTACCAATGTCTATCAATGCTTTGTCTAGGGTAAGACCTTGTGATTTATGAATGGTCACTGCGTATGCAAGAGTTAGAGAAAATTGCTTTCTGCGTACATACATGTCTTTGAAGAGAAGGAATCGAGCTGTTGAGCGTCCTATCCTTTGCACTTCTGAAAGTTTGTCAAAGAGAATATTGACAAACTGAATGTTGTTGTCACGTGGGTATGTTTGAAAGCCAACAACTGTACCCATTGCTCCATTAACTAGTCCTTGATCCACGTCAAGGTTACGTTTAAGCATTACTCTGTAATTTAAGGATAATTTTAATATTTTTTCCAATCCAGCTGTGTTAGAGATTGAATTTTCTAAACTATTGAGTCTTGTTGTGGCTTGTTCACACATGGGTAGTGCCATACCATGTATGTCTAGTTTGTCTGTGGCGCTAGTTTCAATTATTGGTTGCATTTCTTTTTTTAACATTGTTTCATTGAATTTGAAACAGCTTGCAAGAGTTGGCATTTAGGTCATACAATTGACATTTGTGTGGGCTAATTGTTCCATAACATCCGTAGCACATGCATTATCGCCATAAAGTGCATGAATGTGCCGGGTTTTTAATATTGCTTGTGCTTCTTGAGATAGTATACCAACTCTAATACTTTTTAAGATGTTGGCATAAGTGAGATCTGCAGATTTCCACATATTTTCTGTTAATTCTCTGTATTGGAAATGTTGCCAAAGGTTGATATTTCCTATGAAGCCAACAGTTTTACGGCAGAGTTTGTGTCCTAAGGTTTTAAAAATAGGCTCACCTTTCACTGGTGTCAATTGAAGATCTCCGAAAACAATAATGTGTTTTCCTCCAAAGAGCTCTTCGTAGTTTGTTTTGAGTACTTCTTGTAATATGAGGTGAATCAAAGCCAACATTAAGTTGGAGACCATGCTCACTTCATCTATTAGTAGCATTTTCATTTGCTTTAATACTCTGCGTAGTTCCATTGCAGCTTCTGTAGAAAGTTTGTAATAGTCTAATTTGTTTTGGTGTTCTACTGCCAGGAGTAGTAATCGGTGTAAAGTGGCACTGCCTATGTTGTAGGCAGCTAAACCTGTGGGGGCAGTGACAACAGCTGACAGTTTGTTGTTTGTCAATTGTTGAAGGAATTTACTGATGATTTTGATTAAGAATGTTTTGCCAGAACCAGCTTAACCACTGACGTACAGTCGTATAGGTTTGTAATTTTGGCAGGTGCATTCTTTGTTTTCATGTTGTACACCATGTGCAATTTCTTTTGTTACTTCTTCAAAAATGCTACGTTGCTCATTGTTTAGTTTTGATTGTAGTATATTTAAGTCTTCTTTTTCTTCATACTGACACATGGTGTTTTCTACTTCCGTCATAGCTAATTCTGCTTCATTTGTTATTAGTGGCTCTCCCAGTGGTTCTTGGCTTCCTGTTACAGAAGGTTGACTACTGTCAGGAGTGGCCTTATCTAGTAGGGCCTGGAGTTCTTCTTTGTGTTGCTGTTCTTTGTGCAATATTGTTTTGTTCTGTGTAAAGTTTACATCGGTTATAGTGCTTTCATTTGCTTTGAAAGCATCTTCATAGGAGTCATAGTTATCTAGTATTTCTTCTTCTTTTCTCCATGGTTTAAAGAGGGACATGTAATATAGTTCTTTATGTTGAGGAGTCTTTAATGACAATTTGATATGATTAATAACATTTGGTTTGGTGAGTTTTACTAAGCTGCTTTCACAATTTGACACTCTGTATCTGCCTTTTTTTTCATTGGGTTTTATATTATTTTTGTATGTGAAGTTTTGGGCTATGTGGTATAAACACATGGTTTCCAAAGTGGTACTTCTGTTTGGGTAGTATCTGTCCAGCAAATTGTTTTTTAAAATGTCTTGGCTGTTGGGATCATGTTTGGCTATTGTTTCTATATCGTCGTATGATTTCAGAACTCTTTTTCTAGATTTAGCAGGACCAAGACTTAGCCATACTATATTTTCAGATTTTCCATACAAAGCAGTACCGGTTAAATGATCTGCTGCTTCATAGGAGCCACATTCTCTATGGGAGAGCATTTTTATGCCCAAGCTGTATAATTTCTGAGACAGTGTTTTGTCTGATGACAGGTCATTCCAGAGGTCTTGGAGCTCTGTTTTTTTCTGCTTTGGTTAAGTATGCTGTAACATATCGTGCAACTGCAGTGGATTTGTCTGCAATGTACTGCACATCTATGTTTGCATTCCATAAGTGTGCAATGATTACATTTTTCTTCTTCTGTTCTTTTTATGTAATATGTATTTTTAGGTGATTTACCTTTAACACTATGTCTAACTGAAGACATGAAGTTGTTTACTTGACCTGTTTTTGTAACTGGTCTAGGGAAACCAAAGCGGCATTTGGTGTAGTATTTCCCTTTGTTTTTGTATTTGCGACGACAATATTTGCCACATTTGTGTCTTTGAAATTGTAAAATGTGTGCATGAAGATCACTATTTGTTGCTTCCGATGGAATTTCACAAGTGACATATTTTACGATAAACTGTAACACAGTGGCATCATTGTCTTGACCAAATTTAGGAGCATCTTTAATCCATAAAAGCATGTGGATATGTGGTGCTCCTTTGGCTTGGTATTCTTTTCTCCAAAAGAAGTGTTGCACTTCTCCGAAGGGAGGAACAGTTTTATTACAAATAAAGTGTAGCATAGCAATGAAGCGATGGTGAAAACATCTTGAAACATTAACAGGATCTAGAGAACAAAGTTCTCCAGGTGTTAGTATATCTATGTTTGTTTCGTTTTGTTTGATATGCGTAGGAAATCATGTAAATCTTCCCATGCATATTCTGCACAACTTAATGTAACAAACCATGTGGGTGGGCCAAGGTTTCTTATCATACAATGTACATCTCCATGACGTCGGAACCAGTACTCTTTAGTACCACATGTGTTTGCTAATAGATTTGTAATACTTGATTGTAAAACCTCATCTTTTTGTTGCACTTTTTGTAATAATTGTGTAGCTGACATATTTTGAAAGTGGGCTCCTGATTTTAATGTGTGTGCAACTCCGTAACAAAGAGTTGCTAGTTCACTTTCAAAGAGTAGGTAGAATATGTATCCCACATTTTGTCTAAATCTGGGATCTTCAGAATACATCCGTAACGAGCGGTATTCTGATGCTGTTATTTGAATAGGTCTATCATCGTACCTTCCTCCTTTGCCAGTAGGAAAGAATAGAGGAAAAGCATGTGCTTCTATACTTTTTTCCCATATGCTGATTGGTGATCCTTTTGTTTGTCGCATTTGGTACGTTTCTAGTGCATCCTCTACGGTGTCATTAGAGTGCAATGGAAGAACTGTATAATGGTCTAAAGTATTGGATACTGTAGCATGATCTAGAAGCTCAAATTGACTAGCTTCTGGTGACTCTTGAATTATTTCAGTGGTTTCTTTCAAGTTTTCTTCAATATTAATTTCTTTGTAGTATTCATTATTGTCTTTTAGATATTGCAAGGCTTGTCTAACTTTATGTAAATCTACCAGTTGTTGCCAAATTTTTTTGTCTTTTGTAGGTACACCATTTACTAAGATAATTAAAGATTGCTCCATTGGACGCTGCACTCCCAGAGTGTGCACATTTTGTTTTAGATCTAATGGTAAATACACTACTTTTCCACAAATACCTTTCACTAATTCAGAGGGAGGTAATTTTGCTGTTTTTGGTTGAAGGTGTATTATTGCTTGAAAGGGGTGCACTGTTTGAATTATGATGCTCTCATATAAATTGAGTTGTTGTAGGGGTTTTGGTAGTGGAAACAATTCCAAATTATTTGTTATAGCACGTGAAGGAGTTTGGTTGTTGTCAAGTTTTGTAGTGCAGTAACTGCAAAGTATTAAGGGGTCAGTTATTTCATATTTGTTTTCTGCTATAGGGTAGAGAGCTAATTTAAACCATTTAGAATCTTCATTGTCTTCTATTTTGTATGTTAGGTCTACAGTTTTTGTGTTACTTTAAAAAAAAGTTCTGCGGCAACATACACGCATAGTTTGGCACTTCAGCAGATGTACTTTTAAAGTTCAGTATTTCTTTTTTTGTTTGTGTGTAGTAGAAGGTTGCCATATTACAGAACAAACAACTGTTTTAATTGTATACCATTAGATTTACTGTTTGTAATTCTGCACACCACTAGCTTACTTTCTACTGTCATCTGAACCCCAGTTTAGTAGCACATAAATTCAAGTATAGCCATCCCAACTAGTTGTAGTTGCCCAATGCACAATCACACACCATCACATACATCTTTATCATCATACACAGACACTCATGCACACAGCACACATACATTGCAGAACACCCCAACCCATACCTTCTTTATTTTTTTCAACAGACCCTAAAGAATGCCTACCAAAAATCAAGTCTGCAGAAAGCAACACAGAAGTAGAGCAAATGAAAATAGAAGTGTCCAAAATAAGCATCCATCTCTAGCAGAATTTGTAAAAAAAAGTTCAAACAAAACAGCTAATACAGTCATTTAGCGAAACAAAACAAGCTTCAAGTACAGAAACTTTGCCTCCTCTATCAAAATGTAAAACGAAACAGAAAACAATTAACAAGAATTCAGCTACCACCACTGATAAAACTGCTCCTATAAATCTTGATATAGTGCCAAGTTAGCATACCAAAAAAAGTATTTTAGCAAAAATGTTCCGCCACCGAGTCCTTCAAAATCTTATAAAAACAGGAGAGAAATCAGGCACAACCCTTAAAACCTATCATAGGAAATTCATCTTAGAAGCTTTGATAGACAGTGCAATCCTTCTCAAAAGAAAGGTATTTATTTTAGTGTTAAACAAAATGAAACCACTAACAAAACTAATGACTAAATTACAAAAAAGACTTCTCAATAAACGAAATGTCAACAGAAATAACTTCTTAAATATCTGTGGAGGTGAGTGGAGTCACACTACAAGCACAGAACCATATTTTAATGAAGAAGCATACAAACAAAAGCATACAAATACAATTGCCATACATAGAAGTGGACTAGGTTATGAAAAAGTTAATAATACCATAATGGAACAAGAAATACTGATTACAAAAATACCCCCAGAAAACTTAGAATTACCTCTCCATTCAACTGAATCAGAACGTCTAGTATACAAATGGCCATGCACGTCAATGTGTAACATTCCCAAAAAATCTTTCAAGTCTTTACGCCAATTCTGCAATCAGTATGTGAAAGGCAAAGACAAAATCATAATTAAACTACTGCAAAATATGGATACATGTCCAGTGCGCAAGTACACAGGACTACAAGGACATTCATTGGCCTGCATTTCAGGACCTACTTGCAAAACCACCTTCCATCATATCAAAATGATATCAACACATCATTCAACTATAAGAAATCTAGTCTATAAACTGTACTATGCTAAAAGTCCTGCTTTAAATATAAAATAACATTCTTCTTCATGGTACAGCAAAAGACCTACTTGAAGAAATCGACTATATCCAGAAAAAATATTTTGGAAGTGAAAGCCACTTACAGAATGAAATAGCTTTAAAACAAATTAGCAACAATTGCTGGCACTTTTTGGGCGGCTTCTAACTTCGCTTTCCCTGGACGAATCCTCACCAAAATTTGCAAACAAAGTATATGGCCCACTCTGAATTTTCTTGCAAGGTTTAGTGAGGTTTAATCCAGGGGGGACAAAGTTATAGGGGGGGTCCCAAATATTATTTTCTTCCCCATAGACATAATGCGAAACAACTTTGCTCACGCTTACAGCCCACAAACCGCTGGACGGATTTTCACCAAATTTGTGGCAGGAGCGGCGGCTTGGTCGCAAAAGCATGCAAATCCATCCAGTATTTTTTTTTTTAATTACCAAAACTTGAGGCAAAAAATATTTGTGATATCTATGTTTGCTCCGCGGACTCACTTCCCTGTTCGGTCTGTGGACTGGCCTGTGATTGGCTGTTCTGTCCGCGGACTGACCTCCGATTGGCCAGAAAATTCACAGACTTTTGCGTGGTCCACAGACACCGGGACGTGGCCGCTGATTGGCTGGTGAGAAAACGTGAAATGTGTAGGTTTTCCTGAAGCACCAGCCATCTTGGGTTCGGGGAATTCTTTTGGGATCCGCAGACAGTGCAATGAAAACATTAAAGAAAAACAGCATTTCACTTGTCTCAAACTCAACAAACAATCTCTGGGGATGTGGGGCAGGGGTGAGAATTGGATTGGATATGGCCATAAGAAGCCAAAAAACGGGTTGTTTCACCCCCGAAAGTCTGCGAACACTCCAGATGTCCTGGGGCAGTCATGTGGTGTTCGCGGACACTTCAGATGTCCTAGGACACTCATGAGGAGCATTGGCAAGGGCATTAAAGCATGCTTTTGCGAATGTGCCCATGTTTAATTTTTTGGCAAGTGTAATAATGTAGGTACAAAAAATACTCATATACCTGGCCGTGGGCAGTAGCCAGATTGTCTGGGTCATGGCATAAGGTCATGACGCGGACAATCTGGCTACTGGCCATGACAGCTAAAGACAAAAAATTGTGTTTAAGTGGCTATGTCTACCTGGGACAGGCTATGTGGTAAAGTTATTTGAAGGGAAAAAAGTGCTTGGGGTAATATGTTCATAGGGTTTTGCAGGCTGCCATGGCAAGGGAAGAGGGGCTGTGTATATCACAATGATATTTGTGATGTCATCTTTGATGTACTGGGTGTTAGTCTTAGCAGTGCACGGTGGTGGCGCGTGTTATGGTTGCTTAGCTTACCATAACTGGCAAATTTCTGTGGTTTTTCAATTTTACTTGTAACCAAAACGTCCTTTTAACAACTTTTTTTACTAAATTTCATAGGTTTTTATTAGTGCAACTTAACCATAACCTCCCTTTAACAACGGGTTTTCATTGAATTTTTATAGGTTTTTATTAGTCCAACTTAACCACAACGTCCCTTTAACAATGTTCTTTCAGTCAATATATATATATATATATATATATCTGTATATATATATATATATATACACATCATGCCTTCATGCTAGCGCAAGGCAAAGTTAAGGTTAAAATTAGTTCTCTATGGCATTGAAGAAAAATTACTTTTCTTAATAACTTCCAATTGCTTGCATGAAAAGGTTTGAAAAGATTCCAGAATAATAGTTTGAGGAAGCCACCTGTCCATGCAAACTTTCAGATTTCTATATTGACGTCTTCCGAGTTCAAAAATGTTTTACTTTGATCACATTGTGTACAGCTTTTAACATGGGGTTTTCCATCGGAAAATAATCAATCATTTATCGGGCAAGATATTCTCAACATTAGCTATTTTGATTCTCCTAATATTTTACAGGCATCTAGGTTTTAGCTGGAATTGGTGCACTGAAGAAAAATATTGAAAATCGACTTGGCCTATTTTGAGATACTAACATTTGAAAAGTATCTATATATGCTGCATGCACAGAATAGATGTGCCTTTTTCATGCAATATGTACACAGAGCATATGGTATAAATGTACACATTCAATACGAACTGTCCACAGAGCGTATGAGTTTTACAATAAGTACATTACACAATTAACATCTCCTAACCATTAAAGGCAATTAACAGCTGACTTTAATGTGATTATTAAGGTGATCGAATAAATGTAACTTTCAAAATGAACTGTCCACTAAGCATATGAATTGACTTTGATGTCAGTTTTAAGATGATGGATTAAATGTACACTTGTCATACAAACTGTACACAGAGTGTGCACCTACGACACACACACATTATGGCACACACTTACAATATACACTCCAATGACACACACTCCTATAGCATGTGCTCCTATGACACTTGCTGCTATAACAAGCACTCCTCCAACAAATATACCATCATACATATCTCTATGACACATGCACCTATGACACATGCACCTATGACACATGCACCAATAACACACGCTCCTACCTCACATGCTCCTACCACACACACTGTTACAATACACGCTCTTATTGCACAATCCTACGACATGCATCCTACAACACATGGTGCAACAACACACACTCTTACAACAAATACTGCTACCACAAAGGCACTTACACCATGAGTTGCAATCACATACACAAACCATATGAGTTTTACTGTTTGTAAATGAGAAAATGCACATCTCCTTCAAGCGCACATGAAAGGCAATTATTAGCTGACTTTAATGTGAGTGTTAAGGTGATATAATAAATGTAAACTTTGAATACACACTGTCCACTGAGAGTATGAATGAACTTTGATGTCAGTTTGAAGGTGATGGATTACATATACACTTTTTATAGGAACTGTACACAGATTGTGCACATACAACACATGCTCTTACGACACATGCTCCTATGACACATGCTCCTACCACACAGACCCTTATGACAGACACTGACAACATACACTCTAATGACACACACTCCTATAACACATGCTCCTATGACACGTGCTACTATAACAAGCACTCCTACATCGCATGCTCCTACCATACATGTTTCCATGACACGTGCACATACTACCCTACTGGGCCACTAGCCATGACCATGGCATTCGGCTGTGCCCACTGGCCCCGGCTGGAGGCCCTGACTAGTTGGCCCGAACGACATGTATAGTGGCCATTGCCAAAGGACGTGGCCACCTATTGGGTCCAAAAGACACATACTGGGTGATCATGTACAGTGGACATGGCCGAAGGCCATGGCTAGTGGCTCATTAAAAAAAAAACGATGGTATAACAAAACCCTTGAAACTCACTGAAATAACATATTTAATGTGAATTTAAGATGCACAGATTTAACAAATCCCTTGAAATTCAGTGGATGTGGGAAGTCATAACGAGCTTAACTCGGGGCGTTCATGTTGCAAAGCTCATGATCACATACATATTATTAGAGAAGGGATTCACAATGACATGCAAAATAGAATTATGGGGGACATAACATTAAGCGGGACAACAACGGGAGCGCACAGAGATAAGCTGATTGTGACATTCCACATCTGCTGAATTTCAAGGGTGTTATGTGGAATCTGCACAACATAACTGAAACTTCACTAAGGTTTTTTCAGTGAGAATATATTATAGGGCGGCCATAGATGCCCTATAGTTTAGGTGAGTTGGACTCCCATAGGAACCTTGAAAAATGTTATTGTTAATAAATTCTTGTTTGTGTGATGGATTAGAATGAGAATTTGAAGTTGGTTGTGGATGCGTAGGCCCCTCCAGACAGCAATGTTTTGTAAACATTTGTTAAAAAATAAAAATGTTATTAGGAAGAAAAAAAATAATTCCAAAGTTGAGGCCTACTTCATATTCATTTACCCATAAACAAAAAAGGTACATTTTTGCTGGTCCGCACAGCCCAAACCTCTGGACGGATTTGGACCAAGTCCAAAACAACTCGGGCACAATGTGTTTAAAAGAGGCCTTTTTGTGGTTTGGGGTTATTTTATGCAGTACGTTTTAAAATATTTGATGGTGAAGGGGGTGCCCCTGTCTCAAAAATAGATAGCTATATTTCGGGTAAATTACCAAAACCAGGGTTTTTTAGAAATGAAATGGCCGGCATCTTTGTTTATATCAATGTGTGAGATATCTACAGCTATAGCCAAGGATATCACGAAATGAAAAGTAGTTAAAAAGTCATTTTTATGTCAAAATAATTTCAAATGTCATTAGTCTAGAGGTGGGGGTGGGTGGAGGACACCAAGTGAAATTTGGGAGTTAGAGGAGGTCTAGGGACAGAGTTTACGAAAGAAGCATTCAGTAGAATCGGCTATAGCTGTGAATAGCTGACATTTCAAATGAAACTGCGTCAAGGAAACAGTGTGTGTCAAGGGCACAATGGTAGAGGGTATGGGAGGAAAAGACACTTTGAATATAATGTTGGGAGTTGTCTGTGAGTGGGCGGGGGGCACTTGGTGTGGTGTTGGGGGGTTCAGGGAGGGATGTTTTTAGCATGATTATTTCCCTATAACCGCAGTTGCAGGACTACAGCGAGCCGGGGGTATGAGAAGTTCTGTAACCGCGGCTATAGATTTTTAATTTTTTGTGTTCCATTGTTTTTTAAAGATGTTTATACAGGTGGTGAAAATTCACTGGCCTTTGCCATGGCTTGTGGCACAGTAGGTATTTGGGACTCTCATCTATTTTAGAAGTGTGTTTCCAGACATACTTAAATGTGAGAGTGTGGAAAAAAAAACAAAGCTGTAAAAAACACAATACAAAAAGGACTCTAAAAATGGAAAAATGTTAAGAAAAATATAACGAGGTAAAATTACTGACAGAAGAGCAGAGAGTATATCTTCCTTATCATATGTATTAAAAGTCCATGGTCCATGAATTACCACCCCATTCCAAGGTTGGCGGGCGGTAATTCCCCATTGAACATTGGCCCTTGCCCATTCCCATTTTTGCCCCATAGGGCTCAATGGGACTGGGGAAGGTGGTAATTACAGTACCGCAAATTGCGGTACCGTAATTACCTCGAAGGTCCCTTTGCGGGTCCCTACTTTAACGGCTGGTCCAGACCAGCCGTTCAGGTCGGGTCCCGCAAAGGGACCTTGTAATTAGGCACTAAGGGGTTAACGGCGCCGCAGCCTTTTACGGCGCCGTTAACCCCTTAGTGCCAGGGTCGTATTGACCCCCCATATATATTTGAAATGTACTGAATTTCCCTAAGTCTAACTACTGTACATTATACACATTTTATGTATAGCTTTTGATTTGTATTCGGGTTATATGTATGCTATTGAACCCATTTTATCCTTTTGCCATAGAATGTATTCAGGGTAATTATTTTATTTATTTATCGGTCATTTATATAGCACATATACACTTAAACAAGTGTTTCAAAGCGCTCCAACGCAGGGAGGCCAAGAAGCTAGACAAGGATTAATATTCTTAATAAGCATTTGGATATTCAGAATGTGCAAGTGCAATGCGTTTAGAGATACAACATAATACAACCATAATACAAAACTGTTGCAACATATGACAGGAATATTGCACGTGCCTGACAGTCATTACAACATTTTAAGAGCTAAACATGAAGAAAGGAGCGAGGGGAGGGCGGTGTAGGGTAAGATGCACAAATACAAAAATGAGTGCAAGAGATAATGAAGAAAGAGAGGGGGTGAAGTCAGAGGGGGGCACACTCTACACAACTAGACACAGAAAAATGGCTGCAGATGTAAAAATGACTAGATTCGATTTTCAGGCAGAGCACACTAAAAACAGATGAATCAACAGTGGCAAGATGTAATAACACCTAGATTCGATTTTAGGCAAGGCACACTAAAAACACATGGACCAACAGTGGCAAGATATAAAAATACCTATATTCGATTTTCAGGCAAGGCACATAAAAACACATGGGTCACAGTGACAAGCTGTAAACACGCCTAGATTCGATTTTCAAGCAAGGCACACTAAAAACACATGGATCAACAGTGGCAAGATGTACACACACCTAGATTTAATTTTCAGGAAAGGCATACTAGAAAACATAGTGCAGCATTGTCATTTGTTGCAGTCTATTTATTTTGAAATTTAAGTTACAATGAGTACTGAAATATATACATGTATATATTACATGGCCACGGTAGTGGCCATGTAGTTATGGTTAAGTTGCTGTTTCCATAGGAAGAGCACTTTTTGGGCGGCTTATAACTTCGCTCTCCCTGGACGGATCCTCACCAAACTTTTCAAAAAAAGTATTTGGGTCACTCTGAATTTATTTGCAAAGTTTGGTGAGGATTCGTCCAGGGGGGGAAAAGTTATAGGGGGGTCCCAAAACGTTTTTTTTCCCATAGACATAATGGGAAAAAACTTTGCTCACGCCTACAGCCCAAACTGCTGGACGGATTTACACCAAATTAGCGGCGGGAGCGGCGGCTTGGTCCCGAAAGCGTGCTTTGCTTTATTTGGTGTAAATCCGTCCAGTAGTTTTTAAAAAAATGACAAAAATGTAAGTGAAAATAATTAGTGATATCTGTGTTCGCTTCGCGGACACACTTCCCTGTTCGCTCCGCGGACAGGACGGTGATTGGGCAAGCAGCTTGCGTGATGTCCGCGGACATCTGACGTGCTCTCTCAATGGATGCGTGAAAGCGTGCAGTGCGTCTGGCTTCAGAGACGCCCGCCATCTTTGTTCCTCGCATGAGAGGCTTTGTATCCCGCCTGCACAGTAAGTCCCCCACCCCCGCTCATGCCCGTGTCTGTCTCCTGTTCCTCCCACCCCCCGCTCATGTCCGTGTGTCTTTCTCCCTCCCCCCCACCGCCGGCTCATGTCCGTGTGTCTTTCTCCCTCCCTCCCGCCCACCCCCGCTCATGTCCGTGTGTCTCTCCCCACCCGGCGCCCACCCCCGCTCATGCCCCGTGTGTCTCGCCCCCTCCCGCCCACCCCCGCTCATGTCCGTGTGTCTCTCCCCACGTGCCGCCCACCCCCCGCTCATGTCCGTGTGTCTCTCCCCACCCGCCGCCCACCCCCCGCTCATGTCCGTATGTCTCTCACCACTGCCGCCCACCCCCCGCTCATGTCCGCATGTCTCTCACCACCTGCTGCCCACCCCCGCTCTTGC
Source organism: Ambystoma mexicanum (assembly GCF_040938575.1). Taxonomy (NCBI): domain Eukaryota; kingdom Metazoa; phylum Chordata; class Amphibia; order Caudata; family Ambystomatidae; genus Ambystoma; species Ambystoma mexicanum. Next base: position 308,964,866 of record NC_090924.1, read on the forward strand.
CCGTGTGTCTGTCCCACTACCCCTTGTGTCTCTACCACCCGCTGCTCATGTCTGTGTGTTTCTCCCCACCCGCCGCTCGCTCATGTCCGTGTGTCTCTCCCCACGCGCCGCCCACCCCACGCTCATGTCCGTATGTCTCTCACCACCTACCGCCCACCCCCCGCTCATGTCCGTGTGTCTCTCCCCACCCCCGCTCATGTCCGTGTGTCTCTCCCCACCCGCCGCCCACTCCCCGCTCATGCCCCGTGTGTCTCTCCCCCTCCCGCCCACCCCCGCTCATGTCCGTGTGTCTCTCCCCACCCGCCGCCCACCCCCCACTCATGTCCCGTGTGTCTTTCTCCCTCACCCCCACCCCCGCTCATGCCCTGTGTGTCTCTCCCCCTCCCGCCCACCCCCGGCTCATGCCCCACATGTCTCTCTCTCTCCTTCCCCCCACCCCCCGCTCATGCCCTGTGTGTCTCCCTCCCCCCCACCCATGCCCCGTGTGTCTCTCCCCCTCCCGCCCACCCCCCGCTCATGCCCCACATGTCTCTCCCCCTACTCCCCACCCCCGCTCTTGCCCCGTGTGTCTGTCTCCCTACCCCCCACCCCGCTCTTGCCCCGTGTGTCTTTCCCCCTCCCTCCCACCCCCGCTCTTGCCCCGTGTGTCTTTCCCCCTCCCGCCCACCCCCGCTCTTGCCCCGTGTGTCTTTCGCCCTCCCGCCCACCCGCACTCTTTCCCCCTCCCGCCCACCCCCGCTCTTGGCCCGTGTCTCTTTCCCCCTCCCGCCCATCCCCACTCTTGCCCCGTGTCTCTTTCCCCCTCCCGCCCACCCCCGCTCTTGCCCCGTGTCTCTTTCCCCCTCCCGCCCACCCCTGCTCTTGCCCCATGTCTCTTTCCCCCTCCCGCCCACCCCCGCTCTTGCCCCGTGTCTCTTTCCCCCTCACGCCCACCCCCGCTTTTGCCCTGTGTTTCTTTCCCCCTCCCGCCCGCCCCCGCTCTTGCCCGGTGTCTCTTTCCCCCTCCCGCCAACCCCGCTCTTGCCCCGTGTCTCTTTCCCCCTCCCGCCCACCCCCGCTCTTGCCCTGTGTCTCTTTCACCCTCCCGCCCACCCCTGCTCTTGCCCCGTGTCTCTTTAACCCTCCCGCCCACCCCCGCTCTTGCCCCGTGTCTTTCCCCCTCCCGCCCACCCCCGCTCTTGCCCCATGTCTTTCCCCCTCCCACCCACCCCCACTCTTGCCCCGTGTCTTTCCCCCTCCCGCCCACCCCCACTCTTGCCCCGTGTCTTTCCCCCTCCCGCCCACCCCCACTCTTGCCCCGTGTCTTTCCCCCTCCCGCCCACCCCCACTCTTGCCCCGTGTCTCTCAACCCTCCCCCCACCCCCGCTCATGCCCCGTGTGTCTCTCTCCCTCCCGCCCACCCCCGCTCATGCCCCGTGTGTCTCTCTCCCTCCCACCCACCCCCCGCTCATGCCCCGTGTGTCTCTCTCCCTCCCCCACCCCGCTCATGCCCTGTGTGTCTCTCTCCCCTTCCCCCACCCCCCCGCTCATGCCCCATGTCTGTCTTCTGTTCCCCCCACTCATGCCCCGTGTCTGTCTCCTGTTCTCTCCACACCCCGCTCATGCCCCATGTCTGTGTCCTGTTACCCCCACCCCCCGCTCATGCCCCGTGTCTATCTCCTGTTGCCCCCCACCCCTCCCGCTCATGCCCCGTGTCTGTCTCCTGTTCCCCCCACCCGCTCATGCCACGTGTCTGTCTCCTGTTCCCCCCACACGCTCATGCCCCGTGTCTCTCTCTTGTTGCCCCCCACCCCCGCTCATGCCCCGTGTTTGTCTCCTGTTCTCCCCACCCACTGCTCATGCCCCGTGTCTTTTTAATGTTCCTCCCACCCCCCGCTCATGCCCCGTGTCTGTCTCCTGTTGCCCCCCACCGCCCCGCTCATGCCCCGTGTCTGTTCTCCCCACCCCCCGCTCATGCCCGTGTCTGTTGTTCCCCCCACCCCCCGCTCATGCCCCGTGTATGTCTCCTGTTCCCCCCACCCCTCGCTCATGCCCCGTGTCTGTCTCCTGTTCCCCCCACCCCCGCTCATGTCCCGTGTCTCTCCTGTTGCCCCCCACCCCCGCTCATGCCCCGTGTCTCTCCTGTTGCCCCCCACCCCCTGCTCATGCCCCGTGTCTGTCTCCTGTTGCCCCCCACCCCCCGCTCATGCCCCGTGTCTGTCTCCTGTTGCCCCTCACCCCCCGCTCATGCCCCGTGTCTGTCTCCTGTTGCCCCGCACCCCCGCTCATGCCCCGTGTCTGTCTCCTGTTGCCCTCCACCCCCCGCTCATGCCCCGTGTCTGTCTCTGTTGTTCCCCCACCCCCCCGCTCATGCCCCGTGTCTGTCTCCTGTTCCCCCCACCGCCCGCTCATGCCCCGTGTCTCTCTCCTTATGACAGACACTGACAACATACACTCTAATGACACACACTCCTATAACACATGCTCCTATGACACGTGCTGCTATAACAAGCACTCCTACATCGCATGCTCCTACCATACATGTTTCCATGACACGTGCACATACTACCCTACTGGGCCACTAGCCATGACCATGGCATTCGGCTGTGCCCACTGGCCCCGGCTGGAGGCCCTGACTAGTTGGCCCGAAAGACATGTATAGTGGCCATTGCCAAAGGACGTGGCCACCTAGTGGGTCCAAAAGACACATACTGGGTGATCATGTACAGTGGACATGGCCGAAGGCCATGGCTAGTGGCTCATTAAAAAAAAACGATGGTATAACAAAACCCTTGAAACTCACTGAAATAACATATTTAATGTGAATTTAAGATGCACAGATTTAACAAATCCCTTGAAATTCAGTGGATGTGGGAAGTCATAACGAGCTTAACTCGGGGCGTTCATGTGCAAAGCTCATGATCACATACATATTATTAGAGAAGGGATTCACAATGACATACAAAATAGAATTATGGGGGACATAACATTAAGCGGGACAACAACGGGAGCGCACAGAGATAAGCTGATTGTGACATTCCACATCTGCTGAATTTCAAGGGTGTTATGTGGAATCTGCACAACATAACTGAAACTTCACTAAGGTTTTTTCAGTGAGAATATATTATAGGGCGGCCATAGATGCCCTATAGTTTAGGTGAGTTGGACTCCCATAGGAACCTTGAAAAATGTTATTGTTAATAAATTCTTGTTTGTGTGATGGATTAGAATGAGAATTTGAAGTTGGTTGTGGATGCGTAGGCCCCTCCAGACAGCAATGTTTTGTAAACATTTGTTAAAAAATAAAAATGTTATTAGGAAGAAAAAAAATAATTCCAAAGTTGAGGCCTACTTCATATTCATTTACCCATAAACAAAAAAGGTACATTTTTGCTGGTCCGCACAGCCCAAACCTCTGGACGGATTTGGACCAAGTCCAAAACAACTCGGGCACAATGTGTTTAAAAGAGGCCTTTTTGTGGTTTGGGGTTATTTTATGCAGTACGTTTTAAAATATTTGATGGTGAAGGGGGTGCCCCTGTCTCAAAAATAGATAGCTATATTTCGGGTAAATTACCAAAACCAGGGTTTTTTAGAAATGAAATGGCCGGCATCTTTGTTTATATCAATGTGTGAGATATCTACAGCTATAGCCAAGGATATCACGAAATGAAAAGTAGTTAAAAAGTCATTTTTATGTCAAAATAATTTCAAATGTCATTAGTCTAGAGGTGGGGGTGGGTGGAGGACACCAAGTGAAATTTGAGAGTTAGAGGAGGTCTAGGGACAGAGTTTACGAAAGAAGCATTCAGTAGAATCGGCTATAGCTGTGAATAGCTGACATTTCAAATGAAACTGCGTCAAGGAAACAGTGTGTGTCAAGGGCACAATGGTAGAGGGTATGGGAGGAAAAGACACTTTGAATATAATGTTGGGAGTTGTCTGTGAGTGGGCGGGGGGCACTTGGTGTGGTGTTGGGGGGTTCAGGGAGGGATGTTTTTAGCATGATTATTTCCCTATAACCGCAGTTGCAGGACTACAGCTAGCCGGGGGTATGAGAAGTTCTGTAACCGCGGCTATAGATTTTTAATTTTTTGTGTTCCATTGTTTTTTAAAGATGTTTATACAGGTGGTGAAAATTCACTGGCCTTTGCCATGGCTTGTGGCACAGTAGGTATTTGGGACTCTCATCTATTTTAGAAGTGTGTTTCCAGACATACTTAAATGTGAGAGTGTGAAAAAAAAACAAAGCTGTAAAAAACACAATACAAAAAGGACTCTAAAAATGGAAAAATGTTAAGAAAAATATAACGAGGTAAAATTACTGACAGAAGAGCAGAGAGTATATCTTCCTTATCATATGTATTAAAAGTCCATGGTCCATGAATTTCCACCCCATTCCAAGGTTGGCAGGCGGTAATTCCCCATTGAACATTGGCCCTTGCCCATTCCCATTTTTGCCCCATAGGGCTCAATGGGACTGGGGAAGGTGGTAATTACAGTACCGCAAATTGCGGTACCGTAATTACCTCGAAGGTCCCTTTGCGGGTCCCTACTTTAACGGCTGGTCCAGACCAGCCGTTCAGGTCGGGTCCCGCAAAGGGACCTTGTAATTAGGCGCTAAGGGGTTAACGGCGCCGCAGCCTTTTACGGCGCCGTTAACCCCTTAGTGCCAGGGTCGTATTGACCCCCCATATATATTTGAAATGTACTGAATTTCCCTAAGTCTAACTACTGTACATTATACACATTTTATGTATAGCTTTTGATTTGTATTCGGGTTATATGTATGCTATTGAACCCATTTTATCCTTTTGCCATAGAATGTATTCAGGGTAATTATTTTATTTATTTATCGGTCATTTATATAGCACATATACACTTAAACAAGTGTTTCAAAGCGCTCCAACGCAGGGAGGCCAAGAAGCTAGACAAGGATTAATATTCTTAATAAGCATTTGGATATTCAGAATGTGCAAGTGCAATGCGTTTAGAGATACAACATAATACAACCATAATACAAAACTGTTGCAACATATGACAGGAATATTGCACGTGCCTGACAGTCATTACAACATTTTAAGAGCTAAACATGAAGAAAGGAGCGAGGGGAGGGCGGTGTAGGGTAAGATGCACAAATACAAAAAATGAGTGCAAGAGATAATGAAGAAAGAGAGGAGGTGAAGTCAGAGGGGGGCACACTCTACACAACTAGACACAGAAAAATGGCTGCAGATGTAAAAATGACTAGATTCGATTTTCAGGCAGAGCACACTAAAAACAGATGAATCAACAGTGGCAAGATGTAAAAACACCTAGATTCGATTTTAGGCAAGGCACACTAAAAACACATGGACCAACAGTGGCAAGATATAAAAATACCTATATTCGATTTTCAGGCAAGGCACATAAAAACACATGGGTCACAGTGACAAGCTGTAAACACGCCTAGATTCGATTTTCAAGCAAGGCACACTAAAAACACATGGATCAACAGGTGGCAGAGATGTACACACACCTAGATTTAATTTTCAGGAAAGGCATACTAGAAAACATAGTGCAGCATTGTCATTTGTTGCAGTCTATTTATTTTGAAATTTAAGTTACAATGAGTACTGAAATATATACATGTATATATACATGGCCACGGTAGTGGCCATGTAGTTATGGTTAAGTTGCTGTTTCCATAGGAAGAGCACTTTTTGGGCGGCTTATAACTTCGCTCTCCCTGGACGGATCCTCACCAAACTTTTCAAAAAAAGTATTTGGGTCACTCTGAATTTATTGCAAAGTTTGGTGAGGATTCGTCCAGGGGGGGAAAAGTTATAGGGGGGTCCCAAAACGTTTTTTTTCCCATAGACATAATGGGAAAAAACTTTGCTCACGCTACAGCCCAAACTGCTGGACGGATTTACACCAAATTAGCGGCGGGAGCGGCGGCTTGGTCCCGAAAGGCGTGCTTTGCTTTATTTGGTGTAAAATCCGTCCAGTAGTTTTTAAAAAAATGACAAAAATGTAAGTGAAAATAATTAGTGATATCTGTGTTCGCTTCGCGGACACACTTCCCTGTTCGCTCCGCGGACAGGACGGTGATTGGGCAAGCAGCTTGCGTGATGTCCGCGGACATCTGACGTGCTCTCTCAATGGATGCGTGAAAGCGTGCAGTGCGTCTGGCTTCAGAGACGCCCGCCATCTTTGTTCCTCGCATGAGAGGCTTTGTATCCCGCCTGCACAGTAAGTCCCCCACCCCCGCTCATGCCCGTGTCTGTCTCCTGTTCCTCCCATCCCCGCTCATGTCCGTGTGTCTTTCTCCCTCCCCCCCACCGCCGGCTCATGTCCGTGTGTCTTTCTCCCTCCCTCCCGCCCACCCCCCGCTCATGTCCGTGTGTCTCTCCCCACCCGGCGGCGCCCACCCCCGCTCATGCCCCGTGTGTCTCGCCCCCTCCCGCCCACCCCCGCTCATGTCCGTGTGTCTCTCCCCACGTGCCGCCCACCCCCCGCTCATGTCCGTGTGTCTCTCCCCACCCGCCGCCCACCCCCCGCTCATGTCCGTATGTCTCTCACCACTGCCTCCCACCCCCCGCTCATGTCCGCATGTCTCTCACCACCTGCTGCCCACCCCCGCTCTTGCCCGTGTGTCTCTCCCACCCCCGTGTGTCTCTACCACCCGCTGCTCATGTCTGTGTGTTTCTCCCCACCCGCCGCTCGCTCATGTCCGTGTGTCTCTCCCCACGCGCCGCCCACCCCCCGCTCATGTCCGTATGTCTCTCACCACCTACCGCCCACCCCCCGCTCATGTCCGTGTGTCTCTCCCCACCCCCGCTCATGTCCGTGTGTCTCTCCCCACCCGCCGCCCACTCCCCGCTCATGCCCCGTGTGTCTCTCCCCCTCCCGCCCACCCCCGCTCATGTCCGTGTGTCTCTCCCCACCCGCCGCCCACCCCCCACTCATGTCCCGTGTGTCTTTCTCCCTCACCCCCACCCCCGCTCATGCCCTGTGTGTCTCTCCCCCTCCCGCCCACCCCCCGCTCATGCCCCACATGTCTCTCTCTCTCCTTCCCCCCACCCCCGCTCATGCCCTGTGTGTCTCTCTCCCTCCCCCCCACCCATGCCCCGTGTGTCTCTCCCCCCTCCCGCCCACCCCCCGCTCATGCCCCACATGTCTCTCCCCCTACTCCCCACCCCCGCTCTTGCCCCGTGTGTCTGTCTCCTTACCCCCCACCCCGCTCTTGCCCCGTGTGTCTTTCCCCCTCCCTCCCACCCCCCGCTCTTGCCCCGTGTGTCTTTCCCCCTCCCGCCCACCCCCGCTCTTGCCCCGTGTGTCTTTCGCCCTCCCGCCCACCCGCGCTCTTTCCCCCTCCCCCCCGCCCACCCACGCTCTTGGCCCGTGTCTCTTTCCCCCTCCG